>NC_052098.1:9936500-10649500 GCF_015852505.1 Tachyglossus aculeatus
TTCCTTGCCCACAGGGAGCTTACAGTCTAGAGGGGGAGACGGCTATTAAAATAAATTACGGATACATACATATGTACTGTAGGGCTGAGGGTGGGGTGAATATCAAGTGCTTAAAAGGGTACAGAGCCACATCTTCTTTCTGCACTGCACATGCCTGAATAAGGGTGTGCATTGAGAAAAGAACAAATTGAAAATACCTGACAAGCAGAATTTGCAAATGCTATTTCCTAGCTCTCTTTGGGCTGTCTTCCTGTTTTGAAACTAGCATATTTCACTCTAGCATCCTGATTCATTGCTTCCCTGATGTACTAGATCTTCAGTTAGGAATACCTATATTACCACATAAATCAATTCTGTATGCTGGATGTTCAAATGCCATATTGAATCTTTGAAGAAGTAAATGGGAAAAATCAAGGATTATTTAGATTTTGTGGTCCCATCTTTAAGCAATGCCATTTCCATTTTTCTTCTTGGTGAGACAGAAATTCTCTAAAATGGTGAGCATCAAAATACTATTCTATTCACTGCAACCCATTCACACAACACGTTTTACCAAAACTTGGGTGGGTGACTGAAAACAGGGGAGAGGAAGAAGACACCAATAAGCTTTCTCTAAGATTGCTTCATTTATAGGCAATTTATTCTGACATCTACAAAATACATTTAGATCATCCAAGTGGGATGTGGCAGGCTACTCTCACTGATAGCAAACACAATTCCTGGTCCCATAATCATTTTTAAGACATGTATGTTTGTTTCACTTCTGCAGGTTTTGAGTGCAAGTAATCCCAAGAGAAGCAGCATGGCATAGTGGAAAAAGCCTAAGCCTGGGAGTCAGATGACCTGAGTTCTCATACCGACTCTGCCACTTGTCTGCTTTGTGATCTTGGGCAAGTCACTTAACTTCTCTGGGCCTCAGTTTCCTCTTCTGTAAAAGGGGGATTAAGTCCCACTCCCTCCTAGACTGTGAGCTCCATGAGACTGTTAGTACAGTTATCTGCACACAGTAAGTGCTCAATAAATATGACTGAATGAATGAATAATCTTGCATCTACTCCAGTGCTTTGAAAACTGCTTGGCATTTAAGCACTTAACAAGAACCATAATTACCAGGCACCAGAATTAATTAATAACAAGAAAGAGTTGTTCCCTCTTCACTGAAGGATATGTAAATCCCGAGGAAAGGTCTTGTGAAAGGGTGCAATGAATCAGTAAACTGTGGTTTAGGTCACTTTATCCCTATATAACGCCTTCTAAATGGACCTTCAGAACAGCAGCAGGGTCTTTGTGAGGCAATTATGTTAAGGAGTTAAAGGATTCTCTAGTATTTGGAAAGAGGGTATAAACCTCCTTGAATGCCAAATTGAGTTCCAGGGAGGCACTAGATTGTAAACTCCTTGAGGAAAGGGATCATGTCTACCAAATCTACTGTATTGTCCTCTCCCAAGCCCTCTGTACAGTGTTCTGCACACTGTCAGTTCTCAATAAATACCAATGATTGATTGAATTGGTTAATCAATAGATAATATTTATAAATGCCTGGGATAGACCGCTGTGCTAAGGGCCTTGGAGAGTTCACTAAAGGTAGAAGGCACAGTCCCTGTCCTCAAGGACCTTACAATCTAATGGGGAGCCCTAATTATTTGCAAATAATGGGAGTAGGAGGAGGAAAAAGAAAAATACATTCAGTCAGGGGTATTATTAAGCACTTACTGTGTGCAGAGCACTGAACTAACCACTTGAGAGAGGACAATACAACCCAGTCAGTAGGCACAATTTAATGGGGGAGACAGACATTGAAATAAATTACAGATAGAGGAAGCAGCAGAGTATAAGAATATGTACAGAAATGCCCAGTAACAACAAGTGTATGGAATGACAAATTAAGAAGTAAGAACAGTAGTTTAATAATCTAAGAAGCTTTGAGTTCTTTGGAAAATGATGCTTTCTACTAATTTCATCCTCTCCATTTACCCTTCCTTCTCTTTTCTTTCATCTGGCCAAATCTTTCACTTATTAACTCAAACCTTCAGTTTGCCTTAGCATATCCTCATTCATCTCATCCCTGGCCGCTGATTAAGAAATCAGACATCAACCTAAAGCCTCTCTTTGGGCCACAGATGGAATGACCACTACTTTATGCCTAAGGGCTAGGCAAGAATGGGGAAGAAGAAATTGCTTTTACCTGGGCCTGAAGTAGTTTGATTGGAGCAGGCACTGTAGCTCTTATAGTTTGCGTGGTTCGGAGGTAGGGAAGAAAGTTGTTTAATATATACACATTGCCAATTGGATGGAGAACACTAGATTTGAAAACCAAAATATAGGTTGTCCTACTTAGTATGAGGCACAGGAGAGGTTTGGACTAGGTTTCTACCTAGTGGGGGGAAAAGACTTTCTTTTCTGGTACCAAAGGATACAGTATTGCTCTTATTCAGGAAAGGTCAAGGAAATACAGCAATTTGAGGCAGTATCTTTTATTTGGTATTCTCTTTTGCACTATTCTATTACCTTAAAAATCTCTTGGCATTTTATAGGCACTAAAATAAGCAAGAACACTTTTCTTAACTATGAAACTTTTTTATGGCATTTGTTAGGTGCTTACTGTATGTCAAGCACTGTTCTAAGCACTGGGGTAGATAAAAGACTGCCATACCAAGACACTCCCTCTATCTTCAAAGACCTAGGAAAATCACATAATACTACTACTAATAATAATAATGATAATGATAATAATGGCATTTATTAAGCACTTACTATGTGCAAAGCACTGTTCTAAGCACTGGGGAAGTTACAACGTGATCAGGTTGTCCCACGGGGGGCTCACAGTCTTGATTCCTATTTTACAGATGAGGTAACTGAGGCCCAGAGAAGTCAAGCGCTTAGTACAGTGCTCTGCACACAGTAAGCGCTCAATCAATATGATTGAATGAATGACTTGCCCAGAGTCACACAGGTGACAATTGGCGGAGTCGGTATTTGAACCCATGACCTCTGACTCCAAAGCCCGGGCTCTTTCCACTGAGCCACGCTAAGAAGCCTTCCCTGACTAACCTCTGATCTCCCAACCCTACAGTCTCTTCAATCAATCAATTGTATTTATTGAGCGCTTACTGCGTGCAGGGCACTATACTAAGCGCTTGGGAAGTACAAGTTGGCAACATATAGAGACGGTCCCTACCCAACAGTGGGCTCACAGTCTAGAAGGGGGAGACAGAGAACAAAACAAAACATATTAACAAAATAAAATCAATCAATCAATCGTATTTATTGAGCGCTTATTGTGTGCAGAGCACTGGGCTAAGCGCTTGGGAAGTCCAAGTTGGCAACCTATAGAGACAGTCCCTACCCAATTCCTTCAGCATCACCTATGTACTTGGGTCTGTACACCTGAAGCACTTTAATGTCACCCATCCCAGGCCCAAAGCACTTATTTACATACCCTTATACTCTGTTGCTTCCCCTATCTGTAATTTCTTTTAACATCTGCCTCCCCCACTAGATTGTAAGGCATCTAGCAAGTCTGTTGTACTCTCTGAAGCGCTTAGTACAATGCTCAATTAATACCGCTGATTGATGCGCACAAGAGGTTGTAAAGTATTTCAGTGTACAGGAGATGAAGTGACAGTCAGGAGACATAAGATGGGAAGGTTATAGATTAATTGGGGAAGGCCTCCTGGAGAAGATGTGATTTCTAAAGGACTCTGGGAGAGCTATGATCTGTCTGATATAAAGGAGGGGAAGGGCTTTATTAAGTGGTCAGCAGCAGAAGACACAAGACCAAGACCCAGACTATAGGTTAGCTTGAGAGGAACAAAGGGCATGATCTGGGATGTAGGGGGGGGAAAAGATAAAAGGAGGGAGAAAGCTGATTGAGTGCTTTAAGAGTGATGATCAAGAGCTTCTGATGGATGTGGAGGGAAATGGAAAACCACTGGAAGTTTCTGAGGAGTGGGGTCAACAGGAAGTCAACTAATAAAGGCTGAATTAGTGAGAAGCAGCAAGCACACACATTAATACAAAGCTGAAAGAGAGTGTCCTTCTTGTGAGGCAGAGATAATCCTTTTCTAGAGGTACAAGGAGTTTAAAACTGCATTTTCTCTCAACCCTAATTTTAGAAGAGAAACTGGTTCATATTGTTTAAATATGAACAACAAAGTTCAACACAAGAATGTACGTTCTAAGATGCAGGATTTGGATGTTACATTTCTGAAATGTTCTAAATAAAATGATTGTGTTTTTTAAGTTGTCATCCATAAACAACTCTGCAGGGCATTTGAAGGAAACAATAGGATGTGCTAAATAAATACTATCGGATTAGATCAGTAGAGTAGGGCATTTGAAGGAAACAATAGGATGTGTTAAATAAATACTATCGGATTAGATCAGTAGAGGTGGTTATAGGAAAATTTGATTGATATCTATCTCCCCCTCTAGACTGTAAGCTCATTGTGGGCCCAGAATGTGTCTGTTATATTGTACTCTCCCAAGTACTTGGGATAGTGCCATGCACACAGTAAGCCCTCAATAAATACAATTGAGGCTGACCATTGTAAAGGAGTTTGGCAAAGTAATGTTAATTTTGAGAGTTTTATCTTGTTGCCTCATACCATACAAAATCCACAGATTTCAGATGTGGATTTGATCCCGCTCTCTGCATAAATGCCATTGCAAAAGGTGGAATTCTTTGTTGGCAAAATGGAAAAAAATCTTACATGACATTTTGGGTATCATGTCATTTCAGCAATTGCTTTAGACTTTTGTGACAATTTTCCCAAGTTAATTACAGTACCTCTTTTTCCTTTCCTAGGAGTCTTCTATTTTGATATTTTGCAAAGGACTACATACAGGAGAGAGGGAAGGTAGGAGAAAAAGGGTTTGGAATGGAGGTAAGAGAAGAAACACACACTAGGGAGACAGATATGGACAGTTGTTCAGAAATGCTCAGGGTGGGAAACCTGAAGGGAAAAAGCCACTGGGGCTATTGACTCATTAGGAGGAAGGGTTGGGTTTGGAAATCCCCTACAGAAAAGGAGCATGAATGGGAGGAGAGAAGGACTGGGGAGTAATCAACAAGGAGGGTAAAGGGGGGATGTGGGAAAAAGGATTCGGATGGGGTATCCCTGAGGGAAGAGGACTTTGAGGGGCAAGAAAAAGAGGAAATTGGAACCAGAAGCATTTTACAAATTCACAGATGTTTGTTATTTTCCACTTGAAACCAAAATCAAAATGATAAAATCTAATGTTACCTTCTTATGCTAAGCTAAACAATGGGTTATATGCTCAATAAAACTGGGGGCAATTTATTCAAAGTCAGCTATTTCCTGCAATTTGGTAGTTTTAAACTGGAGAAAGACAAGCTAGCTTCATGGTTTTAAAATTAAAAAAAAAAGGACATGCAGAGGAAAAACCTTCCAATAGTTGGCTATCGGGCACCTGTATCTGAGATTGTAACTCGGGATTTTGAAAAATGACCTTATGGGAGTACTGATACGAGAACACAGCCACATAGAAAATTGAACCCTGCTATGTACCCTAAATTCTAGTGGTGGGGCAGGTCCTGGTCTTCCTAAAGTCAGATTGCATGGATTTACTTTAGCAAGCTGCTTCTGCAGTAGTCTCAATAATAATAATAATAGTAATTGTTAGGCACTTACCATGTGTCATGAAGTGTTCTAAGCACTGGAGTAGATACGAATTAATCTAGTCAGACTCAGTCCCTGTCCCACATGGGGCTCACAGTCTAAGTAGGAGGGAGAACAGGTATTGAACCCCCTTTTTATATATGAGGAAACAGGCAGAGAGAAGTTAAGTGATTTGCCCAAGGCCTCTCACCAGGAAAGTGGCGGAGCCAAGGTTAGAACCCAGGTCCTCTGTCTCCTGGGCCCATGGTCTTTCCATTTAGGCCATACTTTTTCCTGTTCGCCATGTCCTGGCAAACTTTTCAGCGAACTCCAAATCCTGCCCTCAGGCAATGAAGCTCTGTTTGGGCCTGACTGGACTTTGTGACCTGGGGATCAGCACTGGAGTTCCTTCCCTTTCCTTTCCCCATATTGGAAACTGCAAGGAATTGCCGCAGCTCTCTGCAGGTCTAATTCCAAGTTTATAGAACTCCTTCTGAAAGCTCTTGTCTTCTAATCTGTCCTGATCACCCATACAGGTGACGCCTGGGCATTCATGACTCTCTCAACTCCCCAGAGACCCCAGCAGCCACATCCACTTCTCCCCAGTTTGATTCTGTCACTGCTAAATGAATTGTGGATACCTTCATCTCCAGTGCGCTGGGGAGCTGTGATGCACAGAGATACCCTGTGTTTGGTCCCATCTAAGCTTTTGTTTGGGCCTTAACAAAAAGACCAGATGTTACCGAATGATGAGAGATTCTTTAACACAATCATATGGAGGTCTCCAGGGCCTTGGGTTCTTCTGCCCTCTTTCTTTCTCTTTAGAATTCCATGGAGGGCTGCCATGTTTGGGGCTAGTAAATCTGGAGACATTAATTTCATTTAGCATTTCATCAGCAATAGTTCTCTTTTCCTGATGTTGGATAAAGTAAGTCTCTTGGGATAATGTAGAGAGTTACACTTACAGCCTGGGTTGTAAAAAGGTAGAAAGAGACTAATTATTACTTCACAATATCTATGCCAAGAAATATTCCAAGACAGTACTCAGCAGCAAGAGACTTTATATCGAGTGTGTATAGTGACTTCAAGCCCGTTCAAGTTTCAATTAGGAGGGGGGTGAAAACTGCTTGGATCATAAGCCTTTTCCCAAGGTCTCCCCTGGATATAGGGGCTACCACCCCTGAGACAGCGAAGAAATTAATGCATTTTTACCCTAATCGCAGAACATTCTGGAAATTTAAATAGACTAAGCTCTGGCATAGTGGCAAAAGTATCAATCACTTGCAAGAAACATTGAAAATGAATTTGTGTCTTACCCACTTTACATTCTTGAAACATTGCTCCAGTGACATTTCTGTGGATTTTGACAGGAAACCCAAACTGACTTTACTGAGGTTGTATTGGCATCAAGGGGATAAAATATTTAAAAATGTCAGAATAGCTTTGGGTGCAATAACCCTTGTGCAACACAGACAAGTGGACACATATGATATCACATACATTATGCCCAGAGCATAGAAGCAAATGATGCCATTACTAGTGCCTTTTGGCAAGAAGTGGCCTGAGTTTGGGTGATCTTAGAACATTTCTGTGGTAGCGGACCCCTAAACCCCAATTTGTTAAAGCACCATTGCATACCCATCCGACATCCATAGCTGTAGTCTACCACACAGTTCAGTTTTAGGCTGACTACAATTGAACACTGATTTGCAGAAGTAATAATTAAATTATTGCATTGACCCTTCAGGTATTACCCTCCTTGCATACCTGCACCAAGGAAATGCAGAGACCAAATCTTTTCTCCACTGAGCCTGTAAAGTATTGGTGAATGTGGGCTAGGAATAGGGTGGTTTTCTCTCTTTGGAGTGGGTGCAGGAGAAATAGAGATAGAATATTATCCCCAACACCATTAAAAATGTTATTGGGCATTCAATTGATGGACTACCGGGGTTTAGAAACTGGAAACTGTAAGCTCCTTGTGGGCAGTGATCGCATCTACTAACTCTGTTGTATTGTACTTTCCCAAGCTCTTAGTACAGGGCTCTGCACACAGTAAGCGCTCAATAAATGCCACTGATTAATAAACAGGCTTCAACTCCAAGAATTAAATGCGAAATTTCACCTTGCCTACCACTTCATTGTTTTTGTAGCTTTGAGTCAGACACTTAAGTGTTTTCAAATGAATTTCACATAAATTTTTTGTTTCATATAAATAAAAAACTTTGTTTTATTGCTGTTTTCATAATTTAGCTCTGTTGTAAATCTAAGAACACGTCAAAGTGTAAAAGCCTAAGAATCCCAGCTGGCAACAGGATGGAACCACCACGTTCTGCCTCTTCAGCTGAAATATTCATATATGCATAGGCAGAAGAGCCAACAGTTGAAACCAGCTCTCTTAGTGACAGCACATTTCAAAGGCAGCTAAAGGACAAACTGGAAATTTAGAACCACTGGTAATACATTAAAACCTGTGTTTCTTGAGCCCAGAATCCTACTAAAACAGAAAGTTATTGTGGTTATGTTGGCACTTTGCAACAACAGTGACAATGGTTAGGTTGGTTTTATATTTAGCTCAAGAAGCAGTGAAAAACAAGAAAAGGAAGAACATGAACAAGGGTAATGCTCAAATCATCCATTTGCGGTAAGTACAAAGCAATCCAACATTATATCTCAAACTTTTAAGAAATGCCAATGTTCTTCCTCTTCACCATTCATTTCTCCAATTCAGGCCATTTTTTTTTTATTAGACGATTCAATAAAAAAAAAAAACAGAGCTAACCCTCTCTCTGTCTTTTGTGCTCTCATAACTGTTCTAATTGAATCTTATACAGGTAATATGACTTTTTCAATCAATCAATCAATCGTATTTATTGAGCACTTACTGTGTGCAGAGCACTGTACTTTTTGAGCTACAGGTCTTCCAAAATGTAACATATTAGAAATAAAATAACACATTCCACTCTCTCTTGCCCTTATGTCCCGCTTACATTTCATAGTCAAAGTCCCTTGAACCAAAATACAATTATTTGTCACTTGGATGGTGGCTGAGAGTTTGTTTTTTTAAATAAGAATCCCTTTCTGCACTTAAATATCAGAGATGCTTATGCCCTAATCGAGTAGGATGGTTACCCCTGACTGATTGGATTAGACCTAATGATTGGATTAGACCTAATGCAAAAATGACGGTGTGTTTACTTTTTTTATAGTATTTCTTAGATGCTTGCTATGAGCCAGGTACTGTACTGAGGTAGATACAAGCTCATCAGGTTGGATCCAGTCCCTGTCCCACATAAGGCTCACAATCTTAATCCCCATTTCACAGATAAGGTAACTGAGGCACAGAGAATGAAGTGACTTGTAAAAGGTCACACAGCAGACAAGTGACAGAGCTAGGATTAGAACCCAGGTGCTTCTGACTCCCAGCCTGCACTGGATCCACTAGGCCATGCTGTCTTAAATAAGAATCCCTTTCTGCACATAAATATCAGAGATGCTTATGTCCCATCCAGGTAGGATGGTTAACTCTGACTAATCAGATTAAAACCTAATAGAAAAATGACCAGTCTCTGTGTTTACTGCTTTTTAATGGTATTTGTTAAGTGCTTACTATGTGCCAGATACTGTACTAAGCGCTGAGGTAGATACAAGGTAATTAGGATGGACACAGTCTCAGGCCCTCATAGGGCTCACAGTCTGAATCCCCATTTTACAAATGAGGTAACTGAGGCACAGAGAAGTTAAAAGAATGACCCAATGTCCCAAGGCAGACATGTGGCTGAGCTGGGATTAGAACCCAGGTCCTCTGACTCCTAGCCCATGCTCTGTCCACTAAGCCACACTACTTTAAATAAGAATCCCTTTCTGCACATAAATATCAGAGATACTTTACATCCTAACCAGGCAGGATTTTTAACCCTGACTGAATAGAATAAACCTAATGTAAAAATGACCACTGTCTGTGTGTTTACTGAAGTCCACAGATTATCGGACATACAGAGGAATTCCCACACTGATACATTTTTATGGAAAACTCTTTACTTAACCTATAGATTCAAACACTTCTCATGAATCACTAACAACACTACTCTGAGAGTATGCATGTGCTATGAGGTATGCGGAGAAAAAAAGGAAACCAGGAGCCAGGTCAAACTCTATTTTGTACGTTCCTCAAGATGCTTCTTTACCCTGTATAAGGCTAATCTGGAGGTTAATTAGCAAAGCAGTGTGGCCTAGTGGAAAGAGCACGGGCCCAGCTCTGCCAATTACTTGTCAACTGACCTTGGGCAAATCACTTAACTTATCTGTGCCTCCATTTCCTCAACTGCAAAATGGGGATTAAATACCTGTCCTCCCTTTTACTTAGACTGTGAATCCCTTGAGGTACAGGGACTGTGCCCAACCTCTCCCAGGGCTTCGAACAGTGTTTGACATAGAGTAAGTGCTTAACAAATACCATTAAAAAGTTATTTTTGACGAACTGGTACCTCCACTCTTCCATCATGCCAGGTTGTCTTATTAGACTTTTACAAGGCCACCTCTGGTACTCTGACTAAAAGATAACCTGCTATTATATACCAGAGGTTATTTATTTGGGCTTGTTATCTGGTATGCTATGGGGGAGCACGCTACCGTTTTATAAGCATAGTGAATCTACTAGTAATGCAGATGAGGGCTGCAGGGAAGACTGACAGGACATGAAAATATGACACCAGTTGAGGAGGGATCAGTTTAGTCATCAATGAGAACCATCGATATCGTCATTCAATTATAAAAATATGCTCATTTCATGTTTGTTACATTATGAACTTTGAAATTAACCCAGCTAAACATCTTGTTTTCCTGTCCTCAAAGGAGATGATGATGTCATAAGAGATTGATGACAATTCTGTTGCCATACCTCACTCTATGTTCTTTTTTTATGCATATTGAGTTCCACCCAACTTCTATGGGGCAGCCATAGTCATATATGGAATCCCACCATATTGTTTATTTTGATGCAATCTGCTCATTCATTTTAAGGGCGCAAACCTAAGCAATTTCAGCTACTTTATTTTTTTAAATTTGCGTTTTTTTTCTGAAAATTTATATCCTTCTCCCTGACCCTTTCTCAAAATGGCTGGAGCCTGGAGGAAATTCTGCATTACTTGCTAGGCTGCTGTGCCTGCCAGGTTCAGGACCTATTCCTGTTAGAGAATCTGACTTTAACACCTCTTCATAACATTTCTGATCAAACAGAACAAACCCTTTCTAGATTTCCATGTGGCAGTTCAATCAATCTGCCACAATGGTCTCCAAGCACTACACTCATCTCTTCAATTGTTTGAGTTCCTTGGGGGCAAGGGATCATGTCTACCAACTCTAAGAATAGTATACTCTCCCAACCACTTAATACAGCGCTCTACACACAGTAAGCACTTGATAAATACCACTGATTGATTCAAGACTGTTCTTCACTATGTCTTTAAAATGTTTGTTCTGCTTCATACATTACCATTACGTTTTCCCACACCCAAGCAGCTGTTTGAGTATTCTGCTATGATTCATCCTTCTCACATGTCCCACCCAACAAAACTTTGTTTTTTTAATAGTATTTATTAAGCACTTACGATCCGTCAAGCTCGATTCTAAGAGACAAGGTCATCGGGTCAGACACAGTCCCTGTCCCACACACAGGGGCTCACAGTCTAAGTAGGAGGGAGAACAGGTATTGAATCGCCACTTTACAGTTGAAAAAACTGAGGCCCAGAAAAGTTAAGTGATTTCCCCAAGACCCTACAGCAAGCAAGTGACAGAGCTGAAATTAAAACCCAGGTCTTCTCCCAGGCCTATACTGTTTCCACTAGGTCATGCTGCTTCACAAAACTGTGTTGTAATGAGCATTGCTGGTAAACTGATTGAAATCCAGGATCTCACTGGTGGTGATCCCACCTTGCCATTCAATGTTGACTATGACACACAGGTGACACCAATGAAACTGCTTGAGAAGTTGGTTAGACCTTTGTCGTGGGTTCAGGTCTTTCAACGGAAGGTCATGGGTTCTAATCCCAGCTCCGCCACGTGGCTGCTGTGTGACTTCGGGCAGGTCTCTGTGCCTCAATTACCTCATCTGCAAAATGGGGATTAAGACTGTGAGCCCAACATGGGACAACCTGCTAACCTTGTATCTACCCCAGTGCATGGCTCAGTGGAAAGAGCACAGGCTTGGGAGTCAGAGGTCATGGGTTCTAATTCCGGCTCTGCCACTTCTCTGCTGTGTGACTTTGGGCAAGTCACTTAACCTCTCTGTGCCTCAATTACCTCATCTGCAAAATGGGAATTAAGACTGTGAGCCCCACGTGGGACAACCTGCTAACCTTGGATCTACCCCAGTGCTTAGACCAGTGCTTGGCACCTAGTAAGCACTTAATAAATGCCATGATTATTATTGTTATGATTATTCTGTGTGCCTCAGTTAGCTCATCTGTAAAATTGGGATTGAGACTGCGAGTCCCATATGGGACAGGAACTGTGTCCAACCCGATTTGCTTGTTTCCACCCCAACTCTTAGAAGAATGCCTGGCACATAGTAAGCGCCTAACAAATACCACTCATTATTATTATTCAACCATATAGAAGACTGTATATCAGCACAGCTTTAACTTGGTGTAAAGCTTAATATCTAGTTATCTCTAAACTCTTTCAGTGTCCCAAAGAATACACAATCTTGATTTGTTTTTCTACTTCTTTAGCTATCCATGCATTACTGGGTAGCACACTGCCTAAGCAGAATTTGATGATAGCACTGTGCACTACTATATTGATGAAAATCTTTGGCTCTACATAGAGTTTCCCAGGTAAAGATGGGTACATAATCTCAGTTTTATTCAGGCTTCTGTTCAGTCAATAGCTCTGCCCTGGCTCTACAAAGTGGTAGAACGGTAACACTTTCTAAACTTTGCTGGTGCATACGTTTTAGCATTGAGAGATGTCAATCAAATCTTTGGGTGGTCTTTGTCTTTTCTGTAAACCTTCAATCATCCCATGTCTTCTCAAACTATTAAATAGATTTCAAGGCAATAAGAAAGTCAATGCCTCTTCTAGCATTTACCACACACATGATTTTCCCACGGCAGGAATAGAGATGGCTGATTTCTACTCTTAGTGTCACTACCCCTCAAAGGATCTATGTACCAAGATTCCCCACCACAAGATTGTAAATATGATCCATGGCATTTTGTGGTCAGTCAGGGTTAATTGTGATAAACTGGGAAAAACTGGTGGTGCTTCACACGTTCTCAAACCGCCATGGAAGTCTCAGACATAAGAATTAAGTTTTAATTCAAAGACAAAGAAAGAGAAGAAACACCCAAAGTCTTGCATTTCCCTAGTTCTATGAGCTTCAATAAATACACATACTTTAATAAACGCAAAAGCTTTTTTGGCCATGAGCACATGCACTTGGCCTGTACTCATAGTTAGCCACTGGAAAGAAGACAATCAATCAACAGTCTTCGCTGAGTGACTATTTTGTGCAAAGCACTGTTCTAAGTGCTTGGGAGAGTACATTGAAGTTAGTAGAAATGATCTCTGTCCTCAAGGACGTAATGATCTAGTAGGGGAGCTGAACACTAAAACAACTTACAAGTAGAAAGAAAAAGGAAAAGTGGACTATATTAATGTAATACAGTATGTAAGATTATGATTATAAGGTATATAAGATATGTATATAAGTGCACATGGGTACATGCGAGTGGACAAGCATATAGGTAAGTGCGGAAGAGAGGAGGGGGTGAGAGAAGAACCCCCCCTCCTGAAATGAAAAGCTCTGACTAATTGACAAACAGGGCTCCTCCTAGGCTCCAATTAATGGACCTACTTCATCCCAGGAGCTCCACAAAGGAATCGTGCCTTTATAGGCAGTGATGCTGTTATTTGGTAAATCCCTTAAATATTGGCGTCCCTGAGGCCAGTATAGCGAGTGGATTGAACTCTTTCCCAAGCCACCTAAACATGGCTTTTGCCTATATTAGCAAAGAGAGCACGGGCAGGAGAAGCTTTGCTAATGGGTGTTGGCAAGAGGAAGATCTGAACCTGCTGGAGAGCATGGGCAGGAGAAGCCAGCAGGTTCAGATCTTCCTCTTGCCAACACCCATATCCCACCATGTCCCCTTGTTTCCCCACAGTACCCACCCCAGGAGAGAACTTTTTAATAATCCAACATGAAACTTCTCACAAAGACTTTCCACCGCTACTGTGGTGGCATCACCCATCCCAGCAGTGAGCTTTGAATCCAAACTGTGCTAGAGAAGCTCCTCTGATCCCCACCCAGACCCAGTTGGGGTGCAAAGATTTCATGATGAACATTTTAAAAAACCCCACCTGATCGTGTTTTCTTCAGGGATCCTAGGGCATTTTAAATGATGAAACATGAAATCCCCAGTGAAGGCTACCGTCCTCACCACCATTTTCTGCAGATTGGCAGATAAGTTCATCGATAACATCGTGTCTGGGAGGATCAATCGAGGAAGCTACCTGCAAAATTCCCATGAAGTAACTCTTTCAACTGGTCGAATACAATCAAATAAGGTCTCTTGGGGACCTGTCGTTTCATAGTTCACTGTAATTTAGGAAGGAGCATCTCTCTCGTATACTCCTCCCAGTGTGCCTCCAATCTCCCAGAAGACTCTGGGAAGTGCAGTAGTTTGGGATCCTGAGAAATGCTGGCCCATTAAGGAGTGGCTTATAGGAATAAGCTGCATCTCTGGTGGTTTCAATTCTGACTCTGATAAGGGCCCAAATACTTCCACAACCAGTCTCCAATTCTGGCGGAGCGATCAATGCAGAAAAGCTTAAAGAGTAGAAATTGGGTGCTGGCATTGGCTTCTGGATCATTCCATGGTTCCTGGGGGAAGCAGGGTCAAGGACCATAACTTACCCATCTATCGTATTTATACCAAGACAATGCACTAGGCCTAAAAACAAATCATCACTTCCAAACATACACTCTACAAAATGGAAGCATTCACATCATACGTTTGAGACTCATTGTATTCTTGACAATCCAGGAGAATACAGAGAGCTACCATGGGCTTTCTTCTCCCACTTTATGGACAGTAAGATGAGATAAATTCCCACCTGGGCACGGAGAGGTGACAAGCTGCCATAGGTTCCCATCTCCCAACCCTGTACTCTGTATTCATGTTTCTAAAAGAAAGCCCTGCAGCCAGCAGCTGCCTGTACTTGACTAAGCTACATGGCTGCTCGGATAGATAAGCGTACATTTTCCCCTGTGCAGAGCCACCTGGCAGCTTATCCTCTGAATGGCGGATGAGTCTCAGCTGTGCTGTTGATGACTCCTTTCTACCAGGCTCAGTGTTGAGTCTGGGCTAGGCCAGCACACACGGAGAGACACGGAGCCGAACAGGAGTGAAACCCACTCCGTCGGGAGGGGCAGCTCTCCGTCCCTACAAGAACGTGTGTAATTCGTGATTATGAACTGTTACTTGAACCTTCCTGTGCCCTTGGATGGGGGACAGGAGGAGGAGAGATAGGAAGGGGAGGCATGGGCTCATTAATTCTCCTTCATAAATATTTCCAGTCACTGCCATTGTCAGTTTAATGGAAGCCTGAAGAAAAGCTCGCAAAAGACCCAAACCTGCAAGATCCCTTCCTGTATTGTTTGAGTTTCGGATTTAACCCCTACCACTTAGCTTTGTCTCTAAATCCCCCTTTAGCTATTAAGGAAACGTTTGCTGTTGTCCACAGATGGCTTGCAAAATGTATCTCGGATTAGACAAGGGGCGATATGGACGGCTCACCCAATATTTCAAATCTGGTCAACGGCACGATGAACACCGGGTTCCGTAAACGTTTGGGTTACTGATACTGTAAAGGCCCCAATTTAATTCAATTTAAAAGGAAACAGTTGCAGAAACAAAGTGTAATGGCCAGAATCAATCAAGCAGTGATATGTATTGAGCACTGATTGCACGCAGATCAGTCTTTCCAACTCATTTTAATAGTCACACTGACAGAAAGGATACAGTCAATTCTGACCAGTGCACCCGTGAATTAATTCCAAATGTCTGAATTTTAACTACCCACTCACACCGCTCTATTTTTCAACCTATTTTATAACAGATAATTGCCTACCTGTCTCATCTTTGAGCCACTTTGCCACGGTCTTTAAAATCCAGAACTACATGTTTTTCTTCCCACTTCTCAAGTACCACAGTATTTGGGAAATAATAGATTACTCATGTCTCTGATATTAATCTCACGTTTCTTCCAAGCTTCACTTAAAGTGCTTACTTTAAGGTGTTTTGACAGGTGTAGGCTTGCCCTATTCCAAAGATGTTAAATGAAAAGACAAATGGGGGTAAGATGTTCAGCTCTGTGGGTGAAAGGCTAGGCTTTAATTTGGCAAAGTGAGTTCAAATTAGGTCTTACAATGGGCTGGTTCCCCATTATTTTGTTCCATTAACTTGGTTTCAGAGAATACTTTCAAACACCTACACTTCGTCAAATCTTCCCAGAGCCATTTGATTGTCCCCTGAACAGAAAATGAGAGAAGCAAAATGTCAAGAAGGGCAAGGATTATCTTAACCTTGTACTCCACTGATCAGAACCCTGTTCTAAATCAATGATTGCAAAACTTGTTCAGAATAACCTGATGACTCAGTCTCCCAGAATGCTAATCTTTAGAAATCAGTGCAGTGAGCAGGGAAAGGATTAAAGCCATCTTGGCTTGTAATGAGACCCATCATTAAAAGCTGACCACAATCCATTGACATGCTAGGCCTAGAATGTGTAATTGCTTTTCTTTAAAGTTGCTTTAATATGAGAAATTTGGAATAGTAGTTCTGTCATTACATTTCTCCCCATTATTTCTACCTGCTCCCTCTTTTTAACTCGGCTAACTTATGAAAGCATTTCCTCCACTGAAGACACTTGTACTGCTGCTTTATCCTTTATAGAGACCAGTTTTGGTAAAGAGATGAACAATTGGTTTGCACAGGTTTCTGATTATTCACCACATTCTTTTGCCACATTATTCAAAAAGAAATGATAAGGGTTACTCGAACACCTACTTTCCCTGCTTCCTTCCCTTACCTGGGCCCGCTTCCCTAAGAAATCTAAAGAAATAGAATTAAACTAACCTTTCCCATTGATTTAAAATAATGATTAAGAATTTGCTCTTTTACCATCAGTCAAATGAATAGTTAATTTATTTCAGGGGGGAGAGGGAAGGCTATTTGCCATAATTAACTAGCTTAAAGTATATGTACTAAATGCAAATAAATCAGGGGTCAGCAGTGCCAAATTATGTGTGCTTCACATTCACTGGGGCTAAGCAGCAAAATACAGTCTGGAAGCACACAGATTTCTACCCTTTCTTCTCTACTCCAGGGACTAATTCGCATTTCAGCCACACAGCATTTTATTTTTATCATTGAAACTGGGAAGCAAGCTGGCAAACATTTCTGAATTTTAATTAATCTGTTTTAAAACACTTCCTCACAGCCCACTTTAAACATGTTAATATTAGATTTTTATTTGTATGTGTATATATATATATATATATACACACACACACAATATTAATGTGGCACTGAAATCAGTATTTCCCCTTTATGAAAAAAAAATTAAAACTCTGCTGTAACTAATAGGTTAGGAATGCATGGGTGAAATTTGAGGAAATAGGATCAAACCTACTCGACATTCTAATCAACATAATTAAAGTAATTGTGAAAGAAGCATCCAAGTTGGGAGTATGACAAAAATACAACACATTGTTTTTCCAGGAACTGTGATACTTCTCCAGTTACAGGTTGCTAGATTAACAAAAGTATAGCCTATTAATTCTAATTCTAATGTATTTTAAGACCCAAGTCTAGCTTGGTGTGTTACACTGCAGTTCTGGATTTATTACTTCTACATAATAGTACAAAATGACTATAATTACAATTACCTTTGCTTTCAGTCTCTTTCTCTCTGCAACTCTCTCTTAAAGACTCCCAAAGAGGTTTTAAAGAAAGATAGCTAATAAAATAGATGTGTGAACGCTGTAACATAGATGCTGCATGACAGGTCTGAAAGCATCAGGAGCAAATTGACTACAGGACTACATGACTCTTCTGATATTCTGTGGCCATGCCAATTTGTCCTGAGTTACATTGGAGTAGAAACTTGAAAATATAGACGAGTGATCTCTTGGACTGTGAGTTAGAAACTTAATTGTTCGTCATAGAGTTCTTCTGTCCAGGAGAGTAAATTTTTCACTGAGGCTCAGATCAGCATCCCCTTGATGCATTCCCTAAAATTTCATTTTTGTCAGGAGGGCAACAGAGGGTGCAGACTCAAATGGAAATTCTAGAGCCTTATAAAGGCATGTGCCAAAGATTCTTCTTGCAAAGCGTAGGACTCCTTCTATAATGTCATAATTATCAGCTGGAAACCCTCCATACGAAATGTAAAAATAGCCATGTGCCATCTGGTAATTGGTTTTCCAGGCAAATACATATGCAAAAGGGAATCAAGGACTACAACAAAATTGAAAAGCCTCTGCAGAGGAATGTGGTAAGAAGGCCGGAGTTTTAATAAGCCACTTGCTTTGAAATCTGTTTTCCAATTCCATAGCATAATGTATAGGTTATTATGGGAATACAAAGGTATTAATGTTAAAGGAGCCAATATACTCACAGAGGTGGGAAAAAAGAAACTCACCCAAGTACGGCACCTTCCACCAGGGTCTCATTCCTCAAAAGTCATTGATTTGAATGACTTACCTGAGCTTGTGAGCTTAAATAGCTCACAGCAAAATAAGATTCTGACCCCCACTAGCCCCTTTGGTGAGTTCCTGACATTCAGGTACTTGGTACCTGAAATTCACAGATTCATTTATAATCCACCCTGTAGAAATGCTCGCATGCATTTCTTTCTCTATACACCTCCATCAATCAATCATTCGTACTTATTCAGTGGTTACTGTGTACAGAGCAATGTACTAAGTGCTTGGGAGAGTACAGTACAACAGAGTTGGTGGACACATTCCCTGCTGGAAAGGAGTTTACAGCCTAGAGGGGGAGACAAGCATTAACATACATTATGGCGATGTACATAAGTGCTGTGGGGATGAGGGAGGCGTGAATAAAGAGTACAAATCCACGTGCAAGGGTGACGCAGAAAAGCGTGAGAAAAAAGTAAATGAGGGCTTAGTCGAAGAAGGCCTCTTGGAGGAGGTATGCTTTTAATAAGGTTTTCAAAGTGGGGAGAGTGATCATCTGTAGGATATGAAGTGGGAGCGAGTTCCAGGCCAGAGGCAGGATGTGGATGAGAGGTCAGTGGCAAGACAGATGAGATCGAAGTGTAATGAATAAGTTGACTTTAGAGGAGCCAAGTGTGCAGGCTGGGCTAGGTCTCTAAGCTCTTTTGATTGGTGTACCGCTGTATTTTCCAATGAGAGCCTTCAATTTTATTGCATAATTTCTCTAAAGTATGTTAATAGCAAAGTTTACATCAATATGAAACTATTCAATTATATATAAGATTCTCCGTATCTAATAAAGAACTGCATTGTGTAACTCCCGTAGGTGCAGAGTGTTGCTCAATCTATCAGTGATCTGGCCTCCCAGTATGACCTCCATCTGCCCTTCGGTGGGGTGGATGCATAAAAAGTCCCTTTAGGCTAAGGCTAGCAACAGCAACCACAATAACAAAATACATATGGGGGCGCGGGGGAAGCCTAATGCATCGCTGGCAGCGTGTAACTCAAAGCCTAATGTTTTACAGCATGTTGAATGTTTGAGTCCACCGTATAAAACATCTTTGGTAGAACTCAGAACTTTCTGGACTCCAGCTAATTCATCTCCATTATAGCCTATAAGGTAATGCGGTGCATATAAGCAGAATTTCCATCCAGTACCCTTCGCCTCATCCAGTTTGATTCCAGGGATTCATTGCGTGTGACTGGACACGTCTCAGCTGTCTGTTCTGGCCTCAAACAGTAGTGGGAAGAAGCATTACTAAAAAGGAGGGAAGGGGAAACTCGGGGACATGGTATACCTGGGGCATGTGGTAGATTGACTTCCAGACTGTGAGCCCGTTGTTCGGTAGGGACCGTCTCTTATATCTTGCTGATTTGTACTTGCCAAGTGCTCTGCACATAGTAAGTGCTCAATAAATACAATTGAATGAACGAATGAATTGGCTGAGTGAAGCGGGTGAATGCCTGCTCCAGATGGAGAATTGGGAGTTTGTTGTCTTTTCCAAGGTCCAGAGGACTTATTCCCTCAGACTGTGAGCCCTGTTTGGGGCAGAAGCTGTGTCCGATCTAAATATCTTGAATCTACCCCAGTGCTCAGCACACTGCTTGGCCCTTAAAAGCATTTTTAAGGTCACATCTCCTCCAAAAGGCTATCCCTGACTAAGCCTTCTTAATCAGAGAAGCAGCATGGCTCAGTGGAAAGAGCATGGGCTTTGGATTCAGAGGTCATGGGTTCAAATCCTGGCTCTGCCAATTGTCAGCTGTGTGACTTTGGGCAAGTCACTTAACTTCTCTGGGCCTCAGTTACCTCATCTGTAAAATGGAGAATAAGACTGTGTCCCCCCATGGGACGACTTGATCACCTTGTAATCTCCCCATTGTGCTTAGCACAATGCTTTGCACATAGTAAGTGCTTAATAAATGCCATCATTATCATTATTATTCTTTTCTCCAGCTCACTGTCCCTTCTGCATCATCTAGGCACTTGGATCTGTGACCTTTGGGCATTTGATATTAGTCCCACCCCCAACCTCACAGCGCTTATGCACATGTCTTTAAATTATATATGATAAATTACTTATTTATTCATATTAATGTCTGTCTCCTGCTCTAGATTGCAAGCTCCTTGTGGGCAGGAAACAAATCTATTTCTGTTGTACTCTCCCAAGCACTTAGGGCAGTGCTCTGCACATAGTAAGCACTCAATAAATACCATTGATTGATTATAAACACTTATCAAATGACACTATTATTATCACTTTTTATTCATTATTGGTTCTGGAAGTTGCCGGCGTGAAGGTTGAGTGCCATACTCC
This sequence comes from Tachyglossus aculeatus, assembly GCF_015852505.1. Taxonomy (NCBI): domain Eukaryota; kingdom Metazoa; phylum Chordata; class Mammalia; order Monotremata; family Tachyglossidae; genus Tachyglossus; species Tachyglossus aculeatus. Next base: position 9,957,182 of record NC_052098.1, read on the forward strand.
TTCTAGACTGTTAGCCTGTTGTTGGGTAGCTACCATCTCTATATGTTGCCAACTTGTACTTCCCAAGCGCTTAGTACAGTGCTCTGCACACAGTAAGTGCTCAATAAATACGATTGAATGAATGAATATTTTTGGTTTTTATTCAATATCCTCACGTACAGTATTGACTGGGGAGATATGAACAATTTGATGTTTGTTGCTTGAGAAGTGAACAAAAAATGGTGTAGAGGATGATAGTTTTGCAGTCAAACCTGTCCTTGTCCAGAGAAACTCAGAAGGGTCACAGTTTTTGACAGTGTGAGAAATAGAGAAGTAGATGCACGTAGATCATTAAACTTGAGATGGAATAAAGCTGAAGGAAACCTGTTGGTGTAAAGTAAGGAGGAGGTCACAGTCTGTCAATTTTTTTTTTACAAGCCTCTGGATGTTAGCCTGGTAGCAGAAATATTTATGCTTCATTTGCTTAGCAACAATAAAATCACAACTGTAGGAAAGTAGAAGGATCAGGATTTAGATTTTTGCCTAGTGAGAAATCACTACAAAGTCATCATATTAGAGGCTTTAACTTATTATTACTTGTATTTTTATAACTAGACTGTGAGCCGCACATGGGACATGGACTGTGGCCAACCTGATTAATCTGCACCTACCATAACACTTAGAACAGTGTCTGGCACATAGTAAACGTTTTACAAAGACCATAAAAAAATGAAATAAAATATTAGGGCATTCACCAAAGATTTGGAAGCACTCATTATTAGAATAAGGCAGTGGGCACTCCTGTTTCTGAAGGGAATCTCAGGGAGACAAAGCAAAGAACGCACATATTTATTCAGAATTCTGTTTTTTTCCTTTCTCGTTTCAAACAACTAACCATTTTTACTCCTTCTGACAGAGAAGTGACCACTATCTTATGCCAAGGTTTATATATTCCTTGACCATCAGGTAAGACCAAACAGGAGAAGATCCAATTCTATTTTCACCAAGAGTTTTGAGAGTCACCCTGAATGTTTCCATCCTACCTTATTTGACAAGACATTTCAGGACCAAGAGAGGTCTGTAAGTCAGGACAGGGTTCTTTCATTCAAGACTAATGTTCCCTGTGGGTTTTTAGCTCCATTTGCTCAGACCTTAAAACATTACCTCAGGCTCTGGTAGGAAACATGCTTCCTCCAAAGACAACAATATACAGAAATCATGTCCAAACACTGAAGGATATGAGGAGTCATTTTATGAAGATTAATAAATTTCTAGATGTGACAGAATATCTTTCGGGTCTATTCAGTTATTTCACAGAAGAAGCACTGCCAAAGAGTCAAGGAATCCCTACTTGTTTTAATAATTTAGTGTCCTTTAGGCCTTTTACTCTGGTTTAGATTCACTCCTCAATGTAGAGCTGTCCTTTGGATGTGAAGAGGGTGTAACTGATTGCAAGATTTTAACCACACAGCCAGATGTGTGACAAAAGACTTGTGTGAATCTAACAATTCTATCCACCATGGGCATACATACACTTCTTTCCTTTGGTGGTGTATTTCTAATCGTAGCTTTCAGTTCTGTGTCTTCTTCAGAGCTCTGTCAAGTAGTCCGGGGGTCTGGACACAGCTCGGATCAATTCATGAAAGCTGGTCACCACAGGCCACGGTGGCAACCACGCAGAGCAGAAAGACAATGGATTCGTTGCCCATGCTGGTCACGCAGAACACTGCCACTCTCAACTCAAAGAGTTATTCAAGCCGCTAAATTAGCAAGGGCCTGAGAGTCGGAAGGTGATGGGTTCTATTCCCAGCTCCTCCACTTATGTGCTGTGTGACCTTGTGCAAGTCACTTTACTTCTCTGTGCCTCAGTTCCCTCATCTGTAAAATGGGGATTGAGACTGTGAGCCCCACATAGGACAGAGACTGTCTTTACCTCGATTTACTTGTATACACCCCAGCACTTAGTACAGTGCCTGGCACATAGTAAGTGCTTAATACCTCAATTATTATAATTATTATGAGCCTACTTAACTGTGAAGTAACTTACAAACTGAGGAATACAAACTTGAATAATAACAAAAAGAATGAAAAAATAAAAGCCAGATAAATTATTTTTTCCATAAACCAGAGAAGTACTGAGATGCACCAGATAAAGATTCCTGTAACCCAGTGAACGAATGACAGTGAAGGAAATGTACAAATGGCAGAGCAAAGGGAAAAGTCCCATGAGAGAAATGGAGATGAATGAAGTCAATTTAGTGCTTCAGATTTCCTTCGCAACAATAGCAATAATAATCACAATAACAGTGGTACTTGTTAAGACCTTTCTCTGTGCCAAGAACTCTCTACTAATAGTTTAGGATAGATACCAGTTTATCAGGCTGGACACAGCTCCTTTCTCACATGGGGCTAACAGTCTAAGTAAAAGGGCGAACAGATATTTAATTCTTCATTTTACATATGTGGAAACTGAAGCACAGATAAATTAAGTCACTTGCCGAAGGTCACTCATCAGGCTAGCAACAGATTCAGAATTAGAACCCAGGTCTCTCTTACTCTCAGGCCTGTGCTCTACACTATGCTCTCATAAACCTACCCTTCACAGCACTACGCAAATATGAAAAAACGGAATGAAAGCAACCAGTCAGAAATAAGGAAATTATAACATTTTCCATTCCATTAAGTGATAAGTTTAGAACAAGGACCAAGATTTTGCATATTCTATTCAGGTCCCAGAATGTTTTAGGCACCAAATAAAATTTAAGCCGTCAACAAGTCTTTACAATGTTGTGAGGAGTGCCTGAACTGATTATCTTGTTTTTCCCCCGAGGCTTAATCCAGTATTTGGCACATAGTAAGCATGTAAGAAACACCACTAATTTTTTATTCTTTCAGTCCATTTTTCCAGCGGCAAAACTGAGATGAAGAGAACAGATTCAAAGAATAAAGCAAAAATGAAATTAGAATTAGGGTAGCTATGCACTCCATTCCCTCCATTTATAAAGTTCAATATGTTTTTTGTGTAAATTTTCAATGGCCTCCATAGATGTGGGTTTTTTTTTTAACATTGTTATTAAAGCCGCTGCTTCTTTATTAGATATCAGGAATTTGTGGTTTGCATTTGAAAACACAGCTATCATCGAGTAGGTAAAGATATTAAATAGTAAAAGGAATGAAGATATATTCTTTTGTTTTTGACTCTGAAAATCCAGAGATGGAAATGACAGCCAGACCTACCTGGGTTAACTGCCTGAAAGCACTAGAGCCTGTTCTCAAAAGCAAGCCGTTTGTGCTGTAAATTTTACTCTCCTGATTTTTAAATTTTGTTTTCCGCTCCACCATCTGTAGATGAAAGGGTATATTTTGGGAATCTGGCTTTGCTTTCTGTCACTCTAGGAAGGTCTTTTCCATTTATATGCAGGATTGCCTTATGACTGGACAGAAAACAAAAGAGAGAAAATCAGGTTTTCCCAGTTTGAAAAGACACTGAAGCAATTCACCAGTTCTACCTTATCTTTAATAAAATTTAGAGAGTTTCCGTTGGTGGAAAGCAAATGACAGATGATAGGACCCAAGCCACTGTGGAACAAGCAAATGGTCTCCAGAGCCTGGGGGTGGGAAAAGAATCACTGTGTAATAATGACTGAGGTATTTGTCAAGTGCTTATTATATGCCAGACACTGTACTAAGCACTGGGGTAGATACAAAATCATCAGGTTGGACACAGTCTCTGTCCCACATGGGCTCACAGTCTAAAAAGGAAGATTCAATCCACATTTGACAGAGAGGGCTATTGAGGTACAGAAGTTAAATGACTTGCCCAAGGTCACACAGCTGGGAAGTGGTACAGCTGGGATTAGAACCCAGGCCCTCTGATTCCCAGGCTTGTGGTCTTTCCATTAGGCCACTCTGCGTCTCACTGATTCTGGTATGCTTGTTTCTGAACAATCGCAGGAAGGAAAAAATGTTACTATTGGAAATACTGTACCTGTGGCTAAAGGAAGCCATTGTGTGGCCTGCTGTTTGCATTCCTTTAACTGTAAATTTCATTTTTTTTCCCATCTATATTCTTCTACCTCTTTGCAGAATGGCTATGCTAGAGTGCAGTTTGCTCCAGGCACAGTACATTTGCAGCCTTCATTAAACAACTGAGGAGTGGCTACTAAAAAGAGTATGAGGATTTCACAAACAAATGGTTACATAACATATAAAGATATCATGCTTGAAGATGAAACTGTTGGATCATTGATGGTGAGACCCAAACTGTGTGTGTGCCTGTTTGTGTGTGTATGTAGCTGAAAAGACCCATAAAATAATAATTATATTGGCATTTGTTAAGTGCTTACTATGTGAGAAGCACTGTTCTAAGTGCTTGGGGGGATACAAGGTGATCAGGTTGTCCCACGTGGGGCTCACAGTCTTAATCCCCATTTTACAGATGAGGTAACTGAGGCTCAGAGAAGTTAAGTCCTACCAACACATTTCCACACAGTGCACACAAAGATTGTGCTTTTTCACACTACAGCAAATGTTGCTCTTTGAGAATTGGCCTCTCTGTTTCAGGAGAGCAAATGCTCTCCCAATTTTCACAAGCCAGGTGGTTGCATTTGCCTCCATAGTCCATTGTTTTACTGTGCCTCACGAGATCTTTAAAATGTTTGTACTGCCTAATAATAACAATAGTAATAATTATGGTATTTGTGAAGAGCTTACTATGTGCCAGGCACTATAATAAGCACTGGGGTGGGTACAAGCAAATAGGGTTTTTAATAATAATAATAATAATGGCATTTGTTAAGGGCTTGCTATGTGCAAAGCACTGTTCTAAGCACTGGGAGGCTGTCCCACGTGGGGCTCACAGCCTTAATCCCCATTTTACAGATGAGGGAACTGAGGCACAGAGGAGTTAAGTGATTTGCCCAAAGTCACATGGCCGACAAGTGGTGGAGCCAGGATTAGAACCTGTGACCTCTGACTCCCAAGCCCAAACTCTTTCCCCTGAGCCACACCGGACAGAGCCCCTGTCTGGCTCACAGTCTCAATCCCCATTTTCCAGAGGAGGTAACTGAGACTCCGAGAAGTGAATTGACTTGTCCCAGGTCACACGGCAGAAAAGTGGTAGAGCCGAGATTAGAACCCATGACCTTCTGACCCCCAAGCCTGTGCTCTATGCACTATGCCATGCTGTTTACTATAAGCCAGCCCCCGCCCCCCGCCATTCTGACCACACCTTTGCATGCTCCACTCAGTCTGCCAAGGAACACCTCTTGGCTATTCCGATAGCATCCATTCTCCTCATATATCAGGACCAGCAAATCTGTGTTGCTATGAGGACTGGTTTAATACTGATGAGAACACTGAAATCTATGATCTTATTGTTAACGACTTCTCTTGCTATTTCAGGTAGTAGATGGTTTGTAAGTGGTGCTACTTAAGTGATGCTTTAAGTATAAGTTCGATTTGTCCTCTGTAGTAGATCCAGATCTCACAACCCTACGAACGACTGGCCACTGCCCCAATTTTGTCGACACCATTTTGCTCTGTAGCTAGCCTGTTGTTGCCAAATTTCATCAGGCAATCTACCAAAGGGCATGCTGACCTTCTTGATTTGATTTTCTACTTCCCTTTGTTGGCAACTGCACTGCCCAGGAAAGACAATTTGATGATAGCATTCACCAAGTTCTGTGTAACTGATGAGAATCTTTGGTTATGCATTGGCTCTCCCTGATGCAGATTGGTACATAAACTAGATTTTCATCATGTTTATTGTCAGTTCATAACATTGGGCTTACTGCAGCAGATCATAAACATATGCCTATATATATATGTGTATATGTATATATATATTATATACACATACACACATACACACACACACGTACATTCCCAAAGCAGTCATCAGCATATAGCATCCTGGGGAATGCAGGGCTACAGCTGGGATCCTTAGTAGTCAGTTAAATGCAATACTGATACTGGAATGTGGAAAAATCTATCATATTCGGTCCTTACTGTGTGTAGAACACTGTACTAAGTGCATGAGAGAAAGGAGATGAAACAGAATCTAAGTCACTGTGGACTGTTTTTGGTTGGTTGAGGCCTTTTTCCTGGAGACTAAATCTATTTTTGATTATAGTTTCAGATTTCCGAGAGATAGCCACTTTCATATTTTCTGGTGCACTCTAGAGTATTTCATAATATAAAAGGCAGCCGGCACTCTATTTTGTACTGCTTGGGTAACAAATGAACTAGGAACTTGAATAACTGTCAATGTCTGCGCTATTCAGATCCAAGGATACTCACAAAATAATTTTTTTTTTTAACTGACTGCTTCTTCCTTTCACTCCACATAAGATGACATTTCGGTCATGCATGAAAGGTCTTCTTTTAGGATGAAAGCAAACAGTTCTAGTTGTATTGTATGGTCATTTTAAGGAGAAAGATATGGTTGAGTGACATGAGACAAGCACACCTGAGGTCTAATTCTCCCTCTGACATTGACTCTCTTTGCGACTTTAGCCAAGTTGATTCTCTGAGGTGATTTTTCCAAAGGTCATATTATTGAGAGTTCTAGGGTAAAATGCACTGAGATTCTCCAGTAAGAAATACTATGTGTACACAACATATTCCTTTCTTTGAAAAATACAGTAAACTTAATATATTTTTCCTATTCTAATATGACATCAAATTATTCTCCAGGGTCTAATAAATGATTCCTTAGTTGCCTGAAATAATTCATGGAATGCCCATAGCTTCTAATATATCTTTCTCAACACTAAAATCCAGACTACCTCTTCTCCATAGAGAATCCTTTATTCATTTGCAAACTCCCTAGTTAATTTTAGTAAGGGAATTTTTAGGGTTAAAGGGTAAACAAAATTGCCTCCTACCCTGTGACAGGCCATAGGAAGTGATAATGGACCCTACTAGCCAACACCCTTGGGCACTAGGAAGTAACCTTAAATTTTAGGAGAATTGACCTCCAACCTGGATGTTTACCTTTACGGGATTTTTTTTTTCAGAAATAATAAAAGCAAGGAGGAGGCAGTCCTCAAATTTTTTCCCTACGGTTAAAGACTTGAGTTTATTCTTTCATCCAGGTTATTGATTTTGGGACTGAAGCTCATTTATCATTCCTCTTTTCTATCATTATTATCATTATCTTATCATTCTGGGATTCCAAACTGGCTCTCCTGCTTAGACTATGAGCTGCTTGTTGGACTTGAGGATCTTGTACCTACTCCAGTCATAAAACAGTACTTGACATGTAGTAAGTGCTTAACAGATACTACTGTTATCATTAGTATTGTTATTTTCATTATAATATAGTTAAATGGCAAATGCTGGAAAGGAATAGTTCCATTACACTGGGCTTTTAGATCCTATACTATACTTGTAGTATCAAGTATAATTTTAGTTGAAAGAAAGAGGAGTAGAACTTGGAGAAGGTATAGGAGAGGGAAAAATCACTAAAGGATAGGAAAAATAGGATTAATCAGGAAAAATGTAAGGATTTGGAGGTTATTTGGTTGAGAAATGAAGTATGGAGGACAACTACACATTTTCAGGCATATGAAGACATACTACATTATTATAACTAATGAGAACTGATCACCTGTTTTCCAACTCCTCTGAGTATAGAATTATGAGATGTGCCCATATGTTAAGAGGAGAGATTTAGATTAGACACTGGGGGCAAAAAAACCCACCAGGTGATAAAAACCTGGAGCAGGACATAGAGGAAGGTGGCAAACACATCATCACCATTTGTACTCATTTCTTGCAGAGCACTGTGCCTAAGTATTTAAGGGGAAGCAGAAGCATAAAATGCATTCCCTGCCCTCAAGGAGCTTTAATCTAATGGAGGAGACGAGAAGGCAAAAGTTGATGAACATGTAATAACTGTGTAGATAAAAATAATGAACAAAAATACTAATCATTAATTAGGTAAATGCAAAGAGAAGGTACTGAAGTAGCTGAGGAAAGGACTTGCCTGGGAAGATGGGTGGAAATATTAATCCGTTCTTAGAGTAGGCTAGACAACCACTGGTCTTGAATCTTACTCCCCATCCTGCCGAGGATCAGCAGTAGAATTATATGAATGACCCCCGTACATCTCTTTCAGCTGTAGGATGTGTGAGGCCACCCAAGAATATTTTCTGAACTGTTTCATTGGGAAGCAGTGTGGTCCAGTGGAAAGAGCACAGGCACGAGAGTCAGAGGTCCAGGATTCCAGTCTCCGCTTTGCCACTTGCCTTCTGGGTGACCTTGGGCAATTCACCTGACTGTTCTGGGCCTCAGTTTCCTCATTTGCAAAATAGGGATTAGATACCTGATACCTGTCCTCCCTCCCTCTTAGACTATGAGTCCGATGTGCGACGGGGACTGTGTCCTACTTGATTATCTGACATCTACTCCATGTTTAGTACATTGCTTGGCACACGGTAAGCTCCGAACAAATACTACAGTTATTATTATCATTGTTATTATTATTATTAGAGGAGAAGTCAGGAGCTAGAGTCAGGGTGAGCATTCCTATATTGATAGAGACCGATCTATATCAGTGCATAAGGTATCTCATATTCAAAACCTTACTAAAATCCTAGAGTCAAAATGAGTGCATGCCTTGTCTGGGTTGCTAGTGAAAATGCTATGTCGACTTGAAAGTTACTCAAGGGCTTATAGGATCTCATTCAGATTGACTCCTGAATTTATTACCCCTAAATCCACAAATATTTTTGTCCAGGCATTTGAAAGCGTTTACAAATAGAGGTGGGTATTGTTAGAGAAGCAATCAATCGTATTTTTGTTAAGCGTTTACTGTGTGCAGAGCACCGTACTAAGCGCTTGGGAGAGTACGATATAACAATAAAACAGACACATTCCCTGCCCACAATGAGCTTACAGTCTAGGGGAGAGAGAACTGTGTCTGAACAACTGAGGCCCTCAAAAAAAATTTTGAATTTCAGTCTGCCTAGCAAAGAAAGGTGAAGATGGCAGCAAAGACTGTATCTTCACCTAGTCAGTTGTATAGGCTGATGTCATTCTCCCCTCCAAGAAGAACTTCAGCAGTTGAGATGCCTGACTAGAGGAGGTCTAAGTGTAAATGTTTGATTCATTCTGGACCTAAACTAGGCATGGATCACCCTTTTCAGAAAACTAGTGATTCCATTTTCCAACTGCTAGGGAGTTACTGTGGAGTCAGATAATGTCTCTGCATTTAAGCCCATAAGAATTATTGTGAAAGCAAGCAGAACTCATGAGAAACCAGGGGGTTGGAGTGGAGGAACCCTTGCAGCGAAAGGAATCAAGGATTGTCTTTAGAACCCATGCTACCTGAGCAACCAGGTCAAAAAAGCTTCCTCTAATGAAGATCCATCCATTACCATGACATGCAAGCTCGAGCTGTAGATCACTTTCATGGTCTCCCAAGAAGCTGAGCAGTTATCAGTAACATTCAAAAATCCACTGGAAAGTCATTCATTTCACTTTATGGTCCTAATTAGCCATTTGTATAGTTCTATAATTAAATATGTTCCTTTCTCATCAAGTTTTTCACTTTAGTAATGATACCACTGTGCCACAAACAGGCCCCACGCTGTTTGGTTTGGGATTTATTCATAGCATTTAATTGGTCACCCAGTGGTTAGCCAATAACCCCTTCTATGGGAAGCAACACTCTGAATGCTGTTAATGGGCTGGAGGCACAGTGATTGCCTCCTGGTAGCCAGCAGTACTGGGAATAAAGCAATTTCCTCCACTGTGTTGTGTGCCCAATAGCTAATCCTCTCCACTCCTGAAATGCACACTATTTGGTTATAAGTATTTGTGCTGGCTTACTTACCGCTGGGTTGTTAATAGGCAGTGATTCTTCAATGCTCCTTCAGTGAAGTTACAGTCTGCTTGCTGACTGCTAATTAAAACAAGTTTGCACTCTAAGACTGCAACTCAAAGGTAGCAAGGTCATCTGATTTAATGCAGCCACCTCTTTATTTCACAACGTTTATACCGGGCTCATATGTGTGCATTTTGAAAACACGTGGGTCTCGCCGATGCCGTCCGAAGAACGAAATTCAACTCCTCACTAATCTGCTCGCCTTTGAAGCAAAATTGCTAAATTCTCCCACCCCAGCCTCTGTGGTACAGTAAAAACACAAGGCTTGCTGCAGAATTCCATTTGTGCTAGTTCATTACTTCCATAAATGAAAAGAAAAAAGTACTAGGTTTAGGGAGTCAAACCAGTCAGGTAATATTTTGGCTCATCCTACCAAGAGATTTAATTGTAGTTTGTTCTAGTAAGGAGAATTATATGGCCAAGCAACGGAGAGACAAGCAAGCAGTAGATGGCAGATGCCAACCAAATGCCTAAGGTGTACGCTCACACACGCATGCGATAAAGGTTTGGAAATAAAGCCAGAGAATTGAAGAAACGGAAGTGTTTGGGGAGAAATAACATTTTTTTCCCACAGTATTGCTTTGATTTATCTTTAGGCAACATAGATAATACAGAACAAATCACATGGCTTAGCTACATATTCTTGGTAAACCTCTTATACTACCCCGGATACATTTTCAAGGCCCTACTGAGAGCTCACCTTCTCCAGGAGGCCTTCCCAGACTGAGCCCCCTCCTTCCTCTCCCCCTCGTCCCCGTCTCCGTCCCCCCGCCTTACCTCCTTCCCTTCCCCACAGCACCTGTATATATGTATATATGTTTGTTCATATTTATTACTCTATTTTACTTGCACATATCTATTCTATTTATTTTATTTTGTTAATATGTTTTGTTTTGTTCTCTGTCTCCCCCTTCTAGACTGTGAGCCCACTGTTGGGTAGGGACCGTCTCTATATGTTGCCAACTTGTACTTCCCAAGAGTTTAGTACAGTGCTCTGCACACAGTAAGTGCTCAATAAATACGATTGATTGATTGATTTTCAAAGATAATAATTACGGTGTTTGTTAAGTGCTTACTATGTGGCACGCAAAGTACTAAGAACTGGGGTAGATACAAGATTATCAGGGTGGACACAATCCCTGGCCTTCACTGGGTTTACAGTCTGAGTAGGAGGGAGTAGGATTTAATACCCATTCTACAGTTTAGGAAACAGGTAGAGACAAGTTAAGTAACTCACCCAAGGTCACACAGCAGGCAAGTGGCAAAGCTAGGATTAGAACCCAGGTCCTCCAACTCCCACGCTCTTTCAATAGGCCACAGACTAAATGTAGTACAGTGATTTTTTTAGGACAATACAGCAGTATCCTAAGCTTTGGGTCAAACAGAGTTAGGCAGGGTCCTCAAAGTTGCTATGCATAAAACCAGAAAATTTAAATATTTTCATAAAAAAATAAATAAAATATAAAATAAAAATATTTTAATAAAAAGTAACTTTCCACCAAGATTGCTTTCACATAGAACCAGTTAAGAGAAAATGCATTTTAATTACAAAATGCCATCTTTACTGAGAAGACAATAGTCTCTCTTCAGGCAAGGAAACTTCAAAGCAATTTGATTATATAATATAAAGTACCTTGAAACATTTAAAGGTTTAAGTCTGAACAGCTCCATGTTGCTCCATTTTGTGTAAACATTGTGTGTCCAGAATTCTCAAATTCAACACATATATGTGTGAATGATCTTATCATCCAAGATGGGTAAGAAAAGGTGTTCTTTTTGAAAACCTATTTTTTAAGCCAGGTAGTTTTTTGAGAGGAGAATGCACATCAATTCAGGAAATTAATTTGTTCTAGGACAGAAAGCTGAGTGGACTGAACCCTGGTAGGATAGATATTTAGTCTGTGACTTGGATTTTTCTACAAGATATGACTATCCTGGCCAAATATATCACAAGATTTCCTAGTCCTGAGCAAGACTGATGAGGGCTCTTCATTAATGTCATGTCTACAGTTCCATAAGCTTGTGATAGATTTGACACTGGAAGAAGATATCAGAAGTGATTCCAATAGCACAGTGAGGGTATTTTGTCACTGAAATGTGGCGGTGTGTCTTTAGTATTAAAATTGTCATTAATATACATAGACATATGGATCCAATTTTGCTGACATTTCCTAGAAATGGCCGTATAATTTAACATTACATATATAGTTGTCCTTCATGCTCAAAGACTGATGGGGAAGTTCATCTATTGGTGGGGACGGAGAAGGCCCACAGCCTGGACCAAACCTTGGGCACGACTCTTCCTTGCTCCATGCTGTCATGCTTTGTTTGCAGTGCCTAGTGCTGCTCGCACTAGGTCTCCATCTCACGTGATTTTTGGAAGATTCTGCCAGAAAAGAGCTGCTCCTTTTAGCTCACCATCCGTCAACTGTTGGTTCATTCCCTTCGTGTGAGGGGAGCATCGTTTCAATGCTGAAAGACTGACTCTATTCCGGGACGTTGTGGTTTCAGTTCCTTTCCTGCTGTTTGATGTTACATAGATCCCCTAATTGATGCTGATAACTAGTCAGACACAGATATGACAACTGTAGGGATTCCAGGTGTCTCAGCCTTAGAGAAAATTGGACAACACTACACCTCTGTAGACTTCTAGCTTCAATCAACTGTATTTATTCAGCCCTTACTGTGTGCAGGGCATTGTAGTAAGCGCTTAGGAGAGTACAACACAACAATATAACAGATATACTCCCTGCCCACGACAAACTTCAGTCTAGGGGGGAGACGGACATTAATATATAATTAACTACGGATATGTAGATAAGTGCTGTGGAGCGGAGGGTTGGTCAATAAAGGGAGCAACTAGGGGCGATGCAGAAGGGAGCGGGAAAAGAGGAAGCGAGGGCTTAGTTAGGGAAGGCTTCTTGGAGGAGATGTGCTTCAATGAGGCTTCGATTTTCTACTTTCTTGTCGGTTTGTGTTCTGCCTCAATAACAGAAATCTGTGACAGCATTAACTTTGTATTACCAATTATAGGTCTTTGAGTGTGTGTATGACTTTTCTGGTACGAGGCTGACATCACCTCAGGTGGCTTCAGACATATTGTCAGCCCAGCTGCTTCAGTTGAGTGGTTTATAATAGTGCGCATATCATCTTGGGTTTGTGTATCTAGGCTACAACCATCCATGTATGATATTCAAGAAAGAAGTGTGGCCTAGTGGGTAGAGCCTGGGCGTCAGAAGAACTTGGGTTCTAACCCTGGCTCTGCCACTTGTCTACTGTGTGACCTTGGGCAAGTCACTTTACTTCTCTGGGCCTCAGTTACCTCATCTGTAAAGTGGGAATGTGAGCTCCATGTGGGACATGAACTGTGTCCAACCTGATTACCGTGCATTGACCACACGGTGTAGAACAGTGCCTGGCACAGAGTAAGCGCTTAACAAGTACCATAAAAAAGGTTACCTAGAAAGGTGGAAGCAAATGCATTTAGGTTTCTTCTTTCATCATCCAGCATGGCTGTGTATGATTCACTGAAAATGACCAGACCTCACTATGCATCCCCGCTTCACCCACTGATGATACAGTGCTCTGCACACAGTAAGCGCTCAATAAATATGATTGAATGAATGAATGATACGATAAAGATAAGACAGGGAACCTCACACCTCTTACGTAGCCACCTATGCCATCATGTGTAATCTCTGAATTTTAATGAACTTTGCAGAGCAGTTAAATTTCTGAGTAATTTCCAGAGTTCAGGTCGATGAATCAATCAATTGTATTTATTGAGCACTTACCGAGTGCCGAACACTATACTGAGCTCTTGGGAGTGTTCAATGTAACAGAATAAGAGTTGGTAGAAACATTCCCTGCCCACAACAAGCTTACAGTCCAGAGGGGGAGAAAGACATTAATGCAAATAAGTTAATTATGGCTATGTACAAAAGACTAGACTGTGAGCCCGCTGTTGGGTACAGACCGTCTCTATATGTTGCCAACTTGTACTTCCCAAGTGCTTAGTACAGTGCTCTGCACACAGTAAGTGCTCAATAAATATGACTGAATGAATGAAAGTGCTGCGGGGCTGAGGGAGGGGTGACTAAAGGGAGCAAATCCAAGTGCAAGGGTGACTCAGAAGGGAGAAGGGGAAAAGAGTTTTCGTCAGGGAAGGCCCCTTGGAGGAGATGTGGTCTATGAAAGCCATAGAGGAGTCTTGGTGCAACTCCCTGCTCTTTTCTTGCACCTGCTCCCTGCTCTTTTCTTGCAAGTCTTATGCAACTGAGATCATTTCTGCTGTGCCACGCTGTGATTTGATGCTCCATTGTGGTTCTGGAAGCATTTGGCAGTCAATATACATTGGAAACTGGTACAGGAGTACTCTGGCTAGGATGTTCCCAGAAACGGAGAGCAATAAGTTGCCTAGATAATTACTACTTAAGTTTTTAAGCATAGTTTCCCCTCCATGCATAGAACCCTCAGTGCATATGCCAGTGCACTGCTAATTTTCATGGTTTTGACTGCTTCTATTCCTCAATAGTTAAGACAAACGGCATGCCTTTCCCAGTTGGAAGTTTTATGTTTTATAGGGCCTCATCTTCAATAAGCGAGGGTGTGATGAGGAGAATATTGTAAAGCTGCTGCTGCTGCCATCTCTTCAGGGTTCGTTCCTTGCCCGTGATGAGGGCCGGATAATTCTTCACTCTTCAGCGGTGCTGCGATGACTTGGACAAGACCATATAAAGTCTTATAATACACAGGTGTTCTTGGTTCCTTGGTGGCCTGCATAGTCCTGAATCTCTTCTGTTTTAGCATCACACAACCTGGCAAGCCTTTTCCTTAACTTGAGTGCTGTTGTTGTTGTCGTCTTATGCCGTCGAGTCGTGTCGGACCCATAGTGACTCCACGGACACATCCATCCCGGAATGCCCCACTTCCATCTGCAATCGTTCTGGTAGTGCATACGTTAACTTGATTACCAAAATCTAAACACTTTGACACTCAGGAATCCCCAGATTCAGTCACTTTCACTTCTTAACTTGGAATTTTCTCACAGGCTATGTCTTCACTGCCAATTAAGGCAAATTCAGGAAGATAGCATGGATTTAAATGGATTTGTACAGTCTGCTTTCACTTTTAGAACCCACAGTTCATTCATGCACAGCGAAGAACCCCCCAAGTCAAGTGGCCTTCTATCAGGCACCAAGGAATGAGAGAAGAAAGAAAAGTGTGAAATGACCTGGGAGAGGGAAGATAGGAAAGCACTTCAATGGTTACATAGGTGGTGAGAGGAGGTGGGCAGTAGCACCTCCCCAGATATTGATGCAAATCATTTCGCCTCTTCTTGACAGCCTCAGCTAGTTAGATTATTTGCATGGAATTTAAAACCTCTTTCAAATTGAGCTTTGGTGGTAAAATTACGCATGCTTATTTTCTCTAATCTTAAAAAAAACCACTATCACTTTTACTTGGTTTCTTGTAATTAAAAAAAATTAACACATTGCAATTTAAGCCTGTCGTGATTATGGCATTCACTGAGGGGAAGGACAGCTGGCACAATTTATGAACGGTGAATGTCGATAAACTGATTTATGTTGAAAATGCTAGGGCCGAGCCCATGCCCTATGCCCTTTATTAAGAAGGCACATTCCTTCCTTCAACTTCTGATTGTCATTTCTCTTTTCATAACCTATGAGGAAACGCTAAATTTATACTGATGTATAAAAATGAAGGAATGAGGGACAGCAAACTCGGAGAACATTAATGCTTGGTGCTAGGCTTTCTTCCTTTTGAAAATAACAGTTATTGAATTGCAGAGTCCTGGACGAGGGCAAGGGCAATAATCCAGGGTCAGTTTTCCCCTTCAATCCCTTGAATTCATTTCTCAACCAGAACATTGCCTGAAGCTAGGTTTGGGATTTAAAATGGGAGCTGCTATGCATACCCTTCCTTTTCAGCTGTGGTAGTGTTGGGCTTGAGGAGAATGCAGAAGCTACGATTTCTGTTAACGTAACCAGAACCAGATTTTATTATTGGTTTTTTTTATTTTTTTCCTCTTTAAAATGCATTCTAGCAGAATAAAAAGGAATTTTCCTTTTCTGCGACTAAAAGATTCTGCTTCGACATTCATCTTCTATGGAAATATTTGGAAATTCATCGCAGTCCTGACAGGCTTTGATTTTAATATTTATTTTATTGAAAAGATATTTAAAGATTTGATACTTTGGGAATTTGTTTCCCAATAATATATCCCTTACAGATTAAAAATTGCTCAAGACTCACCTGGAACCCAGAGAGCAATAAAAAGCGATTAGTAAGCCTTACTAATGGTCGAATCCTATTCTACCTATAGACAATGCTCAAGAGAGGTGGGTCCAATTGGTTATGCAAAGTAATGCACTAGAAATGAATAATTCACTGTATTTTTATGAGTACAAAGGGAACTAGTGGAAAAGGGTGGTAAAACCAAATTGTGGGAAGACGGGGTGGTAAATTGAGAAGACTTGTACTGACCTGAAATCTTATCTGTTTCATCTGTTGCTCTGGACTGTGAGAGGGAACAAAACAGAATGATAAGAAGGGTTCAAAAGTCCTGGTTCACATAGCTGGGATTCTTTGCTTTTGTATCCTAGTTCTCTCAGAGATAGTTCAATAGTTTCTAAGGGCACAGTCAAGATTAAATTATTAAGAAAATCCAGGTTGTAGTTGTGGTAATGACATTTAGTCAGTGTACACTGAGTGCACTGCATGATAGTAAGTGTTTAGGCAGGTACGCAGAAGCACAAGACAATCCCTGCTAACAGAGAGTTTACATTCCAATGGTGATGAGGGAGAGACATAAAAATATTTACAAACAAGAATGGATAACAATATATACACAAGCCTAAAGTCTAAAGTAATCTAAAATTATCAGATGAGTTAGAAATATATGATTTCTCATCAGCATCATCTGCTCCAATTGGCTTACGTGGACCAATTGGTGAAGCTACAAGTAGGGAAAAGTAAAGATTAAGAGAAAATTAAAGAAACAAAGGGTAAAGATTACCAAAGAAAATGAGCAGAGGAGAAGAGTGAGAAAAAACGGTGAGGAGAAAGGGAAAATTTTCAGAAAGAAAAAAAAAGTGGGAAAAAAAATGAAAACAGATTTTTATGGGTTTGCCACAAATTAAATGGCATGAATTTAGAAAGATCATTTTCCTTTAAAATCCCATAAACAAGTTTGTTTTCCAGCTTTTAGTCAAAATGCTCCTTGACCTTCGCCATAGTAAAATTTGGACAGACACCAATAGCTCACTGTCTAAAATGTTATGTTGAATTTTTCTGTTCGTGAATTTATGCTTGAAAGCCTTTGACTTCAGATTCATTTGAAATTTAACAGGTTCCGGTTTTTGAATAGTTGCTACTCTACCTTTGGGGGTGAATGAGAGCAATATATAGGAAAACAATAATGGTGGTATTTGTTACATGCTTACTATGTGCCAAGCACTGGACTAAGTTCTCAGTTACAAGCTGATCAGGTCAGACGCAGTCCCACACAGAGCTCATAGTCTGAGAGGGAGAACAGTTGATCGTACGGGTAGGAAAAGTACTTCTCTTAAGGACTCATGATCTATATTTTGCCAACTTGTCCTTCCCAAGCGCTTAGTACAGTGCTCTGCACACAATAAGTGCTCAATAAATACAATTGAATGAATGAATGCATTAAAAATATATAGCATACAAACAATATTCATACCGTTAATATCTTTTGGTTGGCTGGATGTGGAACCGATATCACGCAGTAAGTTGTGTACATTGAGCAGTGCAGAGCACTGTACTAAGCCCTGGGAGAGTACAATATAACAGCGTTAATATACACGTTCCCTGCCCACAGCAAGCTTACAGTCTAGAGGGGGACACAGACATTAAGATAAATAAATAAATTACAGATATGTACATTATGTGCTGCGGGGTTGAGGGTGGGGTGAATAAAGGGTACCAACCCAAGTGCAGGGGTGGCACAAAAGGGGAGTGGGAGAAGATGAAATGAGGGCTTCGGTGGGGAAGTCCTCTTGGGGGAGATGTAGTTTCTTTTACAAGGCTTTGGAGGTGGGGAAGGTGTTCCTCTGTCAGATCTGAAATGGGTGGGAGTTCCAGGCCAAGGACGAGACATGGGTGAGGCATTGGCAGTGAGATAAATGGGATCAAGGTACAGTGATATAACAGGACATGTTATATCCAGGTAGTGTGATGACAGCTTGTGTATTATCAGAAATGAGTGTACAGTCTATATGGATTTTAGCTATAATGTTCCTGAATGGCATACGTATGCTTGCAAGAAAATGAACACCCTCAGCTTTTCCCCTTTTGTGATTCCAATGTTAGTCAGATAAAGATGCCAGGCAATTGATTGATTCTGTGTAGGCTTTACCCAAGCAGCGACTGTCTATTCCTTGGTAAAGGAGACCGAGTTTCCTAAATCCAGGACTGGGCAGCTGAAGCCATGGCCCACAGCTCAGCTAAATTGGGAAGCATTACCGTAGGAGTGGAAATTCAGCTTTGTTTAATCCAGTGAATATTTTCCTCTTACCACAGACACCTCCACAATTCTACTGCTTTGAAGGGGGAAGGGGAGAAATTGAAAAGGGCAGAAAATACATTTTGCAAAGTTTCAAAATACTTTTCCTGGGAATTCAATTCTAGGGAGGGTTGTGTTCAAAGGCTGGTAAATCTCTCAGATGACTTCACTCACTTCAGACACGTACCATTTGTCACTGTTCATAACAACAAATTGCTTAATGCATCACTATTGTTATGTTGCTGGAAGGAACAGCCTGTACTAACCAGGAAACTTCTCAGCAGGGCATCACACTCAGCCCACCAGTGGCTAACAATGTGCATGGGCTGAAGTGGACACAGCCTGCTGGTGCCTGAAGGTAGAAAGAAGTCTTTTACTTGTGAAAGGCTTACCCACACATTCAGAATGGATGTCTACTGTGAGCCACGTGTATTACCACTAGTAGCATATTTGGGTCGGTCATTCGGGCCCAGCCTCAAGCTAACAAAGACACATCACACAGAGAGACAGAAAAGAGTCTAGACTGCAATTTTTCCACCCTCCCAACGTATCCCACATGAAACAGCATCGCCAGGCTCGCCTCCGGCTTGGAGCATTTTGCTATTAGTGAGTGTTACGGGAGGCCTAGACTGAGGCTCTGATAATAATAAAATAATTAGGACTCTCGACATACCCAAGGTTCATCCTCCAACACTGCAAAAACAAATTCCTTCATGCCCTGTTAGTGTACTGTTAATACCCCTTCCACGTAGGTAAACTGAGTCTAGCATTCATCCAGAGCTGAAACAAGAACCCACACCTTAACCTTTTTATTTTTGCAGTAAGTGAAAGAAAGATCACCGTAATCTTAAAACCTTTATCATTTTTGGTTGACAGAGAACATTCAGGGTGGCGATGATTTGCACCTTTTACAGTCAATCACTGGATTATACTAAAAACTAGTAATCTACACTTTTGAGGAATGGAGTTAAGCAGACAAAACTATAAGCAGGAAACCAGTTCAGAACCAGAGGAAGCCTGGAGACCCAGCAAGACCAAGCTTAGGAAAGTGAGTGAGATTTTTATATTTCATACTAATCAATGATATTTACTGACCAGTTCCTTTGTGCAGAGCACCTTACTGGGCGCCTGGAAGAAAGCAGAGTAGAAAGACAGAATCCTTGCCCTGGAGGAGCTTACAAGCCTATGTTCACTTTTCAAACACTTGTGAATAATAATCATAATTGCGGCATTTGTTTGGTGTTAACTATGTGCCAGGCACTTTACTAAGCGCTGGTGTAGAGACATGCGGATCGAGTTGGACACAGTCCCTCTCCAACAGGGGGCTCGCAGTCTTAATCCCCATTTTGCAGATGAGGTAACTGAGGCATGGAGAAGTTAGGTGACTCTCCCAAGGTCACACAGCAGGCGGGTCGCCGGAGTCGGGATTGGGACCCAGGTCCTCTGAAGCCCAGGCTCTTTCCACTAGGCAACACCACTCCTCGTCAAGAACTAGGGTGTCTACGTGCAGCTATTCAAAGTGTGTAAGAGAGTCAATCGACATTTATTCAGTGCTCATAGGGAATATGGTGCAAGTACCCTAAGCATGACGTTGAGTAAAGAAGAAAACAGATAGTCACACAATCAATATTCAAATGGGCAGATAAACAGACGAATTGAAATAGTGCATGAAAAGAAGTGAATCAGTGACAGATCACTTCATGAAGGATGTGGGTTTTGAGTTGTGATTCAAAGCTGTAGAGGAGATGTGGGACAGTGGAGAAGGAAGACAAGTAGTAAAACCAAAATTAGGGCCCAGGATTTTCAATTCTAAACTGAAGGCTTTATTCTCTGAGCGTTTGCTCATTTTTAGAATTTTTACAGCAGTTGAGATTTTGTGTTAAATTCAGACAGTAAGAAGAGAGGCATTGTTTAACCGGCAGGAATTTTGATCTTCTCCACCTTTCCATTCTCCACTGTTCATCTTGGTCCCTGTGTGTCCTAGGAAAGACTGAGATGCTCATAAATGATAGTAAATGGCCAGAGCTAACTGCGACCAAATCCAATTTAGCTTTGAGTAAGAACACTTTAACCTTGGCACATACGGCGTACCATTTCCTGTCATCTTCAAAGAGCTCACTTAACTCGATTCCTACAGATAGTTTTCTTCTCCTCTCGGATTCTGTAAGGAAGACAATTTATTGATATCTCTGACCATGACGGGGTTTACAGGGGCTGTATTCTCAAAAACCACATTTTAGCTGGATGGTGATTATTTTTTTTTAAAAAAACACACATAATAGTCTTGTTCTGAGTAATTTTTCAATGGCATAAAAGTACGCTAGGTCTGATCTCTACCCCCTTATTATCGCTCATCCCACAAGCCAGTCTTCCACTGAGAAGTAGTAGGTGGTGAATGTTATTATAACAACCATCATTATTACCATCAAAAGATCCAACAAGGTTTCTAGCAGGAAAAAGCCCGAACAGTCTCATACCAGGGAGCATTAAAAGCCAGACTGCAGACAAAGAGGTTTATTGTCTGGGATAGTCATCTGAGATATTGATTGAGATTTCAGACCAAAGAAAGCACCGAAGTGAATAGGATTCTACCATTAACACTTTAAGGTTGACAACTTGTAAATAATACCCCCTTTCCTCTCTCAACCAATACACACACACGCCATCAATAAGGAGGTCTAGATGGTGACTTTTCTCCCCATAGAACATCTGTCCCAAACATTTCCCTCCTTTGCCTCTTCACGCATTCCAAAACTCCTGTCCCTGATGGCTTCAATCCTCAGGAAAATTGTGTTTTCACCTCAACTCTGCCTACTGTTTATTTTATTTGTACATATCTATTCTATTTATTTTATTTTAATATGTTTGATTTTGTTCTCCGTCTCCCTCTTCTAGACTGTGAGCCCACTGTTGGGTAGGGACTGTCTCTATATGTTGCCAACTTGTACTTCCCAAGCGCTTAGTACAGTGCTCTGCACACAGTAAGCACTCAATAAATACAATTGATTGATTGATCGATACTGCTCAGGAAAGAGCTTTGGCAGTTTGCTGAGTCTCAAGTGATTCCTTTTCACAGACCTAAAGCTATCTGCTAAAATGTGGCTTTTGGACAATCTGTAATTTTCAGTTAACCACATTCTCCCTGTCCCTTATTACCAGCAATGAATTGGATATAATAATAATGATGATAATTATGAGGCATTTATTGATCAATCAATCCATGGCACTTATTAAGCTCTTACTGTGTGCAGAGCACCATAGGTGCTGGGGAGAATTCAATAGAATTGATAGGCACAACCTTACTGAACACCGCATTATGGTAATTATTCAGGGTCTCATCTTATTAACATGGGAAAGGGTAAAAAATGCCATTTCAATTCTTCTTCTGTGATATGACCTTTAACAGGATCCTGCACATCTGGAAAACTATTAACACACTCCCCTGGTGGGCTTACCTGAGTTATAATAATAATAATAATAATAATAATAGTATTTGTTAAGCCCTATGTGCCAAGCACTGATCTAAACACTGGGTACAAGGTAAGATACAAGGTAATGAGGTCATCCTATGTGGAGTTCATAGTCTTAATCCTCATTTTACAGAGGAGATAACTGAGGCACAGACAAGTTAGGTGACTTGTCCAAGGTCATACAGCAGACAAGTGGCAGACCCGGGATTAGAACCCATGTCCTATGTCTCCCAAGCCCGTGCTCTTGCCACTAGGCCTTACAAGCTCAGCACTTTAAGATAGTCATCTATCTCAGGCCCAAAGGAAGATCGCTTCCTTAAACATCCATCTGCATGTGGGGGTGGGTTTTTTTTCCCCCCAGAGTTTAGGGTCTGAAGGTCTCTCATTTTGAATTGTATTGCATTTCTCTAATTTCCACATAATATGAACTGATGCCGCTTGAAGTTCTTCCTCTCCACGATGTCCTGATACTACTAATTTCTGGAAGCTTGTTTAGAAAGAAGAGCTTATTAGCACTTAAGCTCCCTTTCCTTGAGCAGTACTATTTCTTAGTAGGTTCTGTAATCGATACAGAAAAAGGGGGCAATGAAGTTATGGAAAAGGTATCTTTAAAATGAAATGCAATTTCCTTTACAGTTTTCTCATTTCAACATGATTAGATTTTCACTGCCCCCCTCCCGATACATTCAATGTGCTCTTATCTATAATAAGCGTGGTTCTAGTCTTTAGGGTGGCATATGAGCATGTGAACATATATGTACAGAATTTGAACTAGGAAAACCTTTTTTTTTTGTTCAGAAAAATTAGCATTGAGCTTTGAAGTAAAGGTCTTGACTTGTAAATCAGCTTATTTTTGGTTCAGGCAACTTGCCTTGGAATGTTTTCTGACAGAGTACTGAAGAGTATCTCAGAAATCCTATTCACGTAAAAGAGCTGGTAACCTTTTGGATGGAATGATTAGAGAGACCACATTTAAAGGGGTCGCTCTTTAAGTTTCCTCCATCTAGGTTCCCTCTATAGTTTATTTTGCTTAATTAACAAGATAGAGCATCGGGTTTGGTGAACTATCTAAATTTCAACTGGACTAGACCTTTCTATGGCCCCTCTTAAAAAAAAAAATCACCCACAAGTAATCTGAACCTCATCTGACTTTTAAAGAATAATAGAGCACAAAAAAAAAACCCACAGAGCTATTCTGGAATAGTTTTTACATTTTCAAGACAAAACACTCTGAAATTCATGTAACTGGTTCACAGCCTTAAATCATAAAAAGGCTCCCCAAAGAAACAAAACAAAAAGATCTGTCACCATTCACAGTGATTCCAACTGTTCCAAGATACTACAAGATAGTTTAAAACTGCAGAGTGGGTCAGCTGGCTTCATCTGGAATCTCTGATGCAAAATTAACCAGTAATACAGGCTAGGGGTTAAGTTTCATTCTCCACTCTATGGGCTTCTAGAAGAGATGGCATTTGACAAGGCCTCAGGAAATTCTGTCACAGTTTATCCCGCTCAATCAAGTTAAACTTGCAGCCAAAGCCAAGAAGAATAATACATTGCTAAGTTTGGATAAATGTGAGCAGAGATATTTAGATGTGGAGGCCAGACCTTACTGTGATGCTGCATGAGCTCTCTGTCAGCACTGAGGAAGTGACAAAGGATTTCAAAGATGACCCCATAAGAGGAAAGGTGAGAAATCTAACTGCAGTGACTTCTATGTCATTTTAGTACTTTCATTGCTGGAAACACCTTGGCCAGGATGATTTCTGGTAATTTACTGGAATCTCACTTTACATTCAAGCTGTAGTTGGGAACAGGTAGAAAACTGGAATTATTCTCATAGTTCTTGGACCCTTAGAGTAACCAGAACACTTAGATGTCTCTTTCATCTCCTCATCCACCTATTTGGGTTCCCAGTCCAGAATGATGGATGGAAAGGGCCACTTACCTTCAGACTAATGCTACCTGGGAGGATGAACAGAGGATTTCTGGGCAGAACAAGTATGGATGAGTATGAGTATGGATCAAAGAGCCACATGAGACTCTTTGACCTCTAGCTCCCTTCAAGAGCAACACATGGAGGAATTGCTTCATCTCCATTTCTCAAATCATTATCATATCTGTTAAACACGTACTATATGTCAGCGCTGTTCAAAGCACTGGGGTTGATATACGTTAATCGGGTCAGAGACAGTCCCTGTTGCACACAGGGCTCATAGTCAAAGTAAGAGGGAAAAGAGCTATTTAATCCTCATTACAGGTGAGGAAACTGAGGCTCAGAAAAGCTAAACAGAACCACGTATCTTGCCACCAAAACCCTGTCCTCCTCCTGACTTTCTCATCTTCTCATCACTGAGGACGGCACCACCATTCTTCCTGCCTCATAAACCCGTAACCTTGATGTCATCCTTGACTCCTCTCTCTCATTCAACCTACATATTCAATCCATCACTAAATCCTGTCTGTCCCACCTTCACCACATCGTCAAAATCTGCCCTTTCCTCTCCATCCAAACTGCTACCACGTTAATACAATCACTCATCCTATCCCGTCCAGATTACTGCAGTAGCCTCCTTGCTGGCCTCCCAGCCTCCTGTCACTCCCTACTCCAGTCCGTACTTCAAGAGGAGCAGCGTGGCTCAGTGGAAAGAGCACGGGCTTGGGAGTCAGAGGTCATGGGTTCGAATCCTGGATCAGCCACTTGTCAGCTGTGTGACCTTGGGCAAGCCACTTAACTTCTCTTTGCCTCAGTTACCTTATCTGTAAGATGGGGATTAAGACTGTGAGCCCCACGTGGGACAACCTGATCACCTTGTATCTCCTCCAGCACTTAGAACAGTGCTTTGCATATAGTAAGTGCTTAATAAATACCATTATTATTATTATTATTATTATGCTGTCGATCATTTTTCTACAAAAAGCTTTCAGGACATGTCACCCTGCTCCTCAAAAACTCCAGTGACTGCCTATCCACCTCCATATCAAACAGAAACTCCTCTCCTTTGGCTTTAAAGCACTCAGTCACCTTGCCCCCTCCTACATTTTCTTGCTACTCTCCTTCTATAACCCAGCCTGCACATTTCACATCTTCTCACTGTGCCTCTATCTCACCTATCCCATCACCGACCCCTAGCCCACGTCCTGCCTCTGACCTGGAGCACCCTCCCTCCTAAAATCCTATAGACAGCTTTGTTCTCCCGGCCAGCTCCACAGCACTTACGCACATACTTGTAATCGATTTATTTGTATTGATGTCTGTCTCCCCCCCTTTAGACTGTAAGCTCGCTGTGGGAAGGGAATGTGTCTGTCTATTGTTGTATTGCACTGTCCCAAGAGCTTATAAATACAATTGAATGAATGAGTAAATAAATGACTTGCCCAACGTCAGTCAGTGGCAGACACAGAATTAGAACCCCAGGTATTCTGCCTCCCAGGTGTCTGCCTTTTCCACTAGGCCATGTTGCTTCTTATAATTCTGAATACAGTTCATTCATTCATTCATTCAATCGTATTTATTGAGCTCTTACTGTGTGCAGAACACTGTACTAAGCGCTTGGGAAGTACAAAGTTGGCAACATATAGAGACGGTCCCTACCCAACAGTGGGCTCACAGACTAGAAGGAGGAGACAGAGAATAAAACAAAACATATTAACAAAATTAAATAAATAGAATAAATATGTACAAATAAAATAGAGTAATAAACACATACAAACATATATACAGGTGCTGTGGGGAGGGGAAGGAGGTAAGGCGTGGGGGATGGGGAGGAGGGGGAGAGGAAGAAGGGGGCTCAGTCTGGGAAGGCCTCCTGGAGGAGGTGAGCTCTCAGTAGGGCCTTGAAGGGAGGAAGAGAGCTAGCTTGGCGGATGTGCAGAGGGAGGACATTCCAGGCCAGGGGGATGACGTGGGCCGGGGGTCGATGGCGGGACAGGCGAGAACGAGGCACGGTGAGGAGATTAGTGGCAGAGGAGCGGAGGGTGTGGGCTGGGCTGTAGAAGGAGAGAAGGGAGGTGAGGTGATGGAGAGCCTTGAAGCCGAGGGTGAGGGGTTTTTGCCTGATGCGTAGGTTGATTGGTAGCCACTGGAGATTTTTGAGGAGGGGAGTAACATACCCAGAGCGTTTCTGGACAAAGACAATCCGGGCAGCGGCGTGAAGTATAGTGTTTAAGGTACATCAGTTACAAGAAAAACCATATAGGCAACCATAACAAATCCTGTATATGACTTTTGTGGACCTCCAAAAATTAACTCCTTGTGGGCAGGGAACATGTCTATCAACTCTGTTATACTCTCCCAAGCGCCTGGTACAGTGCTTTGCACAAAGTGCTCAATAAATACCATTGGTTGATTGATTTATTCCTTTTCTTCCTGATTAAGCCCTCTTTTCCCTGACACTCTCCCGTCTTCATCAACTATGCACTTTGATATCTGACCTTTGGGCATTTGATATTCTCCCCATCCTCAGCCTCCACAGCTCTCATGCACATCTTTAAATTGTATATTATAATTTCTTTATTTATACTGTCTGCCCCTCTAGACTGTAAGCTCACTGTGGGCAGGGAATGTATTTGCCAACTCTTTTGTATTGTACTCTCCCAAGTGCATAGTACAGGCTCTGCACACAGTAAGCACTCAATAAATACCAATGATTGATCAAATCATGCACATTCTCAAGGCAGCAGTGTCACTTAGTGGATAGAGCACAGGCCTGGGAGTAAGAAGGAGCTAGGTTCTAATCCCGGCTCTGCCACATCACCATCATCAATCGTATTTATTGAGCGCTTACTATGTGCAGAGCACTGTACTAAGCGCTTGGGTAGTACAAATTGGCAACACATAGAGACAGTCTCTACCCAACAGTGGGCTCACAGTCTAAAAGACTGCCACATGTCTGCGGTGTGACCTTGGGGAAGTCACTTCACTTCTCTGGGCCTCATTTACCTCAACTGTGGACTAAGTGTGAGCCCCAAGGGGACACATATGTATATATGTATATATATGTATATATCCTGTATATATGTATATGTTTGTACATATTTGTTACTCTATTTATTTATTTATTTTACTTGTACATATCTATTCTATTTATTTTATTTTGTTAGTATGTTTGGTTTTCTTCTCCGTCTCCCTCTTTTAGACTGTGAGCCCACTGTTGGGTAGGGACTGTCTCTATATGTTGCCAACTTGTACTTCCCAAGTGCTTAGTACAGTGCTCTGCACACAGTAAGCGCTCAATAAATACGATTGATGATGATGATGATGATGACAGGGACTGAGTCCAACCTGATTAACTTCCATTTTTCCCAATGCTTAGAACAGTGCTTGGCACTTTAACGAGTCTTGTCATACGCTGTCAAGTCGTCTCCTACCCATAGCAACTCTAAGGACACATCTCTCCCAGAACACCCCACCTCCATCTGAAAACATTCCGGTAGCGCATCCAGGGAGTTTTCTTGGTAAAAATAATGGAAGCCGGTAGCGCATCCAGAGAGTGTTCTTGGTAAAAATATGGAGGTGGTTTACCATTGCCTTCTTCCGTGCAGTAAACCTGAGTCTCTCCCATGCCGCTGCTGCCCAGCACACCTGAGTTGTGACTTGTAGCAGATTGCCTTCCACTCGCTAGTCACTGCCCAAGCTAGGAATGCCTCTGCTTGACTCTCCCTCTTGGAGCCGAGACTGGTAGAGTACTGGAAACTCTCCAAGTGTGCTCCTGAGAGGAGACTTAACAAGTACAATTATTATTACTATTAATGCCACTCTCAGTAATGTTGCCAAAGAAGATCTTGAATATCTCTGGAGTATATTTAGAGCAAGGCAGTGTGGGGAAAGATCCCTGTCTGGGATTCAGATCTGGGCCCCAGTTTCATCTCTGCCTCAGATTTACTTGATGATCTTGGCCAAGTCACTTAATCTTCCTCTGCTTTAATTTCCTCAATCGTGAATGGGGAAAATGCCTCCTATCCCTTCCCTCAGGAATTTTGTAAAGATAAAATGAAATCATCTACATGGAAGCATTAAATTCAGAGGAGGAAATGTACTGTATGTTTTCAATTCAGTGATGATTAGTTTACTCTGAAAATGCATGCAATAATTTGGGAGTTGTTCGAAAGTGCAACTAGGCATTAAAAGCTGACTTTCATCATTACATCTGAAATTGTCTTATCTCTAGGCTGGCACTTTGGCGCAACCTACCATATTTTGTGCTTTTGTTCTACTTTCCAAAGCTATTAATACATTGCATTGCATCCACTAGGTGCTCAATAAGTAATGTGACTACAGTGACCAAAAGGACCCAATGGAAGCTTTACTTTTCTCTACCATCTTGGCAGCATCATTGTCAGATTGTGTCAGATTGATAGACAAGGAAAGAGAAAACATCATCCACGAAGCGAGTGAATATGCAAGCACTATAAAGCTTTAACTGAAGACTCCAGAATTCAGTGTCCAGTAGATGAGATCACCCTCATCCTCATAAACACAGTTTCCCAATGACGTCCCAAGAGAGGCACACTAGGAAATAAACATCCTACCCAAATGTTGGATCAGTGTCCTAAAATAAATACAACTCAAATTGAACATAAATGAATCTCACATAATAATAAATAATAATAATTTTGGTATTTGTTAAGCACTTACTATGTGCAAAGCACTGTTCTAAGCGCTGGGGAGGATACAAAGTGATCAGGTTGTCCCACATGGGGCTCATATTGGAAAAGCATACGGTAAGTTTGAACGCAATAAAATCACTTTGTTGTTTTCTTCCTTTCCTATCTGACACACTACCACCAATCAAAACTGAGCACAAATGAATCTTTGAATAGAATTCAGAATTCAACCAGTGGGGGCTTCGGGCTTCGATTCAGGTTTGTAACAAAGATTTGTTGAGGCTAACATGCTGCTATCCTTTATTGCTGATGTTATAGTTCCCAAAACAGAAAGAATTGCTGTTTGAGATGAAGGTAATTAGACAATATACCCTTTCAGCCTTAATCAAACTGTCGACTTAAGTATGGTGTGTGAAAAAAGCACTTCTACTTTAAAGTTGAGAATATAGAATGAGATTCAGTACTTATAGGCTCCCACTTTCATTTCATTGGGTTCAAAATACATGTCAATACAAATTTCACTTATGTAACTGGTTTGCCAGCCAGAATGTTTAAGACTACATTTTTGAAAAGATCGTTTTTATTAATATATGGGCAGAAACAGGGCTGTGTGAGTTTGGCTGAAACAGGAAAAAGTTCTAGGCAATGCCCAGCTATAACAATTTGAGAACTCAACTGAATTAGTAATGTGACGCTTGCTTCCTTCCAAATTAAGAATTTCTCAAATAAAATGTTTGCACCCAAGGCTAGATTTACCACTGGGATTCTGAGACCTTGATGCTAACTTTCTGGAAAAACCCCTGATTGCTCGGCTACCCTGAAAGAACAGCAGATTGCATGGAAGGACCTGAAGTCTTTATTTTATGTTGAATTTTGAATCAAGAGGGACCTGAAATCTTTTGTGCCTGAAAACCACTAACACTAGATTTTTCGCTGCTTTGCACCTGCAAAACCAAGCATTTGGAACTCGCGCTTCTCCCTGTGGTTGCCACTTAATACCTGTCAGAAAGTGAACAACATGTGTGATTTGTCCTAGTTTATGAAAAATGTGAGGACAGAATCTCTCCGTAATTACTTTATGGGGACCCCCCCCGCCCCCAGCAACCATTCAGTTGTGTCAGGATCTGCCTCCCAATCTAGGCTTTAAGCTCCTTGTGGACAGGAAATGTTTAATCAACTCCGTTGTATTGTACTCTCTCAAGCGTATAGTACAGTGCTCTGCACACAGTAAGCGTTCAATTAAATACCACTGACTGACAGATTCATGTTCACTAAAAGGAACAATATAGACCACTACCCTATTGCAACCTACTGTTCGCTAATGGAATCAAATGACTTTAAAGTTTCGTAGTTCACAAAATTGTTGGCCTCTTACAAGCAAGGTAACTCCAACTGCTAGATCAAAGGACTACCACTTGTTATATATTCAGATTCATTAGGAGTGACCTTTGATCAGATCAAAATTTAACTGCAGCATCTTAAAGCTATACTCAATTATATCCTGAAGCTAATTTGTGACATTTTGCCTTTGGAATCTGGATCTTGAAAGGATATAAAAGTGTGCTAGTACAAAGCACTGCTTTGTTGATGTACAATGTGACCGTAACTGCAACATATTCACAATTTAATAACTGCAGTTACACAGCACAGAAGCTCAGTATTTCATTTTCCCCAATTAACCCTCCCAGAAGATTCTGAATATTCAGCATAATTATTTTAGGGCTAGCAAAACATTGCCTTCAGAGCAAACACTAATGGCACCCTATAGCTAACCACTTATGGTGATCAGTCATGAAGCAGTTTTTTCCTGGGCTTTACACCTTGGAACCCGTGGTAACAGCTAAACTCCAGAGATCATAAAGGGAGTTAAGTGTGTCTTATACAGTTTATTTACTTGGAGAAACTACAGGAGATGCAGAGAACAAGATCATACAATTTGGCCTTATCAAATTTTCCTTTCTGTGTAGTAGTAGCTCATTTTGATTGATTGTTCTATCACCCTCATTATCCAAAAGCAGGCCTGAAGTTCCTAGTTGCACAAAGCATTGTTCTGGGTTTTCCATTAGTCCCTCCTCCCTCCACTTCTCTAAAACCTCTAATGGCTAGTCATTCTTTTTCGCATTAAGCAAGTACTCCTGACCATTTAATAATAATGATGGTATTTGTTAAGCGCTTACTATGTGCAAAGCACTGTTCTAAGCGCTGGGGAGGATACAAGATGATCAGGTTGTCCCATGGGGGGCTCACAGTTTTAATCCCCACTTTACAGATGAGGTAACAGGCACAGAGAAGTTAAGTGACTTGCCCAAAGTCACACAGCTGACAGTTGGAGGAGTCAGGATTTTAACCCATGACCTCTGACTCCAAAGCCCGTGCTCTTTCCACTGAACCATGCTGCTTCTCTGCCATTTGCTTTAAGACTGTCCACCAGCTATCTTCCGGTTCCTGATTAGCCTTCACACCCCATTATCCCCCAGCTAGGGATAGTTGCTCTTCTCAGGCTAGTCTTATTGTACCTCATTCCCTACTCTCCCGCCTCCGACCTCTTGCTCCCATCCTTCCTCCTACCTGGACCTCACTCCCCCTTCACATCTGCCACACAGTTTTCCTCCTCCAGAGGCCTTCCATCAGTGGTATTTATTGAGTGCTTACTGTGTGCAGAGTACTGTACTCTGGCCTTAAAATTAATCTTCTCTTTCTCAGGTCGTGTCACTCCGACCACCAGCCTTGGCACCCCAATCCTTTGCACTTCTGTGTAACAGTGTAGGTGAATTTATACTCAATTTCCTACTTTTTCTGCCAAATTCTTGTAATCAACAGTGTGTCTCCATTTCTGGATTTTAAGTTCTTTATGGGCAGGGAGGTGCCTTCTTTCATTGTACCATATCCCAAGGGCTTTGGGCAAGGCTCTACATACAATAAATGTCATTGACCGAAAAGAAATGTTGGAATATTTCAGTGGCAAATTTGGGGTAGCGGGTACTCCAGTGATGACAGCATCAGACATAAAGTCTTAGAAAGCTTTACTCTTTGTGGCTGTGGAGGGCTTTCACTGAAGGACATGTTTCTTGCTGTATTGTCTTCCAATACTTCCATGCACAAATAGTGAGCAGTTGGAAGACGAGATCAGTAGAAAAGCCTTTTGATGGTATTATCTACAAGTATTTTGCTCCCATGTTTTCTGAAGTGGGGTTTTAGTTGAACTTCAAAGGGGAAAATGAAATCCCAATTGCACTTCCTCCCTAAATATACAAAGGAGTACTGACTTAATCTCTATTATCCTAAACAGCTGTTTAAAGGCTGAAAACAAATTTCTCTCAGTCTTGAAATTTCATAACCATTGCATTCAAATGTTCGTGAAAATCCAGCGGAGTGATCACTAATGAGCAGGATGATAGTCAATATTTAATACTGGCTATTCAATGATATTCAATATTCAACCATCGGGTATGATCTCCCCAAATTCTCACCTGCTATTTCCATTGCCACCCTCCTCCTGCCCCTTCATCGACGCTCCCATCTTTCCCAGCAGTATCTCAAGGGGAGAGCTCCTGCTTCCTCTCAAATCTACCCTCTCCACTGTACCTCTAGCCCTACCCCTTCACACCTTATCAAAGCATTTGCCTGTTCCTTTCTTCCCTCCCTGACTGCCATCTTGAATTCTTCACTTTGCAGTGGCAGTTTCTCCAATGCTTTGAAGCATGATCATGTATCCCGTCTCTCTCTCTCTCTCTCTCACACACACACACGAAGCATGATCATGTATCCCGTCTCTCTCTCTCTCTCTCTCTCTCTCTCTCTCTCTCTCTCTCTCTCTCTCTCTCACACACACACAAAAAAAAAAACCAACAAACAGAAAAAAACAAACCTCTCCCTTGACCCCATGGCTCTCTAAGTTATCACCCCATCTCCTTCTTAACATTTCTCTCCAAACTCCATAAACAAGTTGCCTACACCCACTGCCTCCATTTCTTCTCTTCCAATTCTCTCCCTGACCCATTCCAATCTAGTTTCCACCCCCTTTGCTCCTAAGAAACCACCCTCTCTTGGGTCATCAATTCCCTCCTATTCACCAGATCCACTGGCCTCTACTCCATCCTAATCCCCCTTGACCTCTCAGCTGCCTTCAACACTGCGGATCACTTAACTTCTCTGTGCTTCAGTTACCTCATCTGTAAAATGGGGATTAAGACTATGAGCCCCACATGGGACATGGACTATGGCCAACCTGATTATCTTTTACTACCCCAGCACTTAGTATGGTTCCCTGGCATATAGTAAACACTTAAACACCATTAGAGGGAAAAAAAAAAAACCCAACAACTTTTCCCATTTTAATTTTAATCTTGGGCTAAAGATAACTAAAAACAGTCTGGCTGCAAGCATTGTGAGATAGTGATACAGGTTGCTGAAGGAGGGTGAGGAATTTACTGATGATTAAAAGAGATTATACAATCACACGTTTGGGATGGTTGGGGTTGCCAGACATCCCAAATATGTGGGTTTACCTCTTGTTTCATTGCCCCGGGCACATTTCCCAGAAAGGGTTGGCAGAAGGGGAGGTATAATTCCCCATTTTCAAGTGACATCCCTGCCACTCCATGAATTTTCCCAACTTAAATCTAGTCAACTAAGAGATGGATCAGGACAGATGGATTCAGGGCAAGAAATAGACTGGATGACCATGTTGGGGTCTCTCCCAGTACTCTAAAGACAAAACCAATTTTGTGTCCGCAAAGATCCACATGGTATACTGAGGAGGAGTACATATTCTCTCTGAAAATTAGAGATATAAGGTTGACTTCAAAACTATGAGGAAAGATCAAATGGGCTGCTTCTATCAATCAGGGAAGCAGCGTGGCTCAGTGGAAAGAGCCCGGGCTTTGGAGTCAGAGGTCATGGGCTCAAATCCCAGCTCCGCCAATTGTCAGCTGTGTGACTTTGGGCAAGTCACTTAACTTCTCTGGGCCTCAGTTACCTCATCTGTAAAATGGGGATTAAGACTGTGAGCCCTACGTGGGACAACCTGATCACCTTGTATCCCCCCAGTGCTTAGAACAGTGCTTTGCACATAGTAAGTGCTTAACAAATACCATCATCATTATTATTATCAATCATTCATTCAATCGTATTTATTGAGCACTTACTGTGTGCAGAGCACTGTACTAAGCGCTTGAAAAGGTACAATTTGGCAACAGAGACAATCTCTAGCCAACAACGGGCTCACAATCTAGAAGGGGGAGACAGACAATAGAACAAAACAAGTAGACAGGCATCGATAGCATCAAAATAGGTAAATAGAATTATATATAGAGAGAATTATATATATCCATATACACACACACATTCATGAAATCAATAGTACAATATCATGCTACTCGAATCTTTTACCTTTACAATATTCTCAGGATCAGGGACAACTGATGACCCCTACAGAGTCCTTTACTACTACTAATGATAATTATGGTATTTATTAAGCGCTTACTGTGTGGCAAGCACTGTTCTAAGCACTTGGGTGTCCAACTAGCAGGTTGGACACAGTCTCTGTCCTACATGAGGCTCACAGTCTAGGTAGGCGGGAGTAGGGTTTAATCCCCATTTGACAATATGAGGGAACTGAGGCACAGAGAAGTAAAGTAAGTTGCCCAAGTTCACACAGCAAAACATGTGGCAGAGCAGGGATTAGAAGCCAGGTCCTCTGACTCCCAAACCTGAGCTCTCTCCACTAGGTCATGCTGCTTCTCTGAGGAAGAGTAATTGGACTTGGCATGTGTGGGATCCAGAGCATCAGCCAATTAAAAAGAAATGTGGCAGGATCCCTTTTTCACAGAGCACTATTATTGATGCAGCACCACACCAATGACTAGGAGATGGGATGACCCCCTTCTTATGCCAGTGTTTCGGCTTTGAAAAACTGAACATGAATAGCACGTTGGGAAGAATTACAGTGTTGGGAATTCATCTTTAGGGCTGGGGGGGCTGCCTTCTGGAGGGCACTCAGGAGTAAAACTAGACCCCCCAAATCTTGCCCAGTGAGGGGACCAGATTAAGGCTCTGATGAACCCCGAGCCTGGGACAACGCTACAAGCCAACCCTGCTTCTCTCTTCTCCTCCCTGGAGCACATATATGTAAATGACATTCCTCCAACAGCACTTTCTGACACTCCAAATATTATTTTAGCCCAGACCAGTGGCCATGGCAGAGATGTCTTAAGGCCAGAGTGAGTCGGGCAAGTGGAAGACGTTGGGGAGACTACTAAGGAGGTGACACATATTGAGTTTCCAATGAAAAGTTGAAGTCAAAAGTTCAATAACTCTACTGTCCTTTTGCCCATTTGTTAATGTGGTCATGCATGGCCAGACCACCACACAAGGATCTTGCCTTGCAGTCACTGAATGGGGACACTTTCTTCTGTTATGGATAGAGTTTAATGTTCTAAGTATAAAACTAAACAGACATAAATGGACAAAGTCAGGACATGAGGCAATCAGAGAAGAAAAACGAGTAATAGAGGAAAACCTAGTTGAAGAGTGAATAAAGAATGACATTGGATAGGAAGATAGGAAGATTTTTGGAAAAACTGAAAAATGAAATCAATGGTATTATGTCGTGCTTACTATGTGCGGAGCACCATACTAAACACTTGGGGGAATACAATGAAACTTTCATGATGAAAGACTTTTAGACTGTGAGCCCACTGTTGGGTAGGGACTGTCTCTATATGATGCCAATTTGTACTTCCCAAGCG
Source organism: Tachyglossus aculeatus (assembly GCF_015852505.1). Lineage (NCBI taxonomy): Eukaryota > Metazoa > Chordata > Mammalia > Monotremata > Tachyglossidae > Tachyglossus > Tachyglossus aculeatus. The sequence goes on from NC_052098.1 coordinate 9,992,429, forward strand.
CTTAGTACAGTGCTCTGTACACAGTAAGCGCTCAATAAATACGATTGATGATGATGATGAAAAGCAACTGGGTACGCCATCTCTCATTTGCCACAAAACTGGAAAATAAATATGCCATATTGCTCAGTTACTAAGGCGAACCTATTTCTTTGACAAAGATCCTAAATTCTGAAGCACCAATTTCACCCAGGAATCTGCCTGCAATTTTTGTGAACCTATTGTGGCTTTCTATCTGCAAAATGTCCTGTAGTAATGAATTCCATGTCTTATCTAGTGCTGTGAGGAAAATTATTTTCTTGGGTGTTTCTTGAACCTATTTTCTTTAAGGTTTAATGGGGGCATTCTAGTGCTAGTGTCACAGGACCAGGCACGATGTGTACATACCTTGACTAATCTCAAACCTTTTGGGGTGAATTATTCAGATGAAGCAAAGTACGTTAGGCTCTGATAATGCTAATGAAAGTGAGAGCATATCCATGTGCTCAGATGCTTAATGGAAAGAGAAAGGTCTTGGGAGTCAAAGGACGTGGGGTCTAATCCCGGCTCCACCACTTGTCTGCTGTGTCAGCTTGGACAAGTCACTTCACTTCTCTGTGCCTCAGTTACCTCATCTGTAAAATGGGGATTAAGACTGTGAGCCCCAAGTGGGGCAACCTGATTACCTTGTATCTACCCCAGTGCTTAGAACAGTGCTTGACACATAGTAAGTACTTAACAAATACCATTATCATTATTACTCAGGGCTTAGAACAGTGCTTGGCACATAGTAAGCACTTAACTACCATTATCATTATTACTCAGTGCTTAGAACAGTGATTGGCACATAGTAAGCACTTAACACACACACACACACACACAGGTGTGTATATATACATATACATGTATGTACACACACAGGTATGTATATATATATATATATACATGCATGTATACACACAGGTATGTATATATACATATACATGTATGTATACGCACGCACACACATATATAGCGGTCTTTCATATCTGAAGATGGGGTTCACCTATGAGTGTAGCTGAAAAGGCCGAAAGCCAATGCAGAACCCACCGTTCAGGATATACTGGACACAGCATCAATCCATCAGTGGTATTTATTTAGTGCTTGCTGGGAACAGAACACTGGACTAGGCACTTGGGAGAGTAATAATAATGGCGATGATAATAATGATAATAATGATGATAACTGTGGTATTTGTTGAGTGCTTACTATAATAGTGATGGTATTTGTTAAGTGCTTACTATGTGCCAAGCACCGTTCCGTGTGCCAGGCACCGTACTAAACACCAGGGTGGATACAAGCAAATTAGGTTGAACACAGTCCCTTTCTCACATGGGTAGGTATCGTCTCTGTTGCCGAATTGTACTTTCCAAGCGCTTAGTACAGTGCTCTGCAGACGGTAGGTGCTCAATAAATATGATTGAATGAATGGGGCTTATAGTCTTAATCCCCCTTTTACAGATGAGGTAACTGAAGCACAGAGAAGTGAAGTGACTTGTCCAAGGTCACAGCAGGCAAGCAGGGGAGCCGGGATTACAGCCCAGGTCCTTCTAACTCCCAGGCCTGTGCTCTATCCACTAGGCCACACTGCTTCTCATTACAATATAGAGTACAACAGAGCTGGTAGACATCTTCCCTGCCCAAAACCAGTTTACAATCAATGGTTTTTATTGAGCGATTACTGTGAGCAGAGCTCTGGACTAAGCGCTTGGGAGAGTACAGTACAAACCTGTGCTCTTCCTACTAGGCCACTCTTCTTCAACATAAATGATCAGAGCAGAACTAGAATTAAACCTCACATTTTAAATTTGCATGAAAGATATGCAGAATTTGAGTTAGCGGCTTTAATTGTTCTGTTTGGCTAATTAACAGATCGTGATCTGTGTTATTCCACCAGGAAATGGATTCAAAAGGACAGTTCCAATGTGTAAGAAATAAAGATGAGCTTAGGTGATTAAAATATATTACCAGTTCACCAGGCTATCAAAACTCTTTCTTTACAAATGAAACTAGACTTCGAATTAATAGGATCTAAACCAATATTTGAAGCAGCCATTTCTTACTAGATTTTTTTTTCTGAATTTGAAAACATAGAAAGGAAAATGTATCATCTTCAATAGGACTGAAAGGTGACTATGAAGAATGAATTGATTATCTCATCCAATCTGCTAAATTCAAATAATTACCCTACTCTTACTTTAAAGTTACAGAAAAGCACAGAACTAGCAAGGAAAACTAATGTGTTTTCAAAATATTTTTTTTTTATAAAGAAACAAGTATGCCCTGCAGAATTGACTCATTCATGGAAAGAAAAATGGAACGGGGAACTAAATGTACAATTTAGTGAAAAACCAATAGAACAGAATACTTGACTTCACTGATACTATATTGAAAGAGGCTAAATTAAAGATAATGTAATTTAAAATCCTCAGAGTAAATTGGAGGCCTTCCAAGCTGCACAGGTGCAATCTTTTGAACTTTAGATATAGACTATGTTGGCAATGTGGAAAAGCTGGTGAAAAGCTAACCCATCTTACGATAATGTAAGAAGAGTGGAAAATATTGATTGCCCATCAATCTGATTAAAACAATGCAGGATTATCAGATGGAAAACAAAATTGGCAGGCCTAAGTCACAAGAAAACTGCCAGCTGAAAGAAGAGCAAGAAGTGAGAGAGAACTTGAAGAGCAAACGCTGCTTCAGAGATATTGGGGCGGAAAAATAAATCAATATTTGGATATAGCAGTTAGATCAGGCTACACCTCTAGGAGTACAGTTTGGTGGAGGGGCCAGTTGGACTGGAGAGAGGACAGTAGGGAGAGTAGGATAAGAAGATACGGAAGGAGGCTGGAAGACAGCTTACTCAAAGAGCTTGAACATGAAGGAGAGGCAATGAGACAGGAAAAAATGGACATAGGGAGGAGGTTAAAAAAAAAAAATAAAGCCAAGACAGAAGAAACAGGCCTGCTTGAATGCCAAGGGCAGAGAGAGTTAGAAGGGAAGAGAGGCACTGGGGAGGAACAGGGACTAAATGAGAGTGAGAGTACTTAGCAGAGAGGAAAATAGGTCAAGAAAGAAGGTCAAGAAAGCAGTTTGGAGTTAGAGGGTAGGAAGGATAGTGCTGAGAACAGGTTTAATGAACCTTCATGAATTAGCTCTTTGCCCTCATGATCAGTCTCTTTAAACATTTTAAAGTGTTTTTAAGCTAGAGGAGAATTTGGGATAGGTTTTACCTGGCAAAACTATTGTGTCCTATTGGTTCTAAAGTCTCGGGCTTAAACATTTCTGGTCAGGAATACGTGACAAGTCATGATGTTGAAATAATGGTTTAAAATGTATCCATTGAAGAGGAAAACAACAACAACAACAAAAAATCCCTGAAAACTTCTCCAGTCACACCCACTCATTTGTGGGTGGAGGAGAGTCGGGGCCTTGAGGGACCTAACAACTATATTTCTGGATGGAGCTGATTCTATCAGTCTCATGAACGAACACTTCATTCGCTTTTTTTATGGAAATAGAGTGTATACCCTTCATATACTAGGTGTGTGTGGGTGTCTGTAAATATTATGTAAATTCAATAACAGATATCATTACATGATTTGTACCTGCCATTCATTTCACTGGTCTACTTCATTCTGTTATTATTGTTACTGTTATTTAAGTTCATATGTTTTTCCTTTGAAGAACTCAAATCAATCAATCAATCGTATTTATTGAGTGCTTACTGTGTGCAGAGCACTGTACCAAGCGCTTGGGAAGTACAAGTTGGCAACATATAGAGACAGTCCCTACCCAATAGTGGGCTCACAGTCTAAAAGGGGGAGACAGAGAACAAAACCAAACATACTAATAAATAGAATAGATATGTACAAGTAAAATCAATAGAGTAATAAATATGTACAAACATATATACATATATACAGGTGCTGTGGGGAAGGGAAGGAGGTAAGATGAGGGGGATGGAAAGGGGGATGAGGGGGAGAGGAAGGAAGGGGCTCAGTCTGGGAAGGCCTCATGAAACATGTTAGAAAATGTGAGGCAATCTGCCAGTTATCTAGATGGTCCTGTGGGATATGCAGACTGATTCGTTAGCTCGTTGTGGGCAGAGAATGTGTCTGTTTATTGTTGTATTGTAGTCGCCAAGTGCTTAGTACAGTGCTCTGCACATAGTAAGCACTCAATAAAGACGATTGCATGAATTTGAATTTAAAAAGAATCCCAACACCAACTACACCCACTGCATAGGTAGGTAAGAACACCTCAAAATGCAAAAATCCAAGTAGCAAGAGTATGGGAAGATGAATAAGTGAATTCCTTACATAAGGAATTTAAATGGCAATACATGCAAAAGAGCTAAGAGTGGCTGTTTAATTGACATGACTTGAGGTGGTGAAGATGACCTGGAGAAGGTTTCCTGGAGGGAATTCTTCAAAGATGGGAACAGCTATAATCTGGTAGATTTGAGGTGGAAGAGAGCAAGGAAAAGACTAGAGGTGGGAGTGAGGAAAAATCCAGAGGCTGGAATGTAAAGAACAAGGCACAGGGTGAATGGGAGTATTCATCATCTCTCCCGCTCCACCATTCCTGCCTTATCCAAGCTTCCCTTTATTTTTCCTCCATCACGATTTTTAAAGTGCTATGAGAGAAGCAGCATGACCTAATGGAAAGAGCACGGGCCCAGAAGTCAGAGGATCTGGGTTCTAATCCTAGCTTCATCACTTGCCTGCTATGTCACCTTAGGCAACTACCAATTTCTGGGTCTCCGATGAAGAACCTGTCTCAGGTAAAATGGACATAAAATATCTTTCTCCCTCTCAGACTGTGAGCCCTATATTCCCATCTTTGAAAGCTTCCTTCCAACTCTGTGCATCAGCCCCTGATCTTGAATATCACATACAGGTTTACTAAGATGATATCTCCGTGGCTTCTGCACACCACTAAATAGTTCATGCGGCAGATCGATTCCTTCCTACTCCTCTGGTTCCTTCCCGACGCGGGGCCAATTTTTGAATGTTTTTAAACTTGCTTCATGGCCTGGCTGGCCCTGATCCCAGCTGCAGTTTGTTTCCCCACCCTGCCCCTACCCCCCGTCTAGGATCAGGCCAAACTGGCTGAGACAGAGGGGGAGACTAAGAACACCACCACCACCGCTATCTCCTACCTCTGTGACAGTCTTGGGAATGTTGGAAAGGTGGGGGCGGGGGGGGGGGGGTGGAAGGGTCTTCTCATAGGAGAGTCCCCATGACTGGAGAGGTCCCTGCAAAGGAAAAGGGGGAATGGGTGTTCTTAGTGTAATGTCAAAACAAAAACATGAAACACTTCAAAAAACAATGTTAGTTGAAAGTGGGTAGGGGAGAAAGCTTAAAGAAACAGTGTGGCCTAGTGGAAAGAGCACAGGCCTGGGAGAGAGAGAACATGGGTTCTAATCCTGGCTGCCCTGCTTGTCTGCTTTTGACCTTGGGCGAGCCATGTAACTTCTCTGTGCCTCAGTTTCCTCATCTTTAAAAATAGGGATTAAGACTGTGAGCCTTATGTGGGACAGTGACTGTGCCCAACATGCTTATCTTGTATCTCTGAGTCACTATGAATCAGAAACAACTCGGTGGCATTTGAAAAGGGTAATGCTATTCTGCTGTAAATCAGTTTCCCTTGTCGCTGCTTTTAGCACATAGGGAAAAGCGTTTGGAAAAATATTTGAAACTGATTATCTACATTGGTCTTAAGTCTTTGACCAAAAGCTTAGCTGCTAGCTAACTGATGTCAGGCTGATTGGCTACTAGTTCTTTTTAATTGCATTTCATCACAGAAAGACTGAAAAATCATTCAGGACTTTCAGTGCAAGTCTCTTCTCAGAAGCCACCATATAGTGAAGATTGAGCAGTAATCCATTAAAATGACCTGCTGATAGCTTGAAATAATGAACGAATGAGTCCCCGAGGCACTTAAAATATCCAAGGAATAGCATGGCTACTGGAGGTTTAGGGCCCTATCTCTAATATAATTTAAGCCAAGGCAAATTGTGGGTTTGTGTCAGACTCAAACCTTCACAAAATGTATTTTTGCTCATTAGTTCAAAAGTGATATTACTTATTCTGAATAATTCAGAAGGCTTTTAAAACCACTCAATCAGCTCACGTCCTACCTTACCTCACTGATTTCCTATTACAGTCCAGCCCACAAACTTTACTCCTCTAGCATCAGCTTACTCACTATACCTCGATTTCATATACCTCTTCAGTGACCCCTTGCCCACAACCTCTCTCTGACCTGGGACTCCCTCCCCCCTCCTAACAGACCACCACCCTCAGTAAGCGCTCAATAAATACGATTGAATGAAAGGAACAAAAGCAATTAGGACTCAGAAATGTCTCACTGACTCCAGGAGCCCTTGAATACCCAATTTGCTGAACTAAATCTGGTGGCATGACATTTCTTTATGGCTGAGTTGGCAAGAAGAAAATGTACCATCAAGCTGATTTCTTTTTTTTTTTTAAATACGATCCACATGTGTCAATTGCACAACCAAAATATAGCCAGCAGATAGGTTCATTTGCTATGAATATTTTCAAATCGCAGTTTATCATGAAAATCATCCAGTAGAGGTCAGGAAGGCACCTTGTTTGTTTTCATTTGTTTTGGGTTTGTTTTTTTTTTAAATGGTATCTGTTAGACACTTACTATGGGTCAAGCACTGTTCTAAGCACTGAGATAGATACAAATCAATCAGGTAAGACAGTCCCTGTCTCACGTAGGGATCACATTCTAAAGTGGAGGGAGAACAGGCATTGAATCCCCATTTTACAGTTAAGGAAACTGAGGCACAGAGAAGTGAAGTGGCTTATCCAAGGTCACTCAATAGGCAGAGTCAGGATTAGAACCCAGATCCTCTGACTCCAAGGCCCATGCTCTGTTCACTAGGCCGTGCTGCTTGGTTTTTCCTTGAAAGTAGTGTTCTCCTATGAGCCACCTGATTGCTCCAGGTGCCTGCTTGATTGGCAGTGATTGCCAAGGATGCTAGGTGCTTCCCCATCCCGCTCCAAACCTGCCTAAAGTCTGGAAATGCTTTGAGGTTCTTCCCCAGAGACAGAGCTGGAGGCTTAAGAGACAACATTTCCAAAGTCAGAGAGCTTAGGACAAGCCTTGAGGCAGACCAGCGGTCCTCCAATCCAAACCAGTGAGTCTTTTTTCTGCACAGGATGAAGCCTGTTTTAGGCTACATCACGACTTAGAGTGTGATTTTTCTCCTGGGAAGCTTCAGACTCAGGCAAAATTCCTTTCACAAAAGCAGAAACTCTTGCCCTAAATCGAAAGAGCCAGGGAAATATTGCCACTCTCAACAGACCATGAAATATGGCAAGAAATAGCCAGAAGTGCACACACCTGCCGTGATGTTTTCAACGCTATTATAACTTGGCTTTGGGAGGAAGAGAAGGCGGGCCAGGGAAGGGGATGCAGGCTGGATTCGTGGATACCATGTTGTGAGCCGTTCAAGCTGCTGCTCCCTTGGGGCAGCTGAAATGATACTGCGGGACATTTCATAACAGTATCAACGTATTGAACATAAATGGTGTGCAGAGCACAACAGTGGAAGCTCAATCCCTACCCCTGGGGAGATTGCAACCTAGAGAGGAAGGCTAGAATAAACTGACAAATTAGCAATAGGGAAGCCGCATTACCTAGAGGAAAGAGCACAGGCCTGGCAATCAGAAGACCTGGGCTCTAATCTCAGTTCTGCCACCTGCCTGCTGTGTGACCCTGGGCAAGCAATGTAAATTTTCTGTGCCTCAGTTTCTGCTATTATAAAATTGGATTGAACTATTTGTTCTCCCCTCTACTTTGACTGTAAGCCCCACGTGGGACCCAGACTGTGTCCGACCTGAAATAACTGGTATCTAACCCAGCTCTTAGAACAGAGTTCGACACGTATTAAGCGCTTAAACACCATATAATGTGGAAATCAATCAATCAATCGTATTTATTGAGTGCTTACTGTGTGCAGAGCACTGTACTAAGCGCTTGGGAAGTACAAGTTGGAAACATATAGAGACGGAAAGAGCACAGGCTTAGGAGTCTGAGGATCTGGGTTCTAATCCCGACTCTGCCACTTGTCTACTGTGACACCTTGGGCAAGTCACTTAACTTCTCTGTGCCTCAGTTACCTCATCTGTAAAATGAGTATTAAGACTCTGAGCCCCCTGTGGGACAGAGAGACTGTAACCAACTCAATTATTTTGTACCTGTCCCCGTGCTTAGCAGAGTGCCTGGCACGTAGTAAGTGCTTAACAGATACAATCAAAAAAGCAATAGCTAAATGCATGAAGAAGGGGCAGGACAGAAGTTGTCATAGAGGTGATGGGGAATACCTTTGGATGATTTCTTTTCTCGTGCATCCCTGGCCTCTTGAACACTTGACATTTGGATGGGGGAATAAATGCAGGGCTAACAGACGCTTGCTACTCTTTGAAGAGGAGACACCTGATTCTGAAGTTCCTCACAGTGACAAACCGTAAAACATGGGGAAGGAAGGCAGTACTCAACAGCTCAACAATTATATTTATTGAGTGTTTAACTGTGTGCAGAGCACTAAGCGCTTTATAATCCCATGAGTTCAAAACTCTGCTTCTGTTCCCATTATTTAGCTGAACAAGAACATATCAGGGGACACAAGAGAGTGATCCCATTGGGTTTTTCAAAGTCAATTTTCAGCTGCATAGTAAAACACCAACCTTCACTGCATTTCATTATAACACAAATGAAGGACATTTTCAAGATAAACCAAAAGAGGCAAAGAAAGAAGTTGACTCAAAACAGGGTGGCCCATAAAACCCAAAGGACCAGGTCGGCCATACTGAGTGTACAGAATCCAAGGACAATGGTGGAAACAAAGGCAAGATGTCATCAGTGCAAGATGCTTCCTCTTGGCATGTTTCAGATATTAAAATCTTTTTTGTTCATTAGTCCTGGATTTGTTTCCTTTTGCGTAATTCATATTCTTTAGAAGTTCATTTCCATAAAGTGCATCATATTCCAGTTCAAAAAAGCTGTATGTCAGGTGGAAAATCACTGTTGCATTAAATATAGAGTATTGTTTTAAGTCACCTCCTCTATGCTTTTCCCCAACTTCTACCCCATGGGTCTGCTAAATGTTATGAGAAAATTGACTGATCTTCCTACTCAGGAAAATATTATCACCTACAAAACATTATTCAGTATACCAAAGTCAGTTGATTCTCTATAGTTGCCTTAGTCACCTGTTTTAAAGCTATATACATTTCCCATGAGTTTTAAATATAATCTGAGGTCATCATGTTTTGCCTAAAGTGAACATATGCTGAGAGATAACACTTACTATTTAAGATTCTACTTGACTTGCAGTCTCTTATTAAAATTTCTCATCTTCTTCTTCAGAGTTTGAAGAAGGATGAGATAATGATATTAAGACTCACGGAACAAAAAATGCATTTTCATCTTTATCAGTTTCAATTAAAATATAGTCAGAATGCACAGGGAGCATGGACTAAACTAATATAGCAGTGATTTATTACTTGCATTTAAATACAGAATCAGGACCAAAGTCAATAACTCTTGTCAAGAAAGAGGGACATTTAAACCATTAATCCAACTACTAAAATAACCCCTATGATACTGGAGGTTTATACTCAAGCTAATTGACTAGAGAAGAGGAAAGAAGGTGGTGGAGGAGAGGAGAGGGCAAAGGGAGAGGATGACGCTTGATAATAGTCTTCAAGTCTACCAAGGGAATTTGTATTTGTTGGGCATTTATGCTATGTAAAGCCCTCAACTTAGTGCTCAGGAGAGTACACGAAGGAGACAGGCTCGCCACCCTCAAGAAGTTTACAATCTAAACGGCTTTTCCTCAAGGGCTATAGAAAACAAAACAAATTGGGCTTCAATTACACTGCGGTCAGGGGTGAGGTATCTTAGAAAAAGGACTAAGTGTTGCAGAAGTTGTGGCATCTCCTTGATCAAAATTAAGACAAATATTGATTGCTACTGAAGAGAAAAAAATGTATGAATGGTTGCAGCTGGCAATAGTTGGCAAGAGACTAATACACAAAGAAAAGGAAACAGTGGCTAAAATTCCAGAATTTTTGCTTTCTCTACATAAAACTTAATACGGAACAGTACATGGCCACTCAAAATCAAAGGAAATCATGCGGGCAGCTCAACTGTTTTCTGTGAACATAATTTTCTTTCAGAAAAATATCGGCTATCTGGGAAGAAATGAATCCTTCATTTTTACTCAATTTTTATTTGATTGCTATGGCAATTTCCCCAGTTCTTGGGACAAATGCCAAGTCTTTGTATATCATCAAGTTTTGTGTGTTCCACAAGGTCTCGTCTTCAGCAGCAGAAGGCGTGTTGGGAAGAATATTCAAATGTTCTTGCCATCTCTTCAGGATTCCATGATTGCCTGTGATAAGACTGGAGCCATCTTCACTCTTCAGTGGTACTACGCGAAGGGCCACAAAATGGCTTTAACATCATGTGGAAGTTTTTGGTTAAGTGGTCGTCTACGTAGCCCAGAATCCCTTCTGCTTTAGCAAGACTCCATCTGCTGCTCATGATCCTTAATTTGATTCTCAAGTCAATAAGTAGGTTCTGAAAGCCTCACTCATTACAATCCTCTACACTATAACTTCATTGTGGACAGGGAATGTGTCTGTTTATTATTATATTTTACTCTCCCAAGCACTTAGTACAGTGCTCTGCACTCCGTAAGTGCTCGATAGATCCAACTGAATGAATGAATGTCAGTTCACAGGTAATAATAATGATAATGATGACGGCATTTATTAAGCACTTGCTATGTGCAAAGCATGGTTCTAAGCACTGGGGAGGTTATAAAGTGATCAGGTTGTCCCATGTGGGGCTTAATCCCCATTTGACAGGTGAGGGAACTGAGGCACAGAGAAGTCAAGTGCTACAAGGAGCAGCTGGTGCAATCAATGTGTGACAGCAAGTCATTTGTGTCAAACCAATCTTGCCCAGAATCTTGATAATTGTCTGGAATAGAGCAGCATTCTGGAAAAATGTCCATTCATTTTGTACAATGTGGATTGAGGTTGTGATGATGCTGCAGAGTTCCTTGAGGATGTCTTTGTTCTCCTGGAGTTTGATGTTCACCTAATTTGGTGGTTCAGAGGTCACATTTTAATGTAATGGCTATAAAAACCATGTTTTAGTAAGTAAAATTTACTATGGGCTGGACAGAGAACTTTCACATTTCTCCAAGGATGAAAATTTTCAATTGCGGTATAAAATTTGAATAGCAGAAATGAAGGTGGATAATAGGTGAAGAAAAAGCTGCAGGGAAGAGGAAACCCTTCAAACACCTAAATTCATTAGATTTGCTTTTTCAGGATTCTATGCCAATGCTAGGAGCCCAATTTGGTGGCCCTGAGATCTTCTAACTGTGGGGATGGTGGAGCCGGAAGGAACTCTCTATCCACCACACATCGTGCTTCATTCCTACTGGTATGAGCCAAAAAGAAATTGCTGATTTTCTTAAACACTTAAGCAAGGTTTTCATGGTGAGTTGGCAGAAAATCCACCATGATCCTGAATAGGCAGTGGTCAGAGTTTGGGCTCTTCAGCTCTCCGAAAAACACTTAGGTAGTCTTCCACAGACTCAGGGGATATAATATAAATGATAAGTACTGGGTCCAAATAAATATACTCAAAATGTGGCCCTAACTGGGGCAGATGAATGGATCACAGTTGCCTCATATCTTCTAACCCTAATGATGTAATAATCAAGGGATAGGGCATTTAAGTGTTTGCTGTAGGCCAAGTGTTGTGCTAAGCATTGAGATATGCATAAGGTAATCAGATCAAACATTGCCCAGCCTCCACATGGGGCTCACAGTGTCCGACCAGATTGGCTTGAATCTATCCCAGTGCTTAGTACAGTGCTTGGCACATAGCAAGCATTTAACAAATATCATTTTTTTAAAAAGTCTAAGAGAGAGGGAGAACAGGTACTTTATCCCCATTTTACAGAAGAGGTACTGAAGCATAGAGAAGTTAAGTGACTTGCCCAAGGTCACCCAACAAGTGGCAGAGCCACAATTACAACCCAGGTCAGCCTCCCAGCTACATGCTCTTTTCACTAGACCATGCTCTGGTCTTAACATCTAAAATAGCATGATCCAAATGGCTAAAACTTTTCCAGTCAAATGGCATCTCCTATCTGTGGAAGAATCTACACCTAAGAATGAATGACTTGACACAGTAATTTCTCAGTAGCCATTCTATTGCAGTGAACGTAGAGTTCCCAAACTGTGAGCCCTGTGCGGGACGGTGACTGTGTCTGAACTGATTGTATCTACTCCAGTGCTTAGCACATTGTAAGCACTTCCTACTTCGAGTATAATTATGAGAAAATATACAAGATCAGGTGTGGCTCTATAATGCTACATGAAAGATAAATGAGAAATTTTGGTCTAGAACATTTGGCAATAGTAATTTAAGAGAGTTGGAATTAAATGTCTTAAGTACCTGTCGATTACACTTATGTCCTACTGAAATTTCTCTGTGTAAATTTCCACAGGATATAACCCTTTAAGTCAGGTGTAAACACACAGGGTCTATTTACATATTCAAAATATTGAAAGAGATGCCTGAGACTTATGAAATCTACAAGTAGAGACAAAAATAAATACAATTCATTATCAACAGCAGTTCTAATTTGTTTACAAGCACAAAAGGGGAGAGGGCAGGTACATTGCAGAGACATATGTAAATAGAAGTTACCATAATGTAATCTAGGATAACAATTATTTTTGTACACTCTAATTTCACCAAGGCCACTCGAGAACAAGGAATATCGGAAATGTTCATGAAACCTGAGATACAAATGTTTAGCTTTCAATTCATCTGCCAGCTTCATATCACATTACTGCTATTGTTCCAGTCTAATTTTTAAAAGTTGTAAAAGAAAAAATATTTCCCTAAGTTATTTGATAAATCATAAAATCATCAAAAAATCCCTCTCAAGTGGAAAATGTTTTTGGTCATTCTCTTGCATTTTCCCAAGTGGAAAACAAAATATGAATAAGATGTAGCTTCCTCAAATCAGGGGTCTCATTACTGGGAAGAGTCTCAAAAATTAAGTTTAAAGGTTAATCCCATTCTGAATCACTTTTCAATCTAAAGCCTGCTTCGACTGGGGCTTACTTATCACTGGCTACATGTTCCTGAGGCAAACTAATACTGGGAATAGAAATAACTGGGTCACATTCATGAACTCAGGAGTCCAAACTGCTCGGTACGGCCAAGCTGTGGCATCTTTTTTTTTTTTTTTAATCCCCCGGAAATTCAGATTTTCCAACCTGCTGATTGGCTAGTACCTGGATGAAGGTGGCCATACGCAGGATGTTAGACACCAGAGGGTACTTGTGGAGAAAGACATTCATTAGTGCTCAGCAACAACTAATAGGTAGGGACCAGAGACATTTTCTTCCATCCTCTGAACTAAGACGACACCGTATTTCCAACTCAACCCTGCTGAGGTAAAAAAAAAAAAAAAAAGGCTTCTCCCCCACTATTAAAGGAAAGCCCAGAGCTTGAGAGGGGAAATCCATTACCCCTCAGACTCAGTCACCTGTCAGGTGTCAGTCTCCCATTCAGCAAGGGGGAGCGATTGCCTACCTGAGATGGCACCATAAATTAAATCCGACTGTCAGGACAGAGAGTCTATTCTTTGGTGAATTTCCCAGGATTGATAATTTTGGGAGCAACTTTATAAAGTGATTATTCCCTTTCTCAAGCCTCCTGAGGCTTGATTTTGACATTCTTAGTGAAGAGGTGGTGAGGTGGGAGGAGGAGGCAGGGTGGGACAGAATCCTGCTCCCTGTGCTGCAGGGCCGCTCCCGTTTCATGGCTTCCCTGAGACAACTCATTTATCCCCAAATTTTCTTGGAGTTGGAAGCCTGCGAAGACTGCTTTGCCTGACTCTCCCTGCCCACTGAAAGGATGAAATCCGTGGGGGTTTCTTGGGAAAGGAGGAGAAATGCCACCAGGAAGGCTCTCCTAAGCATGGGAACAGGGTTCTGTCCCCCATCCCCCACTGGAGACCACCCAGTTACCACCAATTTATCAGGAGCTGGAAGCCTGGGTCCTGAATGAGTGTGACTTGGCTGGAGTCCTGCTGCCATGAAATTGAGTGGGTGTGAAATAGAGGGCAGACTGAGAATAAGGTCCCGCCTTAATGACATCGCTACTTGAATGTGCCTACACCACAAACTTGACATGTTCAAAACAGAACTCCTTCTCTTCCCACCCAAATCCTGTCGTCCTTCTGATTTTCCCATCACAGTAGACAACACCACCATCCTTCCTGTATCACGAGCCTGTAAACTCGGTGTTGTCCTCGACTCATCTCTCTCATTCAACCCCCATATTCAATTCAATCGTATTTATTGAGCACTTACTGTGTGCAGAACACTGTACTAAGCAGTTGGGAAGTACAAGTTGGCAACATATAGAGACGGTCCCTACCCAACCGTGGGCTCACAGTCTAGAAGGGGGAGATTCAATCCGTCACTAAACCCTGTTGGTTCAACCTTCGCAACACTGCTAAAATCCACCTTTCCTCTCCATCCAAACTGCTAAAATGGTAATCCAAGCACTTATCCTATCCCACCTTGACCTCCCTGCCCCTCGACTAAGCCCTCATTTCCTCTTCTCCCACTCCCTCCTGCTTCACCCTTGCACTTGGATTTGCTCCCTTTATTCATTTCTCCCTCAGTCCCACAGCAGTTATGTACATATTTGTAATTGATTTATTCATATTCATATATGTTTCCCCATTTAGACTGTAAACTCCTTGTGCCCAGGGAATGTGTCTACCAACTTTGTTATATTGTTCTCTCCCAAGCGCTTAGTACGGTGCTCTGCACAGAAAGGGCTCAAATATGTATGTATGTTGGAGGGAGGGAGCTTGGCTGGTGGTTTGGGAGACATTGTGAGAATGAACAGGAGAGTATGTGAGAAAAGTAGGTGCTGGGGCCTTGAAAAAATGGCCACCTCAATTAGATGGTACACAGTTCTCTAGACTGTAAACTCTTCATCTAGACTGTAAGCGTCTTTTTTTAAAAAAACGGTACTTGTTAAGCACTTTGTGGCAAGCTCTGTACTAAGCATTGGGGTAGGTACAAGATAATCACTTTGGGTACAGTGTGTAGTATTTAATACCCATTTTATAGATGAGGAAAGAGGCACAGAAGTCAAGTGACTTGCTCAAGGTCCCATAGTCCACAAGTGGAGGAGCAGGATTAGAACCCAGGTCCTCTGACTCCCAAGCCCATTCTCTTTCCACGAGGCCATGCTGCTTCCCTTGAGGGCAGAGATCATGTGCATCAATTCTATTTCTTGTACTTTCCCAAGTGCTTAGTACAGTTCTCTGCACACAGTGCTCAATATATGCCACTGAGGGATTGATTCTCACTGGAACAGGGAACTTAAATTTGCCCACCAATCTGATCCTCCCTGGGGGAGGACAATCAGAGGTGGGGACAGGAGAAACAGATCATAAACCATGTTTTAATTGGAGCAATCAAAAACACAAAAGTTGCCCAGGAGCAATTTATTATTTAGGGAGGGGTAGATTAGCAAACCGCACCCCCTGTCTATCATGTGCTCCTTGATATTTCCTTTCCATGCCTGGAGGAGTGACAATCTGACACCATTGAGGCAACATGACCTAAAGGGAAAAGCATTGGGTTTGAGAGTCAGAAGACCTGGGTTTGAGTCCTGGCTCTGCAACTGGCCTCAAGCAAGTCACCTAAGCTTTCTGTACTAATATCCCTTTTGGTAAAATAATACCTGCCTCTCCCTGCATCCTAGGGTTGGCGTGAGGAAACGGTGAGATATCATGTGCCAGCACTTTGGAAACATAAAAGCACCCCACAGACTCAAGATTCTACCATTATATCAAGAATCTCTTGAGTGAACTGAAGCCCTTCAGGGCAAACTGAGGTGGCCTAAGAGTTAAGCTTTGTGTCACTTGGCTATCCCAATGTCATCTCGCTGGAGCTAGACTTGGAAGCAAGATTAGTTAGGCAGGCTTCAAACTACAGATAGATCTGTGGAGACAGGCGCTTCACTGTAGGCGAGGCATTATTCACAGAATTCAAGTTCTTCGTGCAAACAGGTGCTAATCTACAGTAAAAGTCAACCCCATGAAACCTGCCTCCTACCTGGGAGATGCAACTCATCACGTTTTCTAGGAGTTGGTTCTCCCTGGCCATTTTCTCTTTGGAAGGGTCTTTTGGTAGCTTCTTCTCCCACTCCTAGGATCTATCTCCACAGACAGCTCATGGACCAATGACTGCCAATCCACCTTTCTAAACTTAACCTCTTTCTCTCTGTCCAGTTTTCTCATTAGCAATGAAGCTTATGTGGCATATCCTCATCTCAGGGTCAACTCCAGAAAGACAATCAATCGTATTTATTGAGCGCTTACTGTGTGCAGAGCACTGTACTAAGCACTTGGGAAGTACAAGTTGGCAACATATAGAGACAGTCCCTACCCAACAGTGGGCTCACAATCTAAAAGACAGACCTTTCTCTCCCAAGAGAACTTGTTTTTTGGGGGAAAAGCATTTTTTTTTTTAGCGATACTAAACTGGAAAATTACTTTTTATGCCAAATCCTCACAGATTCACCTGAGGCATCGGGGATTGTTGGTTTGGAAGCCATGTGCCAGTCATCCCAGCTTCAGCCCTGCCCAAGGAAAACTGATGTCAGCATGTCTGCCTGGCAAATTGTATCTCAACTTCGCCATCTCCGCCCCTCCCCGCACCCCCTCACCCTGCTACCGCCAAGGATGGCCTTAGTCCAAGAAGCCTGGAGGTGGTGTGAGAAGCACAGAGCTGTCAGAACATGAGGGCAGCAGTTGTTAAGTGGGTGGACTCCTGGGAAAATCAGAAGGACCACACTTTTCACAAGGAGGTAATTTTCCAGAATTAAAACTCTGTTTGCATGACTTCACCCTAGTGCTTTCCAGTCCTTCATGCTGAATTATGACAAAAAGGACCAGTAGTAAATTCCCCTATTGTTAGCTGGCTAACAAGATATTGTTAGGGTCATTAAGACAAATGTGGATTCTTAAACAAACACATTTTCGGCCTCACGCAGGCTTTGTCCCATAAAGACGTGACCAAAGAGTTGCCCAAGTGGAAAGTCATGTGGAGTTTAGCTTGATACTTGTATACTGAGGTAGCATGTAACTACCCCTTCCCCCTTGTCCTGTTTCCAGGAAAGAATCACGTCAGCAATGCTAAAAGGCCTTATGACTATCTGGCAATATATAATCGCGCCTCAGACAAAGCCTTGAAATTGCATTAAATGGGCCATTTTGTACTTATTTGTGGATATGCATTCATATATTCATCTAACACATATTGTCACTGTATTGTCTTTTTATTTCATCCACTCTACATCCAATCTCTTGTCATTCCTTGTAAATTTCAATGTTTTATTAGCAAACGTGTACAAAGTGGTCTGTGTTTATCATGTGCGAATTTGGTTGAGTTAATTGAGTAGCTATATCTACTGGTGGAAGGCCAATCCCAGAGGTGAAAGATAAAATATTTTCAAACCCAAATGGTGCAGCAGCAAGTGGGTGTTGTTTGTGGGGAGGGGAAGGAGGCGGGCATGGAGTCAGCCCACCACCAGGGAAAGGGCCTGGATCATTCCCACAGGTCCCCGGCCAGGGCTGGGGTTGTGTCTTGCCACCGGAGGGCAAGGAGTGATGCGTGGCCATCCACTGATAAAGGCTACATGTGGCATCATACATGCTAACCCCAGAAATGCAGCCCAGGGACTCAGAGACAGTTTAAAAATGGGAGAGGCAGGCCTGTGTCTGTTGGTGACCACGGAGCAACAGCCCACAGCCCCTCCCCAGCCTGGGTCTCCTTGGGTAAGGCCATATTCCTCCCCTCCCTCCCCTCCCATGCCTCATAAAATAATTGCCGTATGAGAATGATCAGTGTGGGACATTCCTTTACCAGAGCCAGCCTAGAAGCAGGATGGCATAATGGCTAAAGCAAGGCCCTGGGAATCAGAAGGCCGTGACATCTAATCCCAGCTCCACTTGTCTGCTGTGTGACTTTTGGTAAGTCACTTCACTTCTCTGGGCCTCAGATACTTCATCTGTTAAATGGGGATTGAGACTGTGAGCCCTCATAATAATAATAATAATAATAATAATAATAATAATAATAATGGCATTTGTTAAATGCTTACTATGTGCAAAGCACTGTTCTAAGCACTGGGGGGGTTATAAGGTGATCAGGTTGTCCCATGGGGGGCTCACAGTATTCATTCCCATTTTACAGATGAGGGAACTGAGGCTCAGAGAAGTTAAGTCACTTACCCAAGGTCACACAGCAGACATGTGGGAGAGCTGGGATTAGAACCCACAACCTCTGACTCCCAAGACCAGGCTCTTTCCACTGAACCATGCTATGTGTGAAGCACTGTTCTACGCGCTGGGGAGGATACAAAGTGATCAGGTTGCCCCATATGGGGCTCACAGTCTTAATCCCCATTTTACAGATGAGGGAACTGAGGCACAGAGAAGTGACTTGCCCAAAGTCACACAGCCGACAAGTAGCGGAGCCGGGATTTGAACCCATGACCTCTGACTCCCAAGCCCTTGCTCTTTCAACTGAGCCACGCTGCTTCCATGTCCAACCTGATTTGCTTGTATCCACCCCAGTGCTTAGTATAGCACCTGGCACATAGTAAGCATTCAACAAATACCATTATTATTATTATTTTCCATCCCTGCCCAATTTCCTTTTATTGAGGGGATGTGTCAGCCATTCACATTCACTGAATCAGCAGAAAACAAGAGGATTAATTTGAGTCCTCTTCCCTACAGAGTGGGAGAAAAGGAGATTATAGAGATGTCTGAGAAAGGGACAATGGGAACATCCTTCCAGAGATCATTCACTGTGCCTAGCCGCTAAAGTTGGGCAGGAAACTTACAACTCCGGAGGAGACTCAAGAGAAAATCCAGAAGGGGAGTAAAGGAGTCTTTCTTGTTTTCTGCCACCTGCGTGTGAAAGGGAAAAATGAGCTGAACATTCTTGTTTTCTAAATGTGGGGCCCACAAATATCTCTCAAAGATTCCTTTCCCTTCCTGTTGTGATTCATGACAACTTTCCTGGAGATAGGCAATCTGCGCAGCTTGTACATTCAGTGTGTCCTCTTTATGTCTTCAATTAATAACTTTAAGCTATTCCTATCAAAATTGTGAAGGGCCAAATTCTATACTCACTGCCTTCCAAATATTTGTGAAGTTCAAAATAAATTCCCATTTAAACGGAGTGTCAACATATTCAAATATGCAATCTGAAAGGATAGGATATGCAGTAAAAAAAAAATCACATCAAAAGTTTAATAATGCATTACTTATATAAAATCAATAGAGGTCCATATTGTACTGCTTGAGATTTTTTTTTTAAGAAGAGCAATCTTAAAACATACATAAAATGTTGAACAGGCATCACAAAAAAATGTCAGAACCCCGGGGTACACCATTTCACTGTACATTGCTGCTTTTACACTGGATAAAGGTTGTCTACTCTGCCAGATGATGCCTACTTTTGGAGTATTTTGTACTTTCTGAGCCAAATTATATCCTCAGCTACCCGCTGATGCTGTAGAATCTGTTTTGGCTTTGTACCTTGGAGAAGCAGTGTGGCTTAATGGAAAGAGCCCGGGCATAGGCCCTAATCCTGGCTCTGCCACTTGTCAGCTGTGTGACTTTGGGCAAGTCACTTAACTTCTCTGTGCCTCAGTGACCTTGTCTGTAAAATGGGGATTAAGACTGTGAACCCCATGAGGGACAACCTGATTACCTTGTATCTACCCCAGTGCTTAGCACATAGTAAGTGCTTCACAAATACCATCATTCTTATCTAAAGGTAAGAATGATGCTTCTATCGAGTTGCCTGTTTGAAAGAGCCAGCAGCATAACAGGTGAGAAAAAGACTGACGCACAATAGGGGCAGGTGTGAGGCATAATGGGTTGTTGCCAAGACTTGCTAAAGGATCTTCTCAGATTCTGTGGAGGATCTCTTTCATAGCTCCTCTAAACGGTCTAAAAATGGTCTCCCTCTTCCAAGCCTGTGAAGAAACTGGCTACAACCTATTGTCTTTCTAAGCGATCAAAAGAGGTACCAGGATTGTTGAAATAGAGGCAGCAGGTTCACCTTCATGTCATAGTTGCAGTGTAGGTAACCAAAGGCAAGGCACAGACACTCATCCCAACAACTAATCCCTTTCTTAACCTTATTTATGCTGATGGGTAAATCCTTTAAACTCCCAAAAAGAATCCTTCACTTGTCAAGAGACAGGTAGGCCATCTTTTCAATAAAACTTTCTGGATAACCCCTTAGTTACTTTGAAGGAATGGCATTTTATCCATTTTCTAGAGACCATCTATTTTAGGGGCTTCAATTGCTGGCTAGTTTTTAAACAATATACACAGTGTTCCAAAAGCCTAAACAAGGAAAGAGGTTATTTATAAATAAAACAGTATCTAAGTGAGAATTCACACAAACACTTTTGTCCATTGAGATCACAGAAAGCATCTTTCTATTCATGGAAACATTTTAGATTACTCTTTATACTTCTTTGTGTCATCAAAAATCTATCTAAAAAGAGTCAGAAAAATTTCATTACCTCCAGGGAAAGATGCAATTCAAGACAATCCTGGCCACGAATGGCCACCATTTGAGCAGATCCCATTAATTCCTGCCAAAATCAGACTGCTTTTGCTCGGGAAAAACCAACATCAGCTATAAACAGAGCTGCAAACTTAATAGATAATGGAACATCTCCACTTCGCTTTCTCTTTGTGGGAATAGTCACAACTGGCTCCCAGAGATCTGTCATCAACCCAATGACGAAGGGGAAGCATACACCTCCCTCTCTCCCTCTACACACATACAAAGAGCCCCCTCCCCTCAAGCTCTTATTCCCAAACTACCCCTTGGATACTGCTTGGTGGTGTTTGGAAATTCTGTTTAAATACTAGAAAAAATTCCTGAATTACCTTTGATAATATGCCACTGATGCAGTTGAGATATCTGAAGCATGAATGCCACTCTTTTTTAAGCTCTCAAGGGGAATGACCCATTTCTTTAATAAAACCACAATATTTTACCTGCATCTTCAAAACAAAAAACTAAATGATTTAATACAGTGAATGTGGAAATTTGCTGGAAAAAGATGCTTTAAATTTTGTCAAGCAAAAAAAAAAAACCTGAAACAAGAGAAAAAAAGAGTAATCAGGAAATTGGGATTTTAGGTAGAAAAATGGGAGTTTTTTTTTAAATGAACAGTATATCATTCTTCAAACATTCACTACAGGTGGCTACTACAAATGCGACCAACATTTGATACCAAGAAGTAATAGTAATTACTGAGCACAAACTGGGTGCAATGCCCTGTACCAAGAATGTAGGAAATACAAAAGAAAGAAGTGACACATTCCCTTACTTACATTCTAACAAGGAAGACATAAAAGTATTTCAAAATATCGTAGTCTAAATAAATAGTTGAATGTAAAGCTGAATCAACGTATTCATGAAAGTCCTGAGACTGGGAATAAATAAGTACATAATTGCTAGGAATAGCTGATAGGGTTATATGACTATGTATACGTAGGATGCAGCAGGGTCTAATGGAAAGATCACGGGCCTGGAATTCGGAGGACCTGGGTTCTAATCCCACTCGGCCACTCGTTTGATGTGTGACCTTAGGTAACTCAATAATCTTTTCTTTGCCTCAGTTTCCTCATGCATAAAATGGGGATTAAGACCGTGAGCCCCAGGTGGGACTTGGGCTGTGGCAATGCCTGGCACATAGAAAGCCCTTAAAAAATACCATTAAAAAATGATCAAGGATGCTCTTGTGCTACGGTTGACAAGGCTTTGGAGAAATTACCATATTACTCCAATATCAAACCAACCCTGGATTTAAGATGAAACCCTAAAATTAATTCATTCAAAATTGAAATGTTTACATTAAGAGTCTTTGATTCTCCCCTTCACTGTGTCTCTCAACTTTGCTAGAGGGTCCTCTGAATGGTTATGGGGTTGTTCGAGTCCAGCTTTCCTCTGAAATACTTCTTTAACAGGTGGAAAGTGAGAGAGACTGGAGAGGGAGAGTGTTTCCATCATCTTTTTGGCTTGAAACTGGGCTTTTTTGGTATGATATTCTGTTTTTACAGGGAGAGAGGCGGGCCCACCTGTCCAGAACTGTGCCAAATGGGACGCTAAGGTGACCAGTCTAAACACAGAAGGCAGGCCTAGTGGAAGGAGGGCAATCCCGACCCGGGTTCCGATGAAAAGTCGCCACGGGCGAGCTAGAGCGTGAGCACTTGTCTCTCACAGCTTCAGGACTCGTGACATCCTCATGGACCACTGCCCGGGGCACACATGGAGAGAACATGTCCCACTCAGAAGCTGCGCCAGGGATGCACATGGAGCCTGGTCAGGAGCTGCCAACTGACTCCAGGTGGGCTGACACGTGCCCCTATCCAAACGGCAACAGGGACCACTTCTGCAATCAGTAAGGGGATGAGAGGGGGAGCCCGGCGGAGGCTCGGAGCAGTTGCTGGACTTGGACCTGCTGTCCGCTGGGTCCAGTGGGATCGACACTTGTAAGCGTAAGATGTGCCAGCCCCGGTTCTGAGTAACCAACTGCTAGCTAGCACTGGGGAGCTAAATTCCTCAGAATGCCTGCGTTTTAATAAACAAAGCCTCAGTTGAGAAATGTACTGGCTTCTGTCTCTGTCTGCCTCCCTCTGACTGTGTGTGGCCCCTCAGATCTTGAAGTAACCCCTAGGCCTGTCTCCATCCCACGCGGACCTTGACAAGACGGTGGAGGAATCTGTCGGAGATACTTTTACCATTATTATTATTTGTTAGGCACTTACTATGTGTCAAGAACTGCTCTAAGCGCTGGGGTAATCAATCAGTCAATCGTATTTATTGAGCGCTTACTGTGTGCAGAGCACTGTACTAAGCGCTTGGGAAGTACAAGTTGGCAACATATAGAGACGGTCCCTACCCAACAGTGGGCTCACAGTCTAAAAGGGGGAGGCAGAGAACAAAACCAAACATACTAACAAAATAAAATAAATAGAATAGATATGTACAAGTACAAAAAATAAAAAAATAAATAGAATAATACTTATCAAAGTATCTTCCAGGGGTAGATAAAAGTTAATCAGATTGAACAGAGTCCCTACCTGAGAAGCAGTGTGGCTCAATGGTAAGAGCATGGGCTTGGGAGTCAGAGGTCATGGGTTCAAATCCCTGCTCCGCCTGTCAGCTGTGTGACTTTGGGCAAGTCATTTAACTTCTCTGGGCCTCAGTTACCTCATCTGTAAAATGGGGATTGAAACAGTGAGCCCCATGTGGGACAACCTGACTACCTTGTATCCTCCCCAATGCTTAGAACAGTGCTTTGCACACAGTATGCACTTAAATGCTATTATTATTATCATTATTATTATCCTACATGGGGCTCACAGTCTAACTAGGAGGGAGAACAGGTATCAAATCCCCATTTTACAGTTGAGGAAACTGAGGCAAAGAGAAGTTAAGTGACTTGTCCAAGGTCATGCGGCAAGTGGCAGAGCTGAGGTTAGAACCCAGGTCCTCTGACTCTTAGGCCTGTGCCTTTTCCACTAGGCCACGCTAGAGTTGGAGGGGGAGAGGAAGGAGGAAGGGAGTTATTTCTCTGTCTGTCTCCCTGTCTAGTCTGTAAGCTCTTTGTGGGGAGGGATCCAGTCTATCAACTGTGCGCTCTGCACACAGTAAGCGCTCAATAAGTACGATTGAATGAACTCTTTTGGTTTGTATTCCCCCAAAAAGTACGGTGCTCTGCATACAATAAGTGCTCCATAAATACCATTGATTGATAGAAGTATCAATCTTTGAATTTTAACACACATAGGTGCCAATTTAAACCATATATCAATGAATTTTGAGGAGACTTACTCTTTTGGGTGCAAAAACAGTGTAGTGGCTGTATGTTGTCTCAGAGTAATACAAAAATGGTAAAGGAAAAATACTGACATATGTAAATAAAATGCTGTTGATCCTAAAATTCTCCCATTTTCCACCATGTACTCAAGAACACTCTCCTCTGCCAAGAAGAACACAATTTTTTTTAAAGTAGAGTTTCACCATTAAGTCAAATCATTTTTTGTTCCAGATGTTCAAGTGTAAAAGGAAGTGAGAATAAAAAACAGAAGGGGAAGTAACAGTAACAAATGCTTGAAAGAATAACTTACTCATCAAGAGGGACAGGGGATGTTAAATGTTGGCTATTAAACAGGGAATAAACAATTTCAGCCAAAGAAAATCATATTTAGTTCTATTTAGTTAAACATCTTATACAGCTGGCACAGGCAATGAGGGTTGGAGACAATATGAATGGAGAATAATTTTTCTGGGTGACAGACAGGGACAGAGCTGAAGCAGGTGAGGACGAATTTGAAATGGATGAGGTCAGCCTGATGCCTAGATTTCCACCGGCAATTCTCAACAGTACACCATAGATAATAATAAGAATAAAAATGGCATTTGTTAAGCGCTTACTAGGTGCCAAGCACTGTTCTAAGCACTAGGGTAGATACAAGGTAATCAAGTTGTCCCACGTGAGGTTCACAGTCTTAGTCCCCATTACGGATGAGGTAACTGAGGCACAGAGAAGTGAAGTGACTAGCCCAAAGTCACACAGCTAATAAGTGACGGAGCTTTTGCCACCAAGCCACGCTGCTTTTCGTGGTAGAGATGGTAGATACGTTCCCTGCCTACAAGGAGCTCACAGTCTAGCAAGAGAGGAGTGAGTACCTCAATTCAATTGAGGACTGCATCTTTATTGCAACATTTATTTCTCAACTGGATTCATCCTGTCACAGATTGCACTCAGGCCCAAAAGCAAATTTAACGCTTTACATAATAATAATAATAATAATAATAATAATGACATTTATTAAGCGCTTACTATGCGCAAAGCACTGTTCAAGTGCTGGGGAGGTTACACGGTGATCAGGTTGTCCCACGGGGGGCTCACAGTCTTAATCCCCATTTTACAGAAGAGGTAACTGAGGCACTGAGAAGTTAAGTGACTTGTCCAAAGTCACACAGCCGATAAGTGGCAGAGCCGGAATTAGAACCCATGACCTCTGACTCCAAAGCCCGTGCTCTTTCCACTCAGCCATGCTGCTTCTCTACATAACCTCTAAGTTTCAGATTCTCTCTGATCTGAAAGCAAGTCCATAGGAAACATCCACCCTTTGCCCCAAATATATTCTGAAATAAAATATCTATTGAACAGTGTAAACCCTTCCAAATGATATAGAAATTTCCTGAAACATGGAGCTGTCATAGAATTCTGCATGAAAGAGTTAAGGAGGCAGAATTTAAAAAGCCATCATGGCTTCTGGCAGGCTACGAAACAGAGTTCGGTGACAAAGGGGCACCAAAGTTAATGCTCAAGTAGAATGCCAACAATCCACCAATGGATCTTCTAATAAAACTTTGAATCCTGGACCTACTAGAGCAGGCCTGCCCTGACTACTGCATCAGCTTCCTCGCTGACCTCCTTGCCTCGTTTTTCCTCCCCTCTCCAGTCCATGGATCAGTTTTTTTCTGAAGAAATGTTCAATTCACATCACCCCACTCCTCAAAACCCTTCCAATGGTTATCCCTCCACCTCCCCATCAAACAGAAGCCCCTCACCCTCGGCTTTAAGGCACTCCTTCGGCTCTCCCTCTTACCTTACTTCTCTGATCTCCTACTACAACAACCCAATCTTCGCATTCCACTCCTCTAATAACAGTAATAATAATAATGTTGGTATTTGTTAAGCGCTTACTATGTGCAAAGCACTTTCTAAGTGCTGGGGGGGGTGGGGATACAAGGTGATCAGGTTGTCCCATGTGGGGCTCACAATCTGAATCCCCATTTTACAGATGTGGTAACTGAGGCACAGAGAAGTGAAGTGACTTGCCCAAAGTCACACAGCTGACAAGCGGCGGAGGTGGCATTTGAACCCATGACCTCCAACTCCTAAGCCCGTGCTCTTTCCACTGAGCCACGCTGCTTAATGGGGATTTAACACCTCTACTCTATCTTTTTTAGCTGTGAGCCCCGTGTGGTCAGTCTACTCCCTGTACCTCTACTTCATCATTCTTGATGCCGACCCCTTGCCCTTCTTCTGTCTCCCTCCTCCTTCATTCATTCATATTTATTTAGCGCTTACTGTGTGCACAGCACTGTACTAAGCGCTTGGGAAGTACAAGTTGGCAACATACAGAGACGGTCCCTACCCAACAGCGGGCTCACAGTCTAGAAGGGGGAGACAGACAACAAAACAAAACATATTAACAAAATAAAATAAATAGAATAAATATGTACAAGTAAAATAGAGTAATAAATACATACAAACATATATACAGGTACTGTGGGGAGGGGGAGGCGGGGGAGAGGAAGGAGGGGGCTCAGTCTGGGAAGGCCTCCTGGAGGAGGTGAGCTCTCAGTAGGGCTTTGAAGGGAGGAAGAGAGCTAGCTTGGCGGATGTGTGAAGGGAGGGCATTCCAGGCCAGGGGGATGATGTGGGCCGGGGGTCGACGGCGGGACAGGTAAGAACGAGGCACGGTGAGGAGATTAGCGGCAGAGGAGCGGAGGGTGCGGGCTGGGCTGGAGAAGGAGAGAAGGGAGGTGAGGTAGGAGGGGGCGAGGTGATGGACAGCCTTGAAGCCCAGGGTGAGGAGTTTTTGCCTGATGTGTGTTGATTGGTAGCCACTAGAGATTTTTGAGGAGGGGAGTAACATGCCCAGAGTGTTTCTGCACAAAGACCTGCATATATGACAGGTCACCACTCTCCCCACCTTCAAAATCATATTAAAATCACATCTCCTCCAAGAGACCTCCCCTGACTAGATCCTCACTTCCCCTACTTCCTCTCTCTTCTGTGTCACCTATGCGCTTGGATTTCTACCCAAATTAGAGAAGCAGCGTGGCTCAGTGGAAAGAGCACAGGCTTGGGAGTCAGAGGTCATGGATTCAAATCCTGGCTTCACCACTTGTCACCTGTGTGACTTTGCACAATCACAACTTCTCTGGGCCTCAGTTATGTCATCTGTAAAATGGGGATGAAGACTGTGAGCCCCCCATGGGACAACCTGATCACCTTGTAACCTTCCCAGTGCTTAAAATGGTTCTTTGCACATAGTAAGCGCTCATAAATGCCATTATTATTATTACCCTGTAAGCAGTTGATGTTCACCCTACCCTCAGACGCACAGCACACACGTATCCATATTTTATTTTAAATATCTCTTTCCCCCCTCTAGACTGGAAATCCCTTGTGATCAGGGAATGCGTCTACAAACTCTGTTGTGTTGTACTCTCTCAAGTGCTTAGTATGGTGCTCGGCCCACGGTAAGCACTCTACCATTGAGTGGTGGACTCTAATTGCTCCTAAAATCACAACTCCTACAAGAGATCTTCCCCAAGCCTTCATTTCTCCTATTTGCTCTCCCTCCTGTGTTGACTGTGAATTTGTTTGTGTACTCCTCAGGCAATCCAATACTCACTCCAAGCCCCATAGCACTTATGTAAATATCCTTAAACTCCAGTTTCCCAATCCGTAATTTATTTTAATGTAAACCTCCTCCTCCAGACGTTAATCTCCTTCAGAGATCACAAATATATTGTACTTCCCCAAGTGCTTAGTACTATGTTCTGCACACAATCAGCGCTCAATAAATACCATTAAAAAAGTAGACATCCAAATTCTAACAAAAAAGAATCACAAGCTCTATGATTTCTATAAACCACACTCAAACAGCAAGCCAAGATTACCAACAATGAGGTTTCGCAATGCATGGAACTCATTAGCCTTAAAGCAGTGGTGATGCTAAACTCTAAAACAACACAGCTCTGATTCATTCATTCATTCAGTCATGGGTTCAAATCCCAGCTCTGCCAATTGTCAGCTGTGTGACTTTGGGCAAGTCACTTAACTTCTCTGTGCCTCAGTTACCTCATCTGTAAAATGGGGATTAAGACTGTGAGCCTCCCGTGGGACAACCTGATCACCTTGTTACCTCCCCAGTGCTTAGAACAGTGCTTTGCACATAGTAAGCACTCAATAAATGCCATTATTATTATTATTGTTTCTTCAGTGCTTACTGTGTGCAGAGCACAGTACTAAATGCTTGGGAGAATACAACATTACGAACAGACACATTTCCTGCGCACAGTGAGCTTACTTGATGGGCAGGTCATATCAGGAGAAGGGAAAACAGATTGATTCCTAAGCATCTGTTTTTCGGATGAACTGAAAGAGGGAGTATGCATAATAATAAGCCAAATAAGCCATATAAAGAAATACTGAAGCCCATTCTCAAACAATGCAATAGAGTAATGGACTGCTGGGAAACCACTGCAGTAACCAAACCTGCCCGGTTTAAGGCAGTGAGAGGAGTTGTCTTCTTTAGCAAAAGTTCCTTCACTCATTCATTGATTCAATTGTATTTACTGAGCACTTACTGTGTGCACTGTACTAAGTGCTGGGAGAGTACAGTACAAGAACAGACACATTCCCTGCCCACAACAAGCCCACAGTCGAGAAGGGGACACAGACATTAATACACATAAATAAATAAATTACAGATATACACACATACGTGCTGTGGGGAAGGGAAGGAGGATGAATTAAGGGAGTAAGGGTGACAGAAAAGGGAGTGGGAGAAGAGGAGAGGGCGACTTAGTCAGGGAAGTCTTCTTGGAGAGGATGTGCCTCCAATAAGGCTTTGAAGTGGGGGAGAGCAATTCTGTCGGATAAGAGGACGAAGGGCATTCCAGGTCAAAGGTAGGATGTGGGTGAGAGGTTGGAGGTGAGAGAGATGAGATCGAAATACAGTGAGAAGGTTAGCATTATAGGAACAAGGTGCAGGCAAAGTGAGGTGTGGGGGGCAAGGTGGTGGAGTGCTTTAAAGCCAATGGTGAGGAGTTTCTGCTTGATGTGGAGATAGATGGGCAACCACTGGAGTTTCTTGAGGAGTGGGGAAAATATGGCCTGAACATTTTTTGAAGGAAAATGATCTGGGCACCAGAGTGGAGTATGGAACTGGAGTGGGGAGAGATAGGAGGAAAGGAGATCAGCAAGGAAGCTGATAAAGTAAGCAAGGCGGGGTAGGGAAAGTGCGTTAACATGGTAGCAGTCTGGGTGGAGAGGAAGGGAAGGATTTTTGCGATGTTGTGAAGCTAGAACTGACAGGATTCAGTGATGGCTTGAAAATGCGGGTTGAACGAGAGAGAGGAGCCAAGGATAATGCCAAGGTTACGGGCTTGTGAGACGAGAAGAATGGTGGTGCCATCAACAATAATGGGAAAATGAGCAAAAGGACAGTGTTTGGGTAGGAAGATAAGCAGTTCAGGTTTAGCCATATTAAGTTTGAGGTGACAGGAGAACATCCAAATAGAGATGTCTTGACGGCAGGAGGGGGAGAGACCAGGGCTGGAGATGTCAATTTGGGTGTCATCAGCTTAGAGGTGTTAGTTGAAGCTGTGACACAAAAGTTCAGACAAAACCTGGATACCAAGAGCCAGGCTAGCAAACAGCAAAAAGCCCTGTATAGGACAAATTCATTAATGCAAGGGTCTGTGCTTAAGAGCAAACACTGTGACAGTGTGGGTTGATTGTGCATTTTTGTTTATAGTCACATCTGCACACATGGGTAGGATTCTATCATCAATAATGTCATCTTTTAAAATGAAGAACATTTATGCCTATCTAGCTACATGTAGACAGCTATACCTGTATGCATATTTTAGATATGTACACACAAACCCCAATGATAGTTGTTTTTTTGGCCTTTTCAAATATCAATGAGCTACTGTAATACAGAAATTTAAACTCCATGTGCTGAAGATACATATGCAATTGAACACAGGCACTTAACATTTTCAGAAATATGGAGTTCACACCTCATGTGTTTAAATGTGGATTTATAATGCTATCAATAAGTATATCAACTTAAATATTATTAAAATGAAATATGTAAAGTTTAAGAAAATCTCCAAACAAATATTTTGTTTATACTGATGTAACATCTGTTAGTCTACCAGATCCTTCTGTGTAATTATTGATGATGTCTATATAGCTGAAAATCATCCTACTACTAAATGAACTGCAATATATGAATCTGAAATTATTTTCAGAAAGCTTTCACTATGCAACAATGACTACATGATTTAAAATGGTGAAATCTAATTGGAGAGGAGAAAGGGGCTTTAGTGAAATGCAGGGAATGTGACTACCAACTGTTTTATTGTACTCTCCAAAACACTTAGGGCAGTGCTATGCAAACAGGAAATGCTCAATAAAAATACCATTGATTGACTGATAGGCATCCGTAGGCATCTCTTCCGGAGTTTTAGCTGATATTTCATTACTAACTCCAGCACCTCAGGAGTAATAACTGTTCCAAGGTGTAATGGTCATGCGGCTGTAAAATTGTTTACTTCAATCTGGCATGGGGAAGTTACTTCAGGTGATTTCTGCCTGGACACTCTTGCTAGGGACTACAGTGCAATAATAGTGACTAATTACTTTGACAAGGAAACACGTTGTTATGAAACCCATTTCATCTTGTGAGGTTCTCAGGGTTCAAATATCAAAATCACTAGGGGTGTCAGGGTGATTCTAACTGCCAGCAGGTCTAATTCTTAGGTGGCCCATTCAGTTAAGAGTTGGATCATTAATAAAATAATGAAAAAATGAAAAAGATTAAGAATTTCATGGGAAAAATACAGGCTCCTGATGAAATTAACTTTAAGTACTGAGCAAGTCGCCTCCAATACTTTTAAAGTTTCAGGCAGTGGTAATAAATGCAGCTTATTATCCATACCTGCTAGAATAAAATGTTAAAATAATACAATAGCGGTTCACATGTGTATTCATACATTGAAAAGCACTTGAAAAATCTTCTAAAGTGGCTCCTGGGGGGGCGGAGAGAGCAGGCCTAATTGCTGGACTAATTGACCTGAGGTGAAAATAAAGTCTAAAAACAAAGACAGTTCAGCCCTCTGCAAAATGCATTTAGAAAGTGGACAACAAACCTTTCATTTGAAATGGAGTCATTTCATTTGAAATGCAAGTAGCTGTCCAGTACCTTCCCAGTGCTCAGCACATAGTAAGTGCTCAATAAAAATACCATAATCAACCAAGTGGTATAGGGGAGGGAGGTGATCTCTATAACAATGAAGTCAAATGGCATTTTATAATGCACAGAATGAACCAATCAATAAGCTAATCAATATGAAAACTTTGGTAATATATTCAGGTACTGTGATCAAAATGAAGAATTTTAATACAGTCATTTTTGTTATAATGAATATTCACATATTCACTCTCTCAACAGAACCTGTCAGATCTACCTTAACGACATCACTAAAGCCCCCCCTTTCTTCTTCATCCAAACTATTACTACGCTGATCCAAGCACTTATGTCCAACTTGACTACTGCATCAGCCTTCTTGTTGACCTTCCTGCCTCCTGTCTCTCCCCGCTACAGTCCATTCTTCACTCTGCTGCCTAGATCATTTTTCTTTAAAAAACAAAAAAAACACCAGTCCACATCTCCCCACTCCTCAAGAACCTCCACTGGTGCCCATCCACTTGCATATCAAACAGAAACTCATTCATTCAATTGTATTTACTGAGCACTTACTGTGTGCAGAGCACTGTACTAAGTGCTTAAACTCTTTTAAAGGGAAACTAATTTACCTTAAAGGTAAACTCCTTTACCTTACCTCACCGATTTCCTAATTACAATCCAGACTGCACACTTCACTGCTCTAATGCTAACTCTCTTCCTCCCTTCAAAGCCCTACTGAGAGCTCACCTCCTCCAGGAGGCCTTCCCAGACTGAGCCCCCTTTTTCCTCTTCTCTTCTCCATCCCCCCGCCCTACCTCCTTCTCCTCCCCACAGCACCTATATATTTGTACAGATTTATTACTCTATTTTACTTGAACATATTTACTAGTCTATTTATTTAGTTAATGATGTGCATATAGCTTTAATTATATTTGTTCTGAAGATTTTGACACCTGTCTACATGTTTTGTTTTGTTGTCTGTCTCCCCCTTCTAGACTGTGAGCCCATTATTGGGTAGGGACCGTCTCTATACCTTACCAACTTGTACTTCCCAAGCACTTAGTACAGTGCTCTGCACACAGTAAGCACTCAATAAATACGATTGAATGAATAAATGAATAATGCCAACCTATGCAATGTACCTCCATGTCATCTATCTTGTGGCAGACCCCTTGCCCACATCCCCCCTCTGGCTTGTAACTCTCCCCCCCACCCCCATAAACAACAGACCACTATTCTCCCCACCTCCAAAGCCTTTCCTCCAACAAAACCTTCTCCAGTTAAGCTCTCATTTCTGCTACTCCCTCTCCCTTCGGTGTCACCTCCGTGCTTGGATCCGTATAACTTTAAACACTTGATATTTACACCAGCCTCAGGCCCACAGAACTTATGTATGTGTCCATATGTTTCAAATAATAATAATAATGATGGCATTTATTAAGCGCTTACTATGTGCAAAGCACTGTTCTAAGTGCTGGGGAGGTTACAAGGTGATCAGGTTGACCCACAGGGGGCTCAGTCTTAATCCCCATTTTACAGATGAGGTAACTGAGGCACAGTGAAGTTAAGTGACTTGCCCAAAGTCACAGAGCTGACAATTGGCAGGGCCGGGATTTGAACGTACGACCTCTGACTCCAAAGCCTGGGCTCTTTCCACTGAGCTATGCTGCTTCTCTGTCTCCCCCATTAGACAGTAAGTTCCTTATGGGAAGAGAGCATGTCTACCAACTCTGTCGCATTGGGAGAGGGAGAGAGAGGGAGAGGGGGAGAGGGGGAGAGGGGGAGAGGGGGAGAGGGGGAGAGGGGGAGAGGGGGAGAGGGAGAGAGGGAGAGAGGGAGAGAGGGAGAGAGGGAGAGGGAGAGGGAGAGGGAGAGGGAGAGGGAGAGGGAGAGGGAGAGGGAGAGGGAGAGAGAGAGAGGGAGAGAGAGAGAGAGAGAGAGAGAGAGAGAGAGAGAGAGAGAGAGAGAGAGAGAGAGAGAGAGAGAGAGAGAGAGAGAGACAACACAGAGGGCTTCATTGGGGAAGGCCTCTTGGAGGAGATGGTATTTTAAATAGGTTTTGAAGGTGGACAGAGTAGTCGTCTATTGTAAACAAAGGGGGAGGATGTTCCCTACCAGAAGGAGGAGGAGAGCAAGGGGTTGGTGGTGAGATAGACAGGATCGCGTTTCAGTGAGTAAGTTGGTGTTGGAAGAATGAAGCGCAAGGGCTGGGTGATAGTAGAAAATTAGAGAGGTAAGATAGGAGGGGGTGAGTTGATTGAGTACTTTCAATCTGACGGTAAAGAGTTTCTGTTTGATGTGGAGGTGGAAGGGCAACCTTTTTTTTTGTTTTGTTGAACAAAAAATGATCTAGGCAACAGAGTGAAGTATGGACTGGAGTGGGAAGAGACAGGAGACAGGGAGGTCAGAGAGGAGAATGATGCAGTAGTGGGAAGATAGTTATATCCCAATGGGCCTCTGACAGGAATGCTATTTCACTAAACTGATAGAATTGTGTGGAAATCCTTTTATCATTACTTCATCAGCATTGGAATGGAAACTAATGCCAGCATTGAAAATAAATTGTTTACTAGAAATTGATTTAAAGCAATGCTCATTAGTTTTAGTAGTGGTAGTAATTCCCCTCAGGATTGCACCAGGAGAGTTTCCAGTACTCTACCAGTCTCGGGTACGGAAGAAAGAGTAAAAAAAGAAACAGAGGCAAACCCATTCAATTCCTAGCTTGGGTAGTGGCTAGTGAGTGGAAGGCAATCAAGTCAAAAATCATCTTTGCTGGGTAGCAGCAGCATGGGAGAGAGTCGAGGATGGAGACTCAAGCTTACTGCCAGGAAGGCGGCAATGGTAAACCACTTCAGTAGTTTTTACCAAGAAAACTCTCTGGATCCACTACCAGAACAATTGCAGACGGAGGTCGGGTGTTCTGAGAATGATGTGACCATGGAGTTGCTATGGGTTGGAGAAAGATGACTCAACAGCATAAGACAAGACTAATCGTAGTAACCTTAGCAGAAGCAGCATTTGTTAAGCATCCGATTGGTGCGGTGCCATTTGGAAAGCAGAGAATAATGAAATGATACTTTCCCGGATCACCAGGAGTTTACACGCCGTCAGGGGAGATGAATATGAAAATATTTGCCATCACAGAAAAACTAATAAAGCAACTGGGTGGGATATGAATATGGTCTGTCTGATATGGGGAGAGGGTTCCAAGCCGAGGGAGCAGCATAAGCAAGGGGATGGAGATGGGTGAGTCTAGAGTGAGGGAGAGCCAGAAGGTTGGCTTGGCAGGGGAAATGTTCAATCAATCAATCAGATTGAGCACTTGCTATGTGTAGAGCACTGTACCAGTGATTGGGAGAGTACAATATAAAGAAGTTGGTAGACATGTTCCCTGCCCACAAGGAGCATACAGTTTAGAGGAGAAGACAAGTATTGATATAAGTAATTTATGGACATGTACATAAGTGCATAGGTGTCGCAGAACGGAGAGGGAATAGGGGAAAACCTGGCTTAATTGTGGAAGACATCTTGGAGGAGATATGATTTTAATCAAGCTTTGAAGGTGAGGAGAGTGGTGGTCTGTTGGTTATGAAAGGAAAAAGGAGTTCCAGGTCAGAAGGAGATAGACATTAATATATAAATTATGGATATGTACATAAATGCTCTGGGACTGAGGGTGGGGTGAATAATAAGTGCAAATCCAAGTGCAACAGTGATCCAGAAGAGATGAGGAAATGAGGGCTTAGGGAAGGCTTCTTGGAGTTGATATGATTTTAATAACACTTCGAAGGTAGGGAGAGAGTTCCTCTGTTGGTTATGAAGGAGGAGGGAATTCCAGGTCAGGGGCAGGATGTGGGCAAGGGATCAGCAGTGAGACAGATGAGACAGACAAGATTGAGGTAGATTGGCAGTGGAGGAGCAAATTGTATGGGCTATGTTGGAGTAGGAAATCAGAGAGGTAAGGTCGGAATAATCATAATAATGATGGCGTTTATTAAGTGCTTACGATGTGCAAAGCACTGTTTTAAGCGCTGGGGAGGTTACAAGGTGATCAGGTCGTACCATGTGGGGCCCACAGTCTTAATCCCCATTTTACAGATGAGGTAACAGGCACAGAGAAGTTAAGTGACTTGCTCAAAGTCACGTAGCTGACAAGTGGCGGAGCCAGGATGTGAACCCATGACCTCTGACTCCAAAGCCTGTGCTCTTTCCACTGAGGCACGCTGCTTCTCTGCTTCTTCTGCTGCTTCTCACGCACGGGGGCAAGGTGATCGAGTGCTTTAAAGCCAATTTTAAGGAGTTTTGGCTTGATACGGAGGTGGATGGGCAACCACCTGAGGTTCCTCTGAAGTGGGGAAACAAGGACTGAACTGTTCTGTAGAAAAATGGTCTGGGCAGCATTCATTCAATCGTATTTATTGGGCACTTACTGTGTGCAGAGCACTGTACTAGGCGCTTAGTGGACTAAGGTGCAGAGAGACAGGAGGCGGGAAGTCAGCAAGGAGGCCGATGCAATAATCAAGGTGGGATAGGCTAAGTGCTTGTATTAATATGGAAGCAGCTTGCCTAGTGGAAAAAGCATGGGCCCGCGAGTCATAAAACCTGGGTTTTAATCCCAGTTCTGCATTTATCGGCAGTGTGACCTTGAACAAGTCACTTAACTTGTGTGCCTCAATTTCTTCATCTGTAAATTGGGGAGTAAATCCTATTCCCTCCTACATAGACCATGAACCCCATGGGGGGCAGGGGCTGTGTCCAACCTTGATTATCTTTTATCTACCCCAGCTCTTAGTACAGTGCTTGGCACATAGTAAGGGCTTAAATACTATTATTATTATTATTATTATTATTATTATTATTATAAAGTCATCATGGGAGGCTGTAGAAGTAGAAACTTGTTCTCCAGTCACAACTTTAATGGAGAATTGGTCTAAATTATGTTTAACAGAAGGCTTTTTCTCTTCTTCAATTTGTAGCAAGCTAATACCTTCAGACCATCTCTGTGCACCTTTGAACTCCTCCCTCCATTAGGTATGTATTTATAAATACATCCTCTTTCTTGAAAGTTGATGCAATTTTAACCCATAACTACTTCATCTCTCTTGGCATCTGCCAGTGATTCACTGGATGGTCAAAATTCTCTAGAGGGCTCACTGGACAATTCTTCTGAATCAGATGTAATTATCTTACCATAAAAAAGTCACTACCCTAATTCAACAAATTCTTTTGTTATCTGTTCAGGGCTTTCTTCAACTCCATGAAAGTCTGGGACAAATTGTTAGGGGACCTTCCCCCCAAAATGGGTTCATTGTTGATTGCTTAATTTCTGCCCAGGTTTGCCACAGGTGACGGAGAGAAATTTACTTATCTGTAACTCCCAGATGGGTTATCAGGACCAGTCCTATGTGTGAGATTAGGGGCATCAAATGATAGTTGTTAATCTTACATTTATGCCTCCATTTATGATCTTCCCACTACAGTTTAACCTCCCCTTGAGCAGGAATATTTTCTAATCCACATGTTGTACTTTCCCAAGCGCTTACTAACGTGCATTGCAACCAATGGGTGCTCTGTGAAAACCACCACTTATTTGGAAATCATCTGATTTTCCACAAATTCCAATCTAGAAAATTGGTATTTTTCAGAATGCAGAATTGTATGTGGTAAATAGGCCACATCCCTAAAATTTAACATTTCCAAGTAAGTCTGAACATCTATCTAGAAATATCAATTAGGTTACACAAGATGACCCATTTTTAAATGCATCCCAATTACTGCTCTTTCAAAAGCCAATATTGAATCTACTTTTAAAAACAGCAAAGATTCCATTTTCATTTGTTTTTAATGTAGCAGTGAATTCATTTTACAGAATACATACAATCCTGCCCAACATATACTTATATTTGTGATGTTGAAAAGGCTAAATTAAAAATATTTTATATTAAACAAAATCAATTTCCGTGATCATGTTTAGATATTTAAGCAATTCACCCTAGCTCAAATATTGAAGATTAAATTGCTATGAAATTACTCTCTGTTGCCATTCAATTGATGATAGAATAGTGCATATTGTGAAAATATTCCTTTTTAATTATGCATTCTACAATATGTTCCTTTTCAGCTTTAAAGATCAACTGAACATTACTTTTGTTTGCATATTAATTTTATTGTCTGTCTTTAATAGTGCCAAAACTTCATTTAAACTTCTATAATCTATGAATCAACAGAAGTTAATAATGCCAAAAACCAAATGTTGGTATCTGTAGAGTTGCAAATATGGATTTGAAGAAGATAGTCATGTATCAACCAGAATGTGTTAATTTCTTTCCTTCATAATAAGGTCATGTCCCTCAAAAAACATAAACAAGAAGATAAAGTATTCACTGGGTTCCACTGCACAAATACAAAGACATAGAGACCTTCTAAGTGGATTATGTATGTTAAATTAATTGCAAATGACAGTAGGAAAATTGGTAAAGCATTTTGGGATTGGAAAAAATTCTGCAAGAGCCATGCTTTGGGGAAAATGCATTTTCCCCAAAGGAGAGCAAGTAAACAAAACGCTCAAACCAATTCTTTGGATCAAAGAGTTATTGAAGCAAACTCTCAAAGCCACATTGTGCTTAATTATGAAGGGAGAAACAAGTGTGTGAGAACACCGGAAGGTCATAACCATGACAGCTGCAGTTACACCACTGAGATTCTATAAAGTAACCTCTAGTTTATTTCATAAATACCATCTGTATTTAATTCCTTAATGATGCTTTCAAATTTAGATATTTATTTTATCCATCTACACTTGATATTGGGTTCTAAAGGTTAAGTATATATTCACTAAATTTAAATGCGTGGAAAATGGTAAGTTGTCACCAGTAGTTAGGCAATATCAATTTTTTTTTCCAACTACTTAATAGTAGGGTAGACTGTTCATGAGTGAAAGATTTTAATCATGAGTTTCGAATTATTTCAGAGGGTTTTGTTGTTGTTGTTTAAGGCCACCGTGCATTTTATAGTTAGAGAGGCCAGAAGAAAGCTTTGTGTGTGGGTGTTTGTTTGCACATCAGCTATTACCCGTCATCAATTTGATTCTTTCCTCCACATGTTGAATCACAGCTCAAAGCCCTAAACCCATTCTCCAGTGATTGGGACAAAAGTAGGTTAGTAGAGTGTGTTGCTAGGAGACCAGTGTCAGCATCATCTATGACCTTGCAGGGTATAAAGAAACTGTATAGATTTATTGAGCACATTAAGTCCTCTGCTTTGGCTGTCTTACTCTATTTCTATCTGCCTTAGCACTCTTGCACTCCCTCTCTGTCTCTCACAAACAGACCCACTACACACACACACACACACACACACACACGGGTCAAATACAAGGAGATATGGCTTTCCTTTTTGGTAGCCCTTAATTCCTCAGTATTATTAGAATAACTGCATTAAGCTACAGTATTGTCTCTGGGCTAACAAGGAATTGAAAAAGCAGCATCAGCAAAACTGGATCCTTTTAAAAGCTTGCTTCATACTGTTGCTGTAAGAAATATAGGAATCATTCCTACTGGGAATAGCATTATGAAAAATGTATAAACATCACAAAGTAATTCTGCTGTCACATTCAAAATGTTTTCTCGAAGTTGCAGCCACAGTTTTCACAGTTGAGGCGGCTTAAGGTTAAATAATCTCATACTGTAGGGAACTCTGGCATTCCTGTCATCGTGGGAGCTTATCTTTTTTTGAAACAGCTTAAGATATTGGTTAAAAAAGTACTTACATAGAGAAATGAATTTTTAAAATATTCCTTCAGATGTGCAAAACCTTTTTTGTTATTAACTTTTTGTCCTGTCAGACTGAAATTGACTCATGCTCCCTATTATAAATGTGATTTTTTTTCCCCATGATCACACAATAGCCATGGGAAGGGGTTTAAGAATTTAGTACCGGCGTCACTTTGAATAATGGAGTCCCTTGTCTATTATATCATTAAGACATACATTTTAATAACATAATATACAAAAATATGAACATCTTTGGTTCATCAGGCCAATCTAAATATTCAAACATTGGCTAGCTGTGGAGTTAGGGGTGGAAATCTATGAAACTGAAAGAGGTCTGGAAAATTCACCTTCACGAGTAAGCATCTTCCAGTGCGTTTGAATAGCTGTTATCCAGGATGGTGCTACCTAATGCAAATATAAAAGTCTTCACTGGTAAAATCACCGAGGAACATTTCCATTGTATTCATCTTTGTCCCCCGAGACAATAACCGCGGATAATAATCAGACGAATAAAAAAATGAAGTCACGGCATTATGTTACTGTATGATATAAAACAATTCGACTCTTTTCCAACTTCTAAAAGAAGTTAATTTAAAGGAGAAGAAAGTGGAAAAGGGGAAAAATTATTTTAAAATCCAGCTGAGCTAGAATTTGCC
Source organism: Tachyglossus aculeatus (assembly GCF_015852505.1). Lineage (NCBI taxonomy): Eukaryota > Metazoa > Chordata > Mammalia > Monotremata > Tachyglossidae > Tachyglossus > Tachyglossus aculeatus. The sequence continues at coordinate 10,032,103 of NC_052098.1, forward strand.
AGGGTGGGATTGCAGGGCAATGAGAACTGTGCTGTACTATGAAGGTGCACTATTCTGTGGAAAAAAGTGTTGGGGTTTAGCTACATATAAGCACTCTTAGCTTTAAGGAATGGATGGATGGCAATGCTACAATGACAGTGATGATGCACTTTCCCATCAAGAGTGATGGATGAGACTCAGATGAGTCCCAAGACTTCAAAACCAAGACCCTGAACAAGGGAGTTGATGATGGGCCCATGGTTGGCACGGCTCTACTCGCATTGTCTCATCCCTACCAGGTGTGCCCTCACTGGGGCCCGGGGACCATCAAGCAAGTAGACAAGGATCGCCGCACATCGTGAAGTGTACACATAATTTTATGTGCAGGACCCATTTATGGCTGGAGTGACTGCAACTGTGCCGACACCATCTACCCAAGCGCTTAGTACAGTGTTAGGCACATAGTGCTTAACCAGTAATGTTATCATTACTTTTATTACTGATACTGTGCCCTAACACCAGAATCCAGTTACTTGCCATGGTGGCAGTGTTAGTAGTATTTCTTGAGGACTCACTGGATGCTTGGAAAGTACAGTATAAACAAGTGAAATTCACTGCCCCCAAGAAGCTTACAATCTAACAGGAGAGACAAGCATTAAAAGATTTTCAAAGAATGTGTGTGTATGTATAGACACATACATAGACTCTCAAATCTAATCTCACCAGCCTTGATCTTTCTCTTCATTTCTCACATTTCCTCCTGCCTTCAGAATATCTCTACTTGGATGTCCATCTATTACCTTTAACTTAACATGCCCATGCTAGAACTCCTCATTTTCCCACCCAAACCTAGTCCTCCCTTCAATTTTCTCATCACTGTAGAAAACACCAGCAGGCCACTTGTCTCTAGTGCCCACAACCTAGGCATTATCCTCAATCCATCTCTCTCATTCAAGCCACATATGCAATCTGTCAAAAAAAAAAAATCCTGTCGGTTCCTTTTTTTACAACATTTCTCAAATCTACCCCTTCCTCTCCAAATTGCTACCACACTGATTCAAGATCTTGTCATATTCTGCCTTGACTACTGAATCAGCCTCCTCGTTGACCTCCCTGCCTCCTATATCTCGACTCTCCAGCCCATACTTCCCTCCACGGCCCAGATCATTTTCCTAAAAAACATTCAGTTCAGGTCACTCCTCTTCTCAAAAGCCTTCAGTGGTTGCCCACCTATCCTTGCATCTAGCAGAAACTCCTAACCATCAGCTTTAAGGCACTCAGCTCTCCCCTTCTGACCTTACCTCGCTGATTTGCTACTATAACCCAATCTGCACCCTCTGCTTCTATACTGCCTACATACTCTCTGTACCTCAATCTCATCTAGCCTGCCCTCAAACTCTTTCCCGCTTCTTCCCTCTGGTCTGGAATTCATAATAAGAATCGTTATTATTAATACCATCTTTACACTAGGCCACACTGCTTCCCTACTTGTTGCGGCATGACAGAGATTGTACCAAGGTGGTGGTAGTTTGGGTTGAAAGGATCAGATCTGGGAAATGTGATAGTAGAACTGGCAGGATTTGACCTGGAAGTCAGAAAGCCCTGGGTTCTAATCTCAGCCCTGACACTTGTCTGCTCTGTGAGCTTGGGCAAGTCACTTCCCTTCTCTGGGCCTCAGTTGTCACATCTGTAGAATGGAGATCGAGACTGTGACCCCCCCCCCCCCACAATATGTGACATGGACTACGTCCAACCTGATTGTCTTGTATCTACCCCAGTGTTATATACAACTCCTGGCACAGAGTAAGGACTTAATACCAACAAATTAAAAAAAAACAAAACAAAGTGAGAGTTGAACCATAGTAAGTAGTTAAGGGTGACACTGAGGTGCAGGTAAACTTCTAATACAGGTAGGGTGGGATAGGATTTCTGGGACAAGGAAGATAGTGGTGTTATTAACTGAGATGGGAAAGTTAGAGAAGGAATGGTTGAATGAGGAAAGCTGAGTTTTTATTTTCCGGTAGTTGTTAAACATTTACTATGCATCAAGTACTCTACTAAGCACTTGGAGTGGATGCAAGATGATCAGGTTGGACACAGTCCCTGTCCCACATAGGGCTCACAGTCTAGGTAGAATAGAGAAAGTAGGATTTGATCCTCATTTGACCAATGTGGCAACTGAGGCCCAGAGAAGTTAAGCAACTTGCTCAAGGTCACACAGCAAGGAAGTGGCAGAGCTAGGATTAGAACCAAGGTCCTCGGACACCCAGGCCTGTGAATTTTCTACTAGGCCACATTACTTCCTTTATAAATTAGTTGTTCTGATTTGGCCATGTTGCACTTGAGGTATTAGTGGGACATCTTTATAGGTTAGATGAGGTGTCACAGTTGGAGAAGTAGATTTGGCAGTCATCCACACTGAATAGTTTGAGGACCCTTGTTTGGATCCACCTTATGGCTACATCACATATGGAGGCCCTACTGCCTTCAGAAGAAACTCTCTGAACACAATTCCAGAAGGGAAAAGGTCTTAGGATCAATATCCTTTACTGTTAGTTGTCAACATACAATAACCCATTAATGATTGACCAAGATCTACAAAATGCACAGCACTCAACAATACATAGTAATAGCTGAAGGGCATTTTACAACCCAGGGCAGTTCATCAACTATTAGGGAAAATACAATTGTTTTCTTTCACAGATTGAGAATTCCAAGGCGTGGCTTATTGCAGTTCTCTAAAATAGCCGCAAAGTTTCTGTAGGCCTTATACGATATAGTTACTCTACAATTATAAAAACATGTTACCTTTCATCACTGTATACATGCATTTTGTATAAGTAAAATGAAAATTTTACCTGTCAAACATCAGTGTGTGTGATAGACACGGTCTTGTCTCTATTTTTCTGTTCTTCATTTCTTCAGCTTTCTTATCCAGAGACAAGTACATGTCTACTCCCTAATCCACTACTATTTTCCCCACACCCACCTGGGGCAGGGTTGCCAATGGCTGTTTCAAGGCCACTTTGTCTCCCAAAAGTCCTGGCAATTCTGTTTCCATCTCCCAAAAGCCCTAGCAGTTCTGCTTCTAACTTCCCAAAACCCTAACACGCCTCCTCATTAGAACAGGGAGGAACCGGAGTTTAAAGCAATGCTTTAGAGGTGCGGAAAGAAGAGCTACTTGAGAAGCAGTTCATGTAATGGCCCCTCCCTTGCCCTTGACCTACAAGGATATCCTCCACTGACCCCTCGCCCACCCTGCTCAGCTAAATCTAATCATTCACGTTCTTGCTGCCGCCTTGATTGGCAATACCTTATTCCCTACTTTCCTCTCTCACCACCTGTAATCCATCTGACCTCTCCTCCTTCTGCCCACAGCGAGTTTTACAGTCAAGAGGGAAAATCAGCACCCTCAGGAATAATCAAGTTCCAATGTCTTTGTTACTGTAAGAGAAAATAAGAATACAGTATGTGTTCAATACAGATTCAATCTCCAAAGGAGAGAAAATCAACTAGATGAGGAAAACAATAAGTGGAGTTAGAGGAGGAGCATTTTTAACGATTCATCCTGCTGAATTTACCACACCCTCTCACAGCAGGGTGCACACCTGACAGTCAATTTTTTTTTCAGTGGTATTTAGTAAGAACTTTCATTGTGCCAGGCACTGTATAAAGGCAGTGGAATAAAAACAAGCTAATGAGGTTGGACACAGTCCCATAGTAAGGGTTCACTATGTGCCAAGCACTGTTCTAAATGCTGGGGAAGATACAAGTTAATCAGGTTGGACACAGTCCCTGTCCCACATGGGGCTCACAGTCTTAATCACCAATTTGCTGATGAGGGAATTGAAGCATGGAGAAATTAAGTGACAAGACCAAAGTCACATCATAGAAAAGTGGTGGAACCTGGATTAGAATCCAGGTACTTCTTATTCCCAGGCCTGTACTCTATTCATTAGGCAACACTACTTCTCTAGCAGTTAGACAGCAACAGTTCAGTGACCTTTTTGGGTAGAAAACAGCACTGATTTTAGTCATCACACATGCTTCTAGACTGTGAGCCTGTTTTGGGGAAGGGACTGTCTCTAATATGTTGCCAACTTGTACTTCCCAAGCGCTTAGTACAGTGCTCTGCACACAGTAAGCACTCAATAAATACAATTGAATGAAATGGCATGGGTTCAGAAGGACCTGAATTCTAATCCTAGCTCTGCCATTTGTCTACAGTGAGACCTTGGGTAAATCATTTAACTCTCGGTGTCTCAGTCACCTCATCTGTCAAATGTGGATGAAAATTGTGAGCCTCATGTGAGACATGGACTGTGTTTCGACCTGATTAGCTTATATCTAGTCGAGTGCTTAGAACTTTGCCTGGCACATAGTAAACCCTTAAATACCATAAAAAATTACAGGTTTTAATGGTAATAATAACTTATTCTTAAGGAAGCAAGGAGCATCCAGGTAATGTAGTGCGACTCATATTCAACCTATAACAATAATAATAGTATATGTGAAGCACTTACTATGTGCCAAGCACTGTACTAAGCACTGGGGTGGATACAAGCAAATTGGGTTGGACACAGACCCTGTCCCACGTGGGGCTCACATTCTCAATCCCCATTTTACAGATGAGGTAACTGAGGCACAGAGAATAACTTGCCCAAGGTCACACAGCAGAAAGGTTCTAGACTGTGAGCCCGTTTTGGGTAGGGACCATCTCTATATGTTGCCGACTTGTACTTCCCAAGCGCTTAGTACAGTGCTCTGCATACAGTAAGCGCTCAATAAATATGACTGAATGAATGAGTGTCAGGATTGGAACCCATGACTTTCTGATTCCCAGGCCCATGCTCTATCCACTATGCCATTCTGCTTGGCCTATACTGCTGCTTCTCTGAACTTAAAGGCAGTCCAGTTAGCAAATGAACTGAGGCCACTAGACCATCGCTTATTTTCAAGGGAAATTTCAGAAATCTACAAAGTGTACATTTATTCAAGTAATTCTTCTCATGAAGCTAGAGAACATCACAGCTAGCACGGTACTGATCAGTGAGACTTCCTAGCTCTTCTTTTAAATAAAATAATACCTAAAAAGAACTTCTCCAGGTATTGGTATGATTGTTTGCCATTCTCCTGAAACATCAAATTTTCCTTAACCTACCATGTTGTCTTACTATGTGCTCTGCACATAGTAAGCGCTCAATAAATACGATTGATGATGATGTTGTCGTAGAGGTCCCTTGGAGGAATGGTGTTTATTGAACAGACAGAATGCAATGCAGTGAACTAAGTGCTTGGGAAGTACAAGAAGCACAAGGAATTCTCCCTGTCTACAAGGAGCTTCTCATTTAATAGGGGTGGCACATAACACAAATGCATAACAACAATGATAATAATTGTATTTTTTATGGTGCTATGGGCCAAGATACAAGATAATCAGGTCCCACACAGGGCTCATAGACTACGTAGCGGGGAGATCAGGTATTGAATCCCCATTTTGCCAATAGCTGGAGAAACTCTTTTTTGGCATTATTTTACTTAAAGGAAGATCTAGGAAGTCTCACCTATCAGTACCATGCTAGTTGTGATGTTCTCTAGCTTCCTGAGGTAACTGAGACACAGAGAATTGAAGTGACTTGCCCAAGATCACACAGCAGGTATGTGGCAGAGTCAGGATTAGAAATCTAGGTGCACTGACTCTCAGGCCCATGGTCTTTCCACTAGGCCAGGCTGCTTCTCACATACACAAGTGCTAAGGATGGCCATAAATGAACAGATAAATAAATGGACATAAAATGAATGAGTAACAAGCATGGCCTAGTGGATAGAGTAGGGCCTGAGAGTCAGAAGGACCTGGGTTCTAATTCTGTTTCCACTGCTTGTCTGCTAGGTGACTTTGGGCAAGTCACTTTACTTCTCTGTGCCTCAGTTACCTCATCAGCAAAATGGGGATTAAGACCGTGAGCCCCATGTGGAACATGGACTATGTCCAATCTGATTATCATGTATCTACCCCAGTAATTAGTACATTGCCTGGTACATAGTAAGCATTAAATACCTTAAAAGTAAATAAATATGAGAGGCACCGGAAGGGATGATAAAAGTCCAATTTCTGATAATTAGAGAAGACTTCTTGTAGGCAATGTGCTTTTAGGAGAGCTTGGAAAGTGGGGAGGGCTATGGTCTAGTGGATCTGGGGTGGGGAGTTTCAGCCTCATGTGGGATGTCATGGAATATCACTGCCAGGTCAACATAGGCCAACTCCTTTACAGTTGGCCAGAAGCAACTTTTCTTTCAAACATTTATTGTTAGAGAGCAGAACTGAGGATGTTTTCACACGGATCATGAGACCTCAGTCGGTGCTTAGAACACATAAGAAAAGGCCTTGCTTGAGTGGCATTCAAGACAGCTCCCTAAGAGCTTGGGAAAAGTCACCTCAAAGACTCCCAAGGGAACCTGCTCCCTGCAAACCTCCTTTCACCTTTCTTTTAACCTGGGAATCATTTCTGTAGAGCTCCCTGATTTTGCTTTCTCTGTGCCTCAGTTTCCTCATTTGTAAAATGATGATGATGATGGTATTTGTTAACTGCTTACTAGGTGCCAAGCACTGTTCTAAGTGCTGGGGTAGATACGAGGTTGTCAGGTTGTCCCACGTGGGGCTCACAGTCTTAATCCCTATTTTACAGAGGAGGTAACTGAGGCACAGAGAAGCAAAGTGGCTTGCCCAAAGTCATACAGCTGACAAGTGGCAGAGCTGGGATTAGAAGCCATGACCTCTGACTCCCAAGCCTGTGCTCTTTCCACTAAGCCACGCTGCTTAATGGGGATTTAATACCTCTACTCTATCTTTCTTAGACTGTGAGCCCCATGTGGGACAGGGACTGTGTCCAATGTGATTAACTGGTATTTACCCCAGCGCTTAGAATAGTGCTTTACACATGGGCAGCGCTTAACAAATACCACCGGTAATATGGGGAAACAGTCTCTTCAGGCAACGGAGTGATAGGAAACAAATAAAAACAAAATACAAAATGGCTGATTCCGTGTGTAGCAAATACTTAGCAATCAAAACACCTGCCCCACCAGTGGGGCAGCAGTGACTAGATGTCATTTGCAATCAATCAATCAGTGGTATTCATTGAGTGCTTACTAGATGCAGAGCACTGTACTAAGCACTTGAGAGAGAGTACCACATAACAGAGGGAGTAGACACATTTCCTGCCCACAACAAGCTTACAGTCTAGAGGGGGAGAATAGGTTCAATATAGATTGACTGCATCTTTGCTGCCCAGAAGCATTATTACTGTGGTTTGTATTTCCATAAGGATCAATCTTGTAAGGCTACCTCTGTTATATTGTACTCTCTCAAGCTCTTAATACAGTGCTCTGTACAGAGTTAGCGCTCAAAAAATACGATTGATCGTTTTAAAGGGCCTCAAACTGGTTGCTTGTACTTGTACTTCCCAAGTGCTTAGTACAGTGCTCTGCACACAGTAAGCGCTCAATAAATACGATTGATTGATTGATTGGTTAAGGGCAGAGGCCTGAATTTGTGCATATTGAATCTGGAAGGGCTGTTTTCTGCGAGTTGTGGCTTTAGACCTCAAGGGTCAGAACCTGTTTGCAGTTTTCAGGGCTTGCTGAGGGAACAGGGAATGCCTACCCGTGGGTGGAATTTGGCCCTGCTATGTGGATTTGCTACTGTCTCCTTGTTCAGGATTTTGTTTCTTCATACATCTTCAGCCCTGTGGATTTCCAGTAAGAAAAGTCATCTGCACTCCACCCCTTCAGCTACTATTGGGGCCAAAGAGCAAGGACTTCACCTTGGTCTTTCTCCCTGCAGAAAAGTCCAAGTCACCGCAAGGTTGCTGTAAGGCAACTGAATCAGGGTAATTCTGCTCAGCCCCAGTATCTGGGCCATGTTATTTAATGAGAACCCATTTACATTTCTTTGATTTGTGTGTGTGTTGGGTGTGTAAGAGAATTAAAATCCCCTGGGGACAACATATTCCATCTTAGTTACACTATCTTTAAGTAACCAAATAATCAGTTACCTATGAGCAAAGAAATGAATTGCATATCTGTCCTATATTAGCACCTAAGCTTCAGGAATAAGCAACACCTCCTACCCTGGATTCTTTTACCTCAGATGATTAATTAAGCTGAATAAATGTTTGTGAAAGGGGGTTAAATGTAGCAAAACTGACTTTCTGCAAGTGCAATTGACTTGAGCATTTGTTTTCAACCATTGCCCCGATTTTCAGGGGTGGTTTTAGGGTGAGGAAAAAGAAAGAGGTCCCTGCCCTGGGTCCTGCAGACCAGAGATATAAATGTGCATTTCACTGAACAGAGAAACAGGGGGCCCTTAGTATATTCTAAATGGCTAATTTAGAGATTACAAGGAGAAAAACTGTTGAAGACGGGGGGAAGGAATAACCATTCCTAAATACATTTCCATAATTTTGTTGGGAGAGTAGCTGAGCCTAGCATTTTCCACGTGCAACTGCTAACATTTAAAGTGTGCTTTCCTGCTCATTTTGAGAATGCAGTTTGCCAGTCAGTGAATGTGTTTACAGCTCGGATGAGCAGTGTGCCCTGGCTTGGAAATTAGACTGTGAGCCCACTGTTGGGTAGGGACTGTCTCTATATGTTGCCAACTTGTACTTCCCAAGCGCTTAGTACAGTGCTCTGCACACAGTAAGCGCTCAATAAATATGATTGATTGATTGATTGATTGGAAATCCCCTAGTGCCAAGGGAAGGGAGTGGGCATCACTCTGGAGATGGAGAGGGGCAAAACTGAATGGAATGATGTATATAACAATACTGATGTGTACGAACCACTAGCAATCAATCAGTGGTATTTATTGAGTGCTCAATAAGATCCAAGTGCATAGATTCATTCAATCATATTTATTGAGCGTTTACTGTGTGCAGAGCACTGTACTAAGCGCTTGGAAAGTACAATTCAGCAACAAATAGATGACACAGAAGGGAGCAGGAGTGGAGGAAAGGAGGGCTATAATTACATTGCACAGATATTTTCATCTTAAAGATAATCCATCAATCAGTCGTATTCATTGAGAGCTTACTGTGTGCAGAGCATTATACTAAGCACTTGGGAGAGTATGATATAACAGCTGGTAGACACGTTCCCTGCCCTCCTACTTAGACTGTGAGCCCCTGGGGACGGGGACTGCTTCCCATCTAATTAACTTGTTCCTACCACAGCGCTTGTATGACACATAGTAAGCACCCAACAAATACCAGAAAAAGGGAGCTTACAGCGTAGAGGGGCTTACAGTCCATAACAAATCTGATGGTGATGTTTCATCCTTAGGCGCACTGGAAGCTGAAAAAAGCACATGTGACCATCCCTTCCTATGTTAGTGTAAACATTTTTCTTTGCTGTGCTGTCACATTGGCCATCTCTACTGCCTAACACTGTTTTCACTCTACCTCTCGTTATGAGACCTTCCCATTCCCTAACTTGCCCACGGTCCCTCAGCAGACAAGTGGCAGACCTGAGATTAGAACCCAGGTCCCCTGACTCCCAGGCTGGGCTCTTTCCACTAAGCCATGCTGCTCCCTCTTGGGACTGCTGTGAAATATATTTGCCAGGGCAGAGTTTGGGGGGAATTGAGTAAGGTGAAAAAACTGTGGGCCCTTCCAGCTCAGGTAGCATACATGCCTAGTCCATGTTTTCCGTGTTATAGAGAGAGAAGACTGGCTGACACAGCTTTGTTCAGGGCTAAAAGAAGTCCAACACAAATATTTTTAAAATGGTATTTTATAATATTTTTAGCCATTTTATCTACCTACTCTCCAAGTCCATAGCCTTCCTGCAGATTATGGTAGCATAAAGCTGATCGGTGAAGATATCACTCTCTTCAAAGAAGTATGGGGCAATCACTGATTGAGAAAATACAGTTGTATTTCCTAATGGAGATAAACATTAATCTCTCTTTTCTTATCACCAAGAATAGAAGCAGCATGGCCTAGTGGATAGAGCCCAGGCCTGAGAGTCAGAAGGATCTGGGTTCTAATCCCAGCTCCACCACTTGTCTGCTGTGGGACCTTGGGCAAATCACTTAACTCCCCTGTGCCTCAAGTTCCTCACTTGTAAAATGGGGATTAAGATTGAGCCTCATGTGGGACACAGATTGTGTCCAGTCTGATTAGCTTGTACCTATCCCCGTACTTAGTACAGTGCCTGGCACATAATAAGTGCTTAACAAATACCACAAAAAAAATAATAAACTGGGGAGTCAAAATGGGATTTTACAATTGTATTACTGTGAATTTATTATCACTGGAAGTCATTGAGACGGAAGACAGTGCTCTGGAGAAACACATAATAATATCGATAATAATAACTGCGGTATTTGTTAAGCATCTACTATGTGCCAAGCACAGTACTAAGTGCTGGGATAGATATTCCTTCATTCATTCAATCGAATTTACTGAGCGCTTACTGTGTGCAGAGCACTGTACTGAGTGCTTGGGAAGTACAAGTTGACAACATATAGAGACGGTCCCTACCCTACAGTGGGCTCACAGGCTAGAAGGGGGAGGCAGAGAACAAAACAAAACATGTTAACAAAATAAAATAAATAGAATAAATATGTACAAATAAAATAAATAAATAAATAGAGTAATAAATACGTACAAACATATATACATCTATACAGGTGCTGTGGGGAGGGGAAGGAGGTAAGGCAGGGGGGATGGGGAGGGGGAGGAGGGGGAGAGGAAGAAGGCTCAGTCTAGGAAGGCCTCCTGGATACACGCTAATTTGGTCCCACATGGGTCTCACAGTCTAATTATGAAGCAGAATAGTATTTAGTCCCCATTTTACAGAAGAGGGAACTGAGACAGAGAGACGTGAAGTGACTTGCCCCAGTTGGCACACGGCAAGACAAGTGGCGGATCTGGGATTAGAACCCAGGTCCTCTGACTCCCAGCCTCGTGTTCCAGCCACTAAGCCACGCTGCTTCTCAAGAAGACATGCTAACAATTACAAACAGCTTTGCAAGGCAAACCTAGGATTTTGGACACAATATGCCTGACAAACACCAAGGTCATGAACTCACCTGCACCAGAAAGACCCTCCAAACAACCAAAAGTTTACATTAGCAACAAATTCTGTCACTAAAATCTGCTGCCAAGCAGAGCACTACCCAGTGAAAGACAAAGAAGGAATTCTATCTTAGGAATCCATTCTTCTTCATATAGCTCATTCATCCTCAAGAGTTAAAGGTCGATGTGTATAAAATATTACTCTTAAAATATGATGAAGATTGATCAAGGACAAGCATGGTCAAAGCATTGGACTAAAGATAAGGGAACATTTATGCATCAATTGGGGGGGGAAACTTAGAACATTTGGATAGTGCCACGGAGAAGTAGAAGGGGAGTTGAGCTGTGGTAGCCAAAGATAATCAAGAGCAAGACAGATTACAAAAAGTTGGTTTTAGTGAGTTGCACAATCGAAGAGGTTCGGCAGATGGTTTAACTCCTCTTTTTCTGATCTGCTACCCGGTAGGTGAGAAAAATAATAAGGAACCAAAAGAGATAAGTCTCTATGCTCTGTGATTTATATCCATTGGTCTAGTAGTAGTAGTAGCAATAGTAAGTAGTATTTATTGAGCTCCCACTTGGCATGGTGAAGAAGCAGCGTGGCTTAGTGGCTTAGTGGAAAGAGACCCCAGGCTTGGGAGTCAGAGGACATGGGTTCTAATCTCGGCTCCACCACTTGTCTGCTGTGTGACCTTGGGCAAGCCACTTAACCTCTCTGTGCCTCAGTTACCGCATCTGTAAAATGGGGATTAAGACTGAGCGCCCCATGTGGGACAACCTGATTACCTTGTATCTACCCCAGTGCTTAGAACACTGCTTGGCACATAGTAAGTGCTCAACAAATACCATAATTATTATTATTATGGCACACTGTAGTAGGTGCTTGGGAACTACAGAATTCTGTGACACATTTTATGGCCACCAGGAGCTTACACTCCTGTGAGCCTCATGTGGGACAAAGACTGTGTCCAACCTGATAGTTTGTACCTACCCCCATGCTCAGTACAGTGCCTGGCACCTAAGTGCTTAACAAATACTATAAAAAAATAGACTGGGGAGTCCAAATAGGATTTCACAATTATATTACTGTGAATTTGTTGAGCTCCCACTTGGCATGGTGCACTGTACTAGGTGCTTGGGAACTACAGAACTAAGTGACACATTTTCTGGCCACCAGGAGTTTACAGGGAGTTTGGGAGTTTTTTGTTAATTCTTTGTTTTGTCATGTTGGTATTGACTGAGCATTGGATTCTGTACTTGAAAGGTCATCATCAACAGTGTTTTTGGTGTTTCTTGAGTTCCCACTGGGTGGCAAGGTCTACTAGGCATTTGGAAAGATATAACAAAAGCAAAAGACAGAGTCTCTGACCTCGATGAGCTTACGGTCTAATGGAGACGACCAGAACCAAACTGCAAACAAATAGGTAAAAGAGTAAGAGGATAGATGCAAATTATTGAAACAAAAATAGGGAATCCAACACATACAGAACCAAGTAAAGAGACATTTATATGAGTGCAAAGGGTGGGTGATGGGAAGACTGAAAACGGGAAGGAAGAGTTAGGAATCAGCCATCTGCGATGTTAAATATGTTCTTTAATCCTTCTGATGAGTAAAGCCATAGATGGAAATATTTCTACTAACAGAAGAATGCTCTGGTATGAGCAGAATATCCCCAGAACTGAACCAGAACAGTTTGTGAAGTTCAGAAGTTGAAAGGTTCATGCATCTGAGCCTCTGAACTTCACAGATTTTAGAGGCAGTAAAAGAAGAACAACCTGCTCTTACATGTCAGATCATCTCTCATCCTTAAAAATCTGGTTCAGATCCCTTGATCCCACAACCAGATTGGAGAACTCTGCTCTCCCATCTGGATTCCCTGCCTCTGACATGCTGTATAATGCTGCATTAGTCACTTCAACTATCTACCTTAAAAAGGCATCGCGGGGCTTACTGAGGAAGCGATGTGCATAGTATAAGGGGATCCGGGAGGACAATCATTCCTCAAAGATCCTTGGAAACCTTGGCGGAGACAGAATACTGAAGTGGGAGGCCACTGGCCCGACCCAATTTGACCTGTCTCAGGTTCTTACATACTTCCTACCAATAGGCAAATTGTCTTCGTAAGCTTCATAAACCCTCTCAGGCCACTAAGATAGGGTACATTACTCACTTTCCATTAGTTCAGAATGGATTCAATACCTGTTCTTCATCATACTTAGAATGTGAACTCTAGTTGGGAGGGGAACTACGTCCGACCCGAATACCTTGCGTCTACACCAGTGTTTAGTATAGTGCTTGGCACACAGTAACACACTTAAACATAAACTGGTATTATTATTATTTGTTCTCTAGGAGGAATTTGATAAACCAAGAACTCTAGAGTCCTAGTGTCTAGTGTTCGTGGGAGTAGCTTAAGTAGAGAGACTCTCTGATGAAATAAATGAGGCACCCTTTCACATTCAGAAGAGGGCTAGTAGAGAAGCAGCATGGCTCAGTGGAAAGAGCTCGGGCTTGGGAGTCAGAGGTCATGGGTTCTAATCCTGACTCCGCCACTCGTCAGCTGTGTGACTTTGGGCAAGTCACTTCACTTCTCTGTGCCTCAGTTCCCTCATCTGTAAAATGAGTATTAAGACTGTGAGCCCCATGTGGGACAACCTGATCACCTTGTATCCCCCCAGCGCTTAGAACAGTGCTTTGCAAATAGTGAGCACTTAACAAATGCCATTATTATTTATTATTATTATGACCAATGCCCAGAAGAGGAAACAGATTCCCCTCAATCCCCGAGTCCAGTTCCATTCCTTTACTTAAAGTTTATTCTGCCCACGGGAAAAATTTCTCCCCAATTTCCAGTGCCCATGTGGTTGTCAGTTGAAGGACCTAACTGTATCGTTCCTAAAGCAGGAAAACTATTACTCATCTGTGGCAGCTGGCACCTGTTTTTATGATATTTGTTAAGCACTTACTGTGTGCCAGGCATTATACTAAGGGCTGGGGTAGAGATGAAATAATCTGGTCGAATGCAATCCCTGACCCATATAGGGCTCAAATCTTATCCCCATTTTTACAGTTGAGGTAACAAAGGCACAGAAAAGTGAAGTGACTTGTTCAAGGTCACACAGCAGACAAGTGAAGCAGCATGGCTTAGTGGAAAGAGCATGGACTTGGGAGTCAGGGGACATGGGTTCTAATCGCACCCCCCCACTGGTCTGCTATGTGACTTTGGGCAAGTCACTTAATTTCTCTGTGCCTCCGTTACCTCATCTGTAAAATAGGGATCAAGACTGTGAGCCCCACGTAGGACTACCTGATTACCTTGTATCTACCCCAGTGCTTAGAAAAGTGCTTGGCACATAATAAACATTTAACAAATGCTATTATTATTATTATTATTATTATTATTAAGTGGCAGACCTTTATATGCCCACACCTCATCCACTTTCTGAGTTGCATGGCCAGAATTACATCGTGATTCTCTGGGGGTGACAAAACTGATTTCCCTCCATGAACACCCTTAACTGACTGTCAGCCTGAGTATATGAATCCTGACGAACATTTCCCGTCTTTGGTGAGGTGTAAGGGAAAGAGAGCTGAGCATCTGAACCAATATGTACAACAGAAAAGTAATTCTTCAAGCTATTTCTGCCCATGGCTAAAGAAGGATGTTTAGATTGTTCAGACATCATGAGCCATTCATTTAATATCATTGCTACAAACCCAGAAAACACACGCTTTTCTGAAATGGGCTATATGATGACATTTCCATACAATTCTGACACGGAAAGCATATTCATTAAAGCTCATATCTGCACGAGGAATCTTTTGAAATCTCAAAGCTTTTTTCCTTCACCTTTTTGATTACTAAATATGAGTGATCATGTTGTTAAAGCAGAGGCTGTCTAGGTAAAGGATGGTTTTTACACGAACAGCCTAATGCAACCTTAAAGCAAGAGTTCAAAGACGAGAAAGGAGGAAGAGTTCAATAATGTCAGGTTTAAGGCCTGAATTTGAAGTGGCAAAGTTTAACCATATGGTCAGAGGATGTGGGATGTCACTTTGAGACAGTGTGGTCTGGTGGAAGGAGGATGTGCTGGGGAGTCAGGAAACTTGGGTCCTACTCCAGCTCCGCTATAGCCTGCTTTGTGACCTTGGGCATGTCACTTAACTTCTCTGGGTCTCAGTTTCCTCCTCTGTAACATAGAGACTAAATACCTGTTTGCCCTCTCTCTTAGGCTGTGAGCCCCATGTGGGACAGGGACTGTGTTGGCTCTGATTAACTTGTATCAAACCCATCGCTTGGTACAGCGATTGGCACACACTGACTAAAATATTATTATTATTATTTCAGCTACGGGAAGAGAAAGGCTACAAGTAGCTATAGAATTATATCTGTCCTTTGATTGGCAGATGAATAAATAGAGACATTATAGATGTAATGTTTTTAAAAAGTGAAGTCTTAATTTGACTTCTAGGGTGGGTCTTGTGAAGCAAATGCATATTCAGTAAAGACCATTACTCCTCTCCCCAGAATCCACATGTTCAGTACATCACCAAATCCTATTGGTTCAACCTTCACATCATCACTAAAATCTGCCCTTTCCTCTCCATACAAACTGCTACCACAGAGAAGCAGCGTGGCTCAGTGGAAAGAGCCTGGGCTTTGGAGTCAGAGGTCATGGGTTCGATTCCCAGCTCCGCCACATGTCTGCTGTGTGACCTTGGGCAAGTCACTTCACTTCTCTGAGCCTCAGTTACCTCATCTGTAAAATGGGGATGAAGATTGTGAGCCCCACCTGGGACAACCTGATCCTCTTGTATCCGCCCCCCAGTGCTTAGAACAGTGCTTTGCATATAGTAAGCGCTTAACAAATGCCATCATCATCATCATCATCATTAATCCAAGCACTTCTGTATATAACCTTAATTTATTTATTTATATTAATGCCTGTTTCCCCCTCTAAACTCATCGTGGGTAGGGAATGTGTCTACCAATTCCATTATATTGTAATCTCCCAAGTGCTCGGGTACACAGTAAGTACTCGATATATAGGATTGATTGATTGATCAATCTCAGGGCATATTTAGTGTACAGTTACAGTTTTGTGCTCTAAAGTGGGGGAAATGTCTGTTTCAGTTTTGCACATGGTAGAAAATTCAAGATTGGATAAAGAATACTGCACTAGGAAGTTAACGGCATATTTTGACATTCAGTTTTACTTTTGAAAGAGATGAGTGGCATGGTGATAAATACAAATTTAGGCTTCGGTAAACACGAGTTGAACTTTGAGGAAATGGCACAGTTTTTCAGCAGCTGCAGTGTGCATAGTTGGCACTGTGCGATACTACTGCTGATTCTGTGGCACATGGTACCTTTCAACCTCCTTCCTTCATTGGCTTTGCCTAGGAACTGTGGCAACTAAGGCATGGAGTGAGTGCATGGAAGCTGAAGGACTCAGGTGGCATTTTGGTTTGAATTCCCCCGAAAGGGGCACCTGGGTCCTTCGGCTGCCAAACTGTCTCCCCCCCCTCCCTCTCCCAGCCCTTCTTTGAGTGACCAGTGAGTCATCTTGGCAGCTCATGCACCCCGCTGCCCTTTTGGATTGCTCCTCGGCAGCAGCAGCATCTGCGTCTGTGGCTGGCCTCTTTTGGCCCTGCCGAAGGGTATTCCCTGTAAAAAGCTGTTCTAAAAGGGTAGAATATAATTGACTGGAAGCCACCAAGGAAGGACAATATAACTTGAGGCTGAAAACCTGATCTGCCCTCAGGTATGACCTCATTCAACGGGCATTCCTCTTCCCCCAGTATGATAATAATTTCACAGTAATTATTATTATGGTTATTACTGTGATATTTGTTCAGCACTTATTATGTGCCCAGCACTGGGGTAAATACAATACAGTCATATCAGACACAGACCCTGGGCTCACAGTCCTAGGGAGAGGGAGAACAGGAATCTTATCTCCATCCCAACTCCACCACTTGTCAGCTGTGTGACTTTGGGCAAGTCACTTAACTTCTCTGTGCCTCAGTTACCTCAGCTGTAAAATGGGGATTAAGATTGTGAGCCCCCCATGGGACAACCTCATCACCTTGTAACCTCCCCAGCTCTTAGAACAGTGCTTTGCACATAGTAAGCTCTTAATAAATGCCATCATTATTATTTCACAGGTGAGGAAACTGAGGCCCCAAATCACACAGCAGACAAACGGCAGAGCCCGGATTAGAACACAGGTCTCCTGAATCCTAGGCCTCATGGCTTTCCTGAGCATTCTCTTCTCTTGGTCTGCGTGTGTGATTCTGTGTGTGTTTCACTGTCTTTAATATTTGTTTTCTTTTGCTTTGGTAAATCTTACCAAATCTCCACACCTCCCTTAAGCTCTTAAATCACATTCATTTTGAGTCAAGGAGATTTGTTTGTTTTATGGTATTTGTTTAGCTCTTACTCTGTATCGAGCACTGTTCTAAGCGGTGGGGTAGATACCAGCTAATCAGGTTGGACACAGTCCATGTCCTACATGGGACTCACAGACTAAGTAAGAGGGGGGAAGGATCGAATCCCCATTTTACGTTGAGAAAACTGAGTCCCAGAGAAGTTAAGTGACTTGCCCAAGGTCACACAGCCTGCATCCCACTTCTCTTTCTTAAGGATCCTTCCAGAAACCGTTTTCACAGACAGGGTTGGTGAAAGGGAGGAAGAGGGATGCTCAAGAGGCACATGATTCCCATGTGGAATCAATCAGTAGTATTTATTGAGCTCTTACTCTGTGCCAAGCACTGTACTAAGCACTTGGGAGAAAACATTAGAGGAAGAAGACACAATCGCTGCTCTCGAGGAGCTTAGAATCTAGTGGAGAGACAGATATTAAAAGGGTTTACAGGTAGCGTAAAGATATGTACGTATGTTCCATGTAGGGAAGGAAGTGAGTGGGTACCTAAATGCTTAGGGGCTACAGACTCATCTCCCACTCCCTTCTGCATCACTCTGACTTGCTCCCTTATGCATATATCTGTAATTGTATTTATTTATATTGATTTCTGTTTACTTGTACTGATGCCTGTCTCCCTCCCTCTGGACTGTGAGCTCATTGTGAGCAGGGACTGTCTCTCTTTATTGCTGTATTGTACGTTCCCAAGCACTTAGTACAGTGCTCTGCACACAGTAAGCGCTCAATAAATACGACAAGGAATGACTCACATGCATAGGTGATGCAAGAGGAGGGGAGAGGTCTAGAGACAGGGGAAATGAGAGAATAGTCAAGGTAAGGTCTTCTTAGGGGAGAAGTGATTTTAACAGGGTTTTGTAGATGGGGAGGGTGGTGGTCTGCTGAACGTTAAGGGATGCGAGGGGATCAAGGGATCAGGAGCCCCTCCAAGCCCTCACTAGCTTAGAGAAGCAGCGTGGCTCAATGGAAAGAGCCCAGGCTTTGGAGTCAGAGGTTATGGGTTCAAATCCCGGCTCCGCCACTTGTCAGCTGTGTGACTTTGGGCAAGTCACTTCACTTCTCTGTGCCTCAGCTCCCTCATCTGTAAAATGGGGATTAAGACTGTGAGCCCCCCGTGGGACAACCTGATCACCTTGTAACCTCCCCAGCACTTAGAACAGTGCTTTGCACATAGTAAGTGCTTAATAAATGCTATTATTATTATTATTATTGTTATTAGCTACCTCGTGATGCAAGAGGAGCATAAGCCGGACCCAATCGGTCTCTGGCAGGGGTGGGGGAGGTGGGTCTCGCTACCATGCACTTGTTCTGGACCATCAGCACCATGCTGATGTTGCCCCATCATGAAATCACGATGTCGGGATGCCATAACATCACGCCCCCGGCAATGGTGACCTGGCCGGACCCCACAGTAGCCTTTAGCCAACTTTGTGCTACTCTATTCAGCGTGGCTCAGTGGATAGAGCATGGGCTTGCGAGTCAGAAGGAACTGGATTCTAATCCCGGCTCCACCACATGTCTGCAGTGTGACCTTAGGCAAGTCACTTCATTTCTCTGGACCTCAGTTACCTCATCTGTAAAATGGTGATTAAGACTGTGAGCCCCCATGTGGGACAGGGACTGCATCCAACCTGATTAACTTGTATCTACCCCAGCGCTTAAAACAGTGTTTGGCACCTAGTAAGTGCTTAACAAGTACCATAATTACTATTATTATTATGACTTTATTGGCTCACAATCTCTGAACAATCATCCTCCGGTACTTCTTTCCATCAGGAAAATCCCAATCCTGATCCTTTTAAGAAGATTTGATTTTACAAATCACAATCACTCTCCAGGTTGTAAATGGTATGATAACATTTCCACGCAAGTGATGACAAAATGTAGGGCTGGGAAAATGTTATTGGCTATATCTAAAGAGTCGCCCTCATTGGGTCTCATCGCTTCCCTCAAATCAAATGCAACCCAGCCTGACATCAGGCTGGAGATCACATTATTAAGCTGCTATATCTATGGAATAGAGTTGTCCTTCGAAAACATAGATGCCACCAGTGATGCTGCTATCAATGCATGTGGGGATACTCTGAATTCTTATTGTCAACCTGGGGCACAGGAAATTCTCCAAATGGGCAAGGTCCTTTGCTCACATCGAGTCAAGGTGCAGATCCGGCTATTGGCATCTCTGGCCAGGCCTGGCTCCCTACAGAGAACTGAACAACTGTCCGGTAGTGGAAGAAAGATTCAGGGAAGACCACATCTCCTTTGTGTGCGGCTATTATCCTTCTGAATGCAAAGGGGAGAACAAGGACTGACTATGCATTATAAAAAAACCCAGCAAGGGCCAAGATTAAGACCTACAATTATAAATGCAATCAGAGTTATGGCTTACTACAGTTATAAATCTAATGACAGCACTAAGCCTTCGTGTGGAAATTAGAGATGTCATTTGAAAACATGCCCATTACTGCCACCATCCTGCTCTGAGAAATGTCTTATTAACACTGCTTTGAAGCAGGAAAAGGGACTGCTTAAAAGTGACTAGTATAAAGAGTCTCACGTCTTCAATTAAATCATCATTCCGGGAGCCTGATCTGTCTCAATAAATCTCCCAGTTTGAAGGCTTTCAAAGCCGAGTATTTCCTCCTCTTAAAACGAGAGCTTTCACGGTACTTTCAGAATGGAAGCCCAGACAGGACATGGAATCATTATTGACATTCAACATGACTCTCCTCCCTGGGTAGAGAGAGGATGGGCTGTTTTAAGTCTGCCAATGGATGGCCCTGCGGTGGTGTGTGTGGGGGGGGGGGGAGAGAGGAGAGAGAGAGAGAGAGAGAGAGAGAGAAAGTGTGTATGTGTATGTTGCAGGGAAGGGTGTGTATATCCAATTGCCCTTTGTCTCTCAGGCCCTGTGCCCAAATACCAGACTCAGGACTTTTTTTGTGGTATTTTGTTGAGTGTTTACTATGTGTCAAACACTGTTGTGAGTGCTGGGAAGCAGCATGGCTTAGTGAATAGAACACAGGCCTGACAGTCAGAAGGACCTGGGATCTAATCCCGGCTCTGCCCCTTGTCTTCTGTGTGACTTTGGGCAAATCACTTCACTTCTCTGGGCCTCAGTCACCTCATTTGTGAAATGAGGATTAAGACCCCGAGCCCCATGTGGGACAGGGACTGCGTCCCACCTGACTGTCTTGTCTTAATCTGTCGAGTTGTCTCTGACCCACAGCAGCGCCACGGACACATCTCTTCCAAGAACGCCCCACTTCCGTCTGCAATGGTTCTGGTAGTGGATCCAGAGAGTTTTCTTGGTAAAAATATGGAAGTGATTTACCATTGCCTTCTTCCACTCAGTAAACTTAAGTCTCCACCCTCGACTCTCTCCTGTGCCACTGCTGCCCAGTACAGGTGAGTTTTGACTTGCACCAGATTGCCTGCCACTCGCTAGCCACTGCCCAAGCTAAGAATGGAATGGATATGCCTCTGCGTGACTCTCCCTCCCATAGTCGAGACTGGTAGAGGACTGGAAACTCTCCAGGTGCCGCCTTGAGAAAGGTCCAACCTGATTAGCTTGTCTCTACCCCAGTGCTTAGAACAGTGCTTGACACGTAGTAAGCATTTTAAAAATACCATCATTATTATTATCATTACAAGTTAATTAGGTCAGATACAGTCCCTGTCCTGCGTGGGACAAATGGCAAGGCAGCCTGTGTGAGTCAATGTTGTGAGGCTGCTCCCAGAGACTGATAACAGCTTGGATTTCCACCCACTGGGGATGGGGAGAGGGGCAGTGGAACAGTTGTGGTCCCTGATGGCAGGCCCTAGGCAGACCCTCAAAGATGCCCTGGGCAAGGGATGTGGACCCGAAACAAGAAGGCAGCACACATGTGAGCCCGTCTTCTAGACAGTGAGCCCGTTGTTAGGTAGGAATTGTCTCTATTTGTTGCCAAATTGTACTTTCCACGCGTTTAGTACAGTGCTCTGCACACAGTAAGTGCTCAATAAGTACAATTGAATGAAATTCATCTCCCCACTGCTTGCAGTCTGCTTAGGCACTCCCACAGGCTCCTAAAGCACCCTGTCTCCCACATGCTGTGGGAAGAATGAGTAGTTCATTTCTATGCACCTTTTCACATTTAGAAAGTGGAATGTCTTCTTTTGCTCTGTTACAAAACAGCAATGCCCTTCACTCCAATCATTATCCTTGCCTGGACTTTCCAGGAAAGGAAACTGGAGGTTGGGGAGCTTCAACAACTACAAGATCATTCAGTAATTAGACAGACTCAAAAAAATAATTTGTAACTCTTAAACTCTGTTCCAGTGAGTTATTGTCCATGAGGTCATGTTATAAAATCAATATTTTTTCCTCTCGTAAGCCCGTGCCTCTAGGGTGGGACCTGGACTTTGGGCGCCATTGCGGCAAACAACTTACTTCTACTCTGCACTTCCCAGTCATGACCAAATTAGTGTGCATAGAACAATTTCCCCATGAAGGTCACATTTTAATTCATCTGTGTTTTCCCTTCCTAGATCTGGTTAACTCTGCTGTCCTTCAGGCCACTACTGCTCCTAACTACATTAATAACCTAAATCTAGACTCAGAAAAATCATTCAAAAAGATAATATTGGGACTAATTCTACCCTGGCAGAGAGGATGAACTAGATGACCTAAAGGTCTTTCCCATTTATGACCTCCTTTAAAAAAAATTAACCAACTTAACACAGTCAGCTTTATATTAAAGATTTATTGAAAGCTGTTTGCAGATGTCCACTTGAAATCCCACAAGCAAATGATTCTGGCCCAAGACATGGTCTTGTCTATATGATTTCTGAGAAGGACATTGATGGGTCCAGATGGTCATTTTCAACTGACTTCAAAGTACAGAGAAGCTTTGACTTTCTTTCCTTACACATTTCAGGTAAACAAATGATTTGATTAGGGACGTACTGATCGCGTAGAAAATACGTATTTAATAATACAGTGACAGACAGTACGCAGGGAACAGCCATTCTGCAAGTGACTAGCATGCCTTTGCACATGGGAGGGTTATAACAAAACATCCTCCTTAGTACAGACAAGGTACCCTAATGCTGCCCCACTTAATTTCTCTTGTCAAACTCATGTGTACTGGGGAGGAGGAGGAGGAGGAGGAAGGAGAGGAGGAGGAGAACATCTTCCCCTACTAAGCCCTCATTTCCCCTACTCCCTTTCCCTTCTGTGTCTCCCTTGTGTTTGGATTTGTACTCTTTATTCACTACACCCTCAGTCCTGGCACATTTATGTAAATATCTGCCTTCCCCTCTAGACTGTAAGCTCCTTGTGAGCAGGGAACGTGTCTATCAACTCTGTTATATTGTACTCTTCCAAGTGCTTAGTAAGCTTAGTAAAGTGCTCTGCACACGTTAAGTGATTAATGAATACGATTGATTGATTGAGGAGGAGGAGGAGCAGTAGTAATGACATTTATCGAATGCATTTGCTAAGTGTGCTAAGCATTTAGAAAGTACAACAGAAGGACAAGACATGTTCCTTGCCCATAAGTGTTTTACATTCCAATGGGAAAGAGTGAAATAGAAGTAATCACAAGAAGGGAAATTGACTACATACAATGAATGCTCAATCAAATGTACATACATGCCCAAGTTCTTTGATTTGGACAAAAATAAATAAAACCATATGGGTAAGAGGCAAATGAATTGTTGATAAAATTTGGAATACTGATAATTAGTCAGGAATGGTTTGCTGGAGGTGGGATTTTTGGAGGGCTTCAAAGGTGGGGAGAGCTGATGTCCCGTAAATTTGTGTGTGTGGAGGTGGGGGGGGAAGGTGAGGGAATTTGCAGTTGTGGCTTAATGGAAAGAGCACAGGCTTGGGAGTCAGAGGTCGTGGGTTCTAATCCTGGCTCCGCCTTGACAGCTGTGTGACTTTGGGCAAGTCACTTAACTTCTCTGTGCCTCAGTTCCCTCATCTGTAAAATGGGGATTAAGACTCTGAGTCCCACGTGGGACAACCTCAGTACCTTGTATCTGCCCCAGAGCTTAGAACAGTGATGGGCACATAGTAAGCGCTTAACAAATACCATCATTATTATCATTATTATTATTTGGGGGAGCAAGGCGCTTGTCACATAGTAAATGCTTAACCGAATTCCATTATTATCATCATTATTAGAGCATGGTACAGCTCTGAGGAGGAGGTGAAGAATGAGCCCTGGGGCCAAAGTGGGGCAACGACATCCATGAGGGGGGTGAGGTGAATAGTACCCAGGAAACATACAAGCCAAGGCAGAAGAAATGGTGTGGGGCTATTTCTTGTGTGGGACTATGTAACAGCATAGTAGCTGGACAGCATAATCAGTACAGAAGCTCTACCCCAGCAAGTCAAATGGCCCAGCTCCATGAGATAAGCGAAGAGGCAGCCAATATTCCAGGTTCTCTTCTATTCTGTACAGTGCAGAAAACCAATCAAACAGTTTTAACCTAACTCCTGCCCTATTCTATCCCACTTAGTGCTCTTAATTGGCCTCATGAAAATAAAGTGGTAAGGAAAAGAGCACTAAACAAAATACAGATTCCCACAGGAAATAATGTAAAGTCAAAAACATAATGCAAGACTTCCAAGATCCCAAAATAAGACCAAAATAGAAGTCTTTTTAAAAATGATAACCAATACCCCAAATCAAGTGAATTATAATGATTTAACCCAGGGTTATGGAGGGTATAAATAATAATGATAGTATTTGTTAAGTGCTTACTATGTGCAAAGCACTGTTCTAAGCACTGCGGAGGTTACAAGGTGATCAGGTTGTCCCATGGCGGGCTCACAGTTTTAATCCCCATTTTACAGATGAGGTAACTGAGGCACAGAGAAGTTAAGTGACTTGCCCAAAGTCACACAACTGACAGTTGGCGGAGTTGGGATTTGAACCCATGACCTCTGACTCCAAAGCCCGTGCTCTTTCCACAGAGCCACGCTGCTTCTCATAAACCAAGTATACAGTCAGTTCTCCTAGAATAAGAGGGTTGTGTTCTTGCAAAAACTCACATAAAGGAAAACTTACTCTGTAGTACTCACCTGTCCTGATGCCATCCTGTGCACAAAGAGAAGCAGCGCGGCTCGGGGGAAAGAGCATGGGCTTTGGGGTCAGAGGTCATGGGTTCAAACCCCAGCTCCGCCAATTGTCAGCTGTGTGACTTTGGGCAAGTCATTTAACTTCTCTGGGCCTCAGTTACCTCATCTGTAAAATGGGGATTATGACTGTGAGGCCCATGTGGGACAACCTGATCACCTTGTATCCCCCCAGCGCTTAGAACAGTGCTTCACCCATAGTAAGTGCTTAATAAATGCCATTATTATTATTATTATTATTATTATTATTATTACAAAGGCAGTTCCTTCTGATAACGGAAGCTGCTGACCCCTTATAGGCCCAGAAGGACAGAACACCCCCCAGAACAGCATTCTAGCCAAAACACCTACTTAAAATGTATGTTATGACAGCACTGGATGTGTTTAATTATCAAACTGCTATCTTTCACATCCTGTTTGCTCAACAGGCACTCTCTACTAACAGATTAGTGCTGTCATTATCAATGCTAAATGGCAATGGGCTTGAATCACTTCATCCATGTCAGTTCAAACACTTCAAAAGGAAGTAAAGGAACTTCTAAATCCGAGGTAGATTTTGTAACTTTACACCCAAGGGAGAGAAGGTTGTCAGTAATTCTGGTACTAAAATTAAATAGGGCTATTGCCAAAGCGTTATCGAAAAGGGGTGGTGGTAAAATATGAATCGAGGGGAAATTAATCAGAGCAAGCCTATTCTTTCTTTCCCATTGTATTTAAGATATGACCAGAACTTGTGATGAACAAACCTATCTTAGGAGCAAATATGGCTCTGGGGTTTTCAGTGCAAATTATACGGGTGGAGCATTTCAACACCAAAATCCTGGCCTCCTCAGCTGTGTGACTTTAGGCAAATCACTTAACTTCTCTGGGCCTCAGTTACCTTATCTGCAAAATGGGGATTAAGACTGTGAGCCCCCTGTGGGACAACCTGATCACTTTGTAACCTCCCCAATGCTTAGAACAGTGCTTTGCACATAGTAAGCACTTAATAAATGCCATTATTATTATTATTTTAATGTAAATAAAATGAGACTGGAATAAAGTCAAGAAGGATGAAGGAAACATCTAAAACAATCCAACTGTCTCCTAGATTCTAGTTTCTATTGGAAAGAAGCTTGATCTTTCAACTTTCTGAGCAACTGAAAATCATATCTTCTTACTAAGTCAATTGTTTCTTCAAAAGCTATGTATAAAAGACAGAATGATGCACCCCATCCGACAATAACTTATCCGACAATATGAACCACCAGAAACAGCACGGAGCTGAAGAAAGAATACTAAAATAACTCTCATTGTGTGAAAACGGAGGCTTCATTATCACTTCTAAATGGCAATTCCTGTGTTGACGATACATGAACGAACGAGTCATGAACGAGTGATTTTAAAATTACTTCTTGGTAGTGTTGTTTTCAGTATAACTGTCTCCTCAGCAGGAAAAGGATAAAAACTCCTCAAGCTGATCCATGTCTATCCCCAGCCTCTGTTCCCAGAAGCGTGTTAATGTCCCCTTGACCGCTCATTATATAGAGAGATATTCATTCATTCACTCATTCATTCGTATTTATTGAGCGCTTACTGTGTGCAGAGCACTGTACTAAGCGCTTGGGAAGTACAAGTTGGCAACATATAGAGACGGTCCCTCCCCAACAGCGGGCTCACAGTCTAGAAGGGGGAGACAGACAACAGAACAAAACATATTAACAAAATAAAATAAATAGAATAGTTGACCTTATTTCCCCATTAGACTGTAAATTTCACAGAGCCTTATATCCCCAATTCTCTTAAAATGTGTGTGTGTTGCGGGGGGTGGCTTGGGGGAGGGTGTTCTTTTTAAACCCCATGCTAAGGAAGATTTCTTGTGTAATACGCAGCTCATATCTAACGCCACAGGAATGCATACATTAATGACTTCCATCAGCATACCGATCAATCAATCGATGGTATTTATTGAGTGCTAACTTCATGCAGAGCATTGTACTAAGCGCTGGGGTAGATACCAGATAATCAGGCCCCGTAGCCTAAGCTGGAGGGAGAACAGACATTGAATATATATATACATGATCGATTGGTGACCAAAACTATTATCCAAAGTATCTTATGACAAACCCCAGGGAGTGAGGGGAAAGCAAAAATCTCTGCAATAATAACAAATGTGTCTCTGCATGAATTGTACTGAGCCTTCTGAATCTAGTGGTGGATGATTGAAATTTTGTCTGTCTGAGAGGAATTTCACCACCCACGGGTATCTTTAGATGGAAAGCTCCTCTCAAGACTGTAAGGTCCTTATGGGCAAGGAACACACCTACCAATTCAGTTCTGCTGTACTCTCCCAAGAGCTTAGCACAGTGCTCTGCACACAGTAAGCATTTGTGAAGCACCGTGGCCTAGTGGAAAGAGCCCGGGCCTGCGACTCAGAGGACGTGAGTTCTAACCCCAGATCCACCGCATGTCGGCTGTGTGACCTTGGGCAAGTCATTTCACTTCTCAGTGCCTCAGTTGCATCATCTGTAAAATGGGCATTAAGACTGTGAGCCCCATGTGGGGCAGGGACCGTGTCTGACCCAATTATCCTTGTATCTATCCCAGAGCTTAGAACAGTGCTTGGCACAGAGTAAGCGATTAAGAAATTATTATCAAATGCTGTTTCCCATAAGTATTATTAATATTATTCAGTGAATACAATTAAGTGATTGATTTCTCAGACACACTCCTAAGAGAAGTAGGCACATTAGCCAATTTGGACTAGTGTTCTCATTTTGCAGGTCTTTAACAAATTTCTTCAGAAGAGTGAAGAGCTTTCCTTATCAATTGTTCTTTCTGATAAGGTGAAGTAGAAACTCCTTAGAAACTCTGATGTTTGGGAGAGCCTCATTAGAGTGTATAGATAGAGACACATCTATCTATCTTTCTATCCGTATATAAAATAATCCTACTTAGTAGGATTATTAGAATAATTGCCATTGTCATTATGCTACTCTTTTGGACTCGAGGCATAGGGAATTACGGGATTTATTTAGCTTTGCAGTATGATATGTACCAGCTCTAGATGATCTAACTGTAACAAAGTTCTTAATCTTCCCTATTGGGTTGATTTCAAAGTGCAATCTTGGCACTCTCCTCATTATTTCACGTATTTGAAAGTTACAGCTAATTGCCAATATGAAATGCTGCCAAGTTGATCAAATTCATCGTTGAAAAGTTCTTCATATAACCTACCACAATGAAATGTTGTCATTCTGTCTTGAGAATATAATGGTACCCCATTTTTAAAAATAATTCTTCAATGGAAAATTAAAAGGCTAGTTCCGCTTTGTTTTCCCCAAGCAGTTTAATACACCGATGGTAATTATGGTGTGCCCAATCCATAAATCACGGATATTTATTGAGTGCTTACTGCCCTCCGTGCCCTCTTGAGTGCTTCCCTCCCCTCCAGACTGTAACCTCACTGTGGGGCAGGGACTGTGTCTGTTATATTGTACACTCCCAAGTGCTTAGTACAGTGCTCTGCACACAGTAAGCATTCAATAAATACGATTGATTGACAACTACGATTGACTGACTGGGTGTAGAATATTGTACTTAGCACTGGGGAGAGTATAATAGAGGAAGCAGACACGATCCCTGCACTCCAAGAGCTCACAATTTAACAGGGGAGGCAGACACTAAAATATATTAGAGACAGGGGAGTGAACTCAGTAGAAAGATATAATAATAATAATGGCATTTATTAAGCGCTTACTATGTGCAAAGCACTGTTCTAAGCACTGGAGAGGTTACAAGGTGATCAGGTTGTCCCACGGGGGGCTCACAGTTTTAATCCCCATTTTACAGATGAGGTAACTGAGGCCCAGAGAAGTTAAGTGACTTGCCCAAAGTCACACAGCTGACAATTGGTGGAGCCAGGATTTGAACCCATGACCTCTGACTCCAAAGCCCGTGCTCTTTCCACTGAGCCATGAGATATGTATGTATATAAATGCTTTGGAGGTGGAGATAGGATAAGTACTTCCCAAGCACTTAGTACAGTGCTTGGGGAAGCAGCGTGGCTCAGTGGAAAGAGCACAGGCTTTGGAGTCGGAGGTCGTGGGTTCAAATCCTGGCTCCACCATATGTCTGCTGTGTGACCTTGGGCAAGTCACTTAACTTCTCTGAGCCCCAATGGGGAAACTGATGGCCTGGTGTATAAGGATGGGGAGGGAGTTCCAGGTGGGTGGAAGGATGCAGGAAAGGGGTCAGAATGGGGTTTACAATGGGGTGACAATGCATTTGGAGATGTGCTGGGGTTAATGGGAGGGTGGGTAGTTATATGCAAGGACTGGAGCTAACTAAAGGAAAGTCTGAAGAACACTGAGCAGAAAGTTCTAAGGACAGTTCTACCACTTAATAATAATAATAATAATGGCATTTATTAAGCACTTACTTTGTGCAAAGCACTGTTCTAAGCACTGGGGAGGTTACAAGGTGATCAGGTTGTCCCACGGGGCCTCATAGTTTTAATCCCCATTTCACAGATGAGGTAACTGAGGCACAGAGAAGTTAAGTGACTTGCCCAAAGTCACACAGCTTAACAATTGGTGGAGCCGGGGTTTGAACCCATGACCTCTGACTCCAAAGCCCAGGCTCTTTGCACTGAGCCACGCTGCTCCTCACTTGCCTGCTGTGTGATCTTGGGCAAGTCACTTAACTTCTCAGTGCCTCAGTTTCCTCATCTGTAAAATGAGGATTCCATAGAGACCTTCTCTGACTAAGCCCTCATTTTCATTTTTCCCTCCTCCCTTCTGCATCACCCTTGCAACTCAGATTTGCTCCCTTCATTCATCTCTCCCTCAGCCCCACAGCACTTACGGACATAGTTGTAATTTGTTTATTTAGATTAATGTCTGTCTCCCCCTCTAGATTGTAAGCTCATTGTGGGCAGGGAATGAGTTGACCAACTCTATCATACTGTACTCTTCCAAGCACTTAGTACAGTGCTCTGCACATTGTAAGCATTTAAGCATTCAATAAATATGATTAATTGATTGATACCTGTTCTCCCTCCTACTCAGACTGTGAGCCCCATCTGAGACAGGGACTATATCTGACCCGGGTATCTTGTATCTACTCCAACATGTAGCTCAGTGCTTGGCACATACTAAGCATTTAACAAATACCACAATCATCATGATTAAAGTTGCCTTTAAGAGTAACTGGGGGTATGAGGTAGGAGGCTGGGGAATCATGAGAATTAAAAGTAACATGATTGTAGAGGTGGGAATGGAGAAGACAGTAACATAGGTTACAAAAGTTACTGGACATAACACCAGTATTTGTCTAGGTATGATGAAAAATTGCCTGATATTTTAGTTATGGGGTCAGTAACCCGAGGACCAAGACTATATCACTCATTTTATTTCAAATGTAGCCATCGGAGCTGTAAAATTCAGTGGAGAATGAAGCAGGCAAACAAAACTGGTGACTCCATAGCCTTACTAAAATCAAAGGGAAGGAGAAAGAATTTCTGATTTCAGGTGTTTTTAGTCTTGAGCACTGTACAAAAAAAAAATTTAAAACGTTTTTTTTTCCCAAGAAATTCAGAACATGAATCAGACCCTGGGTATTTAGTTTGGAAAAAAATTTAGGGCCAAAATCCTGAATGTCATAAGTCACAATGGGTTTAGAGCATGTCCATGTGGCCAGATTCTCCCCCTGTGAATGACGTTATGCAAATTTAGGCTGGCACAGTCCATGCCTCCTTACCGAGCAGGGACTGAATATTCTCACTTTACCCGCCAACAGAGCAGCCAGGCCTGTGACCATTTTGCATGTGTGTATCCTCACACAATAGGTATGACCCAAGATGGGTAGGGGATTTTTTTTTGATGGCATTTGTTAAGCATTTACTACGTACTAAGCGTTGTTCTAAGAGCAAGGTGACCAGGTTGTCCCACGTGGGGCTCACAGTCTTAATCTCCATTTTACAGATGAGGTCGCTGAGGCACAGAGAAGTTAAGTGGCTTGCCCAAGGTCACACAGCAGACAAGTGGCGGATCCCGGATTAGAACCCACGACCTATGACTCCCAAGCCTGTGCTCTTTCCACTAAGCCACGCTGCTTCTCGTTCTTTAAACAACATTCTTCAATTCTTCAAACAACATTCTTCAGTTCTTTAAAACATTTTTTAAACAATAATTCTTTAAATTCCTTCAACAATTCTTTAAACAACAAGGAAGGGGGATGGCATCTGCTGAGAGTTCCAGCATCCAGGAGGAAGAAATGTCAGGCTCCCTTTTGCTGGGGCATAAGTGCAGGGAAATGAGAAAATTGGATAAGGCAGTGAGGGAGCGAACCTCTTCTGCTCTCTGCACCCAAGCACGATGGGGGAATTGAGCTCATTTTTTTGCCCACTGAGTTTGAAAAGGCTTTTTACAAGATTATTGCATATTATAATAATGCAATTACAGGTATTTACGATAATTATGTACTTAGCCATAATTATACTAATTATGTAAATACATGACATTTGACTAAATATTACTTTGAAAAATCTAAGCAAACTCACACAATAAAAGCAACATGAAAGGGATGGCAAGATGTCGATTCATACCCACCAAAGAAGAAAATTTAAGAGCCCTGTAGGATACTCCCCATCTGACTGCAATTTCCAGTGGTTTGGCAGGGTTTTGATCCCTAGATGCAAATTTCTTGCTTTGGTGGATTTTTCTTTCCACCCAGTCTCCGCATTCTTTCGACGCGGCTTCTATTGAATCAATTAACAGAAGCAGCATCTCTAATGTAATGTCATTGCATTTCTGAACATAAAAGGATTTCTGTGAACTAAGGTGCAAAACCTATCTGTATGGTAGAAGGATAGATTGGATTAAGGGTGGAAATTGAAATCCTCAAAGGTTAGAATCTCATCACACTGAGCAACCTGCCATTCACTGAGCCGAACTGAGTGGAGTTTGCCATTGACTTCATGGAAGCTTTTTGCTCAAATCTGCCCTGTGGGGATGTGAAACAGGAGGGGGATTTGGTTCTAAGTGAATCTGAGTGCAGTTCATGGTTAACGGCAATAGAGCTTGAAATGCCCTATTTATGCATTTCAACAATACCTCTGAATAATGCCTGTTTTCCTACAGTTTGAAGAAGGGAGAGAAATGAGGGCTTGTGCAGGAAAATGAAGCTGCCTTTTTACCCCCAATAGCAAGGATTGGTAAGGGACAAGGTGGGTTCCTCCTATTGTTTTAGGCTTCCAGTTTACAGAGGCGGCTACAGACTACAGGTAACGATCAAGCTGCAACTGAATATGGGTCTGAGATCGATTTACAAAATTTCACTGTGACAAAAATGATGAAGATTTTTCTGTCTCCTGTTAGAATGTAGGCTCCTTGTAGGCAGGAAACATCTCATGCCTGTATTCTATTTTCCTAAGCGCTTAATCCAGTGCACTGCCCAGAGTGGGTGTTCAATTATCACTATTACCACTACTACCTACCCTTTCTGGTCTGTTGAAAAAATTCATGAATAGGGTAGTAAGGATTGTTGAACCCTGCAATTGTTTCCTAAGTGAGAGAATGGAATCCCCTTACGTGAACATGTTTAGAACAGAAGCTCCTCCTCTCGATTGTAAGCTCCTGGAGGGCATTCATTCATTCATTCAATCGTATTTATTGAGCGCTTATTGTGTGCAGAGCACTGTACTAAGCACTTGGGAAGTACAAGTTGGCAATATATAGAAATGGTCCCTACCCAACAATGGGCTCACAGTCTAAAAGGGGGAGACAGACAACAAAACAAAACATGTAGACCGGGGTCAAAATCCTCAGAACAAATAGAATTATAATAGAATAGGGCAGGGAAGGGGTCTACCGACTCTATTATATTGAACTCTCTCAAGCACTTAGTACAGTGCTCTGAACAAGGTAAGCACTCAATAAATGTGATTGATTGATTGATAGGAATTCATTTGGTAGTGTTTGGATAGGAGTTTGACTTGTCTGGAAATTGCCGTGGGGGTTTTCATCAATCAATCATATTTATTGAGCGCTTACTGTGTGCAGAGCACTGTACTAAGCACTTGGGAAGTACAAGTTGGAAACATATAGAGACAGTCCCTACCCAACAGTGGGCTCACAGTCTAAAAGGGGGAGACAGAGAACAAAACCAAACATACCAACAAAATAAAATAAATAGAATAGATATGTACAAGTAAAATAAATAGAGTAACAAATATGTACAAACATATATACATATATACAGGTGCAGTGGGGAAGGGAAGGAGGTAAGATGGGGGGGATGGAGAGGAGAACGAGGGGGAGAGGAAGGAAGGGGCTCAGTCTGGGAAGGCCTCCTGGAGTAGGTGAGCTCTCAATAGGGACATAGCACTTATTGGTGCTCCTACTTAGCCATCTGTCCTTTCCTGCCCCAAATCAATCAAGATATTTGTTGAGTGCTTTCTCTGTGCACAGCACACTACGAAGCGCTTGGGAGAGTACAATACAACAGAATGGGTAGATACAATCCCACGTAGGCATCCTGCATAGCTCCTCTACTGTGTAGAGGATAGAGTTATGGAGAGGGACACTTGGAAGTTGTTTGTAAGGATTGACCACCTTTCCCTTTGCCTACAGCTTCAGTCTCAGGAAGCTCCTTCACTCACTGCTGCTTTGTCAATTTACGTTGACCTTATTTCCCCATTAGACTGTAAATTTCACAGAGCTTTATATCCCCAATTCTCTTAAAATGTGTGTGTGTGTGTGTGTGTGT
The DNA here is from genome assembly GCF_015852505.1 of Tachyglossus aculeatus. Taxonomy (NCBI): domain Eukaryota; kingdom Metazoa; phylum Chordata; class Mammalia; order Monotremata; family Tachyglossidae; genus Tachyglossus; species Tachyglossus aculeatus. The sequence goes on from NC_052098.1 coordinate 10,065,478, forward strand.
GTGTGTGTGTGTGTGTGTGTGTGTGTGTGTGTGTTGTGGGGGTGGTGGCTTGGGGGAGGGTGTTCTTTTTAAACCCCATGCTAAGGAAAATTTCTTGTGTAATAGCTCATATCTGATGCCACAGGAATGCATACAACAATGACGTCCATCAGCATACCGATCAATCAATCAATGGGAGTGCTAACTTCATGCAGAGCATTGTACTAAGCGAAAGGGGAGATACCAGATAATCAGGCCCTGCAGCCTAAGCTGGAGGGAGAACAGATATTGAATCCCCATTTTGCAGATGAGGTAACTGAGGCCCAGAGAAGTAAAGTGACTTACCCGAGGTCACTCAGCCAAGTGGCAGAGCCAGGTTTAGTTCCCACAACCTCCCGACTCCCAGGCATGTACTCCATCCACATACAGAAGGTGAGTAGAGGAGCTGGGGTTAGAGTCGAGGTCCTCTGATGCCCAGGCCCATGCTCTTTTCAGTAGGCCATGCTGCTTAGATGAGGTGTTCAGTTTTAGACCTATTGATCTTAGGTTGCTGGCAGAACTACCATAAATATGGGTCCCTGGAGGCAAGAATACCCGTGAGATTGTAGAGGAGGGGAGAATCAACAGTTATCTGCCTAGAGTTGTTGGCTCTAGAAGCCGAGTGAGCCAGTCTAAAATACAAGGAGTAGGAGACCCAAAAGAGAGGCTTGAAGGACTCCCATGTTTAGGAACTGAGAGGCTGAAGAGAAGCTGATGAATCAGATTGAGGAGTGGCCAGGGAGACAGAAAGAGAAACAGGAGAGAACTGTGTTGGTAAAACCAAGGTAGGATGATATTTCCTGCAGGGAGTGGTCGACAGTGTTTAAGGCAGCTGAGAGGAAAATGAGGATAAATTTAGAATATAGTCCAATAGATTTGTCAAGCAGGAAGTCATTAGTGACTGAGCCCCCTCCTTCCTCTCCCGCTTCCCCCGCCCTACCTCCTTCCCCTCCCCACAGCACCTGTATATATGTTTATACAGATTTATTACTCTATTTATTTGTACATATTTACATAGTCTATTTTATTCTGTTAATATGTTTTGTTTTGTTGTCTGTCTCCTCCTTCTAGACTGTGAGCCCGCTGTTGGGTAGGGACCGTCTCTATATGGTGCCAACTTGTACTTCCCAAGCGCTTAGTATAGTGCTCTTCACACAGTAAGCGCTCAATAAATATGATTGAATGAATGAATAGTGAATGACAACATTTACATATCTGTAATTTATTTTAATATCTGTCTCTCCCCTCTAGACTGCAAGGTCCTTGAAGGCAGGGAACGCTGTTGTATTGTAATAATAATAATGGCATTTATTAAGCGCTCACTATGTGTAAAACACTGTTCTAAGCACTGAGGAGGTTACAAGTTTATCAGGTTGTCCCACGGGGGGCTCATAGCCTTAATCCCCATTTTACAATGAGGTAACTGAGGCCCAGAGAAGTTAAGTGACTTGCACAAAGTCACACAGCTGACAATTGGAGGAGCCGGGGTTTGAACCCATGACCTCTGACTCCAAAGCCTGTGCTCTTTCCACTGAGCCATGCTGCTTCTCTACACTGTACCCTCCTGAGCACTTAGTATAGTGCGCTACACACAGTAAGTGCTCAGTAAATACCACTGATTGATTAATTGATTGATCTCAGTGGTGAGAAGTGTGCTGACACTGGATTTTAGTGAGTCAAGAAGGGAATTTCAGAAAAGGAAATGTTGACAACCACAGCTGGATTAACTCCCGTGGGACTAGGGCTATTCAATTTTGTAGGGCCCACACACCTAAATCAAAACAAAATCATCACAATTCTGGCAATGACACTGTTAGCACTAAGCTAAGATTGCCGTTTAATTAGCATCAAGTCTCTCTGTGGCTGCATTTCAGTCTTAAAATATGTATAATATGGTTTTAATTTAAAATAACATTCTTTTGTCCTTAAAGTGATTGCTATAGATTCAATCATATTTATCGTATTTGTTAAGCGCTTACCGTGTCCAAAGCTGCAGAGTAGCTGTATGGCCTAGTGGAAAGAACACGGGCCTGGGAGTTGGAGGACCTGGGTTCTAATCTCAGCTCTGCCCCTTGCTTGCTGTGTGACCTTGGGCAGATCGCTTAACTTCTCTGTGCCTCAGTTTCCTCATCTGTAAAATGGAGATTAAATACCTCCTTTCCTTCCTACTTAGACTTTGAGCCCCATGCGGGACAGGGACTTTGTCCTACCTAATTAACTTGTACCTGTCCAGAACTTAGAACAGTGTTTGACACATTGTAAATGCTTAACAAATACCATTTTAAAAAAAAGTTGGCTGAGTGAGCAGTTGGTGGGCAGTGTTAGGGACAGGCGGTTTGTGGCAGAGGCAAGAGAGAACACGGATCATCAGGCATACGACCACTACTGGCTTGCTGTGTGACCTAGGACGTCACTTCACTTCTCTGTACCTCAGTCTCCTCAACTATAAAATGGACACTTGCTTTCCCTCTCTCAGACTATGTGTGGGATAGGGATTCTGATCTGATTACCTGGAGACTAGATAGTGATGGTGGTTTTCATGGCTTGGGCCCCGAATAACAAGGGTGGACTGGGGGAGATTAAGTGGGCGAAGTGGCCAGTTACCGTCAAAGTCTACACCAAACTCTTGTCAGGTTCGTCTCTAGATTGGGCCCAGAGTAATCATTAGCAATTACAGTAAAGTTGTGTAATAATAAATTATGTGAGGGCACCTTGATTATTGCCCAAGCTGCTTGAGCAGTTAATCATAAGAGTTTGGATCTGTTCATCTTTCTTCTAAAGTCATTTGTTACATCAAAAATAATTTTAAGTGTAATAATGGTGTGGGGCTCTATCGCCCCGAGAAGAATATGTAAAAAACAGGCTTGTCCCTTCTTCACTTCAAGCATGAAAGGCAAATCTTAAAAACTGATTTTCTCCTGGATATAAGCAAGTGTTAAAAATAGCAGCACCAATGTGTCTTTAATCAGTATGTTTAAGAACTGTTCTAATATCAGTTCATCAGATATCTGGAGCAGCAGTTGATAATCAAAATGCTAATCTGCACAGTCCATTTGTAATCTAGTTGTGCTTGTAATAAATAAATCTTTGGGGCTAATATATGTTCCTTATGTTTCTGTTACTTGGACTGAAAGAAAAAGGACCTCTTTAAAAGTAAAGCACCCATCTCCTTCTTTGTATTCCTTTCTCATAAATCCTACCAAACAGATGTATACACTTGTTGTCAGCTGTATTTGTCACTGTACAAGCTGCCTCTTGCCAGTTTTTTTGCATGTTGTTAGACATGATTTATTGTGGGCTGTCAGTCCTGTAGTTTCGTTTTTTTTTAACAAAGAAGCAAATCTGCCTACCCAATCTGAATAAAGAAGTCATCAAGGATAGTAATCAGAAGTGTATGGAACGTATCTCTTCCACTGCTGCTTGATTCTTGTTTCTTGATTCCATTCTCTATGATTGGACACTGGATTAAACAGCGTGTTCAAGTATTTCTACCTTGGGGAAAAAGTCATCGTACAGTTAAATAAATACATCCATATTTGGAAACTGTTAGATGAAAGGCTGTACTTCTCGTGCGTTTTGGGTTTTTTTTTTTAATGTCCTTTACTAAACTAGAAGTGAATCTCCTCTGGCTATCAGAATGCTGAGCTACTGTCCAATTACCGCATCATAAAATGGTTCACTGGGGAGGATACATAGGCACAGAATAAATCTTGCATTCGAATCCTCTGTAGCTCCGTATATCTAGTTAATGCAGGAGCCAACCACATAGCTAGCTGCCATACTTTAGAGAGTGGTTGAGTTGGCCAAAGAGAAAAGAAGCCGCTCTACCAAAATAGCCATTATTGCCCAGGGGCCATTATAAAACAGCATCAATAGTTGTTACCCTCATGGATTGTAGCAAACATTCAAAATGTTTTTGCTTAAAAAAAAAATCCACCACCACCCCCCACCCCACCCCACTGTTCCTATTTTTGGATCCTGTTCTGCTCTTCTACCTGGAGACATAATAGCTTGTGTAATAAATGTAGCCAAGAATCTTAGGTACCCAATTATCTTAAAGAGCTGACAAAGTCAACTTTGCTTTGAGAGTTTAAGATAGTTCTCATGCCTGCTGGACAAGACAGAGCCAAATGTAACAGAAAAATAAAAAAGGAAAGGCAAATTTGCTCTTGGATTTTCTAAAATGAAAGTGGCACACGGGTGGGGTTCTAGCTCTTAAAGCTTCTTTTCTAGCCAGAAATAGACGTACTTGATGGATCTATGCTCTGAGTGTGAAGAAGCTAAGATCAACAATATAAATATACACAGGCTTTGTTTGGGTTCCACGAGCGTGTCAAAGGTGACAGAAGAGGACCTGAGGTGGCAAAGATTCTCCAACCAGATTTTGTAGTCACTCATGGCACCCATTTTTGTTTTTCTCTTAGCTTTCTCCTGACATTCATGCACAGACGGCAAATTGAAATACATCACTTCCCGGGCTTTGCACTCATTTTCATTGAATACACGTTGCTTGGCTTCAGTAATAATCATAGGGCATCAAGGGAGATGAGGATGATAGTATGGGATGTCTGGTCCTGCGTCAGTCATTGAAATTTGAACCCACTGCCTTTGGTATCTTTGAATGTAGTCACGGTTGTACCATCAGAGATCAAACTTGAGCAGAGGATTGACTGAGGATCCGCTCAGCTATTTCTACAAGTAGGACGATGAAAGAGTCAAGCTGCCCTTTCCATTCATCCCACTCCCATCTGCTGAACCACCATATGCAACCTCCAGTTACTTCTTCTTCTGCTCTCTCAGACTTGCAGGCGGCCAGTCCCCTTCCCGTGTAATGCAAAGAGTATATTGAGCAGCATAATGACCTTCCTCTCATGTTTTAACCTCCGTGGCATGATACATCAGCAAAGGTGGGGCCTGAATTATCCAAAGCATTGAGGCCAAAGTGTCTTTATGGAACCTGATTTATCCAGATAATTTAACTAGTGAGTGCCCACTTAGCATCCTCTCAGGGTCACACCTGGAGGCTTTCCAGTACTACACCAGTCTCGACTATGGGAGGGAGAGTGAAGCAGAGGCATGCCCATTCCATTCCTTGCTTGGACAGTGGCTAGTGAGTGGAAGGCAATCTGCTACAAGTCAAGACCCCCCTGTGCTGGGCAACGGCAGCTTGGGAGAGGATCGAGGGCGGAGACTCACGTTTACTGTGCGGAAGGAGACAATGGTAAACCACTTCCTTATTTTTACCAAGAAAACTCTCTGGATACACTACCAGAGCAATTGCAGGTGGAGGTGGGATGTTCTGGGAGAGATGTGTTCATGGTGGCATTATGGGTTGGACATTACTTGACAGCATAAGACAAGACAAGCCCATTTAGCACTAGGAAAATTAAGGAAGAGGAGGGAAGGGGATCTTAACAAGAGGAGAATGCAAACAAAATAACTGTGGTATAGCAGCTGAGTGCTGCAAACCATCAGTCAATCAATCAATGAAATTTATTGAGTGCTTACTGGGTGCAGAGCGTTGTACTAAGTGCTTGGGAGAGACACTACAACAGAGTTGGTGGACACAATCCCTGCCCCCCAAGATAATAATAATAACGATGGCATTTATTATGCACTTACTATGTGCAAAGCACTGTTCTAAGCACTGGGGAGGTTACAGGGTGATCAGGTTGTCCCACGGGGGGCTCACAGTCTTCATCTCCATTTTATAGATGAGGGAACTGAGGCCCAGAGAAGTGAAGTGACTTGCCCAAAGTCACACAGCTGACTAGTGGCAGAGCCGGGATTTGAACCCATAACCTCTGACTCCAAAGCCCGGGCTCTTTCCACTGAGCCACGCTGCTTCCGTGGCTGGTGGGTAGTGGATGAGATAGTGGGTGAGACATCCATTAAAATAAATGACAGAGGAAATAGCAGATAATAAGGATATAATCATAAATGCCAAGGGACTGAGGTGGAGAGAGAATTAAAGTGCTTAAGGCATACAGACTGTGAGCCTCACGTGCGACAACCTGATTGCCTTGTATCTACCCCAGCACTTAGAACAGTGCTTGGCACATAGTAAGCGCTTGACAAAAACCACCACCATTATTATTATTATTACAGATCCAAGTGCATAGGCGATGCAGAAGGGAGGGCGAATCGGGTGGGGCGATGAGAGGTTAGTCAGGGAAGGCTTCTTAGAGGAGATGTGATTGTAATAAAAGTTTGAAGGTGGGAAGTGTAGGGGACTGTCCGATATGAAGGAGGAGGCGGTTCCAGGCCAGAGGGAGGACACGAGTGAGGGGTCTACAGAGAGACAGGGGAGGTTCAGACACAGTGATTAGGATGGCATTAGAGGAGCAAAGAGTTCCGGCTGGGTTATAATAGGCAATAATGGGTAGGGACCATCTCTATATGTTGCTGACTTGTACTTCCCAAGCACTTATTACAGTGCTGTGCACACAGTAAGCACTCAGTAAGTACAATTGAATGAATGAATGAATGAATAAGGGAGTAAGAGCTCTATCCAGCCCTTCAAGAGCAGGGTCACTTGGTACAAGATAAAAATGATCTCCAAAACCATATCTCTAAGTCTTGTTCTGGCGAGAATGTTGAATGGAAGGTGTGAAGGAAGGGAAGCAATTTGAGGACAACATTTCTGCCACTGACCAATCGTTCTGCTTGCCTAATAAACAGCATGGCTCAGTGGCAAGAGCCCGGGCTTTGGAGTCAGCGGTCATGGGTTCAAATCCCAGCTCTGCCGCTTGTCAGCTGTGTGACTTTGGGCAAGTCACTTCACTTCTCTGTGCCTCAGTTACCTCATCTGTAAAATGGGGATTAAGATTCTGAGCCCCACATGGGGCAACCTGATCACCTTGTATCCGCCCCAGCGCTTAGAACAGTGCTTTCGTTGCACATAGTAAGCGCTTAACAAATACCAAAATTATTATTATTATTATTATTACACCTCCTCCCAGACTATTTGGTCCTTGCTCTGCTCCTCAACTAAGTATGTGGGTGTTCCTCTACTGATTACTGTCTTTTTAGACCAAACCAAATAAAAATGTTTGGACTCAATGAACTAGGAGGGATGGCTGACAGCGAGAATCACCTCCACCCTCCTGCCCGATATCATGGGAGCCAATCTTGCCCCTCGCCCCTCCCTGTAAAAGAAAAGGTGGTACAGAGGCCTGGCCCCATGAGGCCAGGAGATCTGCCTTTCATTCTTTCATTTATTCATTCATTCATTCATTCATTCATTCATTCAATCATATTTCTTGAGCGCTTACTGAGTGCAGAGCACTGTACTAAGCGCTTGGAAAGTACAATTCAGTAACAAGTAATAAATGGATTTTTCATTGAGGTTCGTGGGTATCTCGAGGGTCGGTCTTTCTCCCCACCCCAAATTTACCCTCTCAGTATCTCTTGAGCCGAGTTCCCTGTCAAACGTTTAGGAAGTTGGGAATGTTCTGACAGTTTCTCCCTCCCACTTAGACTGTGAGCCCCATGTGGGACAGGTATTGTGTCACACTTGATTATCTTGTCTTTAGCCCAGAGCTTAGTACAGTGCTTGGCACATAGTAAGCATTTAGCAAATATTATTGTTGTTACTGTTGTTAGTACAGGTGGCTGGGACCCGAAAGATGCTGTTTTACTGTTGCTGATTCGGTTTTCCCTATAATTTTTGCCCCAGGTGTCTGTCACCCCCCATTTAAATTGTGAATCCATTGAGAGACTGGGACTGTGTATTAGTAAATTTCCATGCATTTTCCCCCAGCTCTCAATATAGAATTTCTCAGAATGTAAACGTCTAATAAATGTTAGTATTGATCAATTGATTTCTAAAAAGAACTATGACAACCTTTCAAAATCAATCCAGAGATTTTTACATATTCCTAATTTCAGGTCCCAAAATGACAATATATGAAATGTGGAATTTTTACTCTATTGGAGAAACCGGTGAATCTGTGAGATAGGAATTTATGAGAGCTGCTTCGTGAAAAGGAAAGAAAAATAAAGAAAGAAAACTCAAACACAAAGAATCATTCCTACCCAATAAAGTGCTTTGTTTGGCAAGCATAGATCAGATTTCAGTACTCTCAGACATTTTCAGGTCTCACTTAACTTTTCTTCAGTCTGTGCAACAATTTCTTTGAGGAAATGGGAGAAGAGGAGGAAATAGGAGTAGAGTTGCAGGGGATTTTGAAGTGAGAAGAGATGTAAGGATTTGGAGCAGTCTCATATTCCCTCATGACAGAACAGCCTTTCGGAGAGTCTTCATGCAATTTTGTTTCTGGGACTGGTTGGGACTTGAAAGAACATAGGAATATGAAGAGGAAAAAATAATGAAGAATAGCCCTTAGGCCTCGTATTCTCCAAAACTTTTTACTCTGGAATTATGTGGAATTGAGGGCAGGGGATTTAGATGGATGATTATTTTATTCATGTTTTCCCACCCCTGACATTTATACATTTATATCCCCAAGAGGACATATGCTGGAAACTGGAAAAAAAAATAATCCTTATAGGAATTAATGAAAAAATGTACTTCAACTATGTGTATTTAGTAGAGCTCATTTAAATTGCAGTGCATTCTCTTGGATATTTTTAATTTAATTTCCTCCAAATAGCAACAGGGATTTTATACCATGCACTGATGGCTTCCTGGTTTTTGGTTTTTTTTGGAAGACCATCTTGAGATAACACCATTCTGAGAGAAATAGCTTTAGGAAAAATATCCACCACATTTTTCCAGAATGAGAATTATGACCTAAGATGGATATTATTTTGGTTTGCCATCATAAATGATTTTAAAACTGTGGCAAGTAATCCTAATTCAGGGGGGGATTTTCTCTCTTCAAGATGTCACATTTCCAGAAGAAGGTGACTCTAGTCAACTGTAATCCAGCAGCAATGTCATCATAATTTAGTATTGTTCTGTAGCTTCTGGAATCAATCAATCAATCGTATTGAGTCCTTACTGTGTGCAGAGCACTGTACTAAGCACTTGGGAGAGTACAATAGAAGAATTACTAGAGATGCTTCCTGACCACAAGGAGCTTAGACTCTAGGGCCACTGATTCTGGTCTAGACCATCCCTCTTCACCTCACTGCTCTGGGACCGACCTCCCAGTGCTAACCCCACCAACATTCTCCACTTCTCTCTCTCCCCTTTCCCCCACCTCCCTTGCCAACAATTTATCCAGTCACCTTGAAAGACCCAATTCACTAATTCAATAATCCTGGAAACAACTTACTCCACTTCCCCCGTAGAAAATATTGCCATTCCAGGTAGCTCAAACACCCTCCTCTGAGACCTATTTCCTCTTGACCCATTAATTGTTCTTCATGTTCTGCAAATATTCGGCTAACATTCTGGTGAAATCATCCTGCGGAAGCACATTAGATGAACTCTGTGTTTCAATATAGTGAGAAAAAATGTTTATATCTAAGTCACACCAGGTTCAGGGTGTTGGACTCTGAGTTCATTAAGACGTCTTGGATCAAAGTTCCAAGCCAAAAGACAGCAATTTCTATGTTGGTGACATCCAGTGAAGACTGGTCTACCGGAGCAAATGGTAGCGACCTAGACATAAATTCATAGGAAGAAATCCAGGCATTTCCAAAAGCTCATTTCTTAAAGAGCTCATTCCCAAACATTGAGCCTAATGGATAGGGAGACAAAAGGGGAAAGCTACCAGATCTGAATTCTTACACACCACATTTACAGGCTCCAAGCTATACATAAACTACATAAATATACAGGTCACCTATAAAAAGTTCTGAGCATATGTACAGTAGTACCATGACACAGTAACAATATGTTCCTTGAAAATATGACTGCAAAGTGGGGTTTATTTTCCCACAGACTTACCTGCAATGAGTTAGGTTCCATCCAGACCCAGCCCTGATATGATGGCCAGATCCAAACGGGTAAGTAAAATTTACATTATAAATCTCTCCCAGCTATTTCCTCCTCCAGTTTATTTCCTTCCCTTGTTCTTGGGTGCTTCCCTGCTTCCCTCTACCCCAAACACAGCTCTCTCTACCTCAATCTCTGCAGAAAACTGCAAAAATGGGTTCTGCTGCTGACAGGGGTAATGGTTTTTCAACCTCAGTGAAGAATTTATCAATCCATGGTATTCATTAACAATAATAATAATAATAATAATAATGGTATTTGTTAAGCGCCTACTATGTGTGAAGCACTGTTCTAAGCATTGGGGGGGGGATACGAGGTAATTAGATTTTCCCACGTGGGGCTCCCAATCTTAATCCCCATTTTACAGATGAGGCACAGAGAAGTTGTGACTTGCCCAAAGTCACACAGCAGATGAGTGAGGGAGTCGGGATTAGAACGCATGACCTCTGACCCCCAAGCCCATGCTCTTTCCACTGAGCCACGCTGCTTCTCTGTGAGCACTTACTGTGTGCAGAGCATTATACTTTCCAATTCTTCTTGCCTTCATAAAGGACCTTTTGGCAGGCCAACTCCTGGATAGCTCTAAATATCTATGAACTCCTCAGGGACTTCTTTGATCTTTTTTTATATACATTCATCTCATTTCATTAAAATCAATGAGCAATACCTTAATCCCCATATTTTAGCTGGTAATGGGGAGGCCATAACTGCATCAGTTTTGGTGTCTTTCAAAGATGCACTGGATCATCAAGGTGACAAATAATAACGGCTATATTTCTGGGTTGTATGTATCATGGGGTGGTTGTCATCTGGGGAATAGCTGTACACACAGTCAGTGCACGGAGCAGAAAATTCAGCAATGCTGCCAAAGCATGGCGTAGTGGACACAGCGTGGGCCTGGGAGAAGATCATGGGTTCTAATCCCAGCTCTGTCACTTGTCTTTTGTGTGACCTCGGGCAAGTCACTTCACTACTCTGTGCCTCAGTTCCCTTATCTGTAAAATGGAGATTGAGCCCCACGTGGGACAGGGACTGTGTCCACCCCGATTTGCTTTTCTCCACCCCAGTGCCTGGCTCATAGTGTGCGCTTAACAAATAGCACAATTCTTATTGTCATGAAACCACAAGCAGGAAAAAAAGGGAACCAAACCTTCTTCATCCTTAACATAAAATTCCCGCCCAGCTTCCTCATATAATTCCATTTCCAGAGGATTCTGGGAAACATAGGCCTCTGGCATTGGAAACGCAGTTCCTGGTTGAGCGTCCTGGATCCCAGCTGGAGCTGTTTCCATGGGCAGGGCTGGTGGCACAGAGCTGGACTCATCTTGCCCTGGAAGTTGCCTAACCATCTGACGGCCTGATACTCCAGCCTAGGGCCCCACACCATGTTCCAACTGACTACAGAATGAAGGCAGTATTAATTTGGAGACCCCTGGATGCTCCTGATTAGAGTTTGCATCATTTTCAGCATGATCCAAATAGGTCTCTAGGTCTGAATGGGAGGCCAAACACGTGATACAATGGCCCAGATCCTCTGGAAATGTTACATTCTAAAAAGAGCAGATCTTCATAAATCAACTGATGGATTTTCCTTCTTCTTCCAAAGCTGGTTTTGTGTGGAGGAGCGAACCACCCCAGAGAAACGCATGGTCCAAACTTCTCACCATCTATTCAATCCAGATGTGGCGTCTACAATACTATTGTTCTTTCACACAATAAGAAATGATAGAATCTGAATTTGTGTGAAACTATTATGCATTTATCCACATTAAAAATTGTACCACTCAGCAGTTTTGGATGACTTTTTTTCAAAGGCTGATTTATAATGGCTGCAAAAAACAAAGAAAAGGTTGATTTGACCTGTCGAATGGTAGGATTTGCTTTCTTCGCTGTTTTCCTGATTGGGTGGTGGTTGGTTTTGCGTTTACCCCTCTGGGAGATGTGCAGGGACATGTGCAGATGTCCCTTTGACTGTGTGGGTGCCCATGTCGGCTGCGTAGAGGGAGGGGGCTCCAGGCCTGGGGGAGAACATGGGCAAGGGATCGGCAATGAGATAGACCAGTTTGAGGTACAGAAAATAGGTTGGTTTCGAGGTATAATAAACTACACTGTAGTAGGAGATCAGAGGTAAGGAAGGAAGGGGAGATCCCGATTGAGTGTTTCAAAGCCGATGGTAAGGAGTTTCTGTTAACTGCAGAGGTGGATGAGCAACCATTGGAGGTTCTTGGGAAGCAGTGTGACCTAGTGGACAGAGCATGGGTTTGGGAGTCAGAGGGCCTGTGTTCTAATCCCCGTTGTGCCAGGTGCCTGCTGTGTGACCTTACATCACATAACCTCTCTGTGCCTCAGCCTCCTCATCTGCCAAATGGGGATTCAACACCTGTTCTCCCTCCAACTTAGACTGTGAGTCCCCACGTGGCGTCTAATTATCTTGTATCTATCCTGGGTCTTAGTACAATGCTTGGCATCTAGTAAGGGCTTAGCAAATTCCATATATTATTACATTTATTATTATTATTATTATCATTATTATTATTATCACTGAGGGAGTGGGGACATATGGAAGCAGCATGGCTTACTGGAAAGAGCACGGGCTTGGGAGTCAGAGGACATGGGTTCTAATCCTGGCTTCACCACTTGTCTGCTGTGTGACCTTGGGCAAGCCACTGAACTTCTCTGTGCCTCAGTTACCTCATCTGTAAAATGGGAATTAAGACTGTGAGCCCCACGTGAGGCAACCCGATTACCTTGTATCGACCCCAGTGCTTAGAACAGTGCTTGGCACGTAGTAAGCACTTAACAAATACCATAATTATTATTTTGATATGGCAGCAGAGGGAAACATGGTTTGTTGCATTGGGAACAAACATTCTGATGGGAACAGCATTCCCGATTTACTGCTTCCAAGGATCTCTTCTCTGTAGTGTCCCTTTGACTGTGTAGGCTGGGCCCCTGGGTTCCTTATGTTAAAATACTCCTGCACATGGTATGAAACTTATACATCTCCCAAAACTCTTTATTCATTTTTTTAGGTTAAATTTGATGATGACATTACAATTATTTTCTTTATCTTCCTCTTAGGGGTCTCTAGTGGCTGTAATTAGGATCCTAGAATTAGCCATTATGATCACAAGTCCAGTCCAGAGAAGCTGGGGTTTAACATTGTCGGGCTTGATTTTCAGGATTCTCTGATTAAAGTGAATAGAGGATCCCAACCTTTTTTGAAATTTGGGAGTGTGTCAGGAACAAAGGCTGGATTTGGTTCTTATATTTGCTCAATGGGTCCAGTCAACCTGTTCATAGACACACACACACACACACACACACACACACACGTCACCCTTATTAAAGCGCCTGGAGCCGACTGACCAAATGTTCCCTTAAAACGTAAATGTTGTTTTAACAGCTTAGAATCACGGAGAACCAGAGGTGTCTCAAGATTCCCTAACTACCATTTTTTGAAGGATCACATGTTGGTAGTCTTATTTTTTTGTGTAATTCATTAACCTTTTAAAGTTCAAGTCAGCGGCAACCTCTGCCTTCGACAAACTCCTAGCTCATCTTACAACTGGATTAGCCACCTTGGAGGCTCCTGGGGTCCTGGGCACAGATATTAATACAATGATTATAAAAGGTTCCTTTTCCCTCCCTGGGCTTTCCTGTAGTATTCACTGGACTACCAGGATTTCTCTATGAATGACCTCTTCCTCAGAAATGAAAAACCTGGTCTCTTTAATGGGGGTAGTAGGGGCCAGAACTTTGATACAAATAAAGGGGGATTTAATTCACTAATGGGTTCAAGGATTGATTCAATCAAGGTAAAAGAGGTCAAAAAACAAAATGTGATTACCCCTATTTCCATGTTGGATAGTACAACTAAACACTAACACTTTCCTGTGACCCATCCTTAAAAGCAGTTTTAAGATAAACCAATATCTCTTCGTATCTTTCTTCAGAGCCAGTGCAGATGAGGAGTATATGGCAGTAGAGCGGCTAAAGGCCAGGAGCTGCAGAAAGAATGAGAATGGGGGAATTTCTAGATTCCTCAGTCCAGTGAATGCCAGGGTGAGGACTGATGTCATGAGATCAGCGTGGCTCAACGGAAACAGCACGGGCTTGGGAGTCAGAGGTCATGGGTTCTAATCCCGGCTCCGCCACTTGTCAGCTGTGTGTCTTTGGGCAAGTCACTTCACTTCTCTGTGCCTCATTACATCTCTGTGCCTCAGTTACGAATTACCTTGCCCTAGGTTCACTTTGAACTCAAGAACCACTGAAGATCCTCAAAAATCTCCAGTGGCTACTAATCAATCTGCGCATCAGGCAGAAACTCCTCACTCTGGGCTTCAAGGCTGTCCATCACCTCGCCCCCTCCTACGTCACCTCCCCTCTCTCCTTCTACAGCCCAGCCCGCACCCTCCGCTCCTCCGCCGCTAATCTCCTCACCGTACCTCGTTCTCGCCTGTCCCGCCATCGACCCCCGGCCCACGTCATCCCCCGGGCCTGGAATGCCCTCCCTCTGCCCATCCACCAAGCTAGCTCTCTTCCTCCCTTCAAGGCCCTGCTGAGAGCTCACTTCCTCCAGGAGGCCTTCCCAGACTGAGCCCCTTCCTTCCTCTCCCCCTCGTCCCCCTCTCCATCCCCCCCATCTTACCTCCTTCCCTTCCCCACAGCACCTGTATATATGTATATATGTTTGTACATATTTATTACTCTATTTATTTTACTTGTACATATCTATTCTATTTATTTTATTTTGTTAGTATGTTTGGTTTTGTCCTCTGTCTCCCCCTTTTAGACTGTGAGCCCAATGTTGGGTAGGGATTGTCTCTATATGTTGCCAATTTGTACTTCCCAAGTGCTTAGTACAGTGCTCTGCACATAGTAAGCGCTCAATAAATATGATTGATTGATTGATTGATTGATTGAAGACAAGAGAAATATTGTACCACATGGAAATCTCTTTGGCTGGGTTTCCAGGGGAACAGGCTGGTAGGCACAGCACATCACAGGAAGCCCCACATTACTGGCTGAGGTCTCCTAGCTTCTACCTCAAGAGAACTCAGCTCTGCCCTCAGAGGGCACGGGGCATTCCTATTATTGGACGAGGATCTATTTTAAGTAGAGGCAAAAACAGAGTGTTGCCCCATGGGATGTGCTTCTATACCCTTCCCCACAACCCTCTCTCCAGAACTGACTGGAAGGGATATTTAAAGGACCTGGTATGCTCTTGCGTTTGAACAAGAATCTAGTGCTTTTTTTTGCAAACAAACGTGCACGTTTTTCCCGAACACTTTCTTCCTCATTGTCCTGGATTCAGAAGATAAAACCTTCAAAAATCAAACAGTTCGCCAAACGGGACTCCTGATTGGGAGGAAACCCTCAAGGCTGAAGTACAAAGAGCATGGAGCTGGGAGTCAAAAGACCTGTTTTACCACTGGCATAATGTGTGTGCCCTTCAATGAATCACTACTCATTTCACTCTTTGAGCTTCAGTTTCCTAATCTGTAAAATGGGGATAATTACCACAGTTTCTTCTTCGCTCTCGGGGATGTCATAAAGGTAAATCGAGATCACTTTTTGCCCCGTCATATCTAACAGACAACTGGAAAGATCACGGGCTTGGCAGTCAGAGGTCATGGGTTTGAATCCCAGCTCCGCCACTTGTCAGCTCTGTGACCTTAGGCAAGCCACTTAACTTCTCTGTGCCTCAGTTACCTCATCTATAAAATGGGGATTAAGACTGTGAGCCCCACGTGGGACAACCTGATCACCTTGTATTCCCCAGCGCTTCAATTCAATTCAATTCAATTCAAGCGTATTTATTGAGCGCTTACTGTGTGCAGAGCACTGTACTAAGTGCTTGGGAAGTACAAGTTGGCAACATACAGAGACGGTCCCTACCCAACAGCGGGCTCACAGTAACAGTGCTTAGAACAGTGCTTTGCACATAGTAAGCACTTAACAAATACCATTATTATTATTAATATTATCATTATTATCATTATTATATCACCTTCAAGAGGCTTCCAAGTAGGGGAAGGTCCTCATTTCTCCTACTCTCTCTTGCTTCTGCATCACCTGTGCATGTGGACCTGTATCCTTTAAGCACTTGATATTCACCCCACTCTCAGTCCCAGAGCAGTTGGGTACATATCCATAGTTTATTTTAACGTCTGTCTATCCTCATAATAATAATAATAATAGTAATGTTTATTAAGCACTTGGTGCATGTCAACCACAGTACTGAGGTAGATACAGGATCATCAGGTCCCACATGAGGCTGACAGAGTAAGTAGGAGGGAGAACAGGTATTGAATCCCCATTTTGTATATGTATATATATATATATATTATATATTATATATATTATATATGTATATGTATATATGTTTGTACATATTTATTACTCTATTTATTTACTTATTTTACTTGTACCTATCTATTCTATTTTATTTTGTTAGTATGTTTGCTTTTGTTCTCTGTCTCCCCCTTCTAAACTGTGAGCCCACTGTTGGGTAGGGACTGTCTCTATATGTTGCCAGCTTGTACTTCCCAAGCGCTTAGTGCAGTGCTCTGCACACAGTAAGCGCTCAATAAATATGATTGATTGACTGATTGATTTTGCAGATTAAGGAACTGAGGTCCAGAGAATTAATTCATTCATTCAATCATATTTACTGAGCATTTACAGTGTGCAGAGCACTGTGCTAAGTGCTTGGGAAGTACAAGTAGGCAACAAATAGAGACGGTCCCTACCCAACAATGGACTTAAGCAAGATCACGCAGCAGTTAAGTGGCAGAGCCGGGATTAGAACCCAGGTCCTCTGACTCCTGGGCCCCTGCTCTTTCCACTGAGCCACGCTGATTCTCTGTTCAAGTCTAAAGACGTTTAGACTTTAAACTCTTTATGGGCAGGGAATGTGTCTACTAAATCTGTTGTATTGTACTCTACCAAGCGCTTAGTACTGTGTTTTGCAAAAGGCACTCAGTAAATACAATTGATCGATTGGTTCTCTGCTGTAATTAAGCGCTTAGTACAGTGCTCTGCACACAGTAAGCGCTCAATAAATACGATTGATGATGATACCACTGATCACTTGATTCTCGGCTGTGATTTGTTTTCTTCAACATGTCACCGTTCAGCATTGGAGAACTCTGTAGGTATTGTAAGTTAGTGATTAGAAGGATGATTCACCTTTGCCCTCTGGGTCAGCCTCTAGCCCTACTCAATCAATCAATCAATCAATCGTATTTATTGAGCGCTTACTGTGTGCAGAGCACTGTACTAAGCACTTGGGAAGTACAAGTTGGCAACATATAGAGACAGTCCCTACCCAACAGTGGGCTCACAGTCTACTCCAGGATTCACTCTCAGCTCAGACACTCGACTGGCCTCTGCAACAACCTCTTTCATTTCTAGCAGCTCTCCTCCCTGACCTTCACTGATTTCAATTAATAATTCAATGGTAGTATTTGAGCGCTTTGTGCAGAGCACGGTCCTAAGCCTTTGGGAGAGTTTGACAGAGCAGGGGTCTGGAAGTGAAAAGGACCTGGGTTCTAATCCCAGCTCTGCCACTTGTCTGCTGTGTGATTTTGGGCAAATCGCTTTACTTCTCTGGGCCTCAGTTACCTCATCTGTAAAATAGGGATTAAGAGTGTGCGTCCCATGTGGGGCAGGGGTTGTGTCCAATCTGATTAATTTCTATCTATCCCAGAGCTTAGAGACAGTGCTTGGCACATAGTCTCAGGCACATAGTCCCTTCAAAGCCCTACTGAGAGCTCACCTCCTCCAGGAGGCCTTCCCAGACTGAGCCCCCTCTTTCCTCTCCCCCTCCTCCCCCTCCACCTTACCTCCTCCCCCTCCCCACAGCACCTGCATATATGTATATATCTTTGTACGTATTTATTACTCTATGTATTCATTTATTTTATTTGTACATATTTATTCTATTTATTTTATTTTGTTAATATGTTTTGTTTTGTTCTCTGTCTCCCCCTTCTAGACTGTGAGCCTGCTGTTGGGCAGGGACCGTCTCTATATTTTGCCAACTTGTACTTCCCAAGCACTTAGTACAGTGCTCTGCACACAGTAAGCGCTCAATAAATACAATTGATGATGATGATGATGAACATAGTAAGTGCTTAACAAGTACCCTGATCATTATTATATTCATTATTATCCATTGGGTAGATACGATCCCTGATCTCAAGGAGCTTACAAACTAACTGGGATAGACTCACTGTGTGCAGAGCATTGAACTAAGTGCTTTAATTCAGTAGGTTATATCCAATGTGATCAAGCAATCAATGTTATTTATTGAACGCATACTGTGTGCAGAGCACTGTACTAATGGCAAAGTGGATAGAGCACGGGCCTTGGAGTCCGAAGGTCATGGGTTCTAATCCCAGCTCTGCCATTTGTCTTCTGTGTGACCTTGGGCAAGTTGCTTCACTTCTCTGTGCTTCAGTTACCTCATCTGTCAAATGGGGATTAAGACTGTGGGTGCCATGTGGGACAGGGACTATGTCCAACCCGATTTGCTTGTGTCCATCCCAGCGCTTGGTACAGTGCCTGGCACATAGTAAGCACTTAACCAATATCATTACTATCATTATTATTATTACTACCAGTGTTGGTAGGCACATTCCCTGCTCACAAGGAGCTTATTGGTAGATGCAGGTATATATCTGCTTGAATAGTAATGTCTTCCTTTCCTAATAGGTAGATAGGTTCCCAAACTGTTGAATTCCAGTTTTAACCCCAGCTGTGAGCTTCAGGGTGAAAAAGGAAGGAGAGGGGAGTAAAAATAATAGTTTAGAAAATTAAATGAACTGTGGCATTTGCTATTGTCTTACTGTTTGCCAAGTACTGGACTAAGTGTTGGGGTAAATACAATGCAATCAGGTTGAGCTCATAATCTAAGTAGGAGGGAGACCAGGTACTGAATCCCCATTTTACAGATGAAAGAACTGAGAACTTATGTGACTTATCCAAGGTCACAGAGCTGGCAACTGGTGGAGCCAGGTCCTCTGACTCCCAGGACCATGCTCTTTTATTAAGTCATGCTGTTCCTGGAAATAGGCAGAAGAATGGAGAGGGGGGTAAGGCACCCAACTGATGTTATTAAGTGGCAAGAACTCCTGCCATGTTCCCCTCTGCACTTCTAACCTGGTTGACGCCTTCATGCAGTTGACTGTTGACATTCTGCATTTGCGACCTGCCTGGTCGCAAAGTTTATAATGGGATTCAACTCATATGTGAGGATGAAAGAGGGAAAAAGACAGACAAATCCCAATTTTCAGAACACTTTTCCCCAGAAACCAGTTTCCATGGCTACTGTAATGTTATTTTTCTATTCTCTGCTCCTGCTGAAAAAAATAATGATAATACTATTATTAATGTAATGTTTAATGTTAATAAGGAGAGTATTTCTTAAGCCCTTACTATGTGCCAAGCACTACACTATGCTACACGCTGGGGTAGATGCAAGATAATCAGGTCAGACACAGCCCCTGTCTCATAAGGGGCTCACATTGTAAATAGGAGGGAAAACAGATGATCTCCACTTTAAAGATGTCTATGTCTAGAGTTGATGCAACTGCACCAACAGAATTTGAAACTTTTAAAAGAAGATCAGCAAGCGTTACTTAGTTCTTACCTTTCAGAAGCACCTCCCCACTTTCTCCCTCCTCTCTTCTCTTTCCTTCTCTCGCTCTCTCTCTCCCTCTCGATTTCTCTCCCCCTGCCCCTCCTGCCCTCAAGGAAATGAGGTTAATAACATTCTGTTTTTCTAGAAAATCCAATTAACTCAAAAAAGGTTTGGTACCAACACATATTCCCCTCTCGGGGTCGCACCTGGAGAGTTTCCAGCACTCTACCAGCCTCGACTACAGGAGGGAGAGTCAAGCAGAGGCATACCCATTCCATTCTTAGCTTGGGCAGTGGCTAGCGAGTGGAAGGTAATCTGCTACAAGTCAAAACTCAATTGTGCTGGGCAGCAGAGGCATGGGAGAGTCAAAGGCGGAGACTCAAGTTTACCGCACGGGAGGAGGCAATGGTAAACCACTTCCATATTTTTAGCAAGAAAACTCCATGGATATACTACCAGAAACATAGTAAATGCTTAACAAATATTACTATTATCATTATTGTACCTGAATCGATACCCTTGCACCTTTCCCCAGTGCCCTGCATATTGTAAGCACTTACTCAATGTCATAAATGTTAATTGACCTAAGCAAAACATTCTCGTTTCTTGTTTACTCGTAAAACAAATTTCTTGTTTACTCATAAAACAAACTAGCTTGACTAATTTTAGTGAAGCAGTTTCATTTTTTGTCTTTGTATTTTCCTTAGGCTATGAAATTATTTTGCTGATAATTTAGATGAGCAACAATACTTAATATCATCCCATAAATATTCCTAAAACAATCGGTGGTAAATAACTGCAGAAGTAACATCCAACTAGTCTAGCGGCTCTCTGGCCGCTACTGAAGAAAATGCCTGGTACTTTCTAATTTTCTTTTGATCTTTTTGGAACTCTGAATTCTCTGCAGCTTACTTTCTTACAAAGCAATGCTATTTCATATATTTAAAGAGCCTGTCAAATCTGATACTGTTATGTAAAAGCTTACCAAGATTTTTGTGGAGGTTTGTTCAGCCCACTTGAAAGACTCCACCAGCACTAATGAGTTTCATTCACGAACTCCTGGCAAATGAAAAGAAGATGATGTGAAATTTCTGTTGTATTAGAAGCAGCGTATAAATTGTATGTATGTGAGTCCTTTGACAAAGTAATGAGAGATGAATTTTGAGAGCCCAAATGATTCCAGGAGAAATCCCAGCGGCAAATTCAAGTAAAATCCAGCCTCTGGGTATGCAGTGAGAATCGACCTGAAGATGATTGACTGGAAATATTACTCAAAGGCAAAGACGTCTTGCCACACTGTCAAGCTTCCTAAAACGTGTCAACTCTATTTGGCTGAGGTGATGCTTTTCTATCGGTACCTGGAAAAAAGGAAAAAGAGGGCCATGGGAGAAAATCTATGGAAAACCCTAGAATGGTTATTCTTTTTAAGTTTCTTTCTATAGTCTGCACCCCAGATCTGGTTCTCCTAGGTGACCTGAGCGCAACAATGGCCAACTTTGGAAGCAATACGGCTTAAGGGTGGCTTAGTGGGAAGAGCCCGGGCTTGGGAGTTGGAGGATGTGGGTTCTAATCCCGGCTCCGCCACTTGTCAGCTGTGTGACTTTGGGCAAGTCACTTCACTTCTCTGTGCCTCAGTCCACTCATCTGCAAAATGGGGATTAAGTCTGTGAACCGCACTTGGGACAGCCTGATTACCTTGTATCTACCCCAGCGCTTAGAACAGTGCCCGGCATATAGTAAGTGCTTAACAAATACCACTGTTATCATTATTAGTGGAAAGAGCATAGACCTAAGAGTCAGAGAACCTGGGTTCTAATCCCAGCTCTGCCACTTGCCTGCTGTGTGATCTTGGGCAAGTCACTTCATTTTTCTGGGCCTCAGTTTCCTCAACTGTAAAATGGGGATTCAATACCTCTTTTCCTTCCTACTAAAACGGTAAGCCCCATGTGAGATGAGGACTGTGTCCGACCTGATTTGTTTCTACCCCCAGTGGTTTAGTGCTTGACATATAGTAACCACTTAACAAATACTATTTAATAAACAAAATACAAAAAGAAAAACTTTGCAGGGGGGAACAGCGGTGATTATTTAGAAAAACACAAGCTGATTTCAAACTCATGTGCTTCTTAATGACCCAAACAGAAGAGCTCTCATCATCGATCAAAATAAAGGGGGAAACCTGCAATGACTGCATAGCATAAGTTTTTCCCAGTTGGCTAAATCCTTGTTGATTGGGGCAGTGTAGACAAGATTTCTTCCCTGCGATCGTACCCTTCTTGGTGGCTCCTGATTGGCACAATCATTTGCCTGGTGAACAGGCCCTCATCTTCCCTCTTTAGAAGAAGAAATTCTGTAAAACTCAAAAAAAATTCACTTTGTTCTTCCTATATTCCAAATGTAACTATTTGGGGCTGGAGGAAGTTATCCCAAAGCTCACTTTTAACTAAATTAAATTATGTTTCAATTTGAATGGATCAGTGGATCAGTTTGAATGAGAAAAATGGGTGAAACTAATTTGAATCCTAATTTCCTTTACCTCTTTTGCATCCATCTTCATGGGTAAGGATACTCCTTCCATTCTTCCCTACCCACCTACACACCTTTCATATGTGCAATTTCTCTGAAAGTTTGAGCAGCTGCTCAAACGAGAGGGAACGATCTTCCAAATGAAAATTTCTGAAACACATCCATGCCTGTAGGACTGGGCAGGGGGCATGTCTACCAACTCTGTTATATCGTACTCTCCCCAGCATTTAGTACAGTCCTCTGCATACAGTAAACAGTTGATAACTACAGTTGATTGATTGACCGACTGGTTGCAATATAAACTCTAAAAGAAGCAAAAACTCAGTCATCAGTGGATGACTGGTTTGGTGGGTTTATGAAATTGGACACGAACAATCGCCACTGAGTATGTTTGAAATCAAATGTTGATTTTTCCCTTACAGGGTTTTAAATTTTTTTAATGAAAAATATTTCCACCTGAAAAATT
Source organism: Tachyglossus aculeatus (assembly GCF_015852505.1). Classification (NCBI taxonomy): domain Eukaryota; kingdom Metazoa; phylum Chordata; class Mammalia; order Monotremata; family Tachyglossidae; genus Tachyglossus; species Tachyglossus aculeatus. The sequence continues at coordinate 10,088,044 of NC_052098.1, forward strand.
CTCAAAAAAAAAACTTTCAATAGACTCAGCTTAATGCCTCATTTTTATGGCAATCCCCTGGGAATTGTTTTTTTTTTTTGCTCATTTCTCAGACTTTCTAAGTTTCCAAAAGTATCGTTCACAGTTATGAATATGTACAGGTAAAAATGACAACAGTGTAATTCTCACACACACATTGAAGCAATTATTTTCCTTACTCAGATATTGACTTCTGCAAGGGATTTTCAAAATCTCATCGGATTGGTTAAATTAAGGCTCGATCACTAAAAATTTCACTACCTTCATTTAACTTCACTAGGTGTCGATCTGGTAACTGCAGCCCACAGCCCTGGATCACCTGTTTCCACAGTACCCTTCCTCTTCCCCTGCCCTCATCCTGCAGATAGTGTTGTTGGAAATCCAGGCACCAGGCCAACCTCAGTAACTTCACACTAATACTTATGTGCTACAACTCTGTCTTCTCTTCTGCATGACAACAATTTCTCCTTCCTTATCTACTCCTGGGCCTACTGCCTCCACCAATTATGCCAGATCTTTACTTTCTTCCTGAAACAATCCCTAGTCACCGCCCCACCCCCCCGCCATCTCCCTTCTCTGGCCCCTGATGACCTTGTCATCTTCTTTTTTGGCAAAATCAAAGGCATCAGACATGAGGCAACCCAAAGTCCCCCAAGAGGAAATCTGCCTCTTTTCAAAATCTATCTCCTTTACCTGTGCCGCTGACCCCCATCCCTAATCTTCTAAAAACACTTGCACCCATTCTTCTTCCCTCCCTGACCACCCTCTTCAATGGCTCCCTCTCTCATGAATCCTTACCTTCTGTCTTCAAACATGCTCATATCTCCCCTCTCCTAAAAAATCCTTCTCTGGGTCCCACAGTATCAACCAGCTCTGGCCTCATCTCCCTCCCCCTAATCTTCAGCTCAGCTCCTTTCTTCTTAAATCCCAATGGTGCTTTCTCTAGACAGCCATTTTTTCAACTGAACAGTTTCATTTGTCTAGCAATGTTCTACAGAAAACGCTGAAGAGTTATTCAGGGCTCCTAGGAGCACGGATATGGGTGGAGAAGAAACCCGAGTAACTGAAGAGGAGACCAAATTATTCCTAGAATATCAGGAATAGGCTGAAACAACATACTATGAAGCTTGGTTTGTTGCCTCGGTCCTTATTTGGAAGCTAGAAACCATTCACTTTTGATTTAATTGTGCAAAACATAGCAATGTGATAAAAGTTTTTTATGGAAATTTCTCCCAGCAACACAATCAATCATATTTCCACCTCATGCGCTGTCTTGAGCCCCTGAGCCGCAAAGACTTTTTTTTCCTTTGGAGCTTACTTGTTAAATTAGCACTGATCAAAGGCTAAAACATTTATCATGCTTATTAGTGAATAAACCTAGCAGCAGGTATCCCAAGTGAGGAAGCAAATCCTCATTTCCTGCAAGAATGAATTGGAAATCATCCAAACTGCTTGCAAACATTTTTCAGGAGTGACGAATTGTCAAAAAGAAAGCAGCTGCTAGATATGGCAGCACCAGGGTTAGGGGGAGGGAAAAAAAAAAGAAGCATCTTTCGGAGGTATCTTCAAACTAGCCTGTGGGGATGTTCTGCAGCTTGATTTACTGTAATTGCCTTTGAAATCCGGTATCAGCTGACTTGTCTACTGAGTTTCTGAGTAACTATCTACCTAAACTATTGGGGTTCTTAATGCTCAGATAAATCAGAAATTCCTGACACTTGTTCTATCCCCATTTAATTTGTGAGGATGCCAGTGAATATATACCAAGTCATAGGTGTTCTCTCTGGTAAGCTGGAGAAAAATGGCCATTCCAGTCTTGATGGGAGTTCCTCTCTTCATGATAGCAGTGCCACTTGTGCAAGAATGGAACTGGAGAGTGACAATTAAGGCTCCGTGCAGTCCAGACTCTTACCTGTTGACGTTTTTGTCACCGACGTTCCTTGGCAGCCTTTCCATGTTCTTGTTTCATCCTTTTATGCGAATCTAATTTTAGTTTGAAATCTTCCTCAAGGGACTGCCTAAGGATGGATCTCAGAATGAGTTCAGGCTGAGGGTTTCTGTTTTGTTATACTTGATTGGTGTGCCAATGGGTTTGCCTTTGCATTCGAGAATGACCATTTTAAATCCCATGTCGCTCGGGATGATTTTTCCACCAGAAGTCAGACAATGCCAGAATGGCCTCATATGAACCAGATGAAAAATTGGTACTGGAAGTGGGATAAGAGAAAACATTCATTCATTCATTCATTCAATCGTATTTATTGAGCGATTACTGTGTGCAGAGCACTGTACTAAGTGCTTGGGAAGTATAAGTTGGCAACATATAGAGACAGTCCCTACCCAACAACAGGCTCACAGTCTAGAAGGAAATCTTCTTGGCGGGAATCTTTGTGTTGCTTGTCAAAGAAAGCTTTCTGACCAGTTTTGAGGAGGTGGCCTTTGATTCTGCATCTGATGGTAAAATCTGGCACTTTGTAGAACATATTATGACATAGGTAGGTGCTATGTCAATGGAAAGGCTTGCGTCTGGCAAACGAGTATTATGCCGCCGTGCATTATACAGTGGAGACAGATTTTCTGGGGAGGTTCCCTGAAATTCTCCTTTATTGGTGCCACCTTCGTGATTCCAGCGATGCTGGCACTTAGAACAGTGCTCTCCACATAGTCAGTGCTTAACAAATATTGTTGTTATTATTATCATTTATTCAGCTATCCTGATCACTGCCCTATTCCCTGCTCTATCCAATTCTTCCTGCTTTCACTAGTTCATTCACTCAGTCCTATTTATTGAGTGCTTAATGTGTGCAGAACACTGTACTAAGCACTTGGGAAAGTACAACACAAGAATAAACAGTGACATTTGTAAATAATTTCTGCCTGTTACCCTCCATTAAAAGTTCCTTAAGGACAAGGAATGTCTGCCATGACTTCTGAATTCTCCCAAGTACACAAGTACAACAGTTAGCATTCAGTAGATGTTCAATAGATATCTTTCATTCACTGATTGACATTTTGCATAATACAGTGCTAAGCGCTTGGCACAGTGCTTTGCACACAATAAATATGGTGATGATTATTATTATAATATCACCAAAGCATTTTACTCTTTCCAGTGAAGTCCTGGAAAATCCGTAGTACCTTGCTCCAAGTTGTTGACAAAGTAATTCCAGCACCTTGGAGAGCTAGATAGGTTTGAATAATTTTATTCCCACTTCCCAGATAGGGAAACTGGGACAGATGGAGGGGATTGAATGACCTAAAATAACTCAGTGATCCAGAGCATTACTAGGTCTGGAACCAGATCTCTGGACACGTCGGCCCATACTCTTTGCAGTAGAAAATATTGTCGCCTTCAAGTGTTACATCCCTCTGGGATCATATATTATCTTACTCCGCAGGCATGCTATAACTCGGCACACTATAAAAGACACGCTATAGCTCGGCAGAGACAGCCGCTTGGAACTTGTCAGCAGAAGCCCCAGGGTTAAGAATGACGTTCAGAATAGAATTTTAATTTCCTTACCTGTAGGCTTGCCCCAACTCATGGTTTCATATAAAAAGTTGGCAAGGGAGATTGAGCTAGATAGGTAGGTTCCTTTCATTATTAATTTTTGCTGTCTTCTCTTTCTTTATTCGCCCGAAGCCATGGCAATGTCTGCATTCAACGAGTCACCAAAATCGACCTGATATTGTGTTTCTGTAGAGATGTGATCTATCAATCTTGGTTTTAGGGAGCCAAAAACATCGGAAGGGAAGCACTAGAGCCCTGATCATGTAACTCAGGTTTATACTCATGAAACATGCTTACAGTGATCATATTGCATGAGAGTTCATTTTTCTTTTATCTGGGCTGAAGTCAGAAGGGTGTGGGACCTTTCAGGATCATGATGATGGGACACCTTTTGCGGGGCTGGAGGGAGAGGGTGTGAAGAGGAGGAGAAAAGGAGAGAAGGACTCAGGAGAAAAGGGATTGGAAAAGGGGGCCTTAGTTTCCAGGGACAAGGGGACTATAAGGAGGTGTTGACAGGACTGGGATTTGCCAATAAAGCCTTGACTTACAGCACAGGCTTGATGTACTCCCTTATTCAAATTCCCTACTTGAGTATCGAAAACCCCACCCCTATCCCAGTGTAATGCCTAAGTTATGTAATGCCTAAATTACACATCTGTGGAAAACAGGCAAACAGAAACACTAATAACCACTTAATCTTAGTTTTTACCAGCACTCTTATAAAGATAATTATGAGCTGTTCACTTGTGCTTTTTTTCCTTAAAAAATTCTGTGGCCCTGTGAAACTGGGGGAAATCAAAAGCCATCATTTTTTGTCATGACATGAGTCATCCACTTAATATCCCTCCCTTAACAACACGGAGTGCTGTACTACAGCATGTGCTGAGATGAAGCACAATGGGAATTTTATACCGGCTATTTGCTACTTATGAATTATCCCTGTGAAGCACAATAAACAAACTAAGGCACTGAAGAGCAGCAGGGAAATGGATTTTTGTCACTTGGCTGAAAAGAAATAAAGTCTGCCTTAAATAGGTAAGGTGAATGTACCATTCAGATTGGTTGGTTGATTCTAAAATAATAATAAAGAAAATCAATCTCCCGATCCTTTTTTGTCAATCTACTAGTGCCAGGCAAAATTCCCAATTTTTGTCATTTCCCCCCCATGGCCAGCTTTGTGTGCTGGTGAAATTGGTAACACTTTGTCTCTGCAATCTCCTTTGGATAATAGAAACACTCCAGCATTTTTGGTTCAGGGGTTGGCAGGTCTATTATTTCAGTCAGAGGGAAAAAAAGAGGCAAATTACAGGGGCAGCATTAAGACTAATGTCTCTAGGCATCGGGAACCAACCAAAGCACCAAGGCATATTGATGTGAGGTGTTCACCCAAGTTTCCAGTATCAGTGACCAAAATTTGCATTACATTTTGTTTCCTGCCAAGTGGCTTAACCATCTGGCACTAATTTTAAGAGTCTAGCTACATCCACACTCAGTTGCCAACCATAGTATGGGAAGGGAAAATGAAGGGCAATTTCCTTGAGAGTGGGTCAATCAATCAATCAATCAATTGCATTTACTGAGCACTTATTGTGTGCAGAGCATTTGGGAGAATACAAATGACAATATAACAGACACATTCCTTGCCCACAACAAGCTCACAGTCTTCAGGGGAGACAGACATTAATATGAAAAAATAAATTATGGGATATGTACATAAGTGCTGTGGGGCTGGAAACAGGGATGGTCAATAAAGGGATTGAGTTGGGGCAACTCAGAAGGGAGTAGGAAAAGAGGAAATGAGGACTTAAGGAAGGCCTCTTGGTGGAGATGTGCCTTCAATAAGGCCATAAAGCCGGGGAGAGTAATTATCCGTCAGATATGAAGAGGGAGGGCATTCCAGGTCAGAGGCAGGATGTGGGCGAGAGGCCAGCAGTGAGATAGAGGAGATGGAGGCACAGTGAGAAGATTAGCATTAGAGGAGTGAAGTGTGCGGGCTGGGTTGTAGTAGGAGAGCAGCGAGGTGAGGTAGGAGGGGGGCAAGGTGATTGAGGGGGCAAGGGGATTGAGTGCTTGGGTGTCCTTAAAGGTCCAGTGGCCACCAAAGAGACTGCAACAGGGGCCAAACAAAGGGGCGGGAGGTTCCTGGAAATAGGCTTGCGAGAACAGAGAGGTGGGTCAAGACGTGTTCATTCATGGATCCTATGCTCAGCCCTGTCTGCCTGTTTCCCTCAGTCATTTAGTCACACCACCTTTAGTGAGTGGAAGAGTCAGCTGGCGGGTTAGGCCAAGGAAGTTAGGTGATATGCCCCATACCGATTTCACCTCTTTGATTATTCAGTGTCATTCAAAGAACAGGAATTTAATATTAAATAACAACAAGGTCACCAAAAGACAGATGGATGGACATTTTATGGCTTCATCCCATCAGTCCTATCATCATCATCATCAATCGTATTTATTGAGTGCTTACTATGTGCAGAGCACTGTACTAAGCGCTTGGGAAGTATAAATTGGCAACATATAGAGACAGTCCCTACCCAACAGTGGGCTCACAGTCTAAAAGGCTCACAGTCTAAAATACTATACTATACAGTCTAAAATACACAGTCTAAAATACTATACTAGTTAAAATAGTATTAATCTGGAGGGCAACCAATCAATGCACTGTTCCTTCAAGATTCCCATTGTCATGGTCAGAGGCAGAATGTAGGGTTGGATCAACCGATGGCTTGACTCATTGCTTAGGCTCGAATAAATTTGAAAGGGACACCAAATAAAAGCCTTCCTTTATTTTTAAGTGAACTGCAATGGAAAGAAAAAAGTACTTGGTTTGTGTGAAGTTCATCCTCCTGCTGAAGGGACTCCTTTAAACATTGTTAAGTAAAACAGAATTATGGTTGAAGATTAGCTGGAGGCAAGGAATTAATGAAAAAACTACCCTGTTGTGAGACCTAGCAAATTAGGAGCTATAAAATGGGTATTATATTTAGCGGTGTTAAAAAACTATTTGGAGTTGGTAGGTTTGGGGATTTCCTTGTGCTTAATATTAACCTGGGAAAACAATGCCCAGGGGTGGTTAAAAAGAGAATGCTTATATTTTAAAGAAAAATTAAAGGGTGCATGTAAAACTGTCAAAAATTGTTTTTCTTGTGACCCATTTCTGTATTACACACTGGCCTAGTGCGCTCCTTGTGACTCTAATAATGCAAAATGGCAGTGGATTATTAGGGAGAGGGGTGGCCTTCACAGGGCATTGGCGATGCCAACAGACAGTATCGAAAACAGGCACAGACCCCGTATGGGACAAAACCACTAGAGCAGCAAGGTTCTAACCATAAGTGCAAACAATTCAACAGGGTGTGCTACTCCAACACTGGTCTTTACTGTGAGAAGCAGCATGGCCTAGTGGAAAGAGCACAGGACTGGGAGTCAGAGGACCTGAGTCCTAATTCTGGCTCCACCACCTGTATGCTGAGTGACCTTGGGCAAGTCATTTAACCTCCGGGTCTCGGTTTCCTCATCTGCAAAATGGAGAGTCAATACCGGTTCTCCCTCCTATTTTGACCGTGAGATTCATGAGGGACAGGAACTGTGCCTGAGCTGATTATCTTGTAACTACTCCAGTACTTGGCACATAGTAAGTGCTCAGCAAATACCACAGTTATCATTATTACCACATGTACTAGATCAAGTCGTTAACTTATCTGTGCTCCAATTTCCCCATCTGTAAAAATGGGAATAAGACACCTGTTCTCCCTTCCCTATAGACTGGGAGCACCATGTGGAACAGGAACTGTGTCCGATAGGATTATCATGTATCGTAGCACCGTGCTTGACACGTAGTAAGTACTTAACAAAAATCATTAATTATTATTGCTATAATTTCAGCTGCAGACATACACATGGAAAGAATCTCACCATCAGCATCATCTTCAAAACCAAAGGTCAGGTCATTATGTGTATATATATATATATATATATATATATGTATGTGTGTGTGTATATATATATATATATATATATATATATATATATATATATGTGTGTGTATGTGTGTGTGTATATATATATGTGTGTGTGTGTGTGTGTGTGTGTGTGTGTGTGTGTGTGTGTGTGTCCGCGTGTGCCCGCATGTGCGCAAATTCACATATACATATATATGCATATATCTCTACATATATTTCTATATAAATTCACAATGTTTGCTTATAAGCTTTCTACACACAGGCACAGCCATAAATAAGCAGTCTAAATATGCATATTTGAAATACCCTGGGAGGACAATGCCGAGAAGGCTTAGGATGAAGCAAAAATACCTACGGCAGGCGAGTTTCAATAACAAGTCCTATTTGCAGTCATTTCTATCTGATATTAGAAAACGAATGCTCCAAAATGGTCATGTTCTGCCGCGGACTCTTGAGACTTTGCAACTCCCATAGACAAGCCTGCGGTTATTTTTTAAGTGTCTTCCTTGTGGGTAAGGCAAGGTTTGGTATGGCCCAGTTTCCCTCAGGATTCCTCCTTCAAAGACAGCAGAAAGAGTTTGCAGGGCAGGTCGGTAGCATAAACGCACAGGGAACCAGGTGCTAGGGGAAATGCTAGGAGAAGAAGGGGATGGCCTCAGCCATCAGCTATAAAAACATCAGGAACTTCAAATGTCAACTGTTGGAGGATGAGTTGGGAAGAACTAGGAGGCATTTCTTGGCAACATTTTAGGATAAATAATTCATTAATGGCTTGTTAATTTAAGAATGAAATTTTAGCTGGGTAAGAAAGTCGGGCTCCATTGACTGTTTATAGCCTGCAGGAATGATGATGATGAATAATAATATTGATAATAATAATAGCAGCATATGCTAATTTCTTTTGTATTGTATTCATTCATTCAATCGTTTTTATTGAGCACTTACTGTGTGCAGAGCACTGTACTAAGAGCTTGGGAAGTACAAGTTGGCAACATATAGAGACGGTCCCTATCCGACAACGGGCTCACAGTCTAGAAGGGGGAGACAGACAACAAAACAAAACATGTAGATGGGTGTCAAAGTCGTCAGAACAGATAGAATTAAAGCTAGATGCACATCATTAACAAAATAAATGGAATAGTAAATATGTACAAGTAAAATAGAATAATAAATCTGTACAAATATATACAGCACATAGTAAGCACTTAACAAATGTCATTATTATTATTATTATTATTATATACAAATGCTGTGGGGAGGGGAAGGAGGAGAGGAAAAAGGGGGCTCAGTGTGGGAAGGCCTCTCCCAAGCACTTAGAACAGTGTTCTGCACATAATAAGTGCTCAATAAATGCCATTAATTGATTGTCAAGCGCTAATTAGGTTCCAAGTGCTGCGCTAACCACTGGGGTAGATACATCGTGATCAGGTCAGACACAGTCCGCATCCCTCACTGGGCTGACCATCCAAGTAAGAGGGAGGAGAGGCATTGAATCTTCATTTTACATATGAGGAAGCTGTGGCATCGAGAAGCTAAATGACTTCTCCAGGGTCACACAGAGGCAGGTTGCAGAGCCGGGGTTAGAATGTAGATCCTTTGACTCCCAGTCCCAAGCGCTTTCCATTCGACCTTTTCTAATGGTATTTATTGAGAGTTTACTGTGTGCAGAGTACTGTACTAAAAGATTGGTAGAATAAAATACAATAGGGTTGGTAGATGTGATCCCTGCCCGCAAGGAGTTTACAGTCTAGAGGGGGAGACAGATAGTAAATACATCGGAGATAGAGGAGCTGGTAGAATATAAGGATATCCGATTAATGAAAGATGCAATGGAGAACTTTGTCTCCTAATCAGAGGGTTACATTTTATATTGGTTTGGGCTATTGAATACCAAATACTGGTCTATAATTTCTAGGTTTTTCTTTGCAGTGATTAGTTTAGATTTTACATATCCTACTTAGTGAGATATATGAAATTATAGCATGACACAATCTCCCATCTTTTGGGCTGAATATTTTTACAAACATAAATGAAAAAGAACTCTTCCCAGGATTAAATTTTTCTAGAAACAAAGAAGCTATTTTATCTCCTTGGGGATGGGATCTTTCACCAGTTTGAAGACTCTTTAAAGGGGCAAGGACTTCCCTTTGTCTCTAGCCCATTCCAGGAAGTTTAACACAACCATCAAAACACACGCGCACACACACACACACACACACACACACACACACACACACACACACCCCGCCCCCCTCCCCTTCAACGGCAATGTGCTAACATAAGTATTCACCCTCATACAGATGTCACTCAATCAATGTTCTTTTTTGAGCCCTTAATTTTTTATGCTATTTTCATTCACTCATTCATTCAATCGTATTTATTGAGCACTTACTGTGTGCAGAGCACTGTACTAAGCGCTTGGGAAGTACAAGTTGGCAACATATAGAGACAGTCCCTACCCAACAGTGGGCTCACAGTTTAGAAGGGGGAGACAGACAACAAAACAAAACATATAGACAGGTGTCAAAACCATCAGAATAGAATTACAGCTATATGCATATCATTAATAAAATAAATACAGTAATAAATATGTACAAGATAATAGGGTAATAAATCTGTACAAATATATACAGGTGCTGTGGGGAGGGGAAGGGGGTAGGGCAGGGGGGAGGGGGAGGAGGAGAGGAAAAAGGGGGCTCAATCTGAGAAGGCCTCCTGGAGGAGGTGAGCTCTCAGTAGGGCTTCAAAGGGAGGAAGAGAGCAAGTTAAATGCTTTTGTTAAGTGCTTAGTTTGTTAAGTGTTTTTTAGCATTTATGTTAATCAGGTTGGACACAGTCCCTGTCCCACACTGGGCTCACAGTCTTAATCCCCATTTTAGGGATGAGGGAACTGAGGTCCAGAGAAGTTAAGTGATTTGCCCAAGATCACACAGCAGACAAGTGGCAGAGCCAGATTTAGAATCCAGGTCTTTCTGACTCCCAAGCCCATGCTCTATCCATTAGGCCACACTACTTCTATGAGCAAAGCACTGTACAGAACGTTTGGGAAAGCGCAATAGAGCAGAGCTGATTGAAGTAAGTAATGCCTGTCCACAAGGCTATTATAGTCTACAGGGGAGACAGCCATTAAATTAGATTAATGAGAAGCAGCTTGGCTCAGTGGAAAGAGCCCGGGCTTTGGAGTCAGAGGTCATGGGTTCAATTCCCGGCTCCGCCAATTGTCAGCTGTGTGACTTTGGTCAAGTCACTTCACTTCTCTGTGCCTCAGTTCCCTCATCTGTAAAATGGGGATTAAGACTGTGAGCCCCCAGTGGGACAACCTGATCACCTTGTAACCTCCCCAGTGCTTAGAACAGTGCTTTGCACATGGTAAGTGCTTAATAAATGCCATCATTATTATTATTATTATTAGATTAGGGATAGGGGAATTCATAGAATATAAGAATATTTTCATTAGTTTTGTGGGACTAGGGTGAGTATCAAAGTGCGTAAGCGTGGTTCAGTGGAAAGAGCACAGGCTTGGGAGTCAGAGGTCAGGGGTTCGAGTCCTGACTCCACCACTTGTCAGCTGTGTGACCTTGGGCAAGCCATTTAACTTCTCTGTGCCTCAGTTCCCTCATCTGTAAAATGGGGATTAAGACTGTGAGCCCCACGTGGGACAACCTGATCCCCCAAGCGCTTAGAACAGTGCTTTGCACATAGTAAGCGCTTAACAAATACCATTGTTAGTGTTATTATTATTAAGGGGTACATAGCCATGTTCATAGTCAATGCAGAGGATGGATAGAGGAAATAAAGGGCTTAGTCAAGGAAGGTCTCTTGGAGGAGATGTGATTTTAGAAGGGATTTGAAGGTGGAGAGAGTGGTAATTTGTCATATATGAAAGAGGAGAGAGTTCCAGGCCCGAGGGAAAGGACAAATACATTGCTATATCACTTTAAAATGAATATAGTTCTTTAGGTCTCCCTTGAATTAGCACTAAAGTTGATGAGTAGTAAAAAGACAAGTCTCTTTTTGACATCAATAAACAAGTTTACTTTAGGCTCTGAGAAAGCAGCTGAGATATAGTTGGCCTCTTTTCTTGTTAATTCTGAAATGAGACTATCCCCGAGTCCTCAACCCCTCCCCCCAGTTCCTACCACCACATTAAAGAATTTTTGGCAGGTATATAGTCCTTTCTAAAAACTGCCAGCAGTGGGATGTCATGGCATTGCTGCTTTCTTATGCAAATTAGAGAAACAGTGCTGCTTCTTATCAACAATTCATAAAAGAAAGTTTATTTTTAATTAAAATGTTTTGAACAATAATATGTGAGGAGAAAAAAAAAGAAGAGAAATCTCAAGGTCCCTGTAACAGAGGATAAAATTGAGCAAGAATTTTCCTAAGGAAATGGAAGATGCCACCCCCTTCCCAATCATTGAGTTTAATGTCCCTTCACAGTTCAGAGAATTGTCGGTCAGAGCTCCTGGCTGTGTCACCCACTTGAGCGTGTTTGGAGCCAAGAGGTAAATCTCAGAGTCCATTGAATGGTTGTGTTTTCCAGAGAGTCATGGGCTGTAAATCAGACACTTCACTTAAAAGCAGATTTATTTGAACGGCATTCACAAGTAGAGGTTGATAAATGAACTTTTCTCTGTAATGGGGGATAATTGCCGACCATCTGCATTTTCACAAGAGGTAGGGGTTGGGACACTGCATTTATTTATTTAATCAGGAAAGGTGCTGGAGATAAGACTGATTTCAAAAGATACCATTGTTGAAGGCGGCAGTTAACAGAGAGGTTAAAGAGTCATGAAGACAGAGTAACAACACTACTGTCAGTTTCCAAGAGGGGGACCAGCCTAATTTACTGTTGATAGCTTTGCTTGGAAAACTTGTTATATTGGATTCGGCGTCAGGAATGGGAGGCTACTCACTCCATGGTTGATCATATATCTCAGTTTACCTGGGTCGGCCCAAGATTTTACAGGCTGAGCCTGGCAATTCAATAAAATCATAAAAAAAAGTTTTGGAATTGTGACTGTCCTCTGCCTTCCAATGACCTCCAGTCGCCCTTACTTTAATAATAATAATAATAATAATACTAGTCATGGTATTTAAGCACTTACTATGTGCCAAGCACTGTTCTATAATAATAATAATGATGGAATTTGTTAAATGCTTACTATGTGCCAAGCATTGTTCTATAATAATGGCATTTGTTAAATGCTTCTTATGTGCAAAGCTCTGTTCTAGGTGCTGGGGGGGATACAAGGTGATCAGGTTGTCCCACGTGGGGCTCAAAGTCTTAATCTCCATTTTAAAGATGAGGTAACTGAGGCTCAGAGAAGTTAAGTGACTTGCCCAAGGTCACACAGCAGATGTGTGGTGGGGCTGGGATTAGAACCCATGACCTCTGTCTCCCAGGCCCGTGCTCTTTCCACTAAGCCACGCTGCTTATGATGATGGTATTTGTTAAGCGCTTAGTATGTGCCAAGCACTGTGCTAAGCGCTGGGGTAGAAACAAGGTAATAAGGTTGTCCCGCATGAGGCTCACAGTCTTAATCCCCATTTTACAGATGAAGCAACTGAGGCCCAGAGAAGTTAAGTGACTTGCCCAAGGTCACACAGCAGACAAGTGGCAGAGTTGGAATTAGAACCCATGACCTTTGGACTCCCAAGCCCGGGCTCTTGCCAGTAGGCCACGCTGCTTCAAGTTCTTGAACTTTGGTCTAGAGCAAACTCAGTTCCTGCTAAGTGTATGTCACACAACATGCTGGGCCTTGTATTGTGGATCAACCAAAATGCTGGATTATCAGTTGACTTTGAACTCCATACCTTTCTCCCAGTCCCCACTCTCAGGATTAGCTAAAAGGAAGGGTAAGCAAATGAATATGGCCAATCTACTCAATCCCTTCTAACTCTTTCCATCAAGATCACACCACAGGGAAGACTCTTGGTCTTCAGGGACGAAAGCCTAAAACTAAGCGCTCAATAAATACGACTGAATGAATGAATATAGGAAGCCTTGTCTCCTGCCAAAACCCCAAGCCAACCTTTCTCTCAGAGAAATTGACATTGTCTTTGGGAGTGAGAGTGAGGGTCTTCCAAAAATGACAGGATCTCAGGTCTGAAAGAGACCCGAGGGATCAAACCCAATTACACAGTTCTATTTTTCCCCGACTCGTAACGTTTACTTTGTTATTTTGCTTGGTTAAAAAGTCTTAGCTTTGGTAGATTTGGGAAATGGGCCACAAATTTTTCATTACCGTAAGTGAAATCCAGATTCCAGGTAACATTGCCAATGTAATTGTCCAATGATGGAAAGAGATGACAAGGTCTTTAGAGGAAATCAGAAGCAAATGCTCAAAACATTGATCATTTTAACTTTCTTTTTCTAATTTTTCAGATTAAATCCTATAGAAAGAAGTTGTTTGTCTACCCCTCTGGATAACGTAGAAACAGGTGAGGAGGGAAATTTTAAGTGTGAATAGTTTGAAGAATGTCACCACTGGAGAAAAAAAAAAGATCAATAGCAGGGGAAAACAAGTTGAGACTAAATCAGTCAGATAAGAAAAGAAGAAAACAATACTAGCTTGCTCTTTCTACCACAGGCCTCCCAGAAGGTCCTACAGAAAATGAAACTACAAGAGACAGGGACCGAAACAGCAGTGGTATGAATTGTTTTCTCCTAGTATAGGACCAGTATATATTTCCTAGTGAGTGCACAACTGAAATGCTTTATGCTTTGCCTAGCATGCTGTTGGCATCCGATAAATGCTCAATAATAGTAAGAATTATGTTATTATTTTTATCCATCCTGACATCTCAGGATTTGCCCCTTAAGAAAAGACAGGTTCAGAATCTTTTAACACCTCTAGACTACTGTGTTAAGTAGCGTTACCTGGGCAGACTGAAGAGGTAAAGCCAGAGAAGATCAAGGTCACAGATGGCAACAGTTTTCTTGATGCATTTTGTACCATAATTCAGAATTCATGGAGGGCTCCTGTCGAACAATCACCCAGAGAGCCAGACATTAGAGAAATGGAAGTGAAGCAATTAAAAACCTGTTTTTTGCCTTAGGCCTGCTTTTAGCTCATTGTTCATTAGATGAGTTTGTTCCCGTGCTTCATATTCAACAGCTCATTTGGTTGAACCTATGACCAATAAAAGGAAAAATCCAGGAAAAACAGCAGCAGAGAGCAGTCTGGGGCTTTGGGTGGGAGGTCAGAATGGCCAGAACTAAACTCTAAAGGGCCAGTGATTAGTAAAACAAAGGCTCAGCCAATGCTGCAACCCAGCTGAAAACAAGGACTCAAATTGCAGGCAGACAGGCCAGCCAGATCCACTGCCATCAAGCAGGGAAGAGCTCTCTTCAGCAAAAGCTGTGCTGCAAACATTAAATACTACAACATGACAAGGAACAAACATTTTGGGGGCCCAATGTGGCAGGAGCTGAGGATTCCTCATTGGCCTTTTCATCCACACGGGCACAGGTGAACTTCACCCTTAGTTGTGCCTTCTTTGACTAGAAAGGACAGCTATATACAATCTTGGCAACTTGTCCAAATTAGAATTTGGGCTTGTAAACAAGATGCTGAGGATCTGATTTTATCCTCCTCATTTTTTTTTTCCGGATTTACTTTCAAACATTTTGAGCGTAGAGGGTAGCAAGCACTTCTTTTGAGGGAATATCCTTTAAGATGGCAATACAGTGATTATAGAACATGGCCATTATGTGTGAACTTATGGAAAAATTTTCCTTGAAATGACTCAGGTCATAGGAGAAGGGGACAAGCAATCTATCTTTATGAAAGCTCTGAAAAACTCCATTCTGTTAAATACAGTCTTTCAGGGGAGGGAGCATATTTACCCTATTAATTTGATATTTGCCCCCAACCCCACAGCACTTATGTATACATCTTTAAAACATATATTGTAAACTATTTAGTCTTATTACTGTCTGTCTCCTCTCCTAGACTGTAAGCTCATTATGGGAAGGGAAGGTGTCTGTTACTCCTGTTGTATTCTTCCAAGCGCTTAGTACAGTGCTCTGCACATATTAAGTAGTCAATGAATACCATTGACTATTAAGTGTTTTGAGAAAAGGAATGAAAGTGAATATGAGGAGAGCTCCGCTACATCTGACCCAAGGTTGAATTGAGAATAAAATAGATTTTAGACTTCCAGGTAGATCCCACCAAACACTATAGTATCTTGGCTTGTTTTCCACATCCTCTGAGGAAGTGGGAATGGGCCAAATTCTATGAGTATAGTTTAAGAAAAACATAAATAAACCCCCAAACCTACTAAATGGTAAGGGCTTTACTACAAACATCTACTGAATGCACTAGGTACACTATGGAACTACCCTCTCTTAGATATTTTAAAATGACTTAGCTGTTCCACTAACTGCACAGAATCATGGGAATACTCTCTCACAGCTCCATCTCATCTTTTGATCCTATGATTATTTTATTTTGAAACCCTTTCTGAATTCATCTGTGGCCAATGTAAAGAAAAAAAAGACTAAAGAAAGGATGCTTTCCTGTAATTTTCTGGCATGCTTTGCGGAACCACAAACTATGACTATTTGGAAAAGGATTTGATACAGGATGTGTAGAGCAATTTTCCAAATTTCTGAAAGTACGAAATTATCTTTTCTGTTATCTTCATTACTGTAACTGCTTCTTATTTTTCTCATATGCTCCATTAGGTCAGAAAACACCTTAATGTCCTTGCTTATAGAATTTAATTTGATTCCAAATTTTGATTTAATTCTATTTTCATCAAGGCTACTAAAGTCCAAACTTTAAATCTATAGAGTTGCATGGATGATAGGAAACAAGTGATCATTAAAGAGAGAGAGAGAGTGTGTGTGTGTGTGGCTATCCAGACAATGGGCCACAAACCTCATTTGGGTTTGCTGGAGATACTGGAGGGAATGTTGCCTAGTGGAAAAAGCATGGGATGGGAAACAGGAGGTCCGGGCAGCACTTAGAACAGTGCTTTGCACATAGTAAGCGCTTAATAAATGCCATCATTATAATGCCAGCTTTACCACTTTAACTTGGGCAAATCACTTAGCCTCATTGAGTATCAGTTTTCTCATCTGTAAAAATCAGAATAAAATACCTGCTCTCTCACTACAGCCTAGATTTTGGTCCCCACGTGGGATGGGGACTCTATCCATTCTGATTATTCTGGGCGTACTCCAGCTGATGCAGATTCTCCATAGTATGATAACTCAAGTGCTAATCACAGTGCTCTGCACACAGTAAGGGCTCAATAAATTCCATTGATCGACAGTCCATACAGCAGGTAATTGACTGACTCATTGATCGTTGACAATTGAATGTACTTTCAGTGGATGAGGTTTCTCTGGAATGCCAACAGCTAGGGGAAGGAATGTGTCTGTTTATTGTTGTATTGTACAGTCCCAAGCACTTAGTGCAATGCTCTACACAGAGTAAGCACTCAATAAATATGATTGACTGACTGGCTAATGTCCCCAAAGTTCTACTGGCATATTGTCCTCCCCCAAAGCCCATATTTCCACATTCCCAGGTACACTTCACTTCTCTAGTTCCAAGCTTCTCACTGTACTTTTATCTCGTCTATCTCATTGCCGATCCCTTGCCCACATCCTGCCTCTGGCCTAGAACACCCTCCCTTCTCAAATCAGACAGACAATTACTCTCCCCCCACTTCAGGGCCTTATAGAAGACACGTCTCCTCCAAGAAGCCTTCCCTAAGCCCTCCTTTACTCTTCTCCAACTCCCTTCTACCTCACCCTTTCTCCCTTTATTCATCCCCCCCCGCCCAGCCCCACAGCACTTATGTACATATCTGTAATTTCTTTATCCGTATTAATGCCTGTCTCCCCCTCTAGACTGAAAGCTCATTTTGGGCAGGGAATGTGTTTGTCTAGTGTTATATTCTACTCTCCCAAGTGCTTAGTACAGTGCTCTGCACACAGTAAAGGCTCAATAAATATGACAATGAATGAATGAAGCTTTATGTTCCCAAGTGCCTAATGCAGTGCTTGGCACATGGTAGGTACTCAATACATAGTGATGAAGGTGATGGTGATGAAGGTGAGTTCTTTTTTTTAACATTCACCTTTTTCCATAATTGTTTGATGTTTTCACTGAAGGAGTCCTTATTCTTAATTGTCAGATTTGTCATGGTAATCTTATGAGTTGGTCTGAATTGATTTGGGCCAAATCAGGTCCTAGTAACAAACTGACACTAACCATAGGAGCAAGCAGGAAGTGGCTAATTTGGATTTCAAACCCCAGGCGAGCAGATATAAATAAAAAGGACAGCTGTAACTCGGTAGTGAGATAGTGAGAAAGAAAAGATTGCTGTAAATTATTGTAGACGACCACAAATGCCTTGGCATAAGAAGAATTTTATTTTATATATTTTTTTATCTCTCCTCATTCCACAAAGAAATGTGTCAAAGTGATGGATGGGGTTTCAGTTCCTTTGCTTTCTCCTCCCTAGTATTAATAGAAGCCCCTTTAGATTGAGAGGAAATTTTTCAAAGTGACGCATAGGGATTCTGTTGCCTGATTCCCATTAAAGTCAGTTGGGATTTGGTGGATAAAACACTTGTACACTCGATGAAATCATCCTTCTCCTGCCTTTTCATGTCAGAGAGAGCTTAGACCATGGCATGGAAGAATGTAGAGAGGAATCTCCCTTCCATAGCCCTCAGTGTAAAGAAAACACAACTTTGGAAAAATACATAAAAGGAATAAATTGAGCATAGCTCAAAGTTGACCTTCATGCCTTCCTCAACAAAAATGTTTGCCTCTTATTTTAGGAAAAATGTATTTTATCCCTTAAGTACACCTTTGGAATATCCTAAAATATAACAAACAAAAAACATCCTAACCCTTGAGCCAGTTTTGGGGTCATGCATTGAGGCTTGAAGGTCATAGGTTGAAGACAAATAAAAGGGAACATTTCCTCACTTACTGGGCAGTAAGCATATGTGATTTGTTTTCACAAGAAACTGAAAATACCAGCAAATATTCAATAAGGCTTTGGGTAAATTCAGGGATGAGCAATGTACAATAGGTTATTATAGGGAAAAATTAGGGATTTAAAAAAGTTTAAATAAATTCATGGATTACAGGACCATGATTGGTACAAAGCTCTTGGGAAAGTATGACATAATAGAGGAGGCATAGGTGATTCCCTACCCACAAGGAGCTTACAGACCCAAGGGGAACATTGACATTAAAATAAAATACAGATGGAGATGTGTATAAGTGCTGTGGTGCTGGGAGAGGGGTGAATGTCAATATGTTTGAGGGGCACAGACCCAAGTGCATAGGCAACACAGAAAGGAGGGCTTAGACAGGGAAGTGCAGAATATTAGAAGGTACATCCCTAACCATACAATTGGATGTCAAGAAAGGCAAGTATTACATAGTTCCTTAAAACATCTTTTGGCACCATTGTTGGAGGCTAAACAGACTGCTGGGTTGACCTTGCTTTCCCCGCTGCTGCAGTGGCCCACAATTCCCTCCAATTCTGAGAGGGGAGAAGGGAAAGCAACATTGGCCCATCTTTTAGGGAACAGCCTTTCCTGAGAGGAAATGTCCTATCCACTCCTGGCTGGATCTCCCCTCCAGCTCAGGATAGCAATTCTCATGTTCTTCTAGGGCATTTTCTATCCATCGATGCACAGATTGACCAAGAAGTAGCAAATAAAATTAAGGGTTTAAGGATGATTGATGTGGTGAGATGAAAATGAATCATCAACCTCCATACCATGTTGAAGGTCTATAAAGCTGAAGTAGCCAACCATCTAATTGACTGTGAAACTTGGATCTAACCCAGAAGACAAATCCAACTTCTTGAGCTGTTTGGCAGGACATTACCAATAATGGGATCCAAGAACCAAGTCAGCTCACCATAAATGAAGCCACTCACCTTTTGTTAGATGGGTCACTTGAGAAGAATGGAAGGGAGCAGAATTCTCAAGCAAGTGCTATATAGTGAACAGAATGGGGGCACTCACCAATAAACAGACCAAAAAAAAAAAAAAAGAGCAAACATGATATACGCTGTGATATAGCAAAGGCTGTTGGGAAACTACTAAGGTAGACACCCTAAAGCTGGTGAGTGGCAATCAAAGAAGGAGGCTTCTGTCCTTGAGCAAAGCCTTCCTAAAGCTCAAGAAAACAAGAGACAATCTGGAACTCGGTGGCGGGCCACACAAATGGCAAACATTAGCTCAGCAAATAACTTTGGTATCCGGCCTCGACTTCATCAGCCTCCTTGTTGACCTCTCTGGCTCCTGTGTCTCCCCTCTCCAATTTATACTTCACTCTGCTGCCCAGATCACTTTTCTGAAAACTCATTCAGTCCACATCTCCCCACTCCTCAAAAAACTCCAATATGCTTACTGCCCACTGTGTGAAGAAAGGTCCCCTTGCATTCATCTTCAGCTTACACCTTAAACACCTCACCATCGGCTTTAAGACATTCATTCAGCTCTCCCTCTTACTACCATACCTCACTAATCTATTATAAACCCAATCTGCACACTTCCCTCCTATTATGGAAACCTACTCATTGTATCTTATCCTCTTCTGTTTCACCAATGACCTCTTGCCCACATCCTCCCTCTGGCCTTAAACCACCTCCCCATTCATATGCAACAGATCCCCACACTCTCCCCGCTCAAAACCCTAGGAAAATCACATCACCTCTCCTCCAAGAGGTCTTCCCTGACTAACCCCTCATTTCCCCGCCTTATTTGCCCTCCCTCTCCTATGCACTTGGGTCTGTACCCCTTAAGCTCTTTGACAGTCATGCCATTACCATCCCCACGGTACTTATGTACATATCCTTTTACTCTGTCATTTCTCCTATCTGTAATTTATTTTAATTCCTGTCTCACCCACTAGACTGTAAACTCTAGTCTGTAGTTTAGACAGGGATAGTGTCAATCAACTCTACAGTATTGTACTCTCCCAGGTGCTTAATACAATGCTCTGCACACAGTAAGTGCTCGATAAATGCCATTGATTGCTTGTTTGATGGTCATGGTGCAGAATGGACGGTCAGTCACTCTGGTCTATCAGCCAAACCCATGGATATGATTATATCCCATCTGCTAAAGTGAAGCTCTATGGGTACAACGTGTGTGTATCTCTGCATTAATTACTTCATATGTATACACAAATAATACATAACAATAATATACCTTAAGTAATATATGTGTATATATATTTACACTTACATAGGTAAATATATGAGATAACTTATTCAGAGACCCAATACTATGTATAGACTGCTAACTTTGTTTATATAATGTAAATGCTTTAAAAATCCCAAAGCCAAGCCTTTTCATTTCTCCAGTAATAAGCTAACACGTTTCCAGTATATACATTTTAGCAATTACATCAACTAATTACCTTATTACAAAACAAATGGTAGAGAAATTACAGTTATAAAAAGGATCACTGTACTGTACATCCATTATGCATGAATTACTAACTTCTAACTAAAATATAGTCATTAGGAGCTAATGTGAAAACTTGATAAATTAAACCAAACTAATAGATATTAATTGTAATGTGAATTACTGAAGCTAATATTAAATGTTGTTGCTTTGGAGCAGATTTTTTAAAAGCTTATTTTCTACACCCTGTGGAAAATTTCTGTGAGGTTGACAGATGTCCTGTGAGCAACTCCAAACAAAGGATAAAAGTCTAATGCTCTAAACAAGAAGAGTAAGCATATCGACTGGTGGGCATGTGGGTGGAGAGGATGACACTCTCTGAGTCCAATTAAGTAGAGGTTTAAAATTTTAAATTGTGAATTTGAGTAGAACTGGGAAAAGACAACCAAGTAGAAGTCTGTTTTCATGCCTAAAGGGGTCTCTTTGCCCTCAATACATTCACGCAGCTCATATTCATGCTTACCCAGATATTCGAGTCTCAGGGAACATTTGATGCGTAGAAGTTGCCTGTGAACACATTAATATTTGGAAAGTTTGTGTGGGCTGAGATTCATTTTCCATCAGTCTGCCAAGAGTGAGAGATTTTCCAAACCGACCCTGGGAATTCCCAAACTATCTTCAAGCATGGAATAAATGTAGGCCCTGTTTCATGCTTTTTCTTTCCTTGGTGATGCAGTATATCTATTCTGCCCATGCTGAAACACTGCAGTCATCATCATCACCATCATCATTTGTGTTTAGTGAGTACCTGAAGCAGCAAGAAGCACGAGAACGAGAAGCAGTGTGCCTCAGTGGAAAGAGCACAGGTTTTGGAGTCAGAGGTCATGGGTTCAAATCCCGGCTCTGCCAACTGTCAGCTGTGTGACTTTGGGCAAGTCACTTAACTTCTCTGGGCCTCAGTTACCTCATCTATAAAATGGGGATTAAAACTGTGAGCCCCCCCATGGGACAACCTGATCACCTTGTAACCTCCCCAGCACTTAGAACAGTGCTTTGCACACAGTAAGCGTTTAACAAATACCATCAGTATTATTACCTGAGTTCAGAGCACTGTGTTAAGCATTTGGGAAGCATATAGGAGTAAAGGAATGATCTCTGCCATCAAGTATCTTACATGTCTCTGGGAAAACATGAATTTATAAATGGGCAAATATGATAGTTACAAGGAAATAAACAAATCAACAACAAATGAATAAGTACTTGAGAGAATTCCTGAGTGCTGGGATGGCTGAGAAGATAGGGTGATTGACAGATGAAAGGATTAATCAGGAACACCTCATTGAGGAGGTGGCATTTTAGAAGGGTGGTGAAAGAAGACATGGTTGGAGAAAGTAATCCAGTAGGAGATAATGGCATGAGCAGTGGAGTTGGTTGTAAGGAGACTGGCTTGAGGAGAGCAGAAAACCTGAGATGTGTCATAATAGCAGAAGAAAGAAATTAGGTCTAAAGAGTCAGCCTAAGGAGAGAGAAGGGTTTGGTTTTGGGGTTTTGTTGTTTTTTTACTTCAAGAAGGCAGGGAAACATTCAAAGAAGGAAGTGCAATGTTGTTAGCAGTGTTTCCAAAAGGTGATTCCTGCAGCTGTACGGAAGACAGAATTAAAAGACAGGCTAGATGACAAAGGGAAGGGTTGGAAAAAGGAAGGCCAGTAAAGAGAATGTTACCATAATTCATCTGGGAAGTGAGAGTTTGTGCCAATAGTTGGCAGGGTGGAGAAGAAAGGAAAGATGTTTTAAACATGTAGCAGAAGAGCCAGCCAAATTTGGAGACGTTTGAATGTAGGAGGTAAAGAAGAGAGGGGAATCAAGGTTGCAAGCTTGTGTGACAGCAAGATTGTTGGGTAGCAACAATAATAAGGAAAGTGAAGAAGAAGAAGAAGATAGGGTTTAGGAAAGAAGATGAGGCATTTCAGGTACTGGTACATTCTGAAAGTACTCAAAGGCAGAAGGAACTGAGATCAAAGGACAGGTCTGTAAGCTCTTTGTGGGCAAGGAATGTGTCTACCAACTCTGTTGCAGTGTACTCTCTCAAGTGCTCAGTACAGTGCTCTGCATACAGTAAGTTCTCAATAAATACCACTGATCAATTGAGATGGAGGTTTGGGAACCATCTCCTTAGAGGTGGTTAAAACAGTGTGAGTTGATGAGCTCCCCAAAAGATTGAATTTCTGTTGGGTGACTTTGGGCAAGTCATTTAAATTATCTGTGCCTCAGTAACCTCACCTGTAAAATGGGGCATTCTCCCTCCCTCTTAGACTATGAGCCCCATGTGGGGCACGGACTGTGTCCAATCTGATCATACTGAATCTACCCCAACACATGGTACAGTGCTTGGCATGCTTTAAGTGCTTAATGAATTCCACAATGATAATAATTTATATTATTGTTGTTGTTGCTGTTGTTATTGTTGAATACAAGGTAGGAGAGTAGAGGGACAAAACTCGTTCCTAGAGGAACACAAAAAATGAGACTGAGGGGGAGGAGAAGAGCCAGAAAGTGAAGGCATGGTCAGAAGGTGGAATAAAAATTGAGAGGACTGGGTCTGAAAAATCAAGTCTGGAAAGAGTTTTGCCAGAGGAGAGGATGGTCAACCATGTAAAAAAAATAACGTAGCTGTCAAGGAGGATTAGGACAGAGCAGAGACCATTATTCATTTTTTCCTGAAGAAGGTCAGCAGAAATTTCAGTAGAATATACAGGGAAAAATCCAAATTTCGGAGATAACTAGAAGAGAACTGGTAGAGAGGAAGTGGGGCTGGTGGGGGCGAAGTGATATGAGTTTTTTATTTTTATTCTGGCTTTTTGTTTTTATTCTGGAATAGAGACTTGGTTACAAGTGAAGGCAGTGAGGAAGGAGTCAGAAGTAGCTGAAGTGAGCAGGACTATTGTAGAGGAGGACAGAGGAAAACATTTTCTAGAGGAGAGAGGGTTTGGGTCCAAACGCATAGTAGGTGGGAGGTCTCTTCCTGGGACAACTGGGAAGGAGGCAAATGTGGGAATAGGAGGAAGAGAATATTAAGGAGGAGAAAGGGGCCACAGGGAAGATCATATCTAAGGACCTCAGGTTGATGAGACATAGTTTCATGGTCATTGGGAGTTAGGGAGGGAGGAGGTGGGTGCTCTGAAGGGTTTAGAAGAGAGCTGAATGAATTAATCAATACCACTTATTGAGTAACCACTGTGAGCACAGCATTGTACTAAGCACTTGGGAGAGTACAATAGAAGTAATAGACATGACCCCTGAAGCCTCAAGGAACTTAAAATCTAGACTGGCGTAATCAGTGGAATTATGCAATTGAAGCAGTGTGGGCTAGTGGAAAGAACACAGGCCTGGGAGCTAGGAGATCTGAGTGCTAATCTCAGCTCCACCACTTGCCTGCTGGGTGACCTTGGGGAAGTCACTTAACCTCTCTGTGCCTCCGTTTCCTCATCTATAAAATGGGGATTCAATTCCTGTTCTCCCTCCCCCTTAGACTCTGGGCCCCCATAGACTTTGTCTGATCTATTTCTATTGTATCTAACCCAGAGATTGGCATATAGTCAGTGCTGAGCAATTACTAGAATTATTATGCTAATAAGGAGGAATTTTGTTGCTAGTGAAAGGGCCAAGTTGAAATATGAAAGGGTAAATTTGTCCTGGCAAAGGTAAGTGTGCTTTTGGGATTCCTACCAGTATTTGTCACTTGAATTAGTACAGGAGTGGGACAAGTGGGTTGAGGTGATTCAGGACAGGGGGTTGGTGAGATGAGAGTAATAAAGATCAGTGAGGTAAGGCAGCCAACAGTGTTGGAGAGGCCAGAGGGTCAGAGCAGGCAGCATTCAAACTCCCTGATTCCAATGGCAAAAACTAGCCTCCATTTAGTAGCTCTTATGAATGAGCTTAGGAGAAGCCAAATCTATGCAAGGAATTAAAATCTGAATGAAATTCCATTTCCTTTGGAACAATCTTGGCTAATGTTCCTCCAAATATTACTCTTCTTCAGGGAACATAGCTCCCGTCTGTACAAAATGAACCTGACATAAATTTGAAAACAGCTTGTGGAATCTGCCTCTTCTTAGTGAACCTTAGCTAATGAAATGAGTCTTGGAAACTTCATTTTTGTCAGAGCTCCTCGAGGCAGGGCTGGAAAGCAATACGTTCTACAGAGACAGGGGTAGGTTTGACATGGGATCACATCCTCAGACATCCCTCTTGATAGGCTTACGTGTCCGTCAGGTGGTGCTCAAGGAATAAAGCCCCCCTGGGTTCCTTGTGCATCCTGCTGACGTCTTACCTGTTCTCTGGAGCCGTCCAGGTCGAGAGGTGAAGAAGGGAGATAGAGCTAGGGGGTGGATCAACCTGAAATTGTGTCTCTATTCAACGGGTGAACAAGCTGACGTTGATCAGTCAATCCATGGTATTTATTGAGCACTTACTGAGTGCAGAGTACTGTAATAAGCAGTTGGAAGAGTACAAAAGAGTTAGTAGACCCAATCCCTGTCCTCAAGGAATGTACAATCTGGTGTATTAGGGCAGATTTGGAGGTTGGACAAAACTGCTAATGTTAGTTTTACAGTCCTGGCTCAGTACCCAATAATGTTAGGCAGGCATTTAGAATGAAAGTTCCTTGTGTGCAGGGAGTGTGTCTTAATATGTCCAAAACTGAACTCCTCATCTTCCTACCCAAACCTTGTCCTTCCCCTGACTTTTCTATCACTGTAGACAACACCACTATCCTCCACCTCACAGGCCTTGGCATTGTCCTCAACTCATCTCATTCAACCTGAACGTTCAGTCTGTCGCCAAAGCCTGTAGGTTCCCCCATCATAATATCTCTAGATTCTGCCCTTTCCTCTCCATCTTAACTGCTACCATGCTGATCTAAGCACTTATCATCATATCCTGCCATGACTGCTGCATCAGCCTCCTCACTGACCTCCCTGTCTCCTGTCTCCTCTCTACAGTCCACACTTTACTCTGCTGCCCGGATCATTTGTCTGAAAAACCCTTCAGACCATGCCTCCTCACACCTCAAAAACCTCCACAAGTTCCCCATCCACCTCTGCATCAAACAGAAACTCCTTGTCGTTGGCTTTAGGCGGTCACTCAATCAGTTCTCTCCCTCCTCCTGACCTCGCTGATCTCCTACTACAACCCAATCCATTCATTCAATCGTATTTATTGAGCGCTTACTGTGTGCAGAGCACTGCCACATACTGGACTCCTCTAACACCAACCTACTCTCTGTACCTTGACCTCATCTATCCCACCACTGACCCCTTGGCCCAACATCCTCTCTTGGGCCTGGAACTCCCTCCCCTTCAAACCGACAATCCACCCCTCTCCCCACCTTCGAAACCCTCCTGAAATCATATCTCCTCCAAGAGGCCTTCCCTGACTACATCCTCATTTCTTCTACCTGCCCTTCCCCCCGGATCAACTATGCACTTGGCTGTGTACTCCTTAAACGCTGTCACACCAGAGCCACATAGCATTATTTCCCCTATCTGTAATTTATTTTAATGTTGGTCTCCCCCTGTAGGAAGTAAGCTCCTTAATAATAATAATAATAATAATGATAATAATGATGTCATTTGTTAAGTGCTTACTATGTGCTGAGCACTGTTCTAAGCACTGAGGTAGATACAAGGTAATCAGATTGTCCCATGTGGGGCTCACAGTCTTAATCCCCATTTTACAGATGAGGGAACTGAAGCACAGCGAAATCAAGTGATTTACCCAAAGTCACACAGCTGATCAGTGGTGGAGCCGGGATTAGAACCCACGACCTCTGAATCCCAAGCCCATGCTCTGTGGGCAAGGATTGTTCCGTCCAACTCTATTGTACTGTACTTTCCCAAGCACTTAGTATTGTGCTCTGCACACAGTAAAAGCTCAGTAAATACCACTGATTTATTGATCCCTTCATTCTTTATTCTGTGCTGCCCAAGAGTTTTGAGTACTGTCCTGTATTGCAAAGTGGAGTCGGGTATTTACCCAATGAGCTAAAAAGAAACAAATCCCTTAACTCTAATCCAGATTTAAATCACACATTCCATGGGACTGTGATCCCCAAGACAGTCTCTATCTTTTCATTTCCTACATTTCCTATAAGAGATTACAGAGTGTGACTGAGGTAACTACTTCTTCATCCAAGAGGGACTACTAAGGGACTTTATTAATACAAGGACCTTTAAAATAATACACTCAACTGACAGTACTTTCTCATTTTCGTGGCCTATTGGAAACCACATGGGAATCAGGTCACAATTCCTGGCCTTAAGGAGCATAGAATATAGTAGGGAAGACATGCACGGAAATAATGAGAAGCCATATGGCTTAGTGGAAAGAGCACAGGCCGGGGAATCAGAGGAGGACCTGGGTTTTAATTTCAGCTCTCCCATTTACCTACTGTGTGACCTTGGACAAGTCACTTAACTTCTCTGCTCCTCGGTTCCCTCATCTGCAAAATGGGGATTCAATACTTGTTCTCCCTCCTACTTAGATGGTGAGGCCCATGTGAGACCTAATTATCTTGTATCCACCCCAGTATTTAGTACGGTGCTTGGCATACAGTAAGCACTTAACAGATGCACATTTATTACTTTTACTTTAATGTGAAGATGGGCAGAAGGAGGAGAATTGGGTGAATCCTTAAGAACTAAGGCATGTAAGTCTAAATGTACAGAACCTCTACAGGTACTGTGTGTACACAAGTGTGTAGTTGGAGCAGACTTGCTAAAGTGCTAGTTGGGAGGAATATTAAAATGAGCGATCGATGGTGTTTATTAAGCCCTTATTCTGTTCATTTTTAATATTCCTCCCGACTAGTACTCAGTTGCTTACCCTCCCTGTACTTTGTTTTAGCGTCTGCATCCCACACTAGACTGTAAACTCTTTGAGGGGCAGAGATTTTACCTACCAACTCTGTTGTACTCTCACAAGTGCTTAGTACAGTGCTATATCCTCAAGACCTATTTCTTTAAAATAATAATAATAATGATGGTATTTGTTAAGCACTTACTATGTGCCAAGCACTGTTCTAAGCACTGGGGTAGATACAAGATAATCAGGTTGTCCTACGTGGGGCTCACAGTCTTCATCCCCATTTTGCAGATGAGGTAACTGAGGCACAGAGAAGTTAAGTGACTTGCCCAAAGTCACCCAGCCGATAAATGGCGGAGCCGGGATTAGAACCCACGACCTCTGACTCCCAAGCCCGGGCTCTTTCCACTAAGCCATGCTGCGTCTTTATCCAGGTCACAGTTGCAGTGCATGGGTCTTGAGGATATAGCACTTCTGAAATTAAGCTTCTAGGTTACATTCTAAAGCTTTGTACCAGAAGCCAAAGAAACTTTTCTATCAGTCAATCAATCAGTGGTATTTATTGAGCACTTGCTCTGTGCAGAGCATTATATGAAGCACTTGCAAGAGTACAATAGAGTTGGTAGCCAGACTCCCTGCCCCTCAATGAGTTGACAATCCAGTGGGGGAGACAGACACTAAAACAAATTACAAGCAGGGTAAGCAACTGAGTTGAAAAGTACAAGGTGGAGGGAGCTCCAAAGAAAAGGTGAGACTGAGATGTGAAGCTCAAAAATGTTTTAAAACTTTCTACAGGTTCACCATATAGAAAAATGAGTGTATAGGTGTAGCTCTCAGCACACCTGGTTTGGGTGGAGGGAGTTGTCGGTCTCATCAAGTATCCAGAGCAGGCTTGGGGTCTGTTGGAGGATCGTTTTATTCTTGCCCTCTAAGTAGGCCTTATCTCCGAGAAGATTTTCTTAGAGGCTTTAGTTAATCAATCAATCACATTTATTGAGTGCTCACTGTGTGCAGGGCACTGTACTAAGCACTCGGGAGTGTACGAACAACAATATAACAGACACATTCTCTGCTCACAACAAGCTTACAGTCTATTACTCTATGTATTTATCTTACTTGTACATATCTATTCTATTTATTTTATTTTGTCAGTATGTTTGGTTTTGTTCTCTGTCTCCCCCTTCTAGACTGTGAGCCCGCTGTTGGGTAGGGACTGTCTCGATGTGTTGCCGACTTGTACTTCCCAAGCGCTTAGTACAGTGCTCTGCACACAGTAAGCACTCAATAAATACGATTGATTGATTAGTACAGTGTTCTGCACACAGTAAGCGCTCAATAAATATGATTGATTGATTCATCCCCCACAGCACCTGTATATATGTATATATGTTTGTACATATTTATCATCATCATCAATCGTATTTATTGATCATCAATCGTATTATAGAAATTAGAGATCGTATTAGAGAAATATTTATTTCTCTATTTATTTATTTATTTTACTTGTACATATCTATTCTATTTATTTTATTTTGTTAATATGTTTTGTTCTCTGTCTCCCCCTTCTAGACTGTGAGCCCACTGTTGCGTAGGGACTGTCTCTATATGTTGCCAACTTGTACTTCCCAAGCGCTTAGTACAGTGCTCTGCATACAGTAAGCACTCAATAAATACAATTGATTGATTGATTGATTGATAGAGGGGGAGGCAAACATTAATATAAATAAATTATGGATGTGTACATAAATGCTGGGGGTAGGGATGGTGAATAAAGGGAGCAAGTCAGGGTGACTCAGAAGGGAGTGGGAAAAGAGGAAATGAGGGCTTAGTCAGGGAAGACCTCTTGGAGGAGATGAGCCTTCAATAAGGCTTTGAATTTGGGGAGAGTACTCCTCTGTGGGATATGAAGAGGGAGGAGGTTCCAGGCCGGAGGCAGGATGGGGGCGAAAGGTCGGTGGCGAGATAGATGAGATGAAGGTACAGTGAGTAGGTTGGCATTAGGGGAGCAAAAGATCCTAGGTAAATTCATGGATGTCACAGAAACATTAGAAAGAAAAGACATGCAACAACCCGCTCATTACAATCTGTGATTGATAAAACAAGGAACAAATACTATCATTATTATTCTTATTTTCCTCTGGGCCTCAGCATGGCTCAGTGGAAAGAGCACGGGCTTTGGAGTCAGAGGTCATGGGTTCAAATCCCAGCTCTGCCAATTGTCAGCTGTGTGACCATGGGCAACTCACTTCAATTCTCTATGCCTCAGTTCCCTCATCTGTCAAATGGGGATTAATACTGTGAGCCCCCCGTGGGGACAACCTGATTTCCTTGTAACTTCCCCAGCGCTTGGAACAGTGCTTTGCACATAGTAAGCACTTAACAAATGCCATAAAAAAGGAATGAAGGAATATACTAAAGGCCATAGGCCCTTTTTCATTAATCAGTGTCCATATCCTGCTGAAGTAAAAGACAGTGAAGAGTAAAACAATAACATAACTCAAAAGATAGACAACGTTCCTCCATATCATTAAATAGAAAGCTCACAGAATAAATACCTACTTTGAATATAAGCCTTCAATAAATAACCACTAATTGACTGATTGAAAGGAATTGAAATCATAGTGTTTTAAGCAGACTAATCAACCACCTCCTTCTGGGACTGTGAGTTTTATATTTAAGTTTGGCTACCTTTTAAAACAGACTATGCAATTAGTACAATTATTCATTCCTTAAGGAAACAGGCCTTCAAAAGGAGAGGAAATACCTGTTCTCCCTCCCCCATAGACTGTGAGCCCCGTGTGGGACAGAGACTGGGTCCAACCTGATGACCTTGTATCTAACCCAGCGTGCAGAATAGCGCTTGGTACATAGTAAGTGTTGAACAAATGTAACGATTATTCTTACTATTATTAGGAGACCCCCACAGACCTAATGAGAGTAACCAGGTTTGGGACCGATCCATTTATATCACCTCATTTTGTTATGAGTGGACTAATTCCTTTCAAAATAATGTCTATTCAGAAGGTTCTGCCCCGTAAGGGTGAATCAAGCCGGCTCAGAGGAAAAACTGGGCCAAGGGCTGTTCTCCTGACATTTTCAAAAACACATCGTCCTGATCCTAAGGCATTTTGGAATTAAGGCTGGAGTGTCCCATTAACCAATTCATGTGGCGCTACTGAAACCGGATAAAGCAGTTCAATCAACCTGCCAGCTGCCTGTGGAGTGCTGTGACTTTGGCTTTTGGGAGGTAGAAGTTGAAAGGCAGTTAAGCAACTGTCCCCAGGGAATGAAGTTGTTGGGGGTCTGATTTTACAACATTCACTCAAGAGCGGCCAACACTTGGCTTGGTGGATTTCCTTCCTGGGAGGTTTTCATTTTACTTTTAATAAAATGTCTAAAACATCCAACACAGATTTTTAGTTAAGTTGTTCAGAGTGCTGCTTATTTTCCATTTAGGAGATTTTCTGAACATTTTCTTAAATAAACAAACAGCCCGCTCCCATGGATTTTAGAAATAAAGAACTAATTTGCACGCTGTCTTGGAATTTTTTTTAACACTGAATTTCTACAATGTTTCTTATGATGAAGAAACATCTGCTAGGATTCTATTTATTTACTGAAAAAGATGTGCTGGGTAACATATGTACAATCAATATACTTTTTTCACATTCCCCTTAATCATATATATTTTTATTAGCAAAATGAAATCTATGAATATCTTCATGATTCTATATAGTAATCTAATATATTATACTGAACCAACTACCTGCTTGGAAGCAACATTTTTGTTTGCTATTCTTCAAGATGAAAGTAAATCAATCTCAATGGCAATTTTTGAGTATAAAATGGATATTACACTCAGTCGTGCCAGAAGGCATATTTTCACCAAGCATCTTAGATAAAACACAAGAGAAGAATTAAGGAATGTTCTTCTGCTGACACATGTACGACTGGATACAGTGCAACACAGTGTTGGAGGAAATGGCTGTGTGCCCGTGCAGTGGTTTAGACACAAGATGAATAATACAGCATGAGTTTTTCTTAATGTGGGGTTCTGCAAGAATTCAACCACATATTGCAGACATTTTGCTTCTGCAAAAATACATGCTTGAAAATGTAAATTAGGATTTGTCTGAAGGAAACCAAGTTTCTATATTAGCCCTAATCTGAAAAACCCAATAGCCATCTAAGTAGCTCTTTCAGTGACAAATAGCTATCTATGAATGTCACTGAATCCTGCTACCTAGGCAGACCAGTGCTCAAGGATGCAAGCATTGCCAAAGAGGTAGAAAACGGAATCTAAAAGGCTTGCATATACTTTGAATGCAGGGCAGAGGGTGGTGCCAAAGAGTATCAAGATTGACAACACACTGAAAGTATTTAAAACAATTGGTGTACAACCTTCTTTATGTTTATGGGACCTGGACCTAGTCCACATTCAGGTTCTCTAGCAGTTCTACGAATTACCACTTATGTGGACTGCTGAATAGAAAATGGAAACACAGGATCACAAGAGAGGTCCTGACACACAGCCTTTTCATTATCAATCAATGGTATTTATTGAGCACTTAATGTGTGCTCTGTATGAAGGGCTTGGGAGAGTACATTATAACAGTATTACAGAGTTGGTAGATGCTATGCCTTCCCACCATCCCCCCTGCCACCCCCCCCCCCGCATTTCTCTATCTTCTCCCTCCACTCTGTGTTTCTTTACTCTTCCATCCCTCCCTTCCTCTTTTTTTTAAGGTACTTATTAAGAGCTCACTTTGTGGCAAGCACTCTACTCCTGAGAAGCAGCGTGGCTCAGTGGAAAGAGCACGGGCTTTGGAGTCCTCTTATCTCTCTGGCCATTCATTCTCAGTCTCTTTTGCGGGCTCCTCCTCTCCCTCCCATCCCCTTACTGTAGGGGTTCCTCAAGGGTCAGTTCTTGGTCCCTTTCTGTTCTCTATCTACACTCACTCCCTTGGTGAACTCATTCGCGCACACGGCTTCAACTATCATCTCTATGCTGATGACACCCAAATCTACATCTCTGCCCCTGCTCTCTCTCCCTCCCTTCAGGCTCGTGTCTCCTCCTGCCTTCAAGACATCTCCATCTGGATGTCTGCCTGCCATCTAAAACTCAATATGTCCAAGACTGAACTCCTTATCTTCCCTCCCAAACCCCGTCCTCTCCCTGACTTTTCCATCACTGTTGACAGCACTACCATCCTTCCCGTCTCACAAGCCCACAACCTTGGTGTCATCCTCGACTCCGCTCTCTCATTCACCCCTCACATCCACTCTGTCACCAAAACCTGCCGGTCTCACCTCCGCAACATCGCCAAGATCCGCCCTTTCCTCTCCATCCAAACCGCTACGCTGCTGGTTCAATCTCTCATACTATCCCGACTGGAATACTATATCAGCCTTCTCTCTGATCTCCCATCCTCCTGTCTCTCCCTACTTTAATCTATACTTCACGCTGCTGCCCGGATCATCTTTTTGCTGACATGCTCTGGGCATGTTACTCCCCTCCTCAAAAATCTCTAGTGGCTACCAATCAACCTAGGCATCAGGAAAAAACTCCTCACTCTCAGCATCAAGTCTCTCCATCACCTCGCCCCCTCCTACCTCACCTCCCTTCTCTCCTTCTACAGCCCAGCCCGCACCCTCCGCTCCTGTGCTGCTAACCTCCTCACTGTGCCTCGTTCTCGCCTGTCCCGCCATCGACCCCCGGCCTACGTCCTCCCCCTGGCCTGGAATGTCCTCCCTCCGTACATCCGCCAAGCTAGCTCTCTTCCTCCCTTCAAAGCCCTACTGAGAGCTCACCTCCTCCAGGAGGCCTTCCCAGACTGAGCCCCCTCATTCCTTCCCCCCTCCTCTCCCTCCCCACCCCCCCCCCTTACCTCTTTCCCCTCCCCACAGCACCTGTATATATGTTTGTACATATTTATTACTCCATTTATTTTACTTGTGCATATTAACTATTCTATTTATTTTATTTCGTTAATATGTTTTGTTTTGTTGTCTGTCTCCCCCTTCTAGACTGTGAGCCTGCTGTTGGGTGGGGACCATCTCTATATATTGCCAACTTGTACTTCCCAAATGCTTAGAACAGTGCTTTGCATACAGTAAGCGCTCAATAAATAGGATTGAATGAATGAATGAGTGACTGGAGTCAGAGATCACGGGATCAAATCCCGGCTCCGCCACTTGCCAGCTGTGTGACTTTGGGCAAGTCATTTAACTTCTCTGTACCTCAGCTACCTCATCTGTAAAATGGGGATTAAGACTGTGAGCCCCCCGTGGGACAACCTGATGACCTTGTAACCACCCCAGTGCTTAGAACAGTGCTTTGCACATAGCAAGCGCTTAATAAATGCCATTGTTATTATTATTACTATGTGCGGAGCAAGAGATTCACGTTGGATAAAGTCCCTATCTGCCCCATATGGGGTTCACAGTCTAAGTGGGAGAGTGTAGGATTTAATCCTCATTTTACAGATGAGGAAACTGAGGCAGAGAGCAGTGAAGTGACTTACCCAGGATCACACGGCAGGCAAGCGGTGGAGTCAGTATTGTAACCCAGTTCCTCTGACTCCCAGGTTCATTCATGCTCTTTCCACTAGGCCTCATTGCTTCTCTGAGAAGCAGCGTGGCTCAGTGGCAAGAGCCCGGGCTTTGGAGTCAGGGGTCAAGGGTTCAAATCCCGGCTCCACCAATTGTCAGCTGTGTGACTTTGGGCAAGTCACTTCACTTCTCTGGGCCTCAATTACCTCATCTGTCAAATGGGGATTAAGACTGTGAGCCCCCCGTGGGACAACCTGATCACCGTGTATCCTCCACAGTGCTTAGAACTGTTCTTTGCACATAGTAAGCACTTAATAAATGCTATCATTATTATTATTATTATTGTCTACACATCTGTCTGCTGTGTGAGCATAGGCAAGTCGCTTACCTTCTCTCTGCCTGTTTCCTCACCTATCAAATGTGAATTCAATCCTACTCTCTCCTACTTAGGCAGTGAGCACCATGGACTGTGGCTGTGAGCCACCAGGACTGTGTCCAACCGGCTTTTCTTCTACTCCAGCACTTAGAACAGTGCTAGGAACATAGAAAGTGCTTAAGAGTATTTATTATTATTATTATTATTTCCTTCAAAGGGCCTTCCTTAGCTAGACCATAAGTTTCTCTATTCACCCTCCCTTCTGCATCACCTGAACACATGGGTCTGTATCTCTTCTGCACTTTTATACTCATCCCTCCCCCAGCCCCCCAGCACTGAGCCCATTGTAGGGTAGGGACCGTCTCTCTATGCTGCCAACTTGTACTTCCCAAGCGCTTAGTACAGTGCTCTGCACACAGTAAGCACTCAATAAATATGATTGAATGAATATCTACCTGTTGTTCATTTTCATACCTGTCTCCCTTTCGAATCTGTAAACTTCTTGTGGGCAGGAAGTGTGTCTACCCACT
Source organism: Tachyglossus aculeatus (assembly GCF_015852505.1). Taxonomy (NCBI): domain Eukaryota; kingdom Metazoa; phylum Chordata; class Mammalia; order Monotremata; family Tachyglossidae; genus Tachyglossus; species Tachyglossus aculeatus. Next base: position 10,123,262 of record NC_052098.1, read on the forward strand.
CTGTTGTACTGAAGTTTCCCAAGAGCTCAGTACAGTGCTCTGCACAGGGTAAGTGCTCAATCAATACATTGGGACTGGCAGTCAAGAGACTTGTTCTAATTTCAGCTCTGCCACTGGGCTTCTGTGTGTGACCTTGGGCAAATCACTTAACCTCTCTGTATTTCAGTTGCCTCATCTGTAAAACGGTCATAAGATACTAGTCCGCCTTGATGTCTCGATTGTGAGCCCCATTTGAGGCTGTTCATAAATTGGATCTAATAATCTTGAATCTACCGCATCTCAGCACCTCAGCATAGGGTTTAATAAAAAAAAAATGATGGCATTTGTTAAGCGCTTACTATGTGCAAACCACTGTTCTAAGCCCTGGGGAGGTTACAAGGTGATCAGGTTGTCCCATGGGGGGGCTCACAGTCTTCATCCCCATTTTACAGATGAGGTAACTGAGGCACAGAGAAGTTAAGTGACTTGCCCAAAGTAACAGAGCTGACAGTTGGCGGAGCCAGGATTTGAACCCATGACCTCTGACTCCAAAGCCCGGGCTCTTTCCCCTGAGCCACGCTGCTTCTCAATAGAGTATAAGTGCTTCGATAACATATTAATAATGGTTCAAAAGCATTCTAAACCCACGCACATCACTTCGAAATTTGAGTTTTAGTTTTAGCCACTTGAAATGGATCCCCATCAACCTCTCCTTCAATCAGAAACTCCTTGTGATCGGCTTCTAGCTTTCTCCATTTTATAGATGAGTGCTCTTCACCTGCTTCTCCCCCCACAATTCACACTCCTCATCCCTCCCCAGCTCATTTAACCACTTCACTCTTGATTCTCCTGTCTCTGACCCTTGCTCATGCTATTCCCCTGCCTGGAACTCCCCCCAACCCTAAATCTGACAGATCACACGTCACCCCATTTTCAAAGCCCTTCTAAAACCCCTCCACCTCCAAGAAGCAGTCCCTGATTAATTAACAGTGTAATAGTCCTGTCAACCCCAAAAGCACCCTTAGCAGGTATTTCATTCCTTCCTCATGTACATAAGTGTATTTTCTTTAATTTATGTATTTATTCATCAATTATTTATTCATCTACCTCATCCTGATCAACCAACCGATCATTTTTATTGAGTGTTTACTGTGTCCAGAGCACTGTACTAAGCACTTGGGAGAGTACAATATGAGAGTTGATAGACACGTTCCCTACCCACAACCAGCTGACAATCAAGAGGTGTTTCTCCTCATGTGTTTCTCCTCCATTCTGCTATATTCCTATTCTTTCTCCCGCTTTCACTCTTGGTAAATGATATTTGCCTGTCTCCACCATTACATCATAATCTCCTATAATGTATGGAACATGCACCTTGCTACTATTGTACTCCAAGGAGCTGAGTTCAGAGCTTAGCACCCAGTAAGCGTGCCCAAGAAAGAACACTGACTGAGTTTAGGGATGCCTTCACCCCACCTAACCCCGTAATTTCACCTAAATAATTCATTCTGTGTCTTCTGAATAATGGGATAATTGGTGCTGTGACCATCAAAATATCTCCAGTATCAAGGATAAATCTACACAAAATGTAGGGAGGAAATACCAGGGAACTTTTCCCTTATGGTCACTTTCAGGAAAGATTTTATTTTCACATACTGAGGAGATTTTTATATCCTTTTTAATAGTGATGCATTAAATGCAACCCTAATGTTTGTTCCAAACAAAACTCTTTGATTCTGTAGGCAGGAAAGAAAATGAAGTTCAATAAATCTATCAATCAATGCCCACTGTTGGGTAGGGACTGTCTCTATATGTTGCCAGCTTGTACTTCCCAAGCGCTTAGTACAGTGCTCTGCACACAGTAAGCGCTCAATAAATAGGATTCATTGATTTGAGTGTTTATTATGCGTAGAACACGGTACTAAGCACACATGAGAGAACAATACAATGGGCTTGACAAACACATTCTCTGCCTTTCACCTTTGTTAATGGTGAGTTAAAAAGAGCCATAAAAAACACAAGTAGCAGCATGGTCTAGTGAAAAGAGGGCCTGGTTTCTAATTCCAACTCTATTTGCCTTCTCAATAGATAACATTGGTTTATGATAATGGTGATGATAATGATATTTGTTAAGTGCTTCCATTCCCTCTTCTAAGTGCTGGGGTAGACACAAGATAACAAATACCATAAGAATAATTATCATTATTATCATAATCAGGGTTGACACAGTCCCTGTCCCTTGTAGAGCTCACAGTCTAAGGGGGAGGAAACCAGCACGGAGAAACGAAGTGACTTGCTTAAGGTTACACAGCAGGTGTGTGACAGTCTGGGGACTAGAACCCAGATCCTCTGGCTTCTGAGCCCATGCTTTTCCACTAGGCCAGGCTGTATCTCGTATGATTTGTATCATAATTTGATAACAATAATGCAAAGTGGTGCAGGCACAGATTAGATATCATATAGGTGTCCTGGTGTGAATCTTCCCTTGACCACCCATAGGAATGCACACCCCAACCTGGCTTTTCTGATCACAATATAGTAGAAATGTATAAATACGAGAGAATTCTGAAACCTTCAAGAATATTCATATGTAAATATACCATGGAAAAGAAAAAAGTCAAACATTTGAAATATAAAATCAGAGCTATGAATTATGCATTTGCATTTAATATTGTGGAATATATAAGGCTTTGCACTCAGCATCGTTTCTTGCTGACATCAGCACATCTTCAGCTTTGAGCAACTCTCCACTAGCTACCCTGGTTTTACGCTGTAAGTTCTGTATTATTAAAACAATATGTACCCAAAGGCAGAAGCCCATTTGCGGAACACTGCAAAAAGGCCAAAACTATATATGGTGTAGGGATTTAAGAGACCATCTATGAGCAAATTCACTCCTACCAACTCAACCAGAAGAAATGGGTCTTCAGATTTATTTTGGACCCAGAACTCATGATGAATCCTCCCTCTTCTTTCCTATCTTCTGTAAGTGCAAGAACTATATTCTTTTTTTGCCAAACCTTCCTCTCCTCCAGGCTTGCCATTTCCTTTTTATCGTTCCTGTTCATATGTTTTGTATTGGAAAAAAAAAAATGATGCCATTGCTCTTTATGCTGTCAGGTAGGTTTTGACTGGGACCACCAGTTATAGCATCAGGTGTAATGTAAGCTTTCCTGCATCCTGACAGATGAAGTAGCAGAAAGGGCCATAGAAATCATGAGAAAACCCATCCTTCCAAGGATTTCTAGCAGAAGTGGTTCTGATAAATAGCAAATGCCAACCAGGTATCTAAGCAACATGCTAATATGGAAATGGTGAAAGCTTCTGCATGGCTTGGAAGGATTTCAGGTTGGACAAATATGCATTGGAATTTTAAGTAAATAATAACAATAATAATAATGGCATTTGTTAAGCGCTTACTATGTGCAGAGCACTGTTCTAAGCGCTGGGGGGGGATTCAAGGTGATCAAGTTGTCCCACGTGGGGCTCACAGTCTTAATCCCCATTTTACAGATGAGGTGACTGAGGCTCAGAGAAGTTAAGTGACTTGCCCAAGGTCACACAGCAGACATGTGGCAGAGTTGGAATTCGAACCCATGACCTCTGACTCCAAAGCCCGTGCTCTTTCCACTGAGCCCAAGGGCAAAGCCAAACAAACGCAGAAGCAAATGTTTCTTAATAGCACAAACATTAGCCTATTCACTGTGCCCTTCTAGACCGTAAGCTCATTGCGAGCAGGGAATGTGTCTGTTACATTATTATATTGTACTCTCCCAAACGCTTAGTACAGTGACTGCGCAGAGTAAGGGCTCTAAAAATACGACTGACTGACTGACTTTTGTCTCTCTTGTCAAGAGGGGTCAAGAGGTTGACCCCTTGCTCATATCCTCCCTCCTGCCTGGAAATCATCCCCCTTCATATGCCATCCCCTTGGATGGCATATACTTGGTTGCTTCCCTTACCTGTAAATTCATTTCAGTATGAGTCTTCCCCACTAGACTATAAGCTCCCTGAGAGCAGGGATCATGTCTACTGACTCTATTGTACTCCCCCAGGCACATAACAAGCACTCAATTAATACCTTTGATGGATTGATTCACAATCTAGTTTTCAATGCCACAAAGGAGATAGTGGCAAGAATTCTTTTCCCATACAGGTTACACAGCAGCTGATATTTATCTTGCTAAAGTCATTTTTTTGTTTTTTTTCTAATGGCATTTGTTAAGTACTTACTATGTGCCAGCCACTGTTCTAAATGCTGGGGTAGGTACAAGCTAATCAGATTGGACACAGTCCATTTCCCACATGGGGCTCAGCCTTAATCCCCATTTTACAGAGGAGGTAACTGAGGCCCAGAGAAATGAAGTGACTTTCCCAAGTCGCACAGCAGACAGGTGGAGGAGCCGGGATTAGAACCCAGGTCCTTCTGACACCCAGGCCCGTGCTCTATCCACTAGGCCACATATTTGGTTTGGCTGTGAGTTTGTGGCCTCAATTGGACTTGCTGAATGACCTACTTGTCAATCCTCCCTCGTGTCTACCTGGCATTATCCCTGTGAGTTTTCATTTGGCACTAGAAGATGTCACAAGCAAATTAGGACGAAGCATTGGAGGGAAAAGAGACATTAGGGGAAAAAAAATAAAAAAAGCTTGCCCCACATCTACCTGACCAGTGCATGTGATTCAGCTGTGTTAAAATGAAGCACTTTTACCTTAAATTCTAAGCCATCTCTGACAATAACACAATTCAGCATCATTTTCGCTTTGTATTGTGCAGTACTGATAATGATCACAGATAGTTGTTTATAATCATTTTATTGCATTCATCAGCTGAGACTAATTATAACTCAGATGAAAATCATCCTTGCAAAGTGCATTCTAAATATTAATAAACATAAATAATGCAAGTTTACTATTAAAGCGCTTCAAAACAACAAACAGTACCCACAGGGAGTTTCTTAAAATGAATCTGGTTCCACATAAATTCTTTCTTAAAAACATTCAACACAACAATACCCTTCATCATAAGATAAATGAACTTTCTGAAGCTGTGTAGGGCCTTTAGAGTCACTCTTTTTTTGGGGGAAAGGACAAACTTATTAGTGTTAAACAGATTGGGCTTTAGACAGTATGCAAGTTAAGCAACTGCCTCAGGGTGCAACTTGGATGGGAGAAAGGGGAAAGTGCCTGTTACGACAGGCTCAATAATGATAATAAAAATAATAATGGTATTTGTTAAGCACTTATTATGTGCCAGGTACTGTGCTAAGCGCTGGGGTGGGTACAAGCAAATCGGGTTGGACACAGTCCCCGTCCCACATGGAACTTACAGTTTCAATCCCCATTTTACAGGTGAGGTGACTGAGGAACAAAGAAGTGAAGTGACCTGCCCAGAGTTATACAGCAGACAAGTGGCGAAGCCTGGATTAGACCCCATGACCTTCTGACTCGCAGGCCTGTGGTCTATCTACTACACCATGCTGCTTCTCTCCTGTCAGAGGGCATGGGGCAATGACATGGGGATAGCCCTATGTCATAAAAGGACCCAGCCTGAGTTGGTAGCTGAACCTGTGATAACAAAGACCCGGGAAGAGAAAGCAATAGGAGGGGGTTGAGGGTCCTTCCAGTGGTGCTCAGCCATTCAACTCATTCAATCGCTGGTAATTATCGAGCTCTTACTCTGTGCAGAACACTCTACAAAGCTCTCGGGAGAGTACGACAGAGTTAGCAGACACGTTCCCTGCCCCATTTTATTATTACATGGGAGGGGTTGAGCCACAAAAATCATGGCATTTGTTAAGCACTTACTACGTGCAAAGCACTGTTCTAAGCGCTGGGGAGGATACAAGGTGATCAGATTGTCCCACGTGGGGCTCACAGTCTTCAACCCCATTTTACAGATGAGGTAACTGAGGCACAGAGAAGTGAAGTGACTTGCCCAAAGTCACACAGCTGACAATTGGCAGAGCCAGGATTTGAAACCGTGACCTCTGACTCCCAAGCTCTTTCCATTGAGCACTGCCCTCTCATATTCATAGGGTGATGAAATGGGAGGGAGGCGAAAAGAGTAACTGCTGCCACTGGCGGTCCACTATGCCATCCCCTCCGTTCTCCTTCCTTCCCTTTCCCTCCTTTGCTGAGATGAAGCAAGCCTATAATGCAATGACATCATCACACTGCATTTTGTTCAGGTTGCTCTTTTGACACCCTGTGTGACATGGGAGCCCCATGAAATCGAGTAGCTCTGGGGCCCAAGGCAGTCAGTACTGAGTAGCCGTCAGGAAATTGATCAGGCATGGGGTGAGAAGCATTTCAAACTACCACTGCCGCGCAGGCTGGTGAGGAGGCATTTTAAAACCATTATGTTTACAATGAAATGAATTACAGTAATGGGTGTTACAATTTTATGATTGGTTCTTTACACACCAGCTGCTCAAAGATTTTATTATGTTTGCTCTTCTGCACAAAGAAGGTTGCCAGCCTCTGGCTTAATAAATGTTATTACTATCATCATCATCGTTATCATTATTATTATTTTCTGCACAGCATTCCGAAGATTCTTTTCCTGTAGTTCTTCGTAACTCATAAAAGGGATGATGATAATAATAATAATAATGATTGTGGTATTTGTTAAGCACTTACTGTGTGCCAAGTATTGTAGTAAGCGCTGGGGTGGATACAAGCAAATTCGGTTGGATACAGTCCCTGTCCCAAATGGGGCTGACAGTCTCAATCCCCATTTTACAGATGAGGTAACCGAGGCCCAGAGAAGTGATGAGATTTTCCCAAAGTCACACAGAGCCGGGATTAGAACCCACGACCTTCTGACTACCAAGCCCATGCTCTATCCACCACTACATCGTGCTGCTTCTCGCGACGATGATAGTCATGATAAAGGCATGCAGTTCATCAAACTTAAAAGTTACAGTTGGGGTACTAAACCAAACGTTGGGGCTGGGTAGGAGAGGCATGCGAAAGCTACAGCGTGATGAAGCCGAGTACGGTCCTCTCTCGATGGTTTCATTGGACCTTCAGATTTTCTTTTGGGAAGACCATTTCTCTGTGAAATGACTAGGGTCTCCCTGCTACCCAATCACCATTTCAGTTCAGAGATTGATGTGCTCCTGCTGTGCTGTTCTAGGCTGCCTCTCTCCCTTTCAATCTGTTCTCTGGTTTGGGGGTCTTGCCTATCTAAGTTTTATGCCAACTCTTTCCATCTCACCTGAACTCTTCCTTTTATTTATTTTATTTAAGGGAAGCAGCATGGCTCAGTGGAAAGAGCCCGGGCTTGGGAGTCAGAGGTCATGGGTTCGAATCCCAGCTCTGCCACTTGTCAGCTGCGTGACTTTGGGAAAGTCACTTCACTTCTCTGGGCCTCAGTTCCCTCATCTGTAAAATGGGGATGAAGACTGCGAGCCCCACGTGGGACAGCCTGTTAACCTTCTATCTGCCCCAGCACTTAGAACAGTGCTCGGTACATAGTAAGCGCTTAACAAATACCATCGTTGTCATTATTATTATTAGTTATCGAAAGTTTTCCTATTTAAAGCTTCTTTCCTGTAAGCACTGCTCTTGGGGTTCACCATCCTACCTCCAAGCTACTTTCACTCAGACTGTGCTAGCTCCTACTAGGTTTCCTTGGATACCTCATGACTGTCACAAGGTTTAATAATAATAATAATAATAATGGCATTTATTAAGCGCTTACTATGTGCAGAGCACTGTTCTAAGCGCTAGGGAATTTACAAGGTGATCAGGTTGTCCCACGTGGGGCTCACAGTCTTCATCCCCATTTTACAGATGAGGGAACTGAGGCCCAGAGAAGTTAAGTGACTTGCCCAAAGTCACACAGTTGACAAGTGGCGGAGCCAGGATTTGAACCCATGACCTCTGACTCCAAAGCCCGTGCTTTTTCCACTGAGCCACGCTGCTTCTCTAAGCTGCTTCTGAGAAGCAGCGTGCTTCTCACGCTGCTGGTTTATCACCAGCAGAATATTTCCAGCCCCCAAATTACCAGACAGCCTCGCAACCTGCTTTAATATTGCTGCCCACAAATCTTAATTTTTAAACCGACTCTAAGAAAGACCTTTCACATCATTTTCTCACTGAAAAGGAAATGTGCATTTTTCGGGTACGTTGAAAACAATAGGAACAGAATTAGCAACATAGAAAGGGTAAAATAATTTCCAGTTCAATAAAGGGAATGGAAAAAGAAAACCTCCAAACAGAAAATTGGACAAAACATTGGCTGCATTTTAGTACTTTAGATGAAAGACCTATTTGTGGCAAGCAGTCAACTAAACTTCAAAAACATAATGAGGAAGAAAGCTAGACTACTAGCCAGGTCATATTTCAAGGGAAAGGAAAGTGTGTCTTGATTCAATGTTTAGGTATTCCATCGAATGTTTCCTAAATCCAACCCAGATTTGTATTGATAGAAGAGATAAAGAGTAACCAATTTGCGTGATTGCACCTAAACCTTGTATATTACTAAGATTCTCTCAGTCTGTCACTGTCTTTGCATTTGCACGTGCTTCTGCTGACTATTGAAATTGCTGGGACTGGGTATGTGTGACTGAAAAGATGAATGTATCAGCTATGATCTTCATAGCACAGACTTCCCCAGTAACTTCCTTCTGGTTAGTTAGCTTCTGGTTAGCTCTGGTTAGCTCTTCTGGTTAGCTTTGGCTCCAGAGTGGTGTTTATCATTGGCTTGATTGTGATTTTTTTCCATGAATTTACTTCATTTCCTACAGCTGCATGCTGCTGAGGGGTACCCTGAAGCCAATCTGACCATGTGGACAGACAGACTCCTGTTTGAGGAATTCCCTAAGATTGATCATTTTAGAAGCAGCTTTACAAAGGGAGGATTTCCTTGCCCCACTTGACTAAGGCTCAACTTTGGCATTGCAAGCAAAGGGATGGCAGGGCAGAGACCAGCAAGTAGACATTCAATGAATGCTACTACTACAACCTTCTTGGATTTGGGAGGTTCTCTTCTTAGTGTAAGGAGGCAGCTGCAGCCTCACTATCTAAATGGGGAGTGGACTAAAATAATTAGTTGATATGTTGTCACTTGCCCCTCATATATTGTAATTTTCAACAGTTTGTGATTGCACCTACACAACTACCTAAAAAAAAGAAGTATGTTCACTGTTCGTAAAGATTATTTGATAAATGAAATATGCTATTGAAGGCATGAATTTCCAGACACCCCCCCCACCCCGATAAACTGTAAACTCCTTGAGGGCATGCATAATGTCTTCTAACTCTATTATACTCTCCCAAGGGCTTAGTACCAGGCTGTGCCTCCAGTAGACACTCAATAAATATGACTGATTGACAGTTAAGAAGTTTCCAGAGTTCAAAAACACGTTGTGATACAAAGTTTCATAGATCACTGATATGCTGTTGAAAATTAAGGGTCCTTGAAGGATGTAAAAGCACAAAGAAGGCAAGGGAATCATATATCTCAAGATGGTAAAGTCCTCCACAGTGATAAGGGCTATAGGATCGTCCCCAGTATACGTGTGAACTGTTCCTAATGTTGCCTGTATACTAGCTTTTTCAGTCTAAGAATCAGTTTCAGGGATTACAGCCATGATCCACAAATGTCTCACACACTTTCGAAAACACATTTGAAACAATAAGGGGAGTATAATACACAAGACAATGAATTTTGGCTTTTATTATCTATTAACTTCATACTATTCTTTCTAATGCAATCTAAAAGGCATTGTTCCGTGGGTTTCCCTCCCCACAACTTTTAAATATCTATTTTGAGTCCAATTAAGTCCACATGATGTAGATTAATTTAAATGTAATAAAAACAACAGCATTCATTTGTTAAGATTATTTGAGGACTAAGAAAGCTGTTTGAATTGCTTCTTTTCCCCATGGAAGCAGAAAGTCACATTTTGCCAACACAACACAAAACAGAACACCAATCCTAGAAACAACTATATAAACACATCGGATACATCTGGGGGAAGATCGAGATTTGTTTTTATACACTTTTCTTAAAACCCAACCTTTTCTGCCCATTTACTTTGTAATGACGCTCATATTCACCAGTGTCCTACGACTGTACCCATGCCTTCCCGTCTCCACAGCACCTGTATATATGTTTGTACAGATTTATTACTCTATTTATTTTACTTGTACATATTTGCAATTCTATGTATCTTGTTAATGATGTGCATTTAGCTTTAATTCTATTTATTCTGACGACTTGACACCTGTCCACGTGTTTTGTTGTCTGTCTCCCCCTTCTAGACTGTGAGCTCGTTGTTGGCTAGGGACCATCTCTGTATGTCGCCGACTTGTACTTCCCAAGCGCTTATTACAGTGCTCTGCACACAGTACCTGCTCAATAAATGCGATTGAATGAATGAATGAATATTGCAAATAGTGAATTATCAATGCATAGGCCCCCACAATGATTGACACCCATGACCTTCTGAACCCCAGGCTCCTGTTCTATCCACTACGCCATGCTGGTTCTCATGAGGATAGTAATTTAGATTTGGGAGTCATCACAACAGAGGTGATAGCTGAAGCTGGTGGATTGATGAGCTTCCCAAGGGAGTGAGTGTAAAGGGAGAGGGGAAGGGGATGCAGAACGGAGCCTTCAGGAACAACTTCAGTTAGGGTAGGAGAGGCAGAGGAACAACTGGTGAAAGAGACTGGGGAGGATTGGCCAGAGAGGTCAGAAGTGAACCAGTAGACAAAAATCAAGGTTAGAATAGAAGGGAAGAAATCAATCAATCACTGGTATGTTCTGAGCACTAACTGTGTGCAGAGTATAATAATGATAATAATTATTATCATTATGGTATTTGTTAAGTGCTTACTATGTGCCAAGCACTGTTCTAAGTGCTGGGGTGGATACAAGGTCATCAGTTTGTCCCACGTGGGGCTCACAGTCTTAATCCCCATTTTCCAGATAAGGGAACTGAGGCCCAGAGAAATGAAGTGGCTTGACAAGCAGACAAGTGGCTTGACACAGCAGACAAGTGGCAAAGCCGGGATTGGAACCCACATCCTCTGATTCCCAAGCCCGTGCTCTTAAGTTACTAAACACTTGGGAGAGTACCATAAAGTAAAAAGACATGAACCCTGCCCTCTAGTTGGGGATTAGGACAAAGTAGTCTCCATCAGATTTTTTTTATGGTATTCTTTAAGCACTTACTATGTAATAATAATAATAATAATAATAGCATTTATTAAGCGCTTACTATGTGCAAAGCACTGTTCTAAGCGCTGGGGAGGATACAAGGTGATCAGGTTGTCCCACGGGGGGCTCACAGTCCTATTCCCCATTTTACAGATGAGGTAACTGAGGCCCAGAGAAGTGAAGTGACTTGCCCAAAGTCACACAGCTGACATGTGGGGGAGCCGGGATTTGAACCCATGACCTCTGACTCCAAAGCCCGGGCTCTTTCCACTATGTGCCAGGCACTGTTCTAAGTGTTGGGGTAGTTACAAGTTTGGACACAATCCACGTCCCACACGGGGCTCACAGGCTTAATCCTCATTTTACAGATGAGGTAACTGAGGCACAGAGAAGTGAAGTGACTTACCCAATGTCACACAGCAGACAAGTGGCAGAGCTAGGACTAGAACTCAGGTCCTCCTGACTCCCAGGGCCCTGCTCTAGTCACTAGGCCATGCTGCTTCCCAAGAAAGTTTGGCAAGAAAAAATCTGAGCTGAGGGTCAAAGTTTAAACACAGGTATAACACAGACTGATCATTTGGGTTTAAAAATGTATCAGTCAAAACCATTGTTTGTAGAAAAACATTTGCGATAGCAAGGCCCCATTTTTAAGATTACTTTGTATACTTGTACCAAGCTAACTATTTTAAGTAACAAGAACCTAGGCTCTCACACTCTACTAAATGTTCTTCCTTATTTCTACTTGGGTTCTTCACTATAGCTTGGTAGCATAGTTGTAGCATAATAGATGGTCCTGCTTTTTCTGCTTCCTATGTGAAAAGACAGAGGCAGCGAAAAAAGTTATTTCTGTCTTCATTTTCCATAGTTTAGCTTGAACTCACCCTAGAAAAGAGGGGATTCTCCCCAGGGTGCCACTGAAAGCGAAGGGATTCTTTCTTTTATGCACCTGATTCTGAATCCATACGCTTTCCTAAGTCAAACAGAGCTTAATAATAATTAAGTGTTGTTGATTTGGGAAATGTGATCGGTCTCACAACATAAAGCTCCATCAATAGCAACTTTATTATTTAAATCCTTTAAAAACCATCGGTACCGATGAAGTCTTTGTGATATGCTCAGCTGTTTTGCTTTTTAAAAAGAAATATTTTTAAAAGAGCGATTTTCAACACGGTTCCTCTCCAGGTAGTAAGAGTGGTCCATTCATTTGAAGAAAACAAACAAAAACCCCCCCACCAGAACCCAACAACAAACCAGAGGCACTGAAAAATCCAATAGACAGGATTGTGATCACTAAATCAAGATGCAGAGATTCAAATAATTAGTATTTTGTAGTAAGTGCTTGGGAAAGTATGGTAGAAGTGTGAGACACTTTCTCTGCCCATAATACCATTATTATTATTATTATTATTATTATCTTTATACTCTAATGGGGCAGATAGGCATAAAAATCTGCATAAATAGTGAAAGAAGATTTAGTAATCGAAGGTATAGGTGAATTATACAAATGCACACAATTGCCGAGGATGGGTATAAATAAATAAATAGATAAGTACTAGATGTGGCCATGTGGCTGATATGTCTTAGAATGTTGAAATCTTTTCAGGGAAGTCTTTGAAGATGGGGAGCACTGTGGTGGGATGGGAATGGAGAGAGGGGTAGGGAATTCCTAGCTGGGGAAACACCATGAGTGTAGGGATGGAGTGGAAATGCTTCTGCTTCATTAGACTGGAAGCTTCTATGAAAGCCTTCGAAAAATTATTGTGGCAAGGAAACCACAACAGAGAAGCACATAATTAATTCATTTATATTAATGTCTGTCTCCCCCTCTAGACTGTAAGCTCATTTTGGGTAGGAAGTGTGTCTACTAACTCTGTTGTATTGTACTGCAGCATGGCTTAGTGGTTAGAACACGTGCCTCAGAATCAGAAGGACTTCGTTTCATCCCGGCTCTGCCATTTGTCTGCTATGTGACCTTGGGTAAGTCACTTAACGTCTCTGTGCCTCAGGTACCTCATCTGTAAAATGGGGATTAAGACTGTGAGCCCCATGCGGGATGGGAACTGTGTCCATCCTGTTAAGCTTGTTTCTACCCAATGCTTAGTACAGTACCTGACACATAGTAAGCACTTTAACAAGTACTATAAAAAAGCATCTGGTACAGTGCCCTGCACACAGTAAGCACTCCATAAATGATGATGGCCTTTATTAAGCGCTTAACGATGTGCAAAACACTGTACTAAGCGCTGGGGAGGTTACAAGGTGATCAGGTTGTCCCATGGGGGGGGCTCACAGTCTTAATCCCCATTTTACAGATGCGGTCATTGAGGCCCAGAGAAGTGAAGTGACTCGCCCAAAGTCACACTCATAAATGCCACTGATTGTTTGATAGATGGTACTGTGAATAAATGATAATCCTAAAGATGACTGAGATTAAGCATCAATCTGGGCTAGGCAAAACCACGACATGGTCAACTATTTTGGTTGTCAGTTAAGAGCCAAAAGTCATCACTGAATCTTGCTAACCTGTTTCCTGCTACCAGAAGAATATAAGAAATATCATTATTGGAGCAGACTAATGGTCCATCTGGCCTAGTACTCTGTCTCTGAGAGAGGCAACAGAATGCAGTGTGATGGCTGTTGTCCCTGACACTCAACCTGATGACTATCACTGTAAACCTCTTGTGGGCTGGGATCTACTGCATTGAATTCTCCCAAGTACTTAGTACAGTGCTCTGCACACAGTTAGCACTCAATAAATACCATTGACTGATTCTACCTACCTACCTTTTCCCCAAATAACACACTTTAAACCCCTTAACCATGTTTCTAATCCAAACCCTTCTTAAACCTATGGACATTTTTTTTTTTTTTTTGCCTGGACATCTTCCTGTGATAATGGATTCTATATGCTTACCATTTGGTTACCAGTAATGCTGAAGACCATATAAAAATAATCCAGTATGCTTTGCCAGGCTAGCAGATCCCATTAGCATAAACATAAAGAAGAGCGTATTAGCATGAATTCCTACCTTAGGTAAAAGATGTACAGAGACATAGTGTGAGCCAACATTACTTCATTTGGTTATTCTACTCTATAGACACTACATTTTGTTTGTATGCCTGTTTATTTAGACTGTGAGCCCCAAGTGGAACAGGGACTGTGTCCATCCTGATTAATTTGTATCTTCCCCAGAGCTTAGAACAGTCCTTGACACATTAAAAAAATGTTTAACAAATTCCACCATCATTATTTATTATTATTCAAAATAGCAGGTAAGTTTTGTCCAGTATCAAATACCACACTAAAACAAAGTTCTTGAGCACTGTGCTAGACTTTGAGTACATTTGAGTGTCTTGTAGCAGGTTTCACACTTAAAATGCTCTCAAGGAACTTGCAATCAAATGGGGGAGTCAGAAAAAATGATTTACAAAGGATTGGAGTAGGAGGTAATACAAATAGGGGCTTGGGAGTCAGAGGTTGTGGGTTCTAATCCCGGCTCCACCACTTGTCTGCTGTTTGACTTTGGGCAAATCACTTAGCTTCTCTGTGCCTCAGTTACCTCATCTGTAAAATGGGGATTAAGACTGTGAGCCCCACGTGGGACAACCTGATTACCTTATATCTACCGCAGCACTTAGAATAGTGCTTGTTACATAGTAAGCACTTAACAAATACCATCATTATTATTAAATAGAATAGCTTAGGGAAAGTTTGAAAGAAATGTCGTAGAGGAGCGGAAACTAAAGCCCCTCTTTAACAGTTTGGTAAAACCTTTAGTGAAACTAAAGTGCATATAAGCTTTAAGTCCATATATATATCTGTAATTTATTTCCATTTCTGTCTCCCCCACCTCTAGAATGTGAGCTCATTGTGGGCAGGGAAAGGGTCTACCAATTCTGTTGTACTGTCCCAAATGCTTAGTAGAGAGCTCTGCACACAGTGAGGGCTAAATAGATGCTATTGATTGATTGATATTGAGGTCACTGAGGCCATGGACCAGGCCATCTGGATCTTTTGTACCCCTCCAAAATGACTAGATCAGGGTTTGAGGCCATGGACCAGGCCATCTGGATCTTTTGTACCCCTCCAAAACGACTAAATCAGGGTTCCACAATTTCATGTGGGGAAAATAACAAAACAAAACAAAAAAACCCTTCAGTTTCACTAGTTCAAACAAGAAGAGTAATAATATTGGGAGCAGCTTGAGATTTAAAGGGCAACAATCCAGAGACTGCCACATCAAACATCTCTTACGTCAAGCACTTTCTTCTGACATTCAATATCGTTTTAAGAAGGCACACCAAAGAAAACAGTACCTAAGTAGAATAAGCATCTTTGTTTAAAAAGAGGAAGGTGTATATAGCAGTCTAGAAAAATAACACAGACTGTACTATCAAAAGGAGACCGGTGATTGTTCGATTGGAGAAAATTGGGAAAACATTTTTGCCTGAACAGTACCTTTAATACATTTCCTAAAGGAAATGCAGATTTTACATGTTTTTCACAGGAGAAAAGGCTAACGACAGCAGGAGTTTCAAGGAAGAAAGTGACTATAGAAATCCTTAATAATGAACATACAATGAGCAAAATGGGAACAAGAATCAAAAGATACTTTTAAACAAAAACAACTGGACCAAAACATGTTAAACAATTAGTGCAACAATGACTATCCATCTTGAATTTGAAATGATGCTGTCTTCATAATCTAAAAGCAATAGAAAATGAGTGGGATAAGTTTTGGAAACAATCACCTCCCTTTTGCGTGTGTTTTAGGGACAGGCCTAGAATCCAATATGTTTGGCCCAAAGTTCTAGGAACAATTAAATGTGCAGGAAAAATAAACAACAAAACTTCATTGTTAGTGCTACTGGAGGTTTGGGATTTTGCAGGAAATACTAGAAAGTCTAGAAGAACAGAAGTATTGAATAGGATAATGATAATAAGCAGCACAATGAGCCCCACGTGGGACAGGGACTGGTGTCCAACCCAATTTGCTTGTATCCACCCCAGCGCTTAGTACGGTACCTGGCACATAGTAAGCACTTAACAAATACCACAATTATTATTATTATTAAAATTCTTCAGTGTAAATTAGAATCCTAAGAGAGTTGGAAGATACATAGGAAGATCATCTCATCTAATCTCCTATCTCCAGGCAGAGGAATGACTAAACCTTTCAGAAGTCTGGTTTTCTATAATTTCCCTACAAATCTCTAGGGTTGCTATTTCATAACCTCTCTCTGAAGTCAATTCTAGAGTAGCATTACTATCACTGACTTTTATTTGGGCTTCTTTAGGACCGTTAGTCCATAACAGCATGGCATAGTGCATGGACTACGAGCCTGGGAGTCGGAAGGTTCTGATCCCAGCTCTGCCACTTGACTGCTTTGTGACCTTGGGCAAGTCACTTAACTTCTCTGTGCCTCAGTTACCTCATCTGGAAAATGGAAATCGAGACTGTGAGCCTCACATGGGACAGGAATCTGCCTTTTCCTCTCCATCCAAACCACGTTACCACACTACTACCACATCACCACGTTAATACAGTCGCTCATACTTTCCTGCCTAGATTACTGCATCGGCCTCCTTGATGATCTCACAACCTCCCATCTCTGCCCACTTCAGTCCTTACTTTACTCTGCTGCCCAGATCATTTTTCTATAAAAACATTCAGGACACGTCACCACCCCCCCTCACTCAAAAATCTCCAGTGATTGCCCATCCACCTCCATATCAAATAAAAACTCCTCATCATTGGTTTTAAAGCAGTCCATCACCTTGCCCACTCCTACCTCACCTCACTTCTCTCCTTCTACAACCCAGCCCGCACACTTTACTCCTCTAGTGCTAACCTTCTCACTCTGCCCCTATCTCGCCACCGAGAGCCCTGTCACATGTCCTGCCTCAGGTCCGGAACGCTCTTCCTCCTCAAATCCAACAGACAATGACTCTCCCCACCTTCAAAGCCTTACTGAAGGCACATCTCCTCCAAGAGGCCTTTCCAGACCAAGCCCCACTTTTCCTCATCTTCCACTCCCTTAATGCTCAGTAAAGTGCCTGGCACACAGTAAGTGCTTAACAAATACCCTAATTATTATTGTTATTAGATCACTTTGTTGATTCTGCAAATTACCTTTGGGACCAACTGGTTTAGAAAATTGCTAACAAAGCCCAGGGCTACAGTTTATAGTACTGAATATATTTGTATCAATATTGTTTCTTGAACTTCTTCATCTTCTTGAGATGCAGCATTGCCTAGTGGGAAAAGCCCGGGCCCAAGAGTCAGAGGTCCTGGGTTCTAATCCTATCTCCACCATTTACCTGCTGTGTAACCTCAGGCAAAACACAATTTATCTGTGCCTCAGTTTCCTTATCTGCAAAATGGGGACTCAATACCTGCTCCCCCCTCCTACTTAGACAGGGAGCCCCTTGTGGGACAGGGACTATGTCCAACCTGATTATCTTCTACCTATCCCAACACTTAGTACAGTGCTTGGCACATAATAAGAGCTTCACAAATATCACAATTATTACCATCATAATTTATCTGACATTCAACAAAGATTAAATTCACTAAAACCACATTATAATTCTGGGTGAACACGGATAACCTCTATGAGGATGAATCTCAAATTCATCTGTCCAGCCTGGGCCTCTCACCCAATCCACAGTCCTGCATTTTCTCTTGTCTATGGGATCCCTCTCTCTTTAGATATCCTGCTGGCACCTCAAACTCAAAATATCAAAAACTAATCTTCTTATCATTTTGTCTAAACTAACTTCCTCCTCTTTATTTCCCATCTATGACCTCACCTCTAGACTGTAGGCTCATTATGGTCAGGGAACATGTCAGCTAATTCTGTTGCATCAAACCTAGTTGCATTAAAAACAATGCTTTGAGTCTTAATTCTGATCATTTATCTTCTGATTGTACACAGAACACAAACAAGGAAAAAAAGAGCACAGTACAGAGTCTGCTACTAAACTAAGCAAGACTAGAAGATAGCCACCTGGATTTTCATGGAAACTAAAAGGCTGAGCAAGTCATTCTCCATGTGAGTGCCACATAACAGAGGTTCCAGAATGGTTGGGGGACTTTGCTTTAGGAATTGCTAATGAAGCTTAACCCTTTGAGATGATCCCATTAAGTGACACTTTATAGAATCACCCAACCAGGTCTCTGCAAACTTTAACTTTTGAAGTTGCCTGACTTTCTGAGTGGGCAGGGGGGGTGGAACCAGGGAAGAGAGGGGTGGGACTTTGAGCTGAAAAGTCATGGGATGCCATCCAGACCTTCCCCGGTCCCAGGCCGAGGAAGGCGTTTAGACTGTGCTTCCCCCAGGGGTCCTGCCTGTAGCCCAAGCCGGTCAACGTGGGGGCTACTGTTTGTTTGTGAGACAGGCCGGGACCCCCGAGGAACCATTTCACTCTGCAGAGAAGACGGAGGTGGGGAAATGGGTAGAGAGGGCAGGCGGGTGGAGAAGAGAAATTACAAACACTTCAATTATGCTCGCCTCCTGTTTTCAAGGATTTGGGAATTAATAGGAAGCCACCTGCTTTTGACTCTGTCTTTCATCTCTCTGAAGCATGAGTCAGTCAATCACCAGTTTGAGCTGAATACAGTCCCAGGCACTGGAGAAGATGGCTGCAAATTGTAACATCCTATGTAAACAGTATGAATTAAAGTAGTTCATTTTTTAATTTGTCGGCTCTGTTCATTATTCTATCTACTCTCATGTAAGTCCTTGATTTTTATTTTAAGCCAACTCTGGCTTCTACAAGTAGAGTTCTTCCCTCAAAGTACTTAGTACTTACTATTCACCTCACCACCAACACTCATGCGCACATCTGTAATTTATTTTAATATCTGTCTCCCTCTCTAGACAAACTGCTGGTGGCCAGGGAATGTGTTTACTAACTCTATTGTACTGTACTTTCCCAAGTGCTTAGTACAGTGCTCGGCCCCCAGTAAGCTCTGAATAAACACCTTGATTGGTTGATTTGTTTTTCATGGTATTTATTATGTGCCAGGCACCATACGAAGCTCTGGGATAGAAACAAGCTAATCAGGTTGGACCCATCCATGTTCCACCTGGGCTCACAGTCTTAATCCCCATTTTGCAGATGAGATGTTACTGAGGCACAGAGGAGTTAATAATAATAATTGTGGTATTTGTTAAGTGCTTACTATGTGCCTGGCACTGTACTAAGCGCTGGGATGGATACAAGCAGATCGGGTTGAACACAGTCCCTGTCCCTGTCCCACAGTCTCAATCCCCATTTTACAGGTACTGAGCACAGAGAAGTGAAGTGACTTGCCCAAGGCCACACAGCAGACAAGTGGCAGAGCAGGGATTAGCACCCATGCCCTTCTGACTCCTAGGTCTGTGCTCTAACCACTACACCATGCTGCCATATCCCACCCTGAGAGGACAGATGATCTGTCCAAAAGGGCAACCACTTTTTTTTTTAATGGTATTTGTTAAGCACTTACTATGGGCCAGGCACCGTTCTAAGCGCTGGGGTAGATAAGAGGTAATCAGGTTGGACACACAGTCCCTGTCCCACACTGGGCTCACAGTCTTAATCCTCATTTTACAGATGAGGTAACTGAAGCCCAGAGAAGTGACTTGTCCAAGGTCACACTGCGGACGAGCGGTGAAGCTGGGATTTGGAACCCAGTTCCTCCTGAATCCCAGGCCCGCTACCTGTCAGAGACCGAATCCTGGGTTGAATGGACAATGGGTTTGGCCTAGCTGCAGGACTGCTTGCGTTCTGATGGAGGGAGCAGCACCGTGCTGCAGTCTAGATCTGCTTTAGGACATCACGCTCTTGCCAACCACTAGACGGGCAACAGGACAGTCTCGGCTAAACAAATGACTTGAGCTGGGCCCCTACCATCCCGAGGGGTGCGAAGGGTCAGGAGTGGTGGGGGCAGGATGAAGCGGCCACCTGACCCTCCCCATCCCGGGCCGATTTTGCGGGGGCTCCCCAATCGGGGTAAATGCCTCTCCAGAGAGCACCAACGGAAAAGCCACCTGCAGAGCCAGAAGCAGTGGAGCCAGTGGGGAAGGACCAGATCTCTGCCATTCCGTGGCTTCGGCAGCCAGCCTGCCGACGCATTGACCGTTCACCGACAGGAGGATGTTTTTCGGCTTGATGTCCGTATGGATGATACGGCACTTGGTATGTGAGTAAGCCAGTGACTTGCCCAAGGTCACACATCGGATAAATGGTGTCGTGGAATTAGAATCTAGGTCCTCTGAGTCCCAGGCCCCTGCTTTTTCCACTAGACCACGCTGCTTCTTCATAGGAAACTCAGAACAAATAGTGGGATGGATCGAGGAAGGTGGGGAAGTGGATTTCGATGTGTTTCCTTAGCTAGCTACATGGCCCTCCCCCACAATGTGGTTGTGGGTCCGAACCTGCACGCGAGGGTGCAATGCAATTTCCAGGATTATGGCCCTTCCCTGCCTCTCCCAGAACAATGACTCAAAAATTGTTAATGGGGAAGAGACTGCTAGAGAGAGCACCACCATCCTTCCTGTCTCACAAGCCCGAAACCATGGCGTTATCCTTGAATCCTCTCTCTCATTCAAACCACATATTCAATCCATCACTAAATTCTGTTGGTTCAGCTTTCGCAACGTTGCTATAACCCACCCTTTCCTCTGCATCCGAGCGGCTACCACGTCAATCCAAGCACTCATCCTATCCCACCTTGATTACTTCACCAGTCTTCTCACTGACCTGCCTGCCTCCTTTCTCTCCCACTCCAGTCCATGCTTCACTCTGCTGTCCGGGTCATTTTTTTATAAAAACATTCAGGCCAGGTTTTCCCACTCCTCAAGAACCTCCAGGGGTTGCCTATCCACCTCTGCATCCAACAGAAAGCCCTTACCTTAGGCTTTAAAGCACTCGCTCACCTTGCCCCCTTCTACTTTGCCTCACTATTCTCCTACTATCACCCAGCTGACACATTTCACTCCTGTAATGCCAACCTACTCACTGTGCCTCGATCTCGTGTATCTCTACGCCCCCATCCTGTCCCTGGCCTGGAACTCCCTTCCCTTTTCACATCCAACAAACATTTACTCTCCCTTCCTTCCAAGGCTTATTGAAGGCACATCTTCTCCAAGACGCCTTCCCCGACTAAGCCCTCATTTCCTCTTTTCCCATTCCCTTCTGCATCACCCTGATTTGCTCCCTTTATTCCCCACCCCACCCCATCCCCACAGCATGTATGTATATAATTTATTTATATTAATGTCTGTCTCCCCCTCTAGACTGTGAACTCATGTGGGCAGGGAATGTGTCTCATACTATTATGTTGTACTCTCCCAAGACCTTAGTACAATGCCCTACCACAGTAAGTGCTCAATAAATATGATTGATCGATTGATTGATAGCAAGAAACAGAATTGCAAACTACGAGAGACACCACAAATGGCAAATACAACAGATGTTGCAAGCACAATCTTCACACCCTTTTCGTGGGGCCATTCTACATGAAAAAGGAATTCAATTCAATAAAAGTGAGAGATCACCAATGCTTGTCAATTTACTCTAGTTTTCTACCCCTACACTAGCAGAATTAGACTTCTGAACAAGGTTGGAAGGCTATAATCAGCTTAATTAAGCATTCACAGAAAGATAATGGACCAGGAACTACACTGAGTGTTTAAACTGTTGCAAACCTAATGGGGAGAGACTTTTTTCCAAAAAAAATCAGAAAATAACGATACATTTGTCAGGCATGCAGCAGGATCCAATAAATATCTTTGAAAATTATTTAGTAATAATCGGGCCGCTTCTCCAAATGCTTATATTATATCGTTTTGCTTTCACACTAAATTAAAAGCGAGTATAGGAATGACCTAGGGAACTGTAAATTTTCTTTGAATTAGAGAGGAAGGTTGCCCACTGTGGGCCGTTTTCCAAGATGGAGAAGTAGAATTCTGCACAAAAGACTGAAGCTCATGTAAGCCAAAATCTTCTTTGTTCCATTGACAGGCCATATGCTCTAATCCTTATGTTTCACAAAGACAAAGCTGCCTTCAAGGCAGATTCAGGTTCCTATGAAAACCAGAAAGCTGGTCTTTTCACCTTTTTTGATCACCTTTACTTTAGTTAGAAATAAACTTTTGACCTTTCTCAGTGTGATGTGGGAGGCCTTATGTGGTGCACCTAGTTCTCTCTCAAACAAAAGATGGAGCAATGAGCAGAAAGCTTGTAGTTTCTCTTTAATGAGTTAGGTCCAAACCCACCCTAGGAACCACGTAAAGAAGACGAGATCGTCGACAATTCTTAGTCATCCAAAGATCGTTACATACTCATATAAGACATGATCGATTAAATGTCAGGGTAAATGCTACTTTGGAAAATAGGGTCATCTGTGCCACTGACATTTATTTTAGTTTCCCACCCAAGCTTTTTCTATCATAATTCTAATTAGGCGTCCAGCCGCCAGGGACTGGGGAGTAAAATAAGCAGAGGAGGAATTCTCACTATTGGGATTTCTTAAAAATCAGATATACTCATCAGGACGTTCCAGCCTTTGCAACAAGACTAAGAGGAAAATTAAACACTTAGCATGTTTTCAAAATAGTTAGTGGCCTAGATATGTGAGGGACTTGAAATGTTACAGCATTAATGCTTTCAAAATTAGTGTAGAATTAGTGTCTTAATGAGTCGACTACCTGGTTCAATACTGCAGTAATGTTCCCAGTGAAGCCCAAACTGTTGAGGTGGAAATTCCCATCTAAAATGCAAGAACAAAACAACATTATACAATTAAAGTCATCAGCATAATATATTGCCCCTCAACGCATCTTTCCTAAGCTGTGAGCAGAGTTCAGTCATCATAAAGAAGGATGATCGAACACTGAATCAGGTTGTGAAGGGAACTGATCAATTCTCTCTCTCTTTGGAAAATCTTGGAAAAATAGGAGGCAGTCACCTGGAATCAGGGACTTGAACTCCAGAATTTTTTCTGCACTTTGTGGAGGAAGATATGAAGGCAAGAAAAACTTCAAATGCTTCTCAGTTAAGAAACTGAGGGATAATTTCACAATCCTCGTCCTCCTTTCCTTTCTATACACACAGGGAACACAATGAATTGAATAGGCAGGCAGCCTGTAGGAAGGTGTTTTCTTTCTTCCATATAGGACTTGGTGGCTTAAGAGGCTATAATAATAATAATAATGATAATTCTAAGAATTGCAGTGTGATATTTACTAAGCCCTTCCTATGTGCCAAAGCACCGTGCAGATAATCAGGTTGGACACTGTCTTTGTTCCATGCGGGGCTCACGATGTCTGAGGTGGGGAGAGGAGCTATCTTATCTTCCTTTTTCAGGTGAGCAAACAGAATCAGAGAGGCTAAGCAACTTCCTCAAGGTCAAACAGCACTCAAGTGGCAGGGTGATCATTGGAACAAGTGCCCTGACTCCCAGTCCTGTGCTCTTCCTTCTAGATCACGCTGCCTTCATGTTTTTTTATGCATTAGTTGAAACATTGAGACCAAAGGAAAATTTAAAAATTTAAAAATGTAACCCATATTCCTGTGATGATCTAGGGGTTCTTAGCCCTAGGTCCTGGAGGAAAGAGCCACTGGAGTCACTTTAATCAAGCAATCAATCATATTTCTTGAGCACTTACTGTGCGCAGAGTGCTGTACTAAGCGCTTGGGAGAGAACTATATAACAGAATTGGAAGACATGTTCCCTGCCCACAGTGAGCTTACACTGTAGTGGAGTCTGAAGACAGGCTTTGACATAAATAAATTACAGATATATGTGCAAGTGCTGTGGGGCTGAGGGAGGGGTGATTAGAGGGAGCAAATACAAGTGCAAGAGTGAGGCAGAAGTGGATGGGAGAAGAGGAAATGAGGGTTTATAATAATGATAATAATAATGATGGCATTTGTTAAGCACTTACTATGTGCAAAGCACTGTTCTAAGTGCTGGGGTTTAGTCAGGGAACCCTGTTTTTTATTATATTTGTTAAGCGCTATGTGTCAAACACTGCTCTAAGTGCTGGGCCGGATACAAGTTAATCAGCAGGTGTGCTTTTAATAAGGCTTTGAAGGTGCTCAAAAAAATCCTTTTTGAAGGCTTTGAAGGTGCGTACAGTGCTCTGCACATAGTAAGTGCTCAATAAATACGATTGATGAAGGTGGGGAGAGTGATGTCGTTGGATATGAAGTGGCAGGGAGTTCCAGACCAAAGGCAGGATGTCTGGGAGGGGTTGGCGGCCAGGTAGACGAGGTGGAGGTACAGTGAGTAGGTTGGCATCAGAGGAGTGAAGTGTGCAAGCTGGGTTGTAGTAGACAATCAGGGAAGTAAGATAGGAAGGGGCAGAGGGGGCAGCGCTTTTAAGCCTACGGTAAGGAGTTTCTTTTTGATTGGAGGTGGATGGGTAACCACTGGAGGTTCTTGAGGAGTGGGGAAACATTAACTGTATGGGTTTGCAGAAAAAAAGGATCCAGGCAGCAGAGTGTGTATGGACTGGAGTGGAGAGAGACAGGAAGCAAGGAGGTCAGAAAGGAGGCTGATGTAGTAATCAGGACAGGACAGATGCTTGGATTAACATGGAAGCAGTTTGGATGAAGAGGAAAGGGTGGATTTTAGCCATGTTGTGAAGGTTGCACCGACAGGATTTGGTGACAGGTTGAATATGTTAGTTGAATGGGAGAGGAGAATGCCAAGTTTATGGGCTTGTGAGGCAGGGAGGATGGTGGTGTTGCCTACAGTGATGGGAAAGTCAGGGGGAGAACAGGGTTTGGGTGGGAATTTGAGTTCTGTTTTAGACACGTTAAGTTGGAGGTGTCAGTGGGACATCCACGTAGAGATATCCCGAAGGCAGGAGGAAATACTAGACTGTAGAGAAGTGGGGAGTTCAGGGCTGGAGATGTAAATTTGGGAATCATCTGCATAGAGGTGGGAGTTGAAGCTATGGGAGCGAATGACTTCTCCAAGGGAGTAGGTGTAGAAGGAGAATAGAAGGGGACCCAGATCTGAATCTTGAGGGACTCCCACAGTCAGGGAGTGGGTGGCAGAGGAGGATCCCATGAAAGGGAATGAGAATGAGCAACCAGAGATATGTGGGGAAACTGAAGAGGACAGTGTCAGTGAAACCCAGGCTGGGCAGTGTTTCCAGGAGGAGGGGCTTGTCGACAGTTTTGAAGGAAGCTGAGATGTCAAAGAGGATTAGGATGGAGTAGAGGCCAATGGATTTGGCAAAAATCAGATCATTGGTGACCTTTGAGAGGGTAGTTTCAGAGGAGTGAATGTGGCAGAAGCCAGATGGGAGAGAGTTAGAGAAATGGAAGAGAGGAAGTGGAGGCAGGGGATGTAGACAACTTGCTCAAGGAGGGAGGTGGTGTAATAACTGGAGGGGGCTGTGGGGTCCAGGGAGGATTTTTTTACAATAGGGGAGTCATGAGCAAGTTTGAAAGTAATGGGGAAGAAGCCGCTGGAGAGTGAACAGTTGGAGAATACAGTCAGGAAGAGAAGAAAGGAAGGGACAAGCATTTTGATAAGTTGTGACAGGATTGTGTCAGAGACACAGGTGGAAGGGGTGGATTTGAGAGGAGGTGGGAGATCTCCTCTTGAGATACTGCTGGCAAAGATGGGAAAGTTGAAGAAGGGGCAGGAGGAGGGAGGGACTGGAGAGGAGCAGGAGAGATTTTTAGGGATATAATGCCTGATGGTTTCAATTTTCTCAAAAATGTACATGGCCAGGTCATTGGGGACAAGACATGGGGATGGGGGACGGGGTGAGACAGAAGGGTTTGAGGAAGGAGTTAAGCATCTCAAACTGGGGAGGGAAATGGCCATGAGAGTCAATAGGGATAGGGAAATAACGTTGGCTGGCAGAAGTGAGCAGTGTTACTTAGTGGGTGGGCCTGGGAATCAGAAGGACCTGGGTTCTAATCCCAGCTCTTCCAATTGTCTCCTGTGTGACCTTGGGTAAGTCACTTCACTTCTCTGTGCCTGAGTTGCCTCATCTGTAAAACGGGGATTAAGACTGTGAGCCCCACAGGGGACAACCTGATTACTTTGTATCTACCCCAGCGCTTAGAACAGTGCTTGGCACATAGTAAGCACTTAACAAATACCATCATTATTATTATATCTTGATTTCTGCCAGCAGCACTGCAGGTCGTGCACAGAAGCCAAAAAAGTGGTCTGTGGGGGCGATCCAGGAATGTGGGTTAGTGGTTCAAAAAGCAGCAGAGGGATAGGGGAATGAGTGAGTTGAGTTCAGCAGAGAGGGTGGTGTTGAGGGGGTCGATTTGGTTGTCAAATCAACTCAGTAAAATGGAGAGGAAGACGGTGAGCCTCATGTGGGACAGGGACTGTGTCCAACCCGATTCACTTATAACCAACCCAGCGCTTAGTACAGTGCCTGGCACATAGTAAGCGCTTAACAAATATCAGAATTTTTATTATTATGATTATTAAGGGGAGGGGCTGGGACTCTGAGAGTACCTTCCTTCTGGTACAGTCCTAGAGAACTCCCCCCGGCAGATACGAAGAGGGCAGTGCTTGTGGCTGCGTCTGGAGCGGTTGCCCTGCTAACATCACCACAATCTTGATCAGTAATGCTCATAACCCAGTTGAACTCTACTTTGTGCCTGGAGTTCCCTGGAGGGTAGTAAGGGAGGCTTGGAGAAGAATAGCAGGGTCAGTCAGATCACCTTACCTCCTTCCCCTCCCCACAGCACCTGTATATATGTATATATGTTTGTACATATTTATTACTCTATTTATTGATTTATTTTACTTGTACATATGTATTCTATTTTATTTTGTTAATATGTTTTGTGTTGTTGTCTGTCTCCCCCTTCTAGACTGTGAGCCCGCAGTTGGGTAGGGACCGTCTCTATATGTTGCCAACTTGTACTTCCCAAGCACTTAGTACAGTGCTCTGCACACAGTAAGCGCTCAGTAAATACGACTGAATGAATGAATCCCAGCAAAGATGGAAGGAAAGAACTAACATGACGTTCCTGCTAAAGCCATTTGCATCTACCAACCTAGTTGAGTTTGAAGATTGGCTGCAGCCCTGAAATATTCATAATGGAAGCATGCGGCAACATTAGTGGAAAAAAAAATCCCTCAGTATTATTGAAATATTGCTTACTATAATAAACTCATTGATACTTTTCATACAGAAGAATGACATCAACATTTTAGTACATCATTTTAAGATGTGCTGTGTTTATATGAAAATTACTATGTGAGAGTGTGTGAAATCAAGGGATTTAGACAGCTAAAAAAAGAATGACACGGACCAATTTTTTTAAAAACAGCTTTAGTGATCATTTTGTATTAGCCAAGTAATGAGCCAATTAGTAAGAGGCTGAATGGACAGGGACAGTATGCCTGTCTTTCTGCTTGCTCATCCATCAAACAAGAGCATATCCCATCGTGTGTGCATACTGTGTGTAAGTACTAACAACCCGGCAGTAATTTAACACACCACAGCCTCAGTGCTGTGCTAACAGCTCAACTAATCCCACAGCCAAATTAGCGATAGCAATATAAATGTCAAAAAGATATCTGTGGAGTAGAAATGATTCGCAATAATAGGAAAGAAACTCTCTGGAAGCTAAATCAAAGTTAGGAGGTTTCCGTGGCTCTTCAAGGCCACTTAACAACAAGAAATATTTGTAAACTGGTGACGAATGTTGTCTTACACAAACCAAAACTTGATCGGCAGAAGTGGCACTCCAAGATAGAGATAACCAGCTGAATCTGGACAATAATATATCACATCCAAGTAACACAAACAACTTTTTGCCTCCTTTTGCAGGCAAGGCATGTGTTTACCACCTCTGTCGTATTTTACACTCTCCCAGGCCTTCACTACAATGCTCTGCACACAGTAAGCTCTCAATAAATACCACTGATTGATGGATTCTTTTTCCCCCCAACCAGGCTGAAGTTGGGGGGAGCCCCAACTCTATATGTAAGTTGAGGGCTTTTAGGACAGATTTTTTACTAATTAGGAACAGTGTGACACCATATTGCCATTCTTCTGAAGACCTTAAAATTGTCTTGGAAAATAGCCATACCTATTTTACAGTTGAAAAGACTGGGTCACAGAAAAGGTTGAGGCCTTGATTGAAGCCATGACTGTCTCGATGTGGCAACTTCCTCAAATATCACAAAAGTCAGAAAATTCTCGGGTCCAAACAAAGTCCCCCAGTATACTCTTTCATCTTAGCTCTGCAGGAAGAAAATCCCATTAATATCACTCCAGCCCCTGCACTCCCACCTTAGACTATTCTTTGAAAGTAAGTGGGACGGAGCAAAGTGTGAGAAGGATAAAAGAGGCATCAGTTCTTCATTTATGCCCGTTGGTTGGGAAGACAAATATTTGAACAAGGACCATATGGGCTGCTGGCACACCAGCACCTGGTCCTGGAAAAAGCAATGTTTTACTTGAATCGGCATGTGGCAGGAATATTTTTAAAGGACTTTCACCATGGAAGCATCTTTTTCCGGCCCCAAACTGAATGGGTAAAATCTTACGTTGGGTACCAAGAAGCAGCGTGGCTTAGTGGATGGAACACGGGCTTAGGAGTCAGAAGTTCATGGGTTTTAATCCCAGCTCTGCCACTGCTCTGCTGCGTGACCTTGGGCAAGTCACTTTACTTCTGTGTGCCGCAGTTACCTCATCTGTATTTTGCAGTGAAATATTTGTGGGACATAGATCTGTTCTTAATAGTTTCTGCCACACTTTAGTTTAAAGAAAAGAACTAGCTGGGGAGATCAGGTTCTCTTCCCAGCTCCATTTCTGATAGTGAAACGACGTGCCCAAAGTCAAACAGCCTCCTGCCATCTAAAAGTCAACATGTCCAAGGCAGAGAGCTCATAATCTTCCCTCCCAAACCCTGTCCTCTCCCCTACTTTCCCATCACTGTGGACGGCACAACCATCCTTCCCATCTCACAAGCCTGCAACCTTGGTGTCATCCTTGACTCCGGTCTCTCATTCACCCCCACACTGCAAGACACACATTTTAAAGTAAATTGCTTTATTCATGCTGAAGTGTCAGCAAAACTTCATTTATCTTCAAAACATCTTTGACTAGCAGTGTGGACACAAATATTTCCTAAATCCAGATTTGTAAGAACTACATAAATTAATTATGGGACGTATATATGCAAATGCGCTTAGAACAGTGCTCAGCGCTTAGAACAGTGCTTTGCCCATAGTAAGCGCTTAATAAATGCCATTAAAAAATGCAATTATATATACACACATACATAAAGAACCCGTACATAGGGCTCCTTAAAATACTTTACTTACTATAAAGACCAACGACAAAGTGACCCAATTCTTCTGGCATGAATTTACCTTCCTTCATTTGAAACTACCTTTAGAACTTAATTGGAGGCGATGGGTCCCCAATGGATTACTTTGCCGTATAACCACTTTGCTCATCAAATGAGGTTCAATTACACTCAACTGGAGAAAAAGGTATGTAGTGTGGAACCCATGCAGACGATACTTATCGCACCGATTGGTCCCTTGGCTTATGCAAGTACAGGGCAGAAAACCTGCAAAATAGCTTTCAGTTTCTAATAAATATAGTGGTCTTTCTTGCTTTTCACTCTTAATCTGTAACCAAAGTCACCTAATAACAATGTATTTAAAGAGCTACATTTTTCAATAAAATAATCTATATTCCTAGTGAATAATGAGATTGTTGTCCTGTGATAAATATATTACTTGATCACCTATTAAAAACACTTGCTCCCACCCTCATTCCCTCCCCTATTGCCATCCTCCACCTTTCAGTTTTCATTGGCTTCTACCCCTCTGCTTTCAAATGTATCTCAGAGCTCTACAAACAAAAAGACTTCACTGGATTCCCACCATACCCTCTCTTCCCTCTAGTTTTCTGCTTCCATTCTTGTCTAAGCTCCATCAAGAGGTTTAGAACAGTGCTTTGCACGTAGTAAGCACTTAATAAATGCCATTATTATTATTATTATTGATATATACCATCTCCCTTCTCATCTCTATCAAATATCAATTTATCCCTCTGCAACCTGGTTTCTGGCCCCCTCATTCTACTGGGACTGCTCTCCCCAAGGTCCCCATGGGACTTCCTCTCAACCAACTCTAATGGGTTCTACTCCATCCTAATCCTACTTGACATCTTGGCTGCCTTTACCACTGTGGACCACTTCCTTCTCGAAATGCCATCAAATCTTGGTTTCACCAATACAGTGCACACCTGATTATCCTCCTACCTCTCTGGCTGCTCCTTTTCAGTCTTCTCTGACTCTCATGCCTCTCATCTCCTAAACAAGGTTCTGTATGGGGTTCATTCATTCTTTCAATCATAATTATCGAGTGCTGTACTAAGTGCTTGGGAAAGTACAATACAATAAACAGACACATTCCCTGCCCTCAATGAGCTTACAGTTTAGAGCGGGGGAGACAGGCATCAATACAAATAAATTAAAGATTTAAGTGCTGTGGGGCTGGGAGGGGAGAAGAGCAAAGTGATCAAATTGGGGTGAAGCAGAAAGGAGTGGAAGAAAGGGGGGGGGCTTAGTCTGGGAAGGCTTCTTGGAGGAGATTTGCCTTCAGTTAGGCTTTGAAGGGGGGGGGGGATAGTATTTGTCTGTCGGATTTGAAAAGGGAGGGCATTCCAGAGGCAGGACGTGGGCTAGGGGTCAGCAGTGAGATAGGTGAGATCGAGAGACAGTGAAAAGGTTAGCATTAGAGGAGCAAAGTGGGTTGGTCTTCTATTCCTCTTGCTATGCATTCGCTACCAGGGAGCTCATCCACTTACATGGCTTAATAATAACAATGATAGTATTTGTTAAGCACTTACTATGTGCCAAACACTGTTCAGCATCAGCTACTAGGGAAGCCCTTCTGGAGGAAATGTGATCTCAGACATGTTTTGAAGCTAGAGCAGACAGGGATAGGGAGTTCCAGAGAAGAGGAAGGGCTTGGGCAAGAGGTAGACAGTAATTCTCTAATGGCTGCTTATTCCTCACCACATGAAGTAGAAATCAGCTCTTTCTCCTACTTCATTCACTTTGCCCACTAAGCCCCAGCTTCTTTCTTTTCAAACCAACCAACTCATTGTGCCACATTCTCACCTCTCCCTCTGTCTACCTCTTGCCCAAGCCCTTCCTCTTCTCTGGAACTCCCTGTCCCCTAAAGATATGTACATAAGTGCTGTGGGGCTGGGAGGGGAGAAGAGCAAAGGGACCAAATTGGGGTGAAGCAGAAAGGAGTGGGAGAAAGGTGGGGGCTTAGTCTGGGAAGGCTTCTTGGAGGAGATTTGCCTTCAGTTAGGCTTTGAAGGGGGGGAAAGTAATTGTCTCTTGTAATGTAATGTAATAATTACATTATTATTATTACGTGGGGCAAGGTTTTTGGAGGTACTGAAATCATTTTTCTAGTAGAAAATTCCTCTTGTGAAGGGATTCTGTAAATTGTAAATCTTGCCATTGGCTCCAGGTCAACTTGTATGGGAAGAGGCCTATGTAGATAACGAAAGTTTCTGATGATGCATACCTTTGTCCCACCCCAGAGCTTACCTTGGAAACCCTGATATTCAGCGCACATCTCCTCACATGTAATAATAAAAATGATAACTGTGGCAGTGCTAGGGAAGATACCGATTGATCCTGTCAGACCTGATACCTGTCCTACCCAGGGCTCACAGTCTAAGTAGACCCAGCTGGCTAGTCAAGACATGTTTTTAAGCTCCCAGGTGATGTATAGCCCTGGACTAGCCACTTAAAGCACAGGTTAAAATATAGTCTCTATTCTAAATGAATTTACAATTTCTTAAGTAATAATTATAATGATAAAATAATTTAAAAAATACTTGTTAAGTGCTTACAATGTGCCAAGGACTATTCTAAAGTGCATGGGTAGATACAAGATAATCAGGTTGGAGACAGTCTTGGAGGTAGGGAGTCTTATTATCCAAGATTCCAGACCCCATGAAAACCCACCCACTCCTAAAGGTTTTTTATTGAGATTTTGTACTTAATGTTTTATTAAGCTGGCTATCTGTAACTGCTTAAACAGTACTGGCTAAATCATATGTGCATACATATTTTCATTCCGCTGAATGATTATTCCCGAACTGCTGCCACACTAGTTCAAGTGTTTCTCTTAATCCATCTTGATCAGCTTCCTCACCGACCTCTCTACCTCCAGCCACTTCCTTCTCCAGTCCATACTTCACTCTGCTGCCGGGAACATCTTTCTAAAATATCATCTCTGCACATCTCCCCACTCCTCAACTGTCCCCAAGCATTGCCCATCCCTCACTACACTCACTCCCTTGGAGAACTCATTCACTCCCACGGCTTCAGCTATCATCTCTATGCAGAT
The DNA here is from genome assembly GCF_015852505.1 of Tachyglossus aculeatus. Lineage (NCBI taxonomy): Eukaryota > Metazoa > Chordata > Mammalia > Monotremata > Tachyglossidae > Tachyglossus > Tachyglossus aculeatus. Next base: position 10,155,806 of record NC_052098.1, read on the forward strand.
GACACCCAAATCTATATCTCTTCCCCTGTTCTCTCTCCCTCCCTTCAGGCTCGCATCTCCTTCTGCTTTCAGGACATCTCTACTTGGATGGCCTCCTGCCATCTAAAAGTCAATATGTCCAAGACAGAGAGCTCATAATCTTCCCTTCCAAGCCCTGTCCTCTCCCCTACTTTCCCATCACTGTGGACGGCACAACCATCCTTCCCATCTCACAAGCCTGCAATCTTGGTGTCATCCTTGACTCTGGTCTCTCATTCACCCCACACATCCAATCCATCACCAAATCCTGCCGGTCTCCAATTCACAACATTGCCAAGTTCCACCCTTTCCTCTCCATCCAAACCACTACCATGTTAGTACAATCACTCATCCTGTCCCGAGTGGATTACTGCATCAGTCTCCTTTCTGACCTCCCAACCTCCTGTATCTCCCCACTTCAGTCTGTACTTCGCTCTGCTGCCCGGATTATCTTTCTACGGAATGTCCCCAGGCCCAGCCTCAGGATTGGACCGACCAATACACAACAAATCGAGATGGTTTTCCAGCCAGGATGATGTGGGAGGTGAGGGCAGAGGGAGAGGTGTTTCGTAGATAGGGTTTTCCAATGACTTCTTAAAAAGCAAGAATGGGAAACTGCAGACACTTTGACAAAGGACCTGGAAAATCAACTCCACTGAACTTTCAACCTATCATCTTTCTAGCTCAGGTCGGGAGACCATTGAAGCAGTGTGGCTTAGTGGCAAGAGCCTGAGCTTGGTAGTCAAAGGATGTGGGTTCTAATCCCTGCTCCACCACTTGTCTGCTGTGTGACCTTGGGCAAGTCACTTAACTTCTCTCTGCCTGTTACCTCATCTGTAAAATGGGAATTAAGTCTGTGAGCCCCACGTGGGACAACCTGATGACCTTGTATCTACCCCAGCACTTAGAACAGTGCTTGGCACATAATAAGCACTTAACAAATACCACCACCATCATCATCATGTCACCCCCCCCCCCCTCAAAAATCTCCAGTGGCTGCCTACCAATCTCCATATCAAAAAAAAAATGCCTCACTATTGGCTTCAAAGCTCTCCGTCACCTTGCCCCATCTTACTTCACGTTCCTTCTCTCCTTCGACATCCCAGCCCCCACACTCCACTCCTCTTGTGCTGCTAACCTTCTCACAGTGCCTCCATCTCTCCGGTCCCGCCATTGACCCTTGGTCCACGTCCTACCTCTGGCCTGGAACACCCTCCCTCCTCAAATCCACCAAACAATCACTTTTCCCCCCCTTCAAAGCCCTACTGAAGGCACATCTCCTCCAAGAGGCCTTCCCAGACTAACCCCCTTTTTCCTCAGCTCCCCCTCCCTTCCACATCACCATGACTCACTCCCACTGCCCTTCCCCCCTCCCCGCCCCACAACACCTAAGTATATATGTATAGATCTATAATTCTATTTATTTATATTGATGCCTGTTTGTTTTAATGTGTATATATCTATTATTCTATTTATTTACATTGATGCCTATTTACTTGTTTTGATGTCTGTCTCCCCCCTTCAAGACTCTAAACCTGGTGGGGGCAGGGATTGTCTCCCTTTATGGCTGAGGTGTACTTTTCCAAGTGCTTAATACAGTGCTCTGCACACAGGAAGTGCTCAATAAATACAGTTGAATGACTGAATGTATGAATGAATCCCTGCATCAAGCAGAGACTCCTCACCATCAGATTCAAGGAACTCAGTCAGCTCTCTCCCTCTCACTCACCCTTGCTCCTCTCTCACCTCAACCAGCCTTCACTCCTCTGACATCAACCTACTCACTGTCCCTCACTTTACCTCACCCATCATCGACCCCTCGCTCACATCCTCCCTCTTGCCTGGAACACTCTCCACCCTACATATCCAACGGACCAGCACTCTCCCCATCTTCAAAGCCCAGTTGAAATCACAGCTCCTCCAGGAAGCCTTCCCTGGCCATTTTCTTAACTCCTCTCCCTATATTCCCCACCTACTGAGTTACCTTACATACTTGAGTCCATACTTCCTAAGTACCTATTCACTCTCCTCCATTCCCATCCCCACAGCATCTTTGTACATATCTTTATGCCACACTGCTTCCCCTAGTTGCCATTTATTTTCATGTCTGTCTCCTCTCTTAGACAGTAAGCTCCTTGAGAGTAGGGCTTGCATCTATCAACAGCATTGTACTCTTTCAAGCACTTAGTACAGTGTTCTGCATAAAGTTAGTAAGTGCTCAATGACTAGCCATTGACTTGATTATATCAGTTGAAAAACCACTAATTAAAATTGTACTAATTATACACTAATTATAATTGTCTAGAGAAGCAGCGTGGCTTAGGGGAAAGAGCACGGCCTTAGGAATCTGAGGTCATGGGTTCTAATTCAACCTCCATCACTTGTCAGCTATGTGATTTTGGGCAAGTCACTTAACTTCTCTGTGCCTCAGTTACCTCATCTATAAAATGGGGATTAAGACTGTGAGCCCCAGGTGGGACAACCTGATTACCTTGTATCTACCCCAGCACTTAGAACAGTGCTTGGCACATAGTAAGCACTTAACAGAAAACATTGTTATTATTATTACTATTATTATTATTATTATTAAAAGTATTGTAGGTGTGTATACTCCCTTTTCTACCACCCACATTCCCAGATTGCTTTTTCAGGTGAGAAAACTCTATTTTATAGCATACCAGATGCTATAGAAGAATACCTGTGCCTGTGGCATCAGGAGAATTAGTAGCTACTGTGTTAGTGCAAATGCATTTTACATTTAATGTCATCAAGGGGAGGAAAGGGACAATTTATTTTTAAGAGTCCATGAACACCTATGGAGGAACATATGACATTTCTGAATACCAAATGAAGTCATTATGAGCAGTGATATTTTAATGAATAGCAAATGAATCTATAATGAGGTGACCCTACGCATTATTTTGATCAATTATGTCACAATACTGTGGAAGCTTATCAGCAGTAGTTGTAGATTGTGAGCAGTTGCCCGTTTGGTCCTAATAAGCTTTAGTAGGCTGCTGCTTTGGCATATCAGAAATTGAAATAGCGCTTTCTCTTAGGCATGACTATTTATCTATTTTATGCTGCGGGCAGAGATACTGATTTAATATATATTGGAAAAAAAATATTCCAACCTAAGCAACAAGATATTTTTTTCACAGAGGAAATCACTGATTTTTAAACAAATGTTCTATAGGTTGCTCTAGAATTGTGAGAGGAGAGCGAGTGGATCAGTTGAGCTCATTGTGGGCAAGGATTGTCTCTGTTGCTGAATTGTACTTCCCAAGCGCTTAGTACAGTGCTCTGAACACAGTAAAGCAGCGTGGCTCAGTGGAAAGAGCGCAGGCTTGGGAGTCGGAGGTCATGGATTCGAATCCTGGTTCTGCCACTTAGCTGTGTGACCTTGGGCAAGCCACTTAACTTCTCTGTGCCTCAGTTACCTCATCTGTAAAATGGGGATTAAGACTGTGAGCCCCACATAGGACAACCTTATCACCTTGTATCCCGCCCAGTGCTTAGAACAGTGCTTCACACATAGCGCTTAACAAATACCATTATTATATTATTATTATAATAAACACGATTGAATGAATTGTGAGTGTATCAGTTGTTATACAACACAAAACAGTGTGCTTTAGAACCCTTTTGAACACATCTGAACAGTCTTCTAGACTGTGAGCCCACTCTCCTAGACTGTGAGCCCACTGTTGGGTAGGGACCGTCTCTATATGTTGCCAACTTGTACTTCCCAAGCGCTCAGTACAGTGCTCTGCACACAGTAAGTGCTCAATAAATACGATTGATTGATTGATTGATTGATCTGGCAGGGGAATTACAGGGAAGGAAGCACAAACTACAAAGCTCATAGTACGAAGGGGCTGGTTTTGCCTACACTACCCAGAAGCCATTGAGATGTTCTGGAAGCAGTATGTCTCCTTTGCCAATTGCGGGATAGCTCCACCCTTACTGAGAGTGGGGCCGCAATTTCCTCATTGGCAGCTAGAAAAATAAGCGTTAGTTTTCCTTCCCAGCACAGCTCGTCCTATCTATCTGCTTCTCCAGGACTCACCCAGGGTTCCGTGAAGTATAATTGTCATTTGGAACTACAATCCCTTTGTCTGGTTAAGTCCTTCAAGACGAGCAGATAAGCTGACAGTATCTCCCCACCTCATCCAGTGTCTCAGTGGCTTAAACTGAAGCAGCGGGACTCAGTGGAAAGAGCCCGGGCTCTGGAGTCAGAGGTCATGGGTTCGAATCCCAGCTCCCCCACATGTCTGCTGTGTGACCTTGGGCAAGTCACTTAACTTCTCTGAGCCTCAGTTACCTCATCTGTAAAATGGGGATTAAGACTGTGAGCCCCCCTGTGGGACAACCTGATCACCTTGGAACCTCCCCAGCGCTTAGAACAGTGCTTTGCACATAGTAAGTGCTTAATAAATGCCATCATTAATTAATTAATTAAACTATGGAGAGGATGGCCTAGCAACAAAGGGGCAAAGCCAGGGAAGGAGGTGGTGAGACATTCCTATCCCTCCCAGAGTGGCCTGTCCTTCTCCACAGACACCACCCCTTCTGAAGCCCTCCCCCTCCCTCTTTTCTCTGCCCTCCAGACCTTAACTTTTCAGAATCATTCTGTCTCTACTTCAGTCTAAGTGTCCCACTATGGTTTCACCGCGTCAGAAGATTGGCAGATCTTCTGAGCAATCAGAGCTTGTCTACAGGAACCAGTCAGAGGATCCAGCTTGTGAGCATGTCATAAATCTACCCCTTCAGCAAGTCGGAGGACAATCAGGTGGGATGCCCAGGGACTGCTGTAATCCAATCAAGTGTATGATTACACGAGTCCAATACACAATAAGTGTACTGGACTCAATATGTCCAAGACTGAACTCCTTATCTTCCCTCCCAAACCCTGCCCTCTCCCTGACTTTCCTGTCACTGTAGATGGCACTACCATTCTTCCTGTCTCACAAGCCTGCAAACCTGGTGTCACCCTCGACTCCACTCTCTCGTTCACCCCTCACATCCAATCCATCACGAAAACCTGCCGGTCTCACCTCCACAACATCGCCAAGATCCGCCCCTTCCTCTCCATCCAAACCATTACCTTGCTGGTTCAACCTCTCATCCTATCCCGACTGGATTACAGCATCAGCCTCCTCTCTGATCTCCCATCCTTCTTTATCTCCCTACTTCAGTCTATACTTCACTCTGCTGCCCGGATTATCTTTGTACAGAAATGCTCTGAGCATGTTACTCCCCTCCTCAAAAATCTCCAGTGGCTGCCTGTCAACCTACGAATCAAGGAAAAAATCCTCACTCTCGGCTTCAAGGCTCTCCATCACCTCAGCCCCTCTTACTTCACCTCCCTCCTCTCCTTCTCCAGCCCAGCCCACACCCTCCAATCCTCTGCCGCTAACCTCCTCATGGGCCTTGTTCTCGCCTGTCCCACCGTCGACCCCCGGCCCACGTCCTTCCCCTGGCCTGGAATGCCCTCCCTCCCCCCATCCCATAAACTAGCTCTCTTCCTCCCTTCAAAGCCCTACTGAGAACTCACCTCCTCCAGGAGGCCTTCCCAGACTGAGCCCCCTTTTTCCTCTCCTCCTCCCCATCCCCCCGCCCTACCTCTTTCCCCTCCCCAAAGACTTGTATATATTTGTACAGATTTATTACTCTATTTATTTTACTTGTGCACATTTACTATTCTATTTATTTGGTTAATGATGTGCATTTGGCTTTAATTCTATTTCTTCTGATGATTCTGTCACCTATCTACATGTTTTGTTGTCTGTCTCCCCCTTCTAGACTGTGAGCCCGTAGTTGGGTAGGAACCGTCTCTATATGTTGCCGACTTGTACTTCCCAAGCACTTAGTACAGAGCTCTGCACACAGGAAGTGCTCAATAAATACGACTGAATGAATGAATGAATGAATGAAAGTGTAATTTTAGTCAATTTACCCCTGTATCATTTAGCCCCAGCCAAAAGAAGTTCCTTGTGGTACTACATTTTTTTCTGCTTAAGCTATAGCTGGGATAAAATGTGAGCTACCATCAGTTAATTTGGGGTCATTGTACTCTAAAATCTTTTTTATGCACTTCCTCTAAGCAAAGCTTTTGGGTACCCATTTAACTAAACACATAGTGACTGGCTTCTGCTGAGAGGCACTTGCAGCTCTAAAACTGTTTAGCTTTAATAATCTATAAATCTGTTTTGTATCTTCTGTTGCTATTCCCTCCAGTTGACAATAGTGATTAAATTTTGACTTTGGTCATTATTCTGTACGGGAATTCGGTTTGTCCATGATCACTTGAGGCCTTCAGAGCTTTCAACCGGATTCTGCTTTGAGCTTCTAATTCCTCATCTTCCCTGGACTGCTCTGAATAAAAGGTGGTGGATTTTAATCGGCGTTTGATATTGGGGCTGATTATTTGTATAAAACCAATCTCATGAAGCCATAGTTTGAGTCCAATTTCAGACCCCATGGGTTTCTTCCCTTTCATTAGATCCCCTTATTATGTGTGCCATATTTTGGCCCTATTCATGTATTCAGTTGCTTGGAAAACAGTTGGTGAGTCTTCTGACAAGGGAGAGAAAATAGAGAGGGAATAAAGAAGAGGAAAGCTTGAATAGCAGGTAACTGATAGTGTTCACATAGGTATATAAATAATGCAGAAAGCAAATGAATAGAGTATAAAAATGTAAAAAAAATGTTCTCATTGAGCTATGGACTCAAGGCACGTTAAGTGAGATACATGTGGCAGCGTGGAGCAAAAGAGCTAAAAATGAGAAGAGTGGTGATTTGCTTGTGTTTTTATCATGTCTGTGCGATGACAAAGTTGAACTTCAGTGCTCTCAGAGACATGGGCAAGTAGTAGCTTGAGTAACCTACCCCTTCATTATATAATAATAATAGTAAAGGCATTTATTAAGCACTTACTATGTGCAAAGAACTGTTACAAGGCAATCAGGTTGTCCCACAGGGGGCTCACACTCTTAATCCCCATTTTACAGATGAGGTAACTGAGGCGCAAAGTCACACAACTGACAATTGGCAGAGCAGGGATTTGAACCCATGACCTCAGACTCCAAAGCCCATGCTCTTTCCACTGAGCCACGCTGCTCTCATTATATTCCCTTAAGTAGAGCTGGTTACAACACCTGTACCCATTTCTAAATCCTCCAAGACGTGGCCCTTGATTCTGAGTCCTTAACATCATGAAGTCCAGTCTCTCCCCAAGTGAGGGCAAGGATTTGGGTAATATTCATCACAAGCTGATTCATTGAAGCTTAACTAGTAGTTTAGCAGGACTTTTCTACCAAAATAAGATCTTTAAGCAATTGGGTTCCCAAACCCAGGCAATATTTGAGAGAGAATGGTCTTTCTGCAGTAGTCTTTCATTGCCATATGTTGTCTCGGGTAGAGTTAGACATCATTGCTGCCTAGTGGGTACTTTATATAACCTGGAAAAAATTAATTAATGGAGCTAGTAAATGCAAAGGTCATTAGAACTGATAAAAGTTTTATTGTTTCAGGTCCTATTTAAATTCACTAGCACCTAAAGTACATCGCTATTTTCAAGCCAATCCACTTTAAACCATATTAGGTTTTCTTCCATGTAGGATGCTTTCTAGTGAACAAAATAATAGCTAGAGCACTGTTACGTTGTCACAATACTAATGGTCTTGTGGCTTTTTTACCCCCTACATTCCCCAAGCCTTCAAAAAACCTTCATCTTAACTATTACTTTTATCGAGATAATTCAATGTTCTCACACATCATAACTCATCATTCCCCTTCTCAGTAATTTCTAGTGGCTGCACATTTCCCTCTGTATCAAACCGAAGCCACTGATCATTGGCTTCAAGGCTCACCACCAGCTCAAACCTTCACACTCATCTTCTCTCTTCAACCATTGCTCTCTTTGCTGCTCACCTATTAACTAACTGTAGCTGGCTCTCAACTCTTCTATCTCCGATGCACTGATCACTCCTTTCCCCCAATCTGGGACTCTCTCCCACTTTAAATCCTCCAGCCACATACTTCCCCATCTTCAAAGCCCACCTCTTCCATGTCCACTCCCCCAGATAATTTCCACTGTCCCTGGCCATTTCATCCCAACAGCCACACTTGATGAACACTTAAGGGACTGGTAAAGTACAGTAGATTGACACAATTCATGCCCTGAAGGAGATTACAGTCAGCCATTCTTAGCATCTCTGTGTAAATTGATTTAGATAGGATTTTTGCTTTCCTATTCCTGCTGTTGACAGTTGTATCTATCTATTTCCTCCTGCTCTCACTACAGGTATGCAGTTGATATCTGCCTGTCCTTTCTGTTAAATTGAAAGCTCCTTGTGGACAGGAACAATACCTTACATTTAGTGTATTTGCTCCAAACATTTAATGCAGAGCTCCACATGCAGGTTATATAGCATCACTGACTCAACAGAACCGAATGTAATCAGTTTTCTTGTTTTTTTTCCCAGTAAACTCAGCTGCTCTAAAGTTTTATTTTGGTCTTCTGTACTGAAAAAACTTCTTGTCAAATTATTTTATTTTTAAAACTGTCCTAGTGTCCACTCCCTCTCTCAAATATCAAAAAGTAGTTCATGGTTTTTTTACAATGCCAGCTCCAACTTCTCTTTTGCTAAGCATTTCTCTCAGTGGACTTGGATGAGTCCTTTTATTAAATTCAGTTGGACTCCTCCACCAGTCATAAAACCAGGTATATCTCTATGAAGACAATGAAGTGCACATGTTTTAACTTTCTTCCAAATTCATCTTAGTAATATTAATGATGGTATTTGTAAAGTGCTTATGATGTCTCAGCCCTGGGGTGAATACAGTAGAATCAGATCAGATCCAGTCCCTGCCGGACATGGGACTCGCGGTCTAAGGGGGTTGGAGAAAAGATATTTAATCTCCAGTATACAGATGAGGAAACTGAGGACCAGAGAAACGGCATGGCTTACTGGATAGAGCCCGGGCCTGGGAATCAGAAGGACCTAGACTGTGAGCCCGTTGTTGGGTAGGGACTGTCTCTATATGTTGCCAACTTGTACTTCCCAAGTGCTTAGTACAGTGCTCTACACACAGTAAGCGCTCAGTAAGTATGATTGAATGAATGACCTGGATTCTAATTCCTGCACCACCACTTGTCTGCTATGAGCCTTTGGGAAAGCTTCTTAACTTCTCTGTGCCTCAGTTACCTTATCTGTAAAATAGAGATTAAAGAGATTAAAGTCCATGTGAGACATGGACTGTGTTTAACCTGATTACCTTGTATCTACCCCACTGCTTAGTACAATGCCTGGTACCTAGTAAGTGCTTAACAAATACCATAAAAAAAATTATGTGATTTGCCCAAGGTCACACAGCAAGCGGCAGAGCCAGAATTAGAACCGAAGTCTCCTGACTCCTGAACCCATGCTCTTTCCTCTACGGCTACACTGCTTCTATGTAAGAAAAATAACTTTTCCTACAGGTACTCATTGTTAAAAGCAAAGGAATCCACAAATTATTTGAGGCTCAGTAGTATTCTAATTCAGAGAAACTCAAAGGATTTTGCTTACAGGACTTCATTAATGCTCTCTAGTTTCCTGTGCAACAAATTACGATAGTTTATCTTTAAGAGCACTTGTATTAGAAAACTCAGAGTACTTATGTATAGATGAATTTAAACTCATATTAATTAAATGTTCCAGCTTTCCATTTTCTAGCTATCTATAAATCAGTTGTGTCTCTTGTTCCCCTCTAACTGGATATGATGTGCCTGTCTCCCAGTAAGACTGGAAGATAACTCGAGGGCAGGAATTGTGTATTTTGCCTCTACTGTACTCTCCCAAGTTTTAGTGTAGTACTGGGCCTCGAGAAGGCCCTCAACAAATGTTATTAATCGATTAGACACAAGATATGCTGGAGCAGAGAGCAGAGCATTCACCATAAACAAAGAGCTCAGCACAGGTTTGCTTGTAAATAGTTCTGTCCTATAGATGGGGTACTGGTTTCATACCATGGCCATAGAATGGCTTGCTTCTCAGTGAAGATGTACAAGATAGGGGAAAGGAAGGGGGTGAAATCAGATTAGAGTTTTAAAGAGGCTTCCCCAAGTCAGGCCAGTCAGTGGTTAAAGTAACTAAAGAAACTCTCCATTCTCTGTACTTTCCATGAGATCTTTCAGCTTCCTAATAAAATGAAAAAAGGACACTTATCAAGGATTTCTTGTGTGACAGCAATGGGTGCTTAATAAATTCATTCATTCATTCATTCAATTGTATTTATTGAGCACTTACTGTGTGCGGAGCACTGTACTAAGCGCTTGGGAAGTACAAGTTGGTAACATATAGAGATGGTCCCTCCCCAATAGCAGGCCACTGACTGGCTGGTAAATACTTAAGAACAATTTAACTGACAAAAGTGTTCTTTTGGTAAGCGGAAACCACATTAAACTTATAAAAGAAATGTGCCCATTGTTAGAAAAATTTTAGTCAGACAGAAAAACATGACATTAAACTAAAATCAGCTAAGAATGTCGGTTTGAGCCGATGAATATATTACTGTATTGCTCAATGTGAAAGTTTTCAGAGTTTGATGGATTTGTTTTTAAAGAGCACTGCATTGCAAACTTTGAGGCCGATTCTCCTGCTCAGTCAGGACAGAGTGAAAATCAAGGTCATCTTCTCCCCCTATGTTAAACTTGCCTGTCAATTGCCCTTTGGCTTTGCCACAAAGAAGTCACAGAGAGTTAGTGCACAGCCTGGGATGTGAGTGTGCGCACACACACACACAGCCACAAGATATGGTCCATCTTCTGTCTACAAATGGGTCTCTTTAGCTTGGTTGGCAGTCAATATGACACTGGAGGGTTTATTTTGGGATTTGAATAGGTAAATCTAAATGACTCTCATTTATGCTTACTATTTAAATCATGCTTGTTTCATGTCCAAACAATGGATTCTGAAATGTTATCTCTTCTCCAATGATCAAGATTCTGAAAATTTATGATCATGAATAAGCAATTAAAATTCTGAGTTATTCATTCATTCATTCAATCATATTTATTGAGCGCTTACTGTGTGCAGAGCACTGTGCTAAGCGCTTGGGATGTCCAAGTTGGCAACATATAGAGACGGTCCCTACCCAACAGTGGGCTCACAGTCTAGAAGGGGGAGAGTTATGAGTTACAGACAATTTCCTTAGTGATTTCTTCGATGATCCTATAAGGTCAGGCCTATTATGCCCATATTTGTTGCTTCACTGACTTTTTTTTTTTTACAAATGAAAATGAACAGAGAGGCTAAGTAATTTGCTCAAATTGTATAGAAAGGTAGTTAACATAGAAGGATGCTTAGGCTTATTATTGGCTGAAACTCTGGATTGTAGATGGAAGGGGGCAGGATCCTCAGATCTGAGATATTCTAGAAGACAGACAGTTCATCATATTTTTAGTTCTGTTCATACTACACCTTGAAGAGTCAAAGTTAATTTTTACCTCTCCTCATTTGTGCTTGAGTGTGTCCTCACACTTCTAGGTACCCAATCCACTGGGGCAGCATGGGGCTATCACCCCCACAGCTTTTTGGGATAGACTCCCAGACTTGCTCATAACAGGGCTCTAACAACACCTGAAAGTAGCCATTCAAGGTGACGGTGACCTAAAATGATGGCTTTCTGACCTTTTAACTCATTGAAGCCTGTCCCCTCCCAGCTCTCATCCCCCATCCCCTTGTCCATTTTAGCCCCCATACTCAAAAATTAACAGCTGGGGTCTCCACTCACATTACCACAAAATCAGTCAGTCGGTAGAGTGCAGTAGTATTCTGTGGAATAGCAGCATCAATCAATCAATTGTATTTATTGAATGCTTACCGTGCACTGAGCACCGTACTAAGCGCTGAGGAGAACAAGATATAACAGAATTAGTAGACATGTTTCCTGCTCAGCTTGCCTTTAGCCAAAACAAACACCGAATCATGGAATCATGGTGATCAATTGGTCTAGTACCCTGTCTCCAGGCAGTTGAATAAACTGGTCAGGATAGATTCTTTAGAAACGAGAGACCACCAGGAAAAACATGGGGTGGCGAGCTCATTTATCTCACTGATGTTCAACTTAGATCATGTTTTTGGCCCATCTAGAGGAAATTGACTAAGGATTTTTAAATGTGCTTGCCAGTTTAGTTTATCATAGACTGCCAGCTGTCATAAAGAATATTATTGCACTAGTTCAATGAGTGCTTCTATTATGACCACAACTTTGCACATTATTGGCAAATAATTTACAGTAAGAAAGAAGTCAATGAGGATACAACCATAATGACTAATTTGCCAGCTGCCTCACTCATTAAATGTGGATATGAAATACAGCCATCCACGCATGCATTCTGCATTTTGTGAAAACTAAACCTGTGGAAAAATGAACTAAATTAACTTCTTCCCATTTATTTCCATGGATAGGGATAACCTAGGGACCCAAGCTGCTTCCCAAAGCCCCAAAAGTTTGGGGGATTTTGAAATTAACCCTGCTATAAGTTAGGGCCCTAAAAGCCTTCCCTTTCATCCAATTCCCTGAATAAGAGGCATAAAAAGCTCAGGACATGAGCTTGTCAGCATGTTGTCATTCCTGCCCTAGAATCCTGCACTTCACAATCAGAGCCCTGACATGATCTTTTGGCTGCTTCTCTCCATTCCATATATTAGGGTGACATTAAGCTGTTGAGCTGCTGACAGGATTGCTTGGTAGCTCAGATGCCAGCCAAAGATGAGGATCTTGCATGCTGCTAGACTCTTCATCTCTTCTACAGAGAATGAGTGGCACGTTAAAATTCTGCCATGTTTTATGGCTAAACTAAATGAATCTTGTGTACAGGCCGAAATCAATTACAAAAAACAAAGAGATAGAGGACACATGTTTGTACTTACTCTTGCCTTAAGGAGCTCAGATGTTCATATACATCTTCCAAGAAGCCTAGGAAAATCTCGCAAAATGGCAGACATGCTTGAAAATTCTCCAAGAGCTAGGTGTATAGACCAGGACAGGGCAAATGAGAGCTTCAGATACATCAGATTAAATGATTCTGTATCATACAGTTAAAGCTACCTCTCAAAATAATACCGATGCCTGGGCAGTGCTCACCCTTACAAACTCCAATTCTGACCTCTTGCTTGAGGCTAGACATTCAAAAGCGGGGATAAAAAATCCAAGCTCAGGAAGGTTAGATTTGCATGAACTGCTTTCCCTTTCGAGCACTGGACCAATTTCGGGGCTTGTCAAGAACACTGTTTAACTGTAGCTCTGCGAGGGTGTGTAACTTGAGTGGTTAAATTGGAACACTTCAATTCTTCTGCTCTGATGTCTGGGACTAACATTCAGCAATTTCTACAAAGATCTGCACCCGCAAATCTGTGTTAGCATGAGCCCTGGGAAGCGAGCCATATGGAACAAAGGCTCAGGCCCAAGTTCGTGATGGCTCTAATTGGGTCACATAATCAGGCAATTACATAACTGTTAACGCATGTCTCACTTCAAAATCTGTAACTGCATTATATTTGACTGGGTAAAAAGGAAACCCCAACTTGCAATGCAAACAGCTCTGCCGCGGATCCACAGCTCATTAGTTTCCAGTGAGTATATTTCTTTAGGAAGTATTCAAAGCTGCAATTAATAGCCAATCAACTTGGCCATCCGTGTGCATAAGGTTCCCGAAATAACCAAAACTTAGGAGTTGAGATTTCCTCAAGCTGGAGTTGATCAGGAATTCCCTTTTCCAGGTTCTGTCTCATCCCTCAGAACATAAGAACCACAAACCAAAAGTCATTTCCCTGATCGCTATCGAGTGTCATTTTCCAAAACTGTGCAATTTGACAGGACCAGGTGTGATATTCTGAAAAATTCCACACAAAATACAAGGGGAAGCCAGAAATCTGACTAATGCCAATATTCAAGGGTGGTAAGCAACCTTCTTGGCTTAGATTCTTCACAAGACCGATTTGCTTGTATCCACCTCAGCGCTTAGTACAGTGCCTGGCACATACTAAGTGCTTAAAAAATGCCATAAATAGTATTATTCTCCCTTGCTTCAAATTACAAGCCCTGTGCCATCATCCTTTTTCGGCAGAAAGGGCTGGTTCCCCTTTACACTTAATTCAAGGTGCCACTCAGAATCTTGTGACATTAATGAATGCCTGGAGTCCTCAGTGAGCTTTAAGTAGACCTCCCAAATAACCAAAGTATTCACCCAACAATCTCACTTACTCTACTGCATCACTGAAGCAGAAACCCTCTTCCCGTTAGCATTGAATCGAGACTGCTAGCGGAGAAACACTCCGCTAGCGCGAGAGCACAGTAAGCCCAAGAACTTTCTCCACACGGGACTATAAGAACTCTGCATCAAGAGAAGTTTTCCCAAGCCATCCACATCAATCCTCTGACTTTCCCAGGCAAAAATAGCTAGAGAAATATACCAAAAACCCCCCACCTTATTGAGCATCAGCGTTCTCTAAAGAGTAACTACCGCCAGTTAATTAACCACACATAGGAGTCAACGCCTTTCAGCCTTCAAGTGAGTCAACTCTACCCAGTTCCAGGACAGTGAGGGTGAGTTCTTTTCCTTTCCAATATAAAGTTTTTGGAGTTCTCCTAGCCTTGGTCTGCCACCCTTCCAACAGGGGCCAAATCTTTGAACCCGGCTTCACTTTATTTGGCTCCCCAACTTTATTACTCAGACACTTGTAGGCAAATCAATGAGTGTGTTTGCAAGGCGGGTTAAACATGCCATCCCTATGAGGACTAAGTTCACACACTAGGTGGAAGCAAAATCACCCTGCAAGCCCTGGGGTGAATCAATCAATTAATCAGTGGTATTTACCGACCACCTACTCTGTGCATGTCACTGTACTAAACTCTTGGGAGAGTGCAGTAAAATATACTTGATAGACACAATCCCTGTCCACGAGGATCTTACAGTCTACAGGGGAAGACAGACAATAAAATAAAATACAGGTAGGGGAAATGGGAGAGAATAAAGTTATGTACATAAGAACTGTGGGAGTGAATATCAAGTGCATAAGGGGTAAAATAAATAAAAATGAATAAATAAATAATGGTATTTGTTAAGCCCTTGCTATGTGCCAGGCACTGTACTAAGCTGTGGGTACAGATCCAAGTGGATAGACAATGCAGAAGGGAGGGAGAATAGGGGAAATAATAATAATAACAATAATCGTGGTACTTGTTAAGTGCTTACTATGTGCCAAGCCCTGTTCCAAGTTCTGCGGTAGATCAGGTTAGACCTAGTCCATGTCCCACATGGGGTCCATGGTCTTAATCCCCATTTTACAGATGAGGCCACTGAGGCAAAGAAAAATTAAGGGACTTGTCCAAGGTCACACAGCAGACAAGTGGCAGAACTAGGATTAGAACCTAGGTCCTTATGACTACCAAGCCCATGGTCATTAGGCCATGCTGGTTCCTTGAGAGTTTAGTCAAGGGAAGGCCTTTCGGGGGAGATGTTATTTTAGGTGAACTGAGATGAGATCAAAAAGAAAGAGGCAGCCAGAGGAGAGCCTTGAAGTCAATGGTCAGGAGTTTCTGTTTGATGCAGAAATGGGTAGCCATTGGAAGTTGCTGAACATGACAGTGATTCATTCTGAACTGTATTTTAAGAAGATGATCCCAATATAACTTATGTAGAATAGACTGGGTAAGGGAGAGATTGAAGGGAATGTTATCTAACCTTGGTTTCACTGACACTGTTCTTTCCTGCTTCTCCGATCTCTCTCGCCACCTCTTCTCAGACTCTTCAGCCTCTGCCTCCCACCCACTAATTATGGGAGCCCCTCGAGGTTCAGTTCTGGGCCCCCTTTTATCCTCCATCTCCATCCATTCCCTTAGAGAACTCGTTTACTTCCATGACTTCAACTACCATCTCCACAGGGACAATTCCCAAACCTACCTCTCCAGCCCTGACCTCTCTCCTTCTCCACCATCTCACATTTCCTTCTGCCTTCAGGACATCTCTATCTGGATGTCTCACTGACACCTCAAATTTAATGTGCCTAAAACAGAAATCCTCCCCTTCTCACCCAAACCCTAGCCTCCACTGACTTTGTTATCACTGTAGACAGCACCACCATCCTCCCTGGCTAAAAAGCTTGAAACCTTTGCATTATCCTCCCCTCATCTCACTCATCTAGCCTGCGTGTTCACTCTGTCACCAAATCCTGTCTGTTATGCCTTCACAACCCCTTCTCAGTCCAAACTACTACCACATTTATCCAAACACATCATAACCTACCTTGACTACTGCATCATTCTCCTGGCTGACCTCCCTTCCTCCTTTCTCTGGCCTCTCCAGTCCATACATCACCCTGCTGCTTGGATCATTAAAAAAAAAAAATGTTCAGTCCACATCTTCCCACTCCTCAAAAATCTCCAAAATCTGCCCATACATCTCATCAAATAGAAACTCCTTAAATCTCCCCTGCTCCCTCCATCCTCCTTCGACTTCTTCAATACTCCCAAATTTCCCAGCAGTATTTCGGGAGGGGATCTCCTGCCTCCTCTCAAAATCCACCCCCACCACCAGCGCCTCTCAACCAATCCTATTGCACCTTATCAATGTGCTTGCCCCTCCATTCCCTCCTCCCACTCCTTCACTCCCCAGTGGCTTCTTCCCCACTGCTTTCAAGGATGCTCATGTATCCCCTCTCCTAAAAAACAACAACCCTCCCTTGACCCCACAGCTCCCTCCAGTTATCACCCCATCTCCCTCCTTCCTTTCCTCTCCAAACTCCTTGAGTGAGTTGTCTACCTGCACTGTCTCCACTTCCTCTCCAATTCTCTCCTTGGCCCCCTCCAATCTGGCTTCCACCCTCTTCGTTCCTCAGAATCTGCCCTCTCAGTCACCGATGATCTACTTACCAAATTGAATGGCCTCTAACTCCATCCTAATCCTCCTCTACCTCTCAGCTGCCTGTGACACTGTCGATCACCCCCTTCTCCTGGAAACACTATCCAACCTTGGCTTCACTGTCCTCTCCTGGGTCTCCTCCTATCTCTCTGGTTGCTCCTTCTCATTCTCTTCTGTGAGCTCCTCTTCTGCTTGAGGGAGAAACCTCAAGACTCAGTTCTGAGTCCCCTTCCATTTGCCCTCATCCTTTGCACCCTTTAATCAAACCTCCCTCAGCTCCACAGCGCTTATGTATGTATCCATAATTTATTTATTTATATCAATGACTGTCTCCCCCTCTAGACTGTAAGCTCGTTGTGGGCAGGGAATGTGTCTACTAGCAGTTTTATATTGCACTCTTCCAAGCACTCAGTAGGGTGCTCTGCACATAGTAAGTGCCTAATAAATATGATTGATTGATATGAATTTAGTAAAATGTAGCCTTGCCAGAAAGTGTATGTTTTCCAGCCTGCAAGATCTGGATCTGACTGCACTTCCTACAAGCAGAAAACCTCCAGAAAGCATAGTTCCATACCTCTTGTCTGGTATATAGCATTACAAGGAGGGGATGATAGTGGTGGGGGAAGTGGGGACGCAGACAAGTTATGAGAAAGCAGGAATTTTCGGGGAAAATGAAATCGGAAAGAAATTCATGACTTAAGGCAGTTATTTATTCTGATGACTGTATATCCCTTTGTTCCTTTGGAATGCAATGCACTGTACAATCAGTGATGTTATTTACCCACCAAAGTGATCCTCTGGCTTGTCAGGCAGCCTTTCTGGACAAAGTCCACGTCTGTCCCGAGGAGAATAAACAAATTCAGGGGGCTACTGCTCAGATCATCTCCTGCAGCCTCACATATGGTCTGCTCGACACTTGCTTGACTCACAGTAATACATCCAAGGAGGGCGAGGGTAATGCAATCAACACCACATCACCAATATGGATCACGAAGCTCCTCATAAAGCTCCTCATAGACAGGGAATGAGTCTACCCAGTCTGTTATATTGCACTCTCCCAAGTGCTTAGTACAGTGCTCTGCACACAGTAAGTGCTCAATAAATCCAATTTACTGATTGATCGATTAAGTCTTTCAAAAAATGCACCCATATCCAATGAATGGCAAAGTCCATGAAAATGCAAGCACTTTTAATAATAATAATACTGGCATTTGTTAATCACTTACTATGTGCCAAGCACTGTTCTAAGTGCTGGGGGGATACAAAGTAATCAGGTTGTCCCCCGTGGGGCTCACAGTCTTAATCCCCATTTTCCAGGTGAGGGAACTGAGTCACAGAGAAGTGAAGTGACTTGTCCAAAGTCACACAGCTGACAAATGGCAGAGCCGGGATTAGAACCCATGACCTCTGACTCCCAAGCCCGTGATCTTTCCTTTGAGCCACACTGCTTCTTCTTTTAGCAAGGGAGAATAGAAAAGCAACAGTGTATCAGAGGAAAAGCAGCGTGGCGTAGTGGAAAGAGCATGGGCTTGGGAGTCAGAGGTCGTGGGTTCTAATCCCGGCTCTGCCTCTTGCCAGCTGTGTGACCTTGGGCAAGTCACTTAACGTCTCTGTGCCACAGTAACTGCATCTGTAAAATGGGGATTAAGACTGTGAGCCCCATGTGGAACAACCTGATTACCTTATATCTACCCCAGTGCTTAGAACAGTGCTTGGCACATAGTAAGCGCTTAACAAATACCAACATTATTATTATTATTATTACATTTAGTAAGCACTTATTATGTGCAGAGCACTGTTCTAAGTGCTGGGGAGGTTACAAGGCAATCAGGTTGTCCCACAGGGAGCTCATAGTCTTAATCCCCATTTTACAGATGAGGTAACTGAGGCACACAGAAGTTAAGTGACTTGCCCAAAGTTACACAGCTGACAATTGGCAGAGCCGGGATTTGAACCCATGACCTGTGACTCCAAAGCCCGTGCTCTTTCCACCGAGCCACGCTGTTATAAGCAGGCCCCAGATATGCTCAGGGTGGAGTTTGCCCAGGTGCGAGTATGTATACCCCATGGTGGGTGGGTTTCACAAAGGGTTATATTTTCAGAAGTCCTTATTGTTTCTCAGTTTTCTATGACCTTCCAAGAAGGAGAAAAAAACAGCCAAAAGTGCCATTAGGGGCCATTTGCAAAGTTGAGTTAGGCATGTGTCTTCCACTTAGCAACTCAAATTGGCTCAGGTTCAGGGAAAGCTCAGGCCAGATTCCCAGAAAATTGAATAGGATTGTAAACACATCTGGAGCTGTTTTACATATTGCACAGTGCTTGGTACGTGGTTCTTTTGTTATGTGACATAATCAATCTTTGGCAAGGGAGAAACCAAACACATAGCGCTAAAGCCACCCTAGTAGGAGCTTTTATCATTCTCCCCATTTTCGTTACGTCATCTGGGACTTTACCAATAGGAAAACCAGCAACCGGTATTTCTCCCCCAGTACAAAATCAATGTTGATTGATTGCTGCTCTATAGGGAAATCCCCTATCTAGGTAGAGGAGTTTACAATTATCAAAATGCTTTTTAGTCCTCCACGCAAGTAAAAAATCAGTGGGTGGCACGTATGTAAAGCATTCTGCTAGTGGTAGACATTGCATTAATATAAGAATGTAGTTCAAGAAATATCCACCCTGATGGTATCTTTAAATCAATTAGTCAATCAATCAGTGGTATTTACGGAGCACTTGCTATGTGCAGAGTGCTATATTACGTGCTTAAGTGCTTGTGAGAGAACAGTACAACAGAATTAGCAGACACCTTCCCTGCGCATAATGAGTTTTGAATCTCCCCACCTCTTCCAATGTTCCTATAATATGAGGTTCTTTAAGAACAAAACCTGTGGGTTATAGAGAATTCTCTGGAATCTATACAGTCACTGCGTTTTTCCTTTCTAACTTTAATAAATTAATTTTAGATGTTAGAGAAAATGATGTGAAAAAATGACTGGATTTGGCCTTGGGCATTCTATCTTACTGTTTACCAAATTTGTTGTTGTCTCTGTTTCCCCATCTCCATTTGAGCAACTCACAGAATCTCCTAGACAGTTTCCTCTAAGAAAAAGAGGAGGAAGTAAAAAATATGGCCTTTTACATGACACTGGTGTTTGGGATTAGAGATCTGATAACTTGATTAAACCACTAACACCTAAATTGACCTGGTTTAAAGTGCAGGGTGCTCAATAAATTCCATTACTACTAAAATACCAGAATAGTAAAAAAAATAATAATTCTTCAGAAAAAAAATGCAGAACACAATGCGATTAAAAAGTGTCATGGGCGGCAATAGTGGTTTGGGCTGGGGAAAAAGGATGCTAAAATTCTGGGTAATGTCACTGCTCTTCTTAGTGTTCACAGTATATTTCTTACAAACTTAATGAGGACCTTGCTTCATGAACGGGCTCAGTGTTAGCACACACTCAAAATGCTTGACCTACTGTTTAATCTTGCTTTTTATCAATCAATCAATGGTATTTATTGAGCACTCACTATGTGCAGAGTAGTGTACTAAGCACTTGTGAGAGTACAATACAACAGAATCGATAAAGTTCCCTGCTCATCTTGCCTTTCGGATACTGCGGTATCTATTGTCAAAATGGAAGATAGAAGAATCTCTAGATGCTCTACATCTTGGGTTCCTGTTTTCTTCCCTGGACCAGAAGGCCTGGATTTTCTGGGTTCAAGATTCCTGCTGGATTCCTCTGCTTATGTAACAAGTCAGTTCCCATTGGTGACTGGAAATGCAGAACTGTTCGTTTTGGGGCCAATGTTCTTTTGTCCTCCTCCTTCAACTTCCCAAATGCCATGTGAAAAATAAACATCAAACACTTTGCAACACTTCCATGCACAATATGTACAGCAAGGCCAAAATAGAAATGTTTCAGTTCTGGAAACTCAGTCACTCCCTCTCGCAGCTTTGCTTTCCAATTCCTGAAGCTTAAATTGGAGAAGTTCTCCAAGGGGCTCAGACCCAGGCAGTGTTTTGGGTACAAGCACGGAGACTGAATCAGTTTACCAAGGAAGCTCACCTGCGTGGGGTGGAGGAAAATGGACCTCTCCTTTCTGTGCCAAACCCCAGCATCATGATGATGCACAAACAGAATATGGGAGCCAACTCCACGTTGGACACTCACTTTCTGGTGCCTCCGGGGAAGGAGGCAACTTGACTGTGTTATATACCAATGCATTAACTCAAAAAAACCGGAACCACATTATTATCACTGAACCCATTAAAGTCCCACAAATGTCAGAAGGTGATTTTCATATCAATTTATTTTCCTATCGGCACTTTATCTACTTTGATCTTGAAGCAAAAGGAATGTGACTGTTTATTGTTTTATGGTACTCTCCCGAGCGCTTAGTACAATGTTCTACACACAGTAAGCACTCAATAAGTACGATTGAATGAATGAATGAATGAATGCCAACACTGGTTTAACAGCTGAAATCTCATTAAAGTACCAGGTATTGTTTCTTTTATTCCCGATCCTTGAGAAGATGAAAATGCAGCAATAGTAATATTTTTAAAAAGCATTTATTAAGCACTTAGTAGGTACCGAGTCAATCACTCATCATATCCCAACTGGATTACTGCATCAACATCCTTTCTGATCTCCCAACCTCCTGTCTCTCCCCACTTCAGTCTATACTTCACTCAGCTGCCCGGATTATCTTCCTATAGAAATGCTTTGGGCGTGTCACCCCCCTCCTCAAAACTCTCCAGTGGTTGCCTATTAACCTCAATATCAAGCAAAAACTCCTCACTATTGTCTTCTAAGCTCTCCATCACCTTGCCCCCTCCTACCACCTCTCCCTTCTCTCCTTCTACATCCCAACCTGCACACTCTGCTCCTCTGGTGCTAAACTTCTTACTGTGCCTTGTTCTCGCCTGTCCCGCTTTCGACAGGCGAGAACACCGCCCATGTCCTACCTCTGGCCTGGAATGCCCTCCCTCCTCAAATCCACCAAACTAGCACACTTCCCCCCTTCAAAGTCCTACTGAAAGCTCACCTCCTCCAGGAGGCCTTCCTGGACTAAGCCCCCCCACCTTTTCCTCTGCTCCCCCTCCACCTCCCCCCCCGCTCTACCCCTCTCCCTGTCCTTCAGCACTTGTGTGTATATATGTACATAGTTATAATTATATTTATTTTATTACTGTTGTGTGTGTCTATAATTCTATTTATATTGATTGCTACTGATGCCTGTTTACTTGTTTTGATGTCTGTCTCACCCCTTCTAGATTGTGAGCCCATTGTGGGCAGGGATTGTCTCTGTTGCTGAACTTTCCAGGTGCTTAGTATAGTGCTCTGCACACAGTAAGCGCTCAATAAATAGGATTGAATGAATAAATGAATGAAGTCCAGGGGTAGGTACAAGATAATCAGATCTGACAGTCTCTGTCCCACACAGGGCTCACAATTTAAGAGAGAGGGACAACGGGCATCTTATGCCCACTTTACAGATGAGGGAATTATGCACAGAGAAGTTAGGTGACTTGCCAAAGGTCACACAGCAGACCAGTGACAGCCAGGACTAGGATCAAGGTATCCTGACTTCCATTCCCATCATCTTTTCACTAGGCCCAGGGATATCCTTTGTGTATACACAGTGTGTGTGCTTGGGACTTTGGGCACCTCGGTGACTTTGTCAGCCACACACGATGCTCCTAGGTGAATTTCGCGAGCAGTGGTTGTGTCCTCAACTACAGAAGTCAACTCTACATGTATCTGAAAGAATGCAGAAAATTTCTCCTTTGTATAACCTTTAGTAGCTAAAAATCCAACACTTTTCTAAAGCTCCTAGAATGTATCTACCAACTGTGTTGTGTTACGTACTCCCAAGCGCTTAGTACAGTGCTCTGCACACGGTAAGCGCTCACTGAATACCACTGATTGATAGAGTGGTTGATTAAAGGGACAACACCCCTCTGCAATTGGTTTTTCTCCTGCTTTGCAAATGCCAAAATAGGTATTCCCTCCAAAGCCCCCAGATCAACAAGTGCTGTACTTTTAATTCAGAACCCAGTGGTGATGATAGCACACCATTATTTCCAATCCTATTTCTAATAACGTGTGGGTAGTTCTGTCAAGATCAAAGCTGAGCAAAGCCATCCTTTCACACTACTTTGTTACCCTTACTCTTATAGGGACGAAATGGAAATTCTTCCCTGTTATGAAGAGATAATGTTGCTATGGTTATAATTCTGTAAAGGTAAAGTAGATTTATCAAAATAATTGGAGGCATGATTCTCCATTAAGGACAGTGATTGCAGAGACGGACTGACATGAAATGACTGAACTTTTAATTTGCTTTCCCCCCATTGCCCTCCTCCTCCTCCTCCTCTCCTTTTCTTCCTTTGCATCTGTGAAACACCATCCACTCTGGATGTGTTGTCATCAGCCTTATCACATGGAAGCTTTCCCAAACATCGATGTGGAAATGTTAATGTTTCCATTAATGAATATGTGAGGCTTAGAGGAAAGAGAAAAGCAAATTTTATTTGAGGAAACAACTGTATAATCTGGGGTTCTGGTCATTCCTTCATTGTAACTGCAGATTCCCTTCAGGTTAAACAGTACAAGGGCAACATAAAATAAATGTCCAGGTGGGGTTGAGATCCTGTAAAAATGGAGCTATTCTGGGAATTTTCCAGAATTCCCTGGAGCCTGTGTCTCTGCCCAATGGAATGTGTATTACCTTGCACTTAATTTGCACCTATGCACTGGATAAAGAGCAAACCAGCATGCACCCCCAGACACAAAGGGCACACCCTTTCCTAGAATCTCACTCGTTTATTGTACCCTCCCAAGTGCTTAGTACAGTGCTCTGCACACAGTTAGTGTTCAATAAATATGACTGACTAACTGACTTCAGTCTCTGGTGATCTTTACACATTACCAAAGCTCTTACCTTTAGCTGCCTCAAAAGCAGGTGATTGTGGGGTAAGAAGGTAGATACTTATGGCCACTCCCAATTAGCTACACGCATTAGGAGGGCGTTTAAACTCTTTCAAACACCAGGCACTATTTTGTGCACTGAAGAGCAATGAAACTGACTTACAATATAAGAAACAATGCAATGCAATTGTCTTCAGTGAGAAACTATTATAGGAAATATCAGTGACGTCATGCCCAGGGCACCCAAAATATATATTCATATATATATATATATATATATATATATATCCCATGCAACCCGCTGATGTAGTGTTCTTGTGAGTCTCTACAAAGACGTGACAGCCCATCCTCCAACTGCAGAAGGAGATAATCAGACTCATTATTTCTCATTCCTTCTCCTCTACCAATTGTCTACAAGTAATTTCATTCTTTTTTCTCATTACTAGATTAATGGCATACAGAATTGAAGGTGATTTTCAGGATCATTTTCATTCTTCTTTCTAAAGGTATCGGGTATTTCCTTGAGAGCCATTATTCTTCAGAAATATTTATTAGCAATTTGTATAAAATATCCTTCAGGTCTATCGATTCACGTTTATGAACATATTTCCCACATCTCTGGGATGTCAACTTTAAGAAAATCTCAATTGATTTCTTCATTAATTTTCACAAGTTTGTAGGAGTTTGGCGGTTTTTAGGAATTGCCTTATTTATTTGGGGACCAATAAAATATCGAGCCTTTGTTTTCTTGGGAATAATTAAAAGAATATTTTCATCAGTTTCTTTTGATTTGCATAACTCATTCCAATCTCTGTCACCCTTGTCTTCGCCCCACAAGGTTTCTACTGTGAAAACTGTTATTGGAAAGCTCAGGCAATATAAGCTTGTTTGGTCTCTAAATTTGCTTTTTTTGAAGGTCAGTACCTCTACATACTTTGGTCTGAGTTTTTTTGATTAAACTGGATTCGAACAGCTTATGACCACTGGTCTTAACTTTACCAATTAATAATTAGGACATTCTCCACCGATTCTTCTCTACCTCCACTATTGTTTCCCCTCTGGATGAATCCTGTGTGCCTAGTCTATACAGCAGAGAAATGGAGCAACTGCCCAGCTGATTTAGGTGAAGAAGGTCCCACTTTTCCTAAATCATATGAGTGATTTGGGTGAACTGGTGTTTATGCCTGAGTTACATAAGTATCATGTAGTTACAAAGCCAAGCTATACTGGTTTTAGGAGAAACCTCTGAAATTTGCTCCATTCATTCATTCATTCAATCGCATTTACTGAGCGCTTACTGTGTGCAGAGCACTGTACTAAGCGCTTGGGAAGTACAAATCGGCAACATATAGAGACGGTTCCTACCTAACAGTGGGCTCACAGTCTAGAAGGGGGAGACAGACAACAAAACAAAAACATGTAGACAGGTGTCAAAATCGTCAGAACAAATAGAATTAAAGCTATATGCACGTCATTAACAAAATGAAAAGAATAGTAAATATGTGCTAAACGTTTTCCAATGGCTGTTAACACTATCCAAATATTTCCTAACAGTGTTGCTCCAGCATTTAGAACAGTGCTCTGCACATAGTAAGTGCTTAACAAATGCCATCATTATTATTATTAAATCTGGTGTTCCATTATGGAAAAATTTTCTTCCCTCTGTGTCTCACAGCTGGAGTGTGCGCACGTGTGTGTGTGTGTGTGTGTGTGTGTGTGTGTGTGTGTGTGTGTGTCTGTAGTTATGTATGGGGGCAAATGCTTTGGTAAGGTCTAGGAACACTATATGGAGCTCTTGATTTCATTCCCTGGGTCTATCCTGAACTGACGTACAGCAAAAATCATGTCCACTGTACCATACTAGGTCTGAGGCCATGATGCAGTTCTGGAGAGCAGAGTTAAGAACCTTCTCTGGTAATCATTCTGGGAGAAGTCTGCCTAGGATCTTACTGGAAGGAAAGAGCAGGAAGATTCCACCCTAGTTTGCATCACTAGCTCTTTTTCCTTTCTTCTTGAAGACAGTGATCATCCTCAAAACCCTTCAGCATTTCCTCAGTGATCTATATGTTGAGGTACAGCCTGGGAATCCTGATAAGCTACACCAACCAATCAATCAATCATATTTATTGAGCGCTTACTGTGTGCAGAGCACTGTACTAAGCGCTTGGGAAGGACAAGTTGGCAACATATAGAGACAGTCCCTACGCAACAGTGGGCTCACAGTCTAAAAGGCTCACACCACAGCATATGATCCCTGTTCTCCACAGAAGCAGAGGGCAGGCAGTTATGCCAGACAACACGGCCCCAAGCTCCCCTTCATCAAAGCTCCTGGGTTCCCGAGGTACCGCTTTATGGGTGGGGTTACTCCTATCCTGATGTCCATCAGCGTAGCAGATGAAACCTGTGGCTTGAAGATACAACTCCACTGGAACTCAGGGATATGAAGGACTGAGTATTGCCTCCATCTTGCTGTTGTTCACCGTGACTGATGAGTCCCACTCTCAATAAGAACAGAGGGTTGGAAGGGGGGAGCAGACCTTGCCAGTTTTTTAGAAGGTTGACAAATGCAACCTTCGTTTTCAGAATCTAATACAATAATACATACGTCCTAATTTTCCTGACCTCAAGCAACATATTAATTATGAGTATATCTGCCATGCCAACCACAATCTCCTATGACATTTAAACATGTTTTTATTGTTTCATTTCACTTTAAAAACCCTAATTATAAGCTCTTTGAGAGCAGGAAATCTGCATTTTGCTTTGCTTGTACTTTCCTGAGGATCCAGAGCTTAGAACAGTGCTTTGCACGTAGTAAGCGCTTAACAAATGCCATGATTATTATTATTATTTATAATAGTATCCTGTACTCAGTAGGAAATCCGTGACTACTACTGATTGATCACTGTGAGCCAGCTCTGCTGATTAAAACATGTGAGGAGATTTTACAAATGAGGAAACGGGGCCTCAGAGAAATTAACAATAATGATGATAATAATAATAATTGTGGCATTCGTTCAATGCTCACTGTGTGCTGGGCACTGGACTAAGCGCTGGGGTAGATGCAAGCAAATTGGGTTGGGCACAGTCCCTGTCCCACACGGGAGCTCAGAGTCTTAATCCCCATTTTGCAGGTGAGGTAACTGAGGCCCAGAAAGGTGAAGTGACTGGCCCAAGGTCACACAGCGGACAAGTGGCGGAGCCGGGATTAGAACCCAGGTCCTTCTGACTCCCAGGATCATGTTCATTCATTCATTCATTGTATTCATTGAGCACTTACTGTGTGCAGAGCACTGTACTAAGCGCTTGGGAAGTATAAGTACAAATTAATGTTCTATCTCCTTGGCCCCGCTGCTTCTCTAGGTGACTTGCCCATGGCCACAGACCCAGTCCAGGCCCACGGACTGGACATTTCCACCCCTGTTCACTACCCAAGCCCGGTTTAATGGAGCAACTTTGGTGATAAAGACCAGACTCCCTCCAAGTGTGCAGCAGAAAGGACGTGGAAATTCTCCAACACAGATGAACTGCATACGCATGATCAAACATATACTGTTTTTGAAGTGGCTCCTTTCTTCTGACCCAAAAGCAACTGCTCATACAATAGATGATTGAGCCCGTGGGAAAGAAATGGCTTTAAAAAAAATAATAATCCCTGTTAACAGAGATTAATTAGGATGGGGGGGTTCAAACTGGAATAATTGAAAAAGATATGGGTGGACACACTTCCAACAATTAAACCCTTCTGTGCATCATCTTGTGCATCTTGTGGGGAAGAAGCATAGCTTAGTGGAAAGAGAACGGGCTTTGGGATCCGAGGTCATGGGTTCAAATCCCGGCTCCATCAACTGTCAGCTGTGTGACTTTGGGCAAGTCACTTAACTTCTCTGTGCCTCAGTTACCTCATCTGTAAAATGGGGATTAAGACTGTGAGCCCCTCGTGGGACAACTTGATTACCTTGTAACCTCTCCAGCATTTAGAACAGTGCTTTGCACATAGTAAGTGTGTAATAAATGCCATTATTATCATCATCATCATCATCATCATCAGTGGTATTTACTGTGTGCTTACATGGCCTAGATGGTCTAGATGTGGATATAGCACAGGCTGGGGAATCAGAAGGACCTGGGTTCTAATACTGGCTCCATCACTTTGGGCAAGTCGCTTCACTTCTCTGTGCCTCAGTTACCTCATATGTATAATGGAGATTAAGACTGTGAGCCCTTTGTGGGACCAGGACCGTGTCTAACCTGATTATCTAGTATCTTAGTATAGTGCCTGGCACACGGTAAGCACTTAACAAATACCACAATTATTATTATTATTATTATTATTATTATTATTATGTGCAGAGCACTGTACAAAGAGCTTGGGAGAGTACAATCCAGAGTTGGTAGAAATGTTCCCTGCCCACAATGGGCTTACAGTCATCTAAAACTTTACTCTTTGGCAACACTTCTCATGGAAAAGAAACATTTTGCCTTCCAAGACACCACCTGTCATCATTCCAACTTCCAAATCAACCAGGAAGCAAGCACCATGAACCTATTTGTTCCTTTGTCTCTCCAAATCCGACGTTCCAGTCTCAAGGTAAACCAAGTTGACTGACAATTTACGCTTTAGACAACAAATGCCTTTCCCTGGGTTGAAAATGAGGCTTGCACGCCAGCAATTGTTGAACAGACAACAGGATTCACTCAGACTCATTCATTCAATCGTATTTATTGAGAGCTTACTGGGTGCAGTACTGTGTATACTCCATTTCAGTTTTTCCAAACTGCCATTCATGCTTCATTCATTCATTCATTCAATCGTATTTATTGAGCGCTTACTGTGTGCAGAGCACTGTACTAAGCGCTTGGGAAATACAAGTTGGCAACATATAGAGACGGTCCCTACCCAACAGCGGGCTCACAGTCTAGAAGGGGGAGACAGAGAACAAAACAAAACATATTAACAAAATAAAATAAATAGAATAAATATATATAAATAAAATAGAGTAATAAATACGTACAAAGATATATACATATATACAGGTGCTGTGTGGAGGGGAAGGAGGTAAGGTGGGGGAGAATGGGGAGGGGAGGAAGGGGAGAGGGAGGAGGGGGCTCAGTCTGGGAAGGCCTCCTGGAGGAGGTGAGCTCTCAGAAGGACTTTGAAGGGAGGAAGAGAGCTAGCTTGGCGGATGTGCGGAGGGAGGGCATTCCAGGCCAGGGGGATGACGTGGGCTAGGGGTCGATGGCGGGACAGGCGAGAACGAGGCATGGTGAGGAGATTAGTGGCAGAGGAGCAGAGGGTGTGGGCTAGGCTGTAGAAGGAGAGAAGGGAGGTGAGGTAGGAGGGGGCGAGGTGCTTACTGTGTGCAGAGCACTGTACTACGCGCTTGCTTAGGTTTTCTCCTTTGCTGACTGAGTTTGGACTAGTTTAAAACCGACAATAATGACTGAGACCAAAACTGATAGATCTTTTGGCCATTTAAGGGGAACAGTGGTTCATTAACAATTTGTAGGCTAAAGATTGTAAACTCCTTGAAGGTTGGGATCATGTCTCCTTACTCTATTGCATTCTTTCAAGTGCTTAGTACAGTGCTCTGCACACAGTAAGTGTTCAATAAACACCATTGATTGATTGATTAAAGTCACACAACAATCTGCGTTCTCCAAGTTCTTCCATCTATGTTCATCAGAGGTTTTACAGGAGAAATCAATCCATTAATCCATCGATCGTATTTACGGACGCTTGCTATGTGCAGAGCACCATATAATAATATAATAATGGCATTTATTAAGTGCTTACTATGTGCAAAGCACTGTTCTAAGTGCTGGGGAGGTTACAAATAGATCGGGTTGTCCCTCGGGTCACAGTCTTAATCCCCATTTTACAGATGAGGTAACTGAGGCACAGAGAAGTTAAGTGACTTGCCCAAAGTCACACAGCTGACAATTGGTGGAGCCGGGGTTTGAACCCATGACCTGTGCCTCCAAAGCGCTGCCTCCCTACTAAGCGCTTGGGAAAGTATAATACAATAGAGTCGGTAGATGCGATCCTTGCCCACGAGGAGCTTACAGTTTACAGGAGGAGGCAGACATTTAAAAAAAATGATAGGAGAAATAATAGAGTATAAGAATATGTACATAAGTGTTTTGGGGCTGGGGTGAATATCAAAGAACGCAGCCAAGTGCATTGAGAAGCAGCGTGGCCTAGTGGATAGAGCACAGGCCTCGGAGTCAGAAGGTCATGGGTTCTAATCCTGGCTCTGCCACTTATCTGCTGTGTGACCTTGGGCAAGTCACTTCACTTCTCTTTGCCTCAGTTTGCATCCCTCATATGCAAAATGGGATGAAGACTGTGAGCCCTACGTGGGACAGGGACTGTGTCCAACACAATTATCTTGTATCTGCCCAACGCTTAGAACAGTGCCTGGCACATAGTAAGTGCTTAATAAATACCATCATTATTATTAGCCAACACAGAGGGGAGGATGGATGGAGAAAATGAGGATAGAGGAAAGTGGGAAGAGTGGTGGACAGACAGATATGAGGGGGGAGGGAGTTCCAGGAATAAGGGAGGACATGGACAAGGGGCCTGCGGTAGGATATACGAGATCAATCAATCAATCAATCGTATTTATTGAGCGCTTACTGTGTGCAGAGCACTGTACTAAGTGCTTGGGCAGTACAAGTTGGCAACATATAGAGACAGTCCCTACCCAACGGTGGGCTCACAGTCTAGAAGGGGGAGACAGAGAACAAAACCAAACATATTAACAAAATAAAATAAATAGAATAGATATGTACAAGTAAAATAGAGTAATAAATATGTACAAACATATATACATATATACAGGTGCTGTGGGGAAGGGAAGGAGGTAAGACGGGGGAATGGAGAGGGGGACGAGGGGGAGAGGAAGGAGGGGGCTCAGTCTGGGAAGGCCTCCTGGAGGAGGTGAGCTCTCAGTAGGGCCTTGCAGGGAGATCTAGACTGTAAGCTTGTTGTGGGCAGGGAATGTGTCTACTGTACTCTCCCGAGTGCTTAGTACAGTGCTCTGCACACAGCAAGCGCTCAATAAATACAATTGAATGAATGAATGAATGAGATCGAGCTATAAAGAGTAAAACCTGGAGATAGTCTCCACAACACAAAGTGAAGTTGGAGTTTAGCGAGTGAATTTGGGTTTTGTAGATAATTTGGATCATTTGGAAAAATAAACCTGAAACCTGCTATCCGTATAGGAAATTCTGACAAAGTCCTGGTGACTGCTCAAAGGTTTGGGGGAGGGACTGTGGCAGGGGGAAGGCAACTCATCCCTAGGGCAGAGGCTGAAGGTTCTTCTTCCCACAATTGCTGTTATCGTTATTTATGAGGAGAAACAAGGAGTCGCTTCCGCTCCCTGTCATTGCTGCCACCGCTTAAGAGTTTGGAGCAGAGGCTGATGGATCTTTGTCCAATCTTCCCTTCCACTAGCTGCCTGTACATAGCTCCCCCCAGGGAATAGATTTATTATATCTAACCCTGCATTGATAATGTCAGAGAAAGAGCTAGTTCAAATACACCTTGGCCACAGCTTGTCCTCGCTTCCTCTTTTGGTTCAACTCCACATTTACCTGTAACACTTGAAAAGAGCTTTAGGGTAAAAGGAAATGTTAACTACAGTAGATAGAGTGCTTTCTGATTACCATCACGCTACCAAATTACATACGGTCATTCTGTGTCTTCTGAGGGCAAATTTCAGAAAAATAAAACACGGATACTGAATGGCTTGAATCAGTTGGATTCCGGTCCAGGCTGTTCTAGTTTCAAGGGGTAGTCTCATAAATCTCAACCATAAATTAAAATCCAGGGATGCAGTATGAGATATGGAGATAATTCTGCCCACACAAGTGAGGAAGCGTACACATTAATCTAGACAGGAAATTAAACAAAAATCTCTCTTTTCCAAAATGCTTAAAAAATAACTGTTTGCAATTTTCACATAAAAAGTGCTTGCTATTAAGTTCATGAGAAAAATACCATATTTGACAGTTTATTAGTGGGATAGTTTAGTATCATTGGGATTTCAAATATTTTTTCAGTGGGGCCAAATCTCCCTTGGTCCATCAGGCTATCATTAAAATGTGTTGGGGCATTTTTCCTGGAGGCTACACAGTCTTGATCACAGATGGGACAAAAAAAGACAGGGCGAACTTGCTTTACTCCTCCTGGATTGCTGGCCTCTAGGCAGAGCCAATTTTAGGGGAAGGCAAAGTGAGTGATTGCAGGGACCGTGAATTTTCAGTGTGGGACCCCCTAGAAGTAATTTAGATTGTAAACTCTACGTGGGCAAGGACTGTGTCTTCTATCTCTATGGTACTCTCCCTAGAGCCTAATGCGGGTACTGGCACATAGTAGATGCTCAGTAAATACCAGTGATTGAAGATGCTCAGGATCTCATTACAGACCCAGGCACTGTGCAGGGATGGGTTGTGGGATAGGAAAGGTTGGCTTAAGGAGAAGCACACCTGACTTGGAAAGGAATTCTGCTCTGCAATAGCCCTCCTCACCTCACATCCCCAGTGGAATCATCTTCGGTCAAAATCCAGATTCAGGTCCCCGTGACTTAGTGATCTGCCTGATCTGCTATGTCTCCAGGACCAGGCAAAATCCATATTTTTTCGCTGGACACTGCCACCAGAGTGGTGCATTGAGGTGGATGTGGTAAATGCAGTTTCTTCTGCCGCTGGGTGTATGTTTTTTTTAACTGATGGTTTAATTCCTTCCTTGTCCCCTCAAGAGGAGTGCCACTTAAAAAAACAATGAACCGATAAGGTGAGCGAGGTCATTGTTATCTTTCATAATGGTGGACAACAAAAGAGGGGGAGAAGGAGGAGATGTAGCAATAGCACTGTACTAAGCTCTGGGGGGAACCTGTAGACTGTAAGCTTCTTATGGGCAGGGATCACATCTGCCAACTCTGTGAACTTTCATGGCCTAGTGGAAAGAGCTAACGATTGCTATTTACATCTGCCATCTTAACTTGGAAACATTTCAGACACTGTGTGACACGAGAGCTTAAGGTGGAAGCTGCGATTGGTGTAATTGAGGTGATTCCATAGCCGAACTGGACTACCAGGACTACCAAGATGGGGCCAGTGCAGCATTTCTGAGGAATGGCTGTCAAACCTCAGCATTTTGTATTTTTGAAAATAATCAATCATTGCTTGAAATGAGGCCTTTCTTTTCCAAAGAGACTGAAGGGAATAGGAAATACACTTCATGAACTTGAGAAGGAATGGACCCATGGGGAAACATAGACAGGGGGTGGGGGAGAGGAAAAAGAAACATCCAGAGCCCAAAATGGCTTGGCTATATTGTTTTAATTTTCCTTTAGCTTTTTTTTTCCTCTTTCAAAGCTTTCAAGTTTTAATCACTGCCTTATGGGATTTAGTGAGAAATTGTTCAAAATAATTGCATACAGTAATCACAAGTGAACTGAATGGAATTAGAATAGTGACTGAAAGAAGGTGCAGTACTACAGACTTGCTTTTAAAGTAAAACTTTTGATGGAGACCCCTTTGATGACCAGGTGTGTTTATGCTTATTTGCATCCTGAAATTGCAAACCTGGAAGTTTGAGTACAGCAGTGCCATACTGGGGATAGAGATCTAGCTCAATGGGCTTGTGGCTATTAAACCTTGACTGGGTTTTGTCCGTCAGATCGCAAAATGGAGAGGAAGGCCTCCCTTTAAGAGTGAGCAAGGCCTCGCTGACTATCTTCTAGGATGCCTAATGAGTAATTTTTCAGACTGTTGAATGAACAAAGATCTGGAAAAAAAGGCCTCCTTTTTTCAGAACTTGGTATGACTTGTTGAAATAAAGTCCTTTGCAAATTCAGTATACCTTTGCTAGCTTGAAGCGTGTTTAAAATTGAGCTTAATTGCAATTTTCCATTGAGGGTGATTCATTGGGGATCCCTGAATATCCCGTGTTTTGGGAACTTTCACAGCTACCACCCGATTTAATGGCTATTTTTATAGATTCTGTAGTTTGGGAGCTTTCAGCTACATTTCACTACAATGGAGCTTAATCGGCAGCAGATGTTAACGAACAGCTGTAAGCACTGGGACACACCAAGCTGGCTCTCACACAGAACCTGTGTTGGGTCAGACACAGACAATGACCAAGGCAGGCAGGCTTGGGAAGGGCAGGGCCCCCCAGATTTATGGCATGGGCAAGTATCTACAGCATGGGGCCCTGTGGTGTGGAGATTAGTTATGCAACTCTGTTTGCTTCCTCAGCAGGGTGTGGTTGCTTAAAACTAGGGAGAAGTAGGTGAATTGAGTTATGGTGGCTCCATTTCCCCTACAGGCCAATACCAGTGCTCAACTGCCCAGCCACAACATCATTTAGCCAGGCTATTTGAAAGCACTATAGTTATCTTTCAAAATGGTGGATAACAAAAGAGAGGAGGAGCAAGGAGGAGAAGTAGCAATAGCACTGTACTGAGCTCTGGGGAAAAAGAACAGACTGTAATCTCCTTATGGGCAGGGATCACATCTGCCAACTCTTACATTGTGCTTTCCTGGCCTAGTGGAAAGACCATGGGCATGGGAATCAGAGGACCTGGGTTCTAATCCCTGTTCCATCACGTACCTGCTGTGTGACCCTGGGCAAGTCACTTAACCATGTGCTTCAGTTCCCTCATCTGCAAAATGGGGATTCAATACCTGTTCCCCTTCCTACTTAGGCTGTGAGTCTCATGTATGACCTTATGATCTTGTAGCTACTTCAGCACTTAGCGCAGTACTTGGCAAAAAGTAAATGCTTAACAACTATTATTAAGATTATTATTAGGATTAATAATAATAATAATGGCATTTATTAAGCGCTTACTATGTGCAAAGCACTGTTCTAAGCGCTGGGGAGGTTACAAGGTGATCAGGTTGTCCCATGGGGGGGCTCACAGTCTTAATCCCCATTTTCCAGATGAGGGAACTGAGGCCCAGAGAAGTTAAGTGACTTGCCCAAAGTCACACAGCTGACAACTGGTGGAGCCGGGATTTGAACCCATGACCTCTGACTCCAAAGCCCGTGCTCTTTCCACTGAGCCACGCTGCTTCTCTCATTTCCCAAATGCTTAGTACAGTGCTCTGCACACAGTAAGTGTTCAATCAAAATCAACCATTGATTGCCTGATTGATTGAATAAAAAACCCAGAGAAGATAAGAAATGAACACAGTCCCTGGTCACCGAGGGACTCAAAATCTAAGGCAGGGACAGAAAAGAAAGAAAGGGAAAAGCATTAAAATACAAGCAAGAAGCATGATGATAAATATGACTGGAGCAATAAGGCATAGTGACTCCTTGAGGTTCAGTTGAACAGTCACGGCCATGACCTTCCCAATGTCTAAATGTTGAGAAGGGCTCACGCTGCTGGTGTTTCCAGGGCTGGAGCAGGGCCCACTGGGAGTTGAATGCAGACCGTTGCTAAGCAAATATTAATTACCCACCCTGTTCTAGCCCTTTAATAGAACAAAGAGAATCATGATTTCAGTCCCTCAACAGCTCTCATCTTAAATGGACAAATCAGACAAACCCACAGGTAACGTACATTAGTAGTCAGGCTGACCTCTCCAACTACAAATGTACGTTCTCATGATATAACTCTACCCTTTTTATCTGTTCGATGGCACTCTTATACATCTCTTATTGACCCTCTCCCCCATATTCCCCACTGACTATTCCAGACCTTTGTTCCCTCCTAAAGCCTCCGGGGCTTCCGCCTTCTCCTCTAAACCCTGCTGCATTCACTAACTACTCTGTTAGCAAGACGATCAGACATGAACTTCCCCAAAAGTCACGTTCACCTCCTCAGTGCTCACCAGCTCCCATTTCCATCAGCTTCTCCTTTCCATTTGTCTCTCAAGAGCTCTCCTCCCTGCTCGGTCTTCTCAACTCCACTGCATCCTCGAGCTATCAGCCCATCTCCCTACCCTGTTCCTGTCCACATCGCTTGAACGGGTGCTATAACTCCTATTTTCACTTCATCTCCAACCTTCTTATCAACCCTTTGAAATCTGGATTTCACCCTCCTCATCGTGTCGGATGGACTCTACTCTGTCTTAATCCTTCTTGATCTGTTGATTGTCTTGGACATTTTTGGATCATGTTCTCCTAAATACTCTTTCCAGCCTTGGTTTCACCAACCCGGTACTCTCCCTCCCTATTTCTGGGATCACTTTTCAGTTTCTTGTCCTTCTTATGGGATCTCTACTCTTCTCCGTCTACTTTCATTCGCTTGGCAACCAGCCCAAGTGGAAAGAGAACAGGACAGAAAGTCATGGGACCCGGGTACTATTCCTGGCTCCAGCACTTGCCTTCTGTGTGACTTTGGACAAATCACTGAACTTCTCTGTGCCTTAGTTTCCTCCTTTTATAAACGGAGATTAGGCACCTGTTCTCTCTCCCCGCTTAGACCGTGAGTCCCATGTGGGACCCGGACCCTCTCTGATCTGGATGTGTTTACCCCAATGCTCAACACTGTACTTAAGTGCTTAACGGATACCACAGTTGCTATTATTATCTTTTGGAGAATTCATCTACTCACGTTCTTTCAACTACTGCCTCTATGTAGGTTTCCTTCAAGTCAAATCTACCTCACCAGTCTAGAACTTTCATCTGCTTTATCATTTTAAATTTCCTCCTGCCCCTAAAATGGCTTCACATGGATGATAAGGAAACAGCATGGCCTAATGGATAGAAAACAGGTCTGGGATTCAGACAGTCATGGGTTCATTCATTCAATCATATTTATTGAGCTAATCCCGACTCAGTCACTTGTCTGTTGTGTGACCTTGGGCAAGTCATTCACTTCTCTGTGCCTCAGTTACCTCATCTGTACAATGCTGTTTGAGATTGTGAGCCCCATATGGGACAGCCCCACATCCAACCTGATGATTCTGTGTCTACCCCAGCACTTAGTACAGTGCCTGGCTCATAGTAAGTGCTTAACAAATACCATGTTATTATTATGATTCTAATTATTATTATTTGGCAATAACTAAACTCTATTTTCCCTACTAAACCTTTTCTTCTTAATTCCCCCATCACAGTCAACGACAACCCATTCTCCCCACCCCAAAAGCCTACAACCTTGCTGTGATCCTTCACTCCTCTCTGTCTTCACTTCCCAAATTCAGTTCTCCACAATATATCCTCCATTTATCTTTAAACTTCTCCACTAGAATGCGAGCTCCTGGAGGGCAGGAATGATGTACCAAACTCTGTTGTAGTGTTCTCTGCCAAGCACTTAGTACAGCGCTCTGTACACAATAAGCGCTCAATAAATACCACTGATTGATTCATTTACTAATTGATTCCTCTCCACCTTTACTGCCACTACCTTGGTCCAAGCCCTCATCACTTCCCAGCTAGGGCACTGCATCATAAGCACTTTGCACCCAATAAATGTTCAATAAAGCAGTGTGGCTTAGTGGAAAGAGCATGGGCTTGGGAGTCAGAGGATGTGGGTTCTAATCCCGGCTCGGTCACTTGTCTGCTGTGTGACCTTGGACAAGCCACTTAACTTCTCTGTGCCTCAGTTACCTCATCTGTAAAATGGGGATTAAGACTGTGAGCTGCACGTGGGACAACTTGATTACCTTGTATCTACCCTAGCGCTTAGAACAGTACTCGGCACATAGTAATCGCTTAACAAATACCATAATTATCATTATTATTACCCCTCTTAATCATCTGTACTGGTCTCCTTATCTCAATCAATGGTATTTACTGCCTGCTGACTGTGTGTAGGGTACTGTATTAAGCACTTGGAAGGGTACAATAATAATTATTAGTAGTAGTACAATACAGAGCTGGTAGTCATGATCCCTGCCCACAAGGAGTTTACAGATTAGAGGGGGCAACAGATATTGAAACAAATTACAAATAAGGGAAATGGCAGAGTATAAAGATTTATACTTAAGTGCTGTTGGGCTGGAGGTGGTTTGAATATCAAGTGCTTAAGGGATATGGATCAAAGTGTATAGGCAGTGCAGAAAGGAGGGAAAATGGGGGAAATTGAGGGCTCAGTCGGGGAAGACCTCTTGGAGGAGATGTAATTTTAGTAGGGCTTCAAAGGTTGGGAGAGTGGTGGTCTGTTGGATAAGAAGGGAGAAGAGTCCCAGGGCAGGAGGAGGATGTGGGCAAGGGCTCAGTGGTGAGACAGACATGAGTGAGGTACAGTGAGAAGGGTGGCATTAGAGGAGTGAAGTCTGCAGATTGGGTTGTAGTAGGAACTCAGGGAGGTAAGATAATGATAATAATAATAAGGATGGCATTTGTTAAGCGCTTACTATGTGCAAAGCACTGTTCTAAGCACTGGGGGGGGATACAAGGTGATCAGGTTGTCCCACATGGGGCTCACAGTCTTAATCCCCATTTTACAGATGAGGAAACTGAGGCTCAGAGAAGTTAAATGACTTGCCCAAGATAACACAGCAGATATGTGGGGGAGCCGGGATTAGAACCCATGACCTCTGACTCCCATGCCTGTGCTCTTTCCACCGAGCCACACTGCTTCTCTGGGTGGGGGGCGGGGGAGCTGATTGAGAGCCGTAAAGCATATACTAAAGATCAATCAATCAATCATATTTATTGTAGAGCACTGTATTAAGCATTTGAGAGAGTAAAATATAACACAGTTGAAAGACATGTTCCCTGCTCACAATAAACTTACAGTCTAGAGGGGGAGACGGACACTAATATAAGTAATTAAATTACAGATATGTACATAAGTGCTGTGGGGCTGAGCGAGGGGTGAATAAAGGGTGAAAATCCAAGTGCAAGGGTGATGCAGAAGGGAGTGGGAGAAGAAATAAGGGCTTATTCAGGGAAGGCCTCTTGGAGGAGATATGCCTCAATGAGGCTTTGAAGGCAGGGACAGTGATCGCTTGTAGGGTATGAAGAGGGAGGGCATTGCAGGCCAGAGGCAGGACGTGTATGAGAGGTTGGAGGCGAGATGGATGTGATCGAGGTACAGTGAGTAGGTTGGGATTAGTGGACTGAAATGTGAGGGCTGAAAGCAGAGACCTGAGGTAGGAGGGGCAAGTTGATTGCATGTTTTAAAGCTGAAGATAAGGAGTTGTTGGTTGCTCTGGAAGTGATTGGGCAATCACTGGAAGTTCTTGAGGGGTGGGGAAACATGGCCTGAATGTTTCTGGAGGAAAATGAACCAGGCAGCAGAACGAAGTATGGACTGGAGTGGGGAGAAGCAGGAGCAGGGAGGTCTGCGAGGAGGCAGATGTAGTAATCAAGGTGAGACTGGCTGATGGAAAAGAAGAGAAGCAGCGTGGCTCAATGGAAAGACCCCGGGCTTTGGAGTCGGTGGTCGTGGGTTCAAACCCCGGCTCCACCAATTGTCAGCTGTGTGACTTTGGACAAGTCACTTAACTTCTCTGGGCCTCGGTTACCTCATCTGTAAAATGGGGATTAAGACCGTGAGCCCCCCGTGGGACAACCTGATCACCTTGTAACCTCCCCAGCACTTAGAACAGTACTTTGCACATAGTAAGTGCTTAACAAATGCCATCATCATTATTATTATTATTTTGTAAAGGCAGACAACTGTTGATATGTAAAGATCCCAGGCACAGTCACCAGGGTGCGAGACAGCCACACCTGTTCTGGGTTCTCCACTGTGGAGTGAGGCCAGGCTTCAGGGTGAGAGAGGATGAAGGAATGGCCGAATCTCCAATGAGGCAGTTCGGGAGCAAAAACTCTACGTCCTGGCAGGCGGACGGTAGGCAGTGGGGTTCTGATGTTCGATGACCTGGGCCACCTGAGGCAGCTCCATAAAGAGATCTCCGTGTCCTTGGGCGGCTTTCTGTCCATTCATATTCTGTTCACGTACAAACTGCCTAAACAACTCCAAAATGAATAATTCCAATTGAAAGCCACAGAAGAGTCCATGAATATGATAAGTACAATAACAATAACACCATCATCCTTCCTGTCTCACAAGCCCGTAACATTCATTATCCTTGACTCTTCTCTCTCATTCAACCCACATACACAATCTAACGCTAAATTAACCTTCGCAACATCCCTTTCCTCTCCATCCAAACTGCTACCATGTTAATACAAGCACTTCTCCTATCCCACCTTGATTAATGTATCAGCCTCCTCACTGTCCTCCCCTGCCTTCTGTCTTTCCCAACTCCAGTCCATATTTCACTCCGCTGCCCAGATCATTTTTCTACAGAAACATTCAGTCCATGTTTCTCCACTTCTCAAGAACCTCCAGTGACTGCCCATTCACCTCTGCATCAAACAGAAACTTCTTAGTATCAGCTTTAAAGCACTCAATCACCTAGCACCCCCCGACCTCACTATTCTCCTACTATTACTACTACTACTACTAATAATGACATTTATTAAGCGCTTACTATGTGCAAAGCACTGTTCTAAGTGCTGGAAACAACCCAGACGATACATTTTGCTTCTCTAATGCCAACCTACTCACTGTACCTCGCTCTCGTCTATCTTGTGGCTGACCTCTTGCCCACATCCTGCCTCTGGCCTGAAACGCCCTCCCTCTTCATACCTAGCAAACAATGACTCTCCCAACTTTCCAAGCCTTATTGAAGGCACATCTCCTCCGAGAGGCCTTCCCTGATTAAGCCCTCATTTCCCCTTTTTCCACTCCCTTCTGTGTTGCCCTGACTTGCTCTCTTTACTCATCTCCCTACCCCTCAGCAGCCCCGCGACGCTTATGTATAAATCTGTAATTTATTTATATTAAGGTCTGCTTGCCCCTCTAGACTTTAAACTCACTGTGGGAAGGGAATGCGTCTGTTATATTGTTGTGTTGTACTCTCCTAAGTGATTAGTACAGTGCTCTGCACACAGTAAGTGCTCAATAAATACAATGGATTGATTGATATAGTAATGGTAATATATTAATAGTAATAATTGTGCTGTTTGTTATGTGCTAACGATGTTCAAAGCATGGTACTAAGTACAGGGGTTGATACAAGATAATCAGGTCATCAGGTCTGACATTATCCCTATCCTATGTGGGCTCACAGTCTAAGAGCTTGTCAAAGGAATATCTGGCATTATTGTCTTCCCTTTATATGTAATTTACTAGAAAGGAGGCTAGAGCAGCAGCTGCTAATCACCACAAGACTTCATACCCATTACTTAAATGACATGACCCAGGGCTCCCTACTCCCCATTTCTTCCCCCTCCTTCTTTCTTCTCCTCCCCCACTCCAGAAACTCCACCAGGGAATTTATTTGGGGAGAGTTAGTTTAACCATGAGAGGAAATGGGATGCACGCTACTGTATATCCCAATGATGGCTCCATTGCCCCGTTCACTAAGGGAACAGTCCTTGTTAGCTGACTGATTTAAAATTAGAAAAATCTAGGGCAGACTCTTTTATCACATATGATCACATCTTTAAGGGTTGGGTCTTCAGTCTAGCCTTCAGTTTGAAGTTCCAAATTGTATGCACTCCTGAGAAACCGAACGGCAGAAGTTGAGATTTGAACCTTCGGTAGTTCACATAACTCATCCCCCTCACTTAATTAAAGCGAGGTGCAGGAAAAATAATAATGTTTGAAATCAAGTATCAACTCAAACAACACAGTGATTAAAATCTCATTTTTCCAGGGTCTTGCCTTCCCTTGTCTTCAGATAAGTAGAGTAATAGCCGCCTTTAGCAAAGTGGTAATAACCACTTCAATACCCGTATTCCCAAAAGTGGGAGCAGAGGAATGACAAAGGAATATGGAGATCTGAGCACAACTCTATCTGGATATTTAAAAAGAACATTGTGGAGGAGAGAGAAAATGGCTGCAAATCTTGGGGTTTTTTTTCCCCTCCCAGCCAGGAAACCGAAGGCGAAGAAAGTAATTGGCACTGGAAATGCTGAAATGCTCATTTTTTGAGCCAGATCGGTCTCTTGGCTATATTAAAGAGTTCTGTTGCCCAAACATAGCATCTACTGTTTTTAGGCTGAAAATGGCAATAATTCCAATCTTTTGCCTCTTTCCTTGCTTCTTAAGTGAATGAAAACATGCCTACATTAGGCTTTCTATAGAAATGCCCGTGATCAGAGACTACATCCTGATGAAACCACTCTTGAAAGATGATTGCCCCGGTCCCCCTTTTTCTCCTGGAAGTAGCAATGAATTGATCAGTTGAGAGCTCAAAATGCAAACATCATGGGCTTGAATGCCGAAACACTCGTTTTTTTTTTTAATTAACCTCTGCATTCGCACAAAGGTGCTTTGGTCACAAATAAAGCATGGGTGGTATTTTAGCCTCTCAAGATTCAGAAGCCTAGAGCAGTAATAACAAGATGAGTGCTTTAAAGCACTCAACACCTTGCCCCCTCTTACCTCACCTCACTGCTCTCCTACTACAACCCAGCCCACACATTTCACTCTGATGTCAGTCTACTCAATGTAGCTTGATCTCATCTATCTCTCTCCCGACCTCTCGCCCACGTCCTGCCTCTAGCCTGGAACGCCCTCCCTTTTCATATCCAACAGACAATTACTTTCACCACTTCAAGGCCTTATTGAAGGTACATCTCCAGGCCTTCCCTGATTAAGTCCTCTTTTCCTTTTCTTCCACTCCCTTCTGCGTCACCCTAACTAGCTCCCTTCATCCATTCCCCATCCCAGCCCCTCAGCACTTATGTAGATATCTGTAATTTATTTATTTATATTAGCGTCTGTCTCCCCCTTCAGAGTGTAAGCTTGTTGTGGACAGGGAATGTGTCTTTTAAATTATTATATTGTTATATTGTACTATCCCAAATGCTTAGTGCAGTGCTCGGCACACAGTAAGCAGCGTGGCCTAGTGGCAAGAGCAGGGGCTTGGGAGTCAGAGGACATGGGTTCTAATCCCGGCTCTGCCACTTGTCTGCTGTGTGACCTTGGGCAAGTTGCTTCACTTCTCTGTGCCTCAGTTACCTCATCTGTAAAATGAGGATTGAGACTGTGAGCTCCACATGGGACAGAGACTGCATCCAACCCAATTTGCTGTTATCCATCCCAACGCTTAGTACAGTGCCCGGCACACAGTAAGCGCTTAACAAATACCATAACAATAATAAGCACTCAATAAATACGATTGACCGACTGACTAATTGAGTCTGTTTGAATCTTAGAATTCAAAATCTGCTTAGGCCAGGGCAGCGAGTGGGAGAGAAAGATGTAAGAAGGAAAAGTTCAGGCAGTTTTGTGGAGGCATCTCCGAGTTCACGCCATTTCAGTTAGCCAATCAATGGTATTTACTAAGCGATTACTGTCTGCAAAGCACTGTACTAGATGCTAGGGAGAGAAAAGCCCTACTAAAATCACATTTCCTTGAGCAGGTTTTCTCTGGCTAATCTCTCATCGCCCCACGCTATTTTCCCTCCATCCCATCTCATCTATGTACTTGTCTGTATCCCCTAAGCACATAGGTACTCACTCTACCCTCAGCCCCACTGCATTTATATCCATATCCTTGCCTCCCCTAACTGTAATTTATTTTAATGTCTGTCTCCCCCACTATACTCTAAACACCTTGATGAATCCATCAATCAACCAATCAATGGTATTCATTGAGCACTTATTGTGCACAGAGCACTCCACTAGATAATTGGGAGCATACCACAGTTGGTAGTCACAATCCCTGCCCACAAGAAAGTTACAGACTAGCGGGATAATGCCTGCTTGCTCTAATGTACTTTCCCAAGCCCTTAGAACAGTGCTTTACACCCGCGAGCACTCGATAAATGCTAATGATTGATTGATTGAACGAACGAATAAAAAGGCAGAGGACACAGTCAAAATCATGATGCTGACAGAAAAGTCAGGGTATGGAATCTGCTTTTCCACAGCTCTTTCAAGGCCAGCAGAGTGGCCCCATCTGTCTGGAATGGCCTAGGTCGGGTAAAGCCCAGGAGAGGAAGCGTACATTGGTCCATCTCTTTGCCCTACGACATCTTTGACCACTGTTAGGACACTGCCCCAGCTGCTCTTCAGCTTGGACTCACTCTGGACCTGGACATCCCCTAAGTTTGGGTCAGTGCTGGACCAGCCTCTGAGAGTGGGGACCGAGACGATGTGACGTCAAACATTCTCACAGGTGGATTCTCTGATGTGTAGGTTCCTCTCAGCGATGTCTTGGGTTTTGAAAAGATGGAAGACACGTGTGAGAAACTTTCCAGCTATGTAAAGGGAACATCCCGAATAAGGTCAGATGCCAGTGGTCAGAGGCCAGAAACAGTGTGGCCTGGTGGAGAGAGCATGCGCCTGGAAGTCAAGAGGACCAGGGTTCTAGTCCCAGTTCTGCTGCTAACCTGGGGCTAGTCCCTTTATTTCTCTGGGCCTCAGTTACTTCATTTGTAAAATTGGGTACTCAATACCTGTTCTCTCTCCCTCTTAGACTGTGTGCCCCATGTGGGACAGGGACTGTGTCTGATCTGATTATCTCGTATCTGCCCCAGTGCTTAATGCCATGCCTGGCCCATAGTAAGCACTTAAAAAATGCCACAATTCATAATGATGGCATTTGTTAAGCACTTACTATGTGCAAAGCACTGTTCGAAGTGCTGGGGAGGTTACAAGGTGATCAGGTTGCCCCACAGGGGGCTCACGGTTTTAAGCTCCATTTTACAGATGAAGTAACTGAGGCACAGAGAAGTTAAGTGA
Organism: Tachyglossus aculeatus; assembly: GCF_015852505.1. Lineage (NCBI taxonomy): Eukaryota > Metazoa > Chordata > Mammalia > Monotremata > Tachyglossidae > Tachyglossus > Tachyglossus aculeatus. The sequence goes on from NC_052098.1 coordinate 10,200,367, forward strand.
CTTGCCCAAAGTCACACAGCTGACAGTTAGCCGAGCCGGGATTTGAATCCATGACCTCTGACCCCAAAGCCTGTGCTCTTTCCACTGAGACATGCTGCTTCTCAATTATTGGTATTACTTGGGTTCTAATCTTTGCTCTGCCACTTGTCTGCTGAATGACCGTGGGCAAGTCAGTTACCTGCTCTGTCCCTCAGTTTCCACCTCTGTAAAATGGGGACACCCTCTTCCTTAGACTGTGAACCCCACTGGGACAGGGACCATGTCCACCCAAATATCTTGTGTCTACACCAGTGCTTGGAACACAGTAAGTGCTTATCAGATACCACAATTACTATTCATTTAGACTGGAGCCCCGACATCTTAAGAAAACATTTGGGTAGCTACGTAGCACAGGAGGGTTAGCCCCTCTCTTTCTTACCATCAAAAATGAAAATGAGTCTGGTAGTTTGAAAACTAAGTAATTTGATTGTCTTCTAACCACATTATAGAAACCAGATCCGATTTGGCATAAAGAGCTATTCTCTTCATGCAAGAACCAAGGGCTGGGGTGGGATGAATATTAACAGAGAACTATTCTTTTCCATCATTGTGATAGAGTGTCCTCTCTGTTGTCTGTCTCTGTGGTATCTGGTTATTACCCACATCACCATTACTTCCTTTGTAGGCATCACGTACCTAATATTCCAAAGAATGAGCATCTAAGATGTTACAAAATAGTTCTTCCAATATTAAAGGACACCCCCTGAAGGGAGGGAAAATATTAGCTTTCATAAGTGCCCATTCATATGGAAATGGAATTTATACTCAATTCCACTGCTCCTATGGAGCACTTGGCAAAACTGCCGACTGGTGGATGTCTTAGCACGGAACTTCAGCTGTATGTTTTATGCAAGGAAGACACCCAGTTTAGATAGCATTGCTTCTTGCTCCACCCACAAGACACGTGCAACACAACCCTCAAGCTGGTTGTGTTGCGGGGAGGGGTCTCGTGGAGATTGGTGATGACACGGAAAAGGTCTAGAATGGCCTGAATGGGAGGGTGCGCTGATGCAGCTTCCCAGCCAACAAGGGTGATCAAAATCGGCTCTTGAACCCCTGCCCGCTCCCTAGGCAAGATCAATCAATTAATCAACCATATTTACTGAGTGCTTTCTCTGCACAGAGCATTGTACTAAGCACCTTAGAGAGTACGATATAAATAATTTGGTGGTCACGTTCCCTGCCCAAAAGGAGCTTTCAGTTTAGATGGATCTCACTGGTGGCATTAGTCTCCCCTTCTCCAGATGACATTCTCCTTGAAGAGCGGGAACCACTGAGAGGCTGGACAGAATGAATTTCAAAGCCTTTAACTTAAAGAATATTATTGGAATTTTGAGGGGGAAGATAACATAGCTAGTTCTGCCTAAGGCAGGTTTTCAGGACACATTTGGGATACAGCAGACGACAATTAAGGAACTCTCTTCCAGCAGCACAAAACTGGATAGGACAAGGTGCAGGGTCAGAAGAAACGGGACCCCTCATGGCTCGTAGTTACCAACTTTGTTCAGTCTTCCTCCCCCTGAAACTGCCAGTGGCTAAAGACCGGGAGGGAGGAAAGCAGGAGGAAAGGAGGCAGCTCAAGGGAGGGCTGATGACATTCCCACCCATAGGCCAGTGAGATGCTGCCTTTATTCCCAGCATCCTGTTCTGACAAACCTGGGTTCTAATCCCTCCTTCTTGGACTGTCAGCCCCACGTGGGACAAGGGACTGTGTCCCACTTGATGGTCTTGTATCTCCCCAAGGGCTTAATACAATGCTCAGCACATAGTAAAGTGCTTAACAAGTGCCAATAATTCATGAATTAAGCCTGAAAGTTGTGGGGAGGAAGGAAGGTTTGTAGCTACTTTTAAACAGGGCCTGCTGGGAGATGGAGTCTCCTTGAATGGGAACCGGGGGCGGCAGTGGTTTTCCCAAAAATCTGCCGCTGCGCAGCAAGGCCTACAGGCCACACTGACAACTCTTCAGGATGCTAAAGGCTCCTTCAAAGCCATATAATGGTCACTCATCCCCCCCCCCCCCCAAAACACAGAGCTTTACCCAGCTCCCTCCCTCTCTGCATCTACATGCTTCCCCAGCATACCAGAGTTCTGGGTGATGGGGGAAGAGGAGATTTAAGCCCTCTGTTTGCATGGATCTGTAAATCATATTCGGTGTTTCATTCACACCATATAATTTAATATGATCTCATGATTTCCCTGGCATCCAAAATGCCAATCTAGTGGTATAGGCTGACCTGTACTCCAGGCACCTGTCCTTCCTTAAGTGCATATTTACTTTGGGAATACTGAAACCAAACTGCTCTTCTGCATATCCGCTTCCACTTGTTCGAGACACTTTTAGTGAGGAAGATTTTTCAGTCTGAATTATTTATGGTTTAACTTAGCATAAATAAGTCACACAGATCTTACCAGCCAGTCCCTTAGAAGATAGATTTCTCATCCTACTGCCTTTTACCTTCAAAGGGCCGTTCGTAAGTTCTGTAGTCATACTTTGGTCTTGGTTTGAGTGTGTGGGAATATGCTAGGTTGACTGGGGATAGCGGGAGTGAGTCATATTACTTCAGAGATGCCAGCTTTGGGTTTTGTGCATGAGGCCCAAAGGGAGACGGGGTTCTGGGAAGAGCGTAAAAAAAGGCAAAAGAGACACAGAATGGAGTGGGCTCAGGGATGGCAGCCAGGGAGACCCAGAGGGCCAGGGAAACACACAGCTAGGGGCAAAGAGCCCCAGAGACCATGGCCAGATGAAACCCAGAGAGAAGGCAGATGCAGAGATATAGAGCCGAGAGAGACGAAATAGTAAGAATAATAATTGTGGCATTTGTTAACTGCTCACTACGTGCCAGGCATTGTTCTAAGCACTAGGGTAGATACAAGTTAATAGGGTTGGACACGGTCCCCTTCCCACATAGGGCCCACAGTCTCAATCTCTATTTTACAGATGAGGGACCTGAGGCACAGAAGTTAAGTGACTTGCCCACGGTCACACAGCAGATAAGTGGCGGAGCCTGGATTAGAACCCAGGTCCTTCTGACTCCCAGGGCCCTGCTCTATCCCCTAGGCCATGCTGCTTTCTAGTAGAGACAGAGACTGAAAAAATGAAAGAGGACAAAGACACGAATGGGGGAGAGGCAGAAAGCAAAGATTTCCCCGGTCTACCTCTTTAAATCTGATTTGAGGATCGGGAGAGAGGGTGGGAGGCTGGGATGGATGTAGGCTGGCTAAAGCTCTAGCAGTGTTGGGGCAAGGCTTATCACCTCAAGATGGAAGAGGGAGACAGACTGAACTGGGGTGAGACTGCCCCCTTTTACCTAGGGGAGCAAGATGGGGGTGGGAGTTTGGACCTACTGAATAATAATGATGACGATAATGATATTAAAAGTAAGAATGGTGATATTGTTAAGCACTTACAATAGACCGTGTCTCCCCCTCTAGACTGTAAGCTCTTTGGGGGAAGGGCACATGACTACCAACTCTGTTGTACTGTGTTCATTCGATCATATTTATTGAATGCTTACTGTGTGCAGAGCACTGTACTAAGAGCTTGGGAGAGTACAAAATAGCAATGCACAGACACATCCCCTGCCCACAGTGAATTTATAGACAGACATTAATAGAAATAAATAAATTACAGATATGTATATAAGTACTGTGGGGCTGGGACGGGGGATGAATACAGGGAGCAAGTCATGGGGGAAGGGAGTGGGAGAAGAGGAAAGGAGGCGAAGCACTCAGTACAGTGCTCTGCATACAGTAGATATTCAATGAACATCACTGATTGATTGATGTGCCAAGCACAATGCCAACATTTCAGACCCAGCTAGTTCAGTAATAATAATGATAATAATGATGGTATTTGTTAAGTGCTTACTATGTGCAAAGCACTGTTCTAAGCGCTGGGGGATACAAGGTGATCAGGTTGTCCCACATAGGGCTCACAGTCTTAATCCCCATTTTACAGATGAGGGAACTGAGGTACAGAGAAGTTAAGTGACTTGCCCAAAGTCACACAGCTGACAAGCGGCGGAGCCGGGATTAGAACCCATGACCTCTGACTCCCAAGCCTGTGCTCTTTCCACTGAGCCACACAGCTTCCAGTGCAGTGCTCTGCACACAGTAGATGTTCAATAAACATTACGGATTGATTGCTTGATTTGTCAGGCACTGTGCAATCAGGTCAGACCCAGCTAGCTCAGAGTTTTAGTGGGAGGGAGAAGAGGTATGTTATCCCCACATGAAAGATTAGGAAACAGAGGCACAGAGAAGTGAAGTGACTAACCCAAGGTCACACAGTAGGTAAATCAATCAATCGTATTTGAGCGCTTACTGTGTGCAGAGCACTGTACTAAGCACTTATGGCAGAGTTGTGCTTAGAATCTAGCTCTTCTGACTCCCAGTCCTGTGTTCTTGTCAGTAGGCCACTTGTTTCCCTCACTGCACCTGCGAAAGGGCTGAGAGAAGTCTATAGGGGATAGGGATAAGACAGGCTCCCACTGAGACCATAGCATTAAAACAGAGGAAAAGCCCTCTGTCCGGACAAGGGGTGCTAAAATTCAGAGGCCTCTCCCATGCACTTCGTCTCATCTTCCAAGCACTTAGATACTCATCCCTTCCCCACAGCACCTACATATATTTTGTCACTCTCTCTTGCTTCCTAGTCTGCAATTTATTTTAACGTCTGTCTCTCTCCCACTAGATCATAAGCTCCTAGAGGGCAGGGATTGTGCCTTCTGACTCTGTTGCACTCTCCCAAGTGTTTAGTGCAGTGCTCTGCACATGGTAAGTGCAACAACAACCGCTGATCACTTGACTGCTGAGGCCTGGGTCCCAGAGAGGACAAGACAGGAGGGACCATTGTGATTTATAAGCTGGGTGATGTGCCCCACCCCCTAACTGCTTCCCTGGGGGGCTGCAGTCCAGATCGGCTGTGGCTTGGGAGGATGAAGGCACAGCAGTAACAAGCCTGCTGTTGCAGGAGTGGGGATGAGCCAGAAGGTTACTCACCATTTTGGCAAGTTCGGCTTCAGGCTGGCCTTCATCCAGTCCTAAGATATCGGGCAAGAAGCTATGGCATGAAGCTGCACTGCCCAAAAAGCTGTGGAAGTGAAGTAGAGGGCTTTTTTTCCCCCCTCCAGTACTATTCATTGTATGGTTTGGCTTTTCTCCATAGGCTCAGAAGGGGCAACTGCTGTCAGTAGCCCAAGCCCCACATATTAAAAGCCCTGCATCCCCTGGTGCACAGGGCGGTAGAACCAGAGGTACTGATGCTTTAGTCAAGGGCCACTCCTTTCCCTGGCCGCCCTGAGCAGCAGCAGATCAGCAGGAGGGGTGAAGCCATCTTGCAGGGCAGGAAGCTGTCCAGTACAGTATGTCAACAAGTAGAGACATGACAGTTGGGAGGGTCTCCTGTAAGTTCGGCCACTGCACGGCCCTGATTGCATGGGGTGGGGGGAGAGAGAGAGAGGGAGAGATTTAAGGGGAGACCTTCTTTAAGACTCCCTTCACACTACATGCAATGGCAGGGCTCCAATCAATCAATCGTATTTATTGAGCGCTTACTGTGTGCAGAGCACTGTACTAAGCACTTGGGAAGTACAAGTTCCCAAGAAACAAACTGCTGCTATGCATGGGGAAGCAGGGAGAGGGGGAAGAGCAAGGGAGTGCCAGTGACTTAGGCCTGAGATTGTCTGAAATGGCACAGGGAGGGATGGGGAAGCAGCCAAAGTGCCCACAAACTCAGGGCCATTAAAAATAGCTTGGTGGGGGGGTGGGGGGGTTGATTGGTAGGTTAGGGGAGAGAGGGAGGAGGGAGAATTTTAAGGACAGGACTTCCTCTCTTTAAACTCTTGCCCAGCACCAATACTGACCCAAGTTTTCTTCCCACCCCAGCCCCCAACCCTCCAGCCTAGTCTGGACCCGCCACACAAGGCCCCCTCCAAACTGATTCCCTATATCATTTAAAATAATGCACTCTAGAGCACTTTGGTGAAATGGCAATTGAAAGACAAATATAGCCTATCTGGATATACAATTCATTGCATTGCAAAACAGAAAGGTGGATGATTGGTTGTGATGAAGCATCAGTTGTTGATGAGGCAGAACGTTTCTGAAACATCATCTCCAGGGTATTGTTTCACAAGAATCCTACTTCACAGGACTAGATATGATTAGTACTGAGTTTCTAACATCAATCAGCACTTCAGTCCTTCACAGAAGGAACTGTAGTCCTCTGTGCAACAAACAGGCCGTGAGGAGATTTAAGCGAATGAATTTTGAAAAGCAGATCAGGACAGAAGATCTCCCCAAACAAGAGCTCTGGTTACATCTACACAAGCCAAATGACACGGAGAGTGGCGTAATTATTTACTGATCAAGACCAAATAAAGGAGCCAATATGGATAATTCTCTCTTTCTTCAGTAGAAGACTGTTTGGTGGGCCAAAATTACTGAGATAATTTCTCAGCTCTCTGTTTTTCCTTCCTCCTTCACACAGTCTCTGAGAGCTCTGCTTTCCACTGCTCTGTCTCCTTTTTTTTTTTTTTAGAAAGGAACTGGGAGTAGCAAAACAAAGTTATGATATGAAATTAGGGTGAAATAAAGCAAATTTACATCCACCAGGGATAAATGCATTGTAAGGTGGATGTTTCAAGGAAATGACATTATCTTAATGTTTATCTGTCAAATCTAGTAATAATTTGAGGGGGAGAAATGGTGGGAGCTCTTTTTAACCTGGTTTTGGGCATAGACAAGCTTCTATCATAATGAAAAGAATGATTTGGTCTTGTCTACTGTACAAACGGGATGCATGTCTGACATTGTCTTGCGAACTGCAACAATTTCTCCAAATCGTGTTAGGGAAAAACAACAAGAAAAAAAAAGAATTAGTGGGACAATGTGCACCAGCAGAAATAATGTTTACCTATACAAAGGCAATCACAATTCTCAAGTGCTTCTATGACTTAAAATTCTAAGTACACACGGAACTATGAATGAGAATTAGAGAAGCAGCGTGGCCTAGCAGTTCGAGCACAGGCCTGTAAATCAGAAGGACTTGGGTTCCAATCCCGGCTCCACCACTTGACTGCCATGTGATCTTGGGCAAGTCACTTCACTTCTCTGGGCCTCAGTAACTTCATCTGTAAACTGGGGGTTGAGATTGTGAGCCTGATCATCCAACCTGTCTTATATCTAACCCAGCACTTAGAACCATGGCTGGCACATACCATGAAAAACAAACAACAACAAACGACTAGTATGTAAGCTCCTCCTCTAGGCTGCAAGCAACTTGTGGGCAAGGATCATATCTACCAACTTCATTGTACTCTACTCTCCTGAATACTTAGTAGTGCTCTGCACATAATAAGCCCTCAGAGAAGCAGAGTGGCCTAGTGTCACAGGCCTGGGAGAGGCCCCGGCTTCTAATCCCGACTTTGCCACTTGTCTGCTATGTACCCCTGGGCAAGTTATTTAACCTGTCTGGACCTCAGTTCATTCATCTGTAAAATGAGGATTGACTAGTCGTTCTCCCTCATACTTAGATTGTGAGCCCCATGTGGAACCTGATGATCTTGTATCTACCCCAACACAGAGTACAGCGCTTGGCACACAGTAAGCATTTAACCAATATTATTATTATCATTAATAATAATAAAAACCATTGATTGATTGAACTCACCCTACAAAAATTCACTGGGGCTGTTGCGATATTCCAGGCCTCTCAAAATGTTTTCTCTCAGAAGAATGAGTCACATTGTAGTTCTGCATCAAACAGAAACTCCTTCCCATTGGCTTTAAAGCCTTCACTCAGCTTGCCCCTCCGACCTTACCTCACTGTTCGCCTCCTCCAGCCCAGCCCGCACACATCACTCCTCTAGCTCCGGCTTACTCACTGTGCCCCGATCTCACCGCCCATCCCTTTCCCACATCCTCCCTCTAGCCTGGAACTCCCTCCCTCTCCATTTATTCCAGACAACCACTCTCCCCATCTTCAAAGCCTCATTAAGATCACATCTCCTCCAAGGGAAAAGCTCTCTTTTCCCCAGCTCCCTCTCCCTTCTGGGTCATCTATACATTTAGATCTGTGACCTTTGGGCAATCGATATTCACCCCATCCTCAACTCCACACCACTAATGTATGTATCTACAAACCAATAAGTGCTTAACAAATACCATCATTATCATTTTTATTATATGCTGTAATTCATTTATGCATATTGATGTTTGACTCCCCCTCTAGACTCTGAGCTTGGAAGGGAATGTGTCTATCAACTCTGTGGTATTGTACTCTCCCAAGCGCTTAGTCTAGTGCTCTGGACATAATAAAAGCTCGATAAATATCGTTGATGATAGTAGATAGCTCAGAGGTTAAAATAAGTAAAAAAACAATAATGAACTTCTTTTAGGTCACCTGGATTGTTCCCTGGAATTTCATTCATTCATTCATTCAATCGTATTTATTGAGCGCTTACTGTGTGCAGAGCACTGTACTAAGCGCTTGGGAAATACAAGTTGGCAACACATAAAGACGGTCCCTATCCAACAACGGGCTCACAGTCTAGAAGGGGCAGACAGACAACAAAACAAAAACATGTAGACAGAGTCCCCATCCCAAACCCCACCACTGGGAATAAACATTTCACCATTTTAAATGCAAGCTTCTCTTTGTCTGACAGAGCACTTCAAGCTCCTATTGTACCTCTGTGACAATCTTAACCTGAGCCAGAACTGCCTTCTAGCCTATCCTCGATTCTGGCGATCAGCCCCGGTTATCCAAGCGCTTAGTACAGTTCTCTGCACACAGTAAGCGCTCAGTAAATACAACTGAATGAATACAAATGGAAAGCACCACTCCCACCATAGCAACAGCCATCGGGTAGCCACGTTAGAACCCCATCTCAAGTATTCTTTTAGACTGTGAGCCCACTGTTGGGTAGGGACTGTCTCTATATGTTGCCAATTTGTACTTCCCAAGCACTTAATACAGTGTTCTGCACATAGTAAGCGCTCAATAAATACGATTGATGATGATGATGATGTGGTTTCTGGGGCATGCTCACTGCAGCCGCATGACATCACTGACAGTTATCCCAGTGGAGTTATAGACTCCATGCTGGAATGAGTGAGACGGTATGGAATGCCTAATAACAAGTTTTGCAGTCCCCTTAGAGGGTGAAAACTGTTCAATTCCTTACTATAGAATCATGATTAACCTGAACACCCCCAGAGAGCTCACAGCCCTCTCTTTTTCCCTTTTCCCTAGAGAGGTTCCTTATGTCACTTTAGCCAGAATACTTACTTGCTAGAACACATTCAAAACCTTATTATTTGGCAGACATAATAAAAGTTGTGGGGTGCGGGGGGGGGATCATTGTGTGTCACTGTTACACCAGTTCCTGGAAAACCATGGAAAATTTCAGAAAATTTAATATAAAATTAATTTCTTCCACTTTTGTGCTCTCATGCTCATCTGAAACTACTCTGGACTTCAAAGGAAGGGGGAGATGTATAACAGGAGAAAAAAAAGGCATTATTATTTTGTTTTAAAAGAAGCAATGATTAAAAACCTAAAATAACTTAGAGACACTAGCAGGAGAAAAAACCTCATAACTGCAAGCCAACTACTGAGTTTCTTTCATTATTTCCTTTCCCTGAGAAGGAATAAAAACTAAAACACCAAATATGTTGTAGAAGTTTATACACACACACACACACATACTTATTAAAAGGGATAGTATGTTTTAGTACTGTATTATTATGATTATCATTATGAAAGCATACTAGCAGAGAGCTGAAGTCACTATGGATTGACTTCAAAAGCACTTTCAAACAATACTCAGTATACACATCATCTCTTCTTTACATTCAAGAGAGTATTACCAACTGCCCTAGTGCTATCATCAAGAGACCATCCCAGGTCTAGCATGAACTTAAAGCACAAGTGCCTGACGTGGCTCAGTGGAAAGAGCATGGGCTTTGGAGTCAGAGGTCATGGGTTCAAATCCCGGCTCCGCCAACTGTCAGCTGTGTGACTTTGGGCAAGCCACTTCACTTCTCTGGGCCTCAGTTGCCTCATCTGTAAAATGGGGATTAAGACTGTGAGCCCCCAGTGGGACAACCTGATCACCTTGTAACCTCCACAGCGCTTAGAACAATGCTTTGCACATAGTAAGCACTTAATAAATGCCATTATTATTATTATTATGAGAGGCATGGGGAGGGTGGGAGAGGAAGGGAACAGAGAGAGCAGGAGTAGGAAAGATGGGCAAGAAGAAGAGGAACATTGTGAGCTACGCTGGAGAAGCAGCGTAGCTCAGTGGAAAGAGCCTGGGTTTGGGAGTTAGAGGTCATGGGTTCTAATCCCGGCTCCGCCACTTGTCAACTGTGTGACTTTGGTAAAATCACTTCAGTTCTCTGGGCCTCAGTGACCTCCTCTGTAAAGTGGGGATGAAGAGTGTGAGCCCCACATGGGACAACCTGATTCCCTTGTATCTACCCCGGCGTTTAGAACAGCGCTTGGCACATAGTAAGCGCTGAAAAATACTATTATAGGAGGCCTTCCCAGACTGAGCCCCTTCCTTCCTCTCCCCCTCGTCCCCCTCTCCATCCCCCCCTTCTTACCTCCTTCCCTTCCCCACAGCACCTGTATATATGTATATATGTTTGTACATATTTATTACTCTATTTATTTATTTATTTACTTGTACATATCTGTTCTATTTATTTTATTTTGTTAGTATGTTTGGTTTTGTTCTCTGTCACCCCTTTTAGACTGTGAGCCCACTGTTGGGTAGGGACTGTCTCTATATGTTGCCAATTTGTACTTCCCAAGCGCTTAGTACAGTGCTCTGCACATAGTAAGCGCTCAATAAATACGATTGATGATGATGACGATGAACATCATCCTCATCCTGGAGTCCCAATCCCATCCTGCCTTGTGCCACCGTGACAATCAAGGCAGAACCTCCCTCCGACCCCAACCTCCCTCCCACTGGATATTGCCCAGCTGAGCCCCTTCACCTCCTCCCAGGTCTGCAATCCCATCCTACCTTGTACCACTGCGACAGGAAGGACAGAAACATCGGCAGCCTGAGGCCTCCACAAAATGCAATGTGTTGGGAAGCTTCGGGCGTAACTGTGGTAGTCGAACTTCTGCTCCTCTAGTCGCAGTACCTTATTTCTTTGGTGGGGTGCAGTTCTACTTGTCTTAGGTTGTTTTAGTGTTTTTATAGCTGTGTCTATCTCCAGTCCCCTCTCTCCACTCATATGCTTCGATTGCGAGTCCCTCGAGGGTCAGGGACCATGTCTAATTCCCATCCTCGTACTCCTTGTGAACAGAGGATAGTTCAGTACTCTGTAAACGGTAAGTGCTTGATAGATACTACTACTCAATCAATGGCATGTGTTGAGTGCTTACTGTGTAAGCACTGTACTAAGCATATGGGAGAGTACAATACAACGTAGTTGGTAGACACATTCCCTGACCGCAACAAGAAGAGGCTTACTCTTCTTCTCCACGAAGCTTTCAATCTAACATCCTCGCTAACAAATGTGAAATCATCTTTGACACCCTACATTATTCATTCTCATATTTTGCCTGTCCCCAAGTCCTAATAATGCTTCTTAAATTATACTTCCCAGGTTTGTTTGTTCCCCTCTCTCTCTTTTTTTTAAAATGGTATTTTTGTGTACTTCCTTCTACAGCCCAGCCCGCACACTCTGCTCCTCTGCCGCTAATCTCCTCACTGTGCCTCGTTCTCACCTGTCCCGCCGTCGACCCCCGGCCCACGTCATCCCCCTGGCCTGGAATGCCCTCCCACCCAACATCCGCCAAGCTAGCTCTCTTCCTCCCTTCAAGGCCCTACTGAGAGCTCACCTCCTTCAGGAGGCCTTCCCAGACTGAGCCCCCTCCTTCCTCTCCCCCCTCCATCCCCCCTGCCTTACCTCCTTCCCTTCCCCACAGCACCTGTATATATGTATATATGTTTGTACATATTTATTACTCTATTTTACTTGTACATATCTATTCTATTTATTTTATTTTGTTAATATATTTGGTTTTGTTCTCTGTCTCCCCCTTCCAGACTGTGAGCCCACTGTTGGGTAGGGACCGTCTCTATATGTTGCCAGCTTGTACTTCCCAAGTGCTTAGTACAGTGCTCTGCACACAGTAAACACTCAATAAATACGATTGATCGATTGATTGAAGCAATTACTACACACCAGGCACTATTCTAAGCACTAGAATAGGGTAGATTCTCCCCCTTCTAGACTGTGAGCCCGTTGTTGGGTAGGGACCATCTCTATATGTTGCCAACTTGTACTTCCCAAGCACTTAGTACAGTGCTCTGCACACAGTAAGTGCTCAATAAATACGATTAAATGAATGAATGAATGAAGACAAACTAATCAGGCTGGATACAGCCCATGTCCCACATGAGGCTCACAGTCTTAATCCCCATTTTTACAGATGAGGTAATTTAGGCACAGAGTAGTGAAGTGACTTGCCCAGGGTCACACAGCAGACAAGTGGTGGAACCTAAATTAGGACCCAGGTCCTTCTCTCGGTTCCCATGACCACAACTCTGGACTGTAAGGCCGTGGCGGGCAGGGATTGTATCTCTTTATTGCTGAATTGTACTTTCCAAGCACTTAGTACAGGGCTCTACACACAGTAAATGCTCAATAAATATGATTGAACGAATGAATGAATGAATGAATGAATGAATGAATGAATTCTGGACTTTTGCAGCAGCTCTCTGGGTAGATTCCCTCACCTATGGCTTTTCTCTACTTCAGCTTACTCTCTACACAGCAGAAAAATCTCCTCCCTCAAGTTTTGTTCTTACTGTGCCTTGCCTCTTCTCAGAAGACTAGTGGCTCTTAGTTGCCTTCGTTAACTCAAAGATCATAGGCTTAAAGACTCCTCTCCAACTGCCCCTCCCCTTTTCTAAATTGCCCTCATCTTCTGCTCCATCCCTGATCATGGTCTCCAGCCCAGTTCTGCCAACTTTTCTCTCTCCCACCCTAGTGTTCATTCCCCCTGCATACAGCACCCTCTCCCTCCTTTTCATCACGCCCCTCCCCTTCTTCAAAGCTACCTCCTCCACAAAACCTTGCCAAATGAACCTGCCAAACACCGACGATTCTATCTAACACTTCAGGTTTTGTATACCTGTGACTTTACCACAGGTTTTCAGCCCCGTAACCCGGCCAAAAGATCCCAGAAGTCACAATAAGAGCGCCTGGATCCCGGTCAGACTCCTCTGGGTTCTAAAGCCCTCCAGTCCACTGTTCTTCCATAGCAGGTTGGGGACCTTTCTTTCTCAGGGCTCTCCTAGTCTCTGCACCTCTATTGCTGCCACCACCCTACAGCGGAGGCTCAGGTATCTCCCTGAAGGTGAAAGGGTCATCAGGAACCAGCCTAGCACCCCTTCCTGGGGCTGGCTGTAGGAAGCCTGCAGACGAATATTCCTTCCCGGATCCGTGCCTATGCCTTCCCAGGTCCACATGTCTCCCCAGCTCCGGGAGCTTCTCCTCCAGCCCCCATAGCAGGCAGACACACCAAGATCTGAAATCTCAACAATATTTAATAGGATCTTTACAAGGTAACAAATATAAACCCAGTTCAAACCACCTTTCCCCGGATTTATTAGCCTCCCCACTCCCCAGGACGCTTTGTACTTCCCTGTAGGCACCCTGGGGCTCATGTACCTCTCCCATTCAGGCTCAGGGGCATCACCCCTCCAGAATCCTAGCCACTAGACTCCAAACCTCCGGGAATTCTCTCTGATCCTTCCCTCTGCCCTGGGTTCATCCAAGGTCCACTGCAAGAGCCTCCCGATGTCTTGCTCTCAATCGATTAATTAATCTGTCATATTTAGTGAGTGCTTACTGTGTGCAGACCACTGGACTAAGCGCTTGGCAGAGTACAGTATTACAGAGTTTGTAAACACGTTCTCTCCAGGCACACAGGTTGCTAAGAAGCAGCGTGCCTCAGTGGAAAGAGCCTGGGCTTTGGAGTCAGAGGTCATGAGTTCGAATCCTGGCTCCGCCAACTGTCAGCTGTGTGACTTTGGGCAAGTCACTTCACTTCTCTGGGCCTCAGTTCCTTCATCTGTAAAATGGGGATGAAGACTGTGAGACCCCTGTGGGACAACCTCATCACCTTGTAACCTCCCCAGTGCTTAGAACAGTGCTTTGCACATAGTAAGCACTTAGTAAATGCCATTAGAAGCAGCGTGGCTTAGTGGAAAGAGCACGGGCTTGGGAGTCAGAGGTCATGGGTTCTAATCCCAGCTCTGCCACTTGTCAGCTGTGTGACTTTGGACAAGTCACTTCACTTCTCTGTGTCTCAGTTGCCTCATCTGTAAAATGGGGATTAAGACTGTAAACCCCATGGGACAACCTGATTACCTTGTATCTACCCCAGCACTTAGAACAGTGCTTGGCACATAGTAAGTGCTTAAAAAATACAAATACCACCACCAACCTCTCACCAACAAGATGGCTGAGGGTCTTCCCTTTCCCCCAACCTTGCCCCTTTACTTCCTCCTCAATCCTTCTGTCTGGCTTGACTGAGAATTTAAATTTCCCTCAGGGGTGGGCACCACTGGAGTGACTCCCAGTGATTCCTTTCCCCTCTTTTAAGTGTGGGAGCAAATGGAATGGTCATCACAAGACCTCTGTAAAGTATATATGAAGCGTTCAGGTTCCTAGGGTTTTATGTACCCCTTTGCTTCTGTTACTTTCATTATAGGTTCTGGATTTGGGTTTTTCCCATCCCCCTCTGAGTCGAAGCTCCACGAGGGCAGGGATGGGGTCTCTCTTTGTCTTCGCAACACAGTACTCCGCTTACAAGAAGGGCTCCAAAAGCACTGCTGATTGCCAACTCAATCATCTCATTGGACTTTCAGGAGGAACACAATTCTCCAGAGACATGTCAAATCACGCCTTGATTTTCTACAATATCAGCACAGCCTTAGTTTCCCAGAGAATACCACAGGCTGCCCAGTAGAAAGGCACTCCCTAAAAGAGAAGGCTTCTTGAGGCCACTATTCCAATTCAAAACACTGCATTTTAACTTCACATCGACGGGAACTTGCATAACTCCCAAATGAAAGGTGTCACTTGTTTTCATTTTCCTTTTGGCTGGAATAGATGGAAACTCTCCCCTGACTTTTACCTTATTCTATTTCTGAATGTGCCTTTGTTACTACGATCCGATCTGTCCCTTGTGGTTTGATAGTATCGTGCTTCCCCTTAAACTGGCTGACATTTTTGACAAGATGTGCTAGCGTTAAGTTTCTGATCTCGATCTATATTACTTCTGAGGCACTTAAAAGTGTTTGGTGTCCTAAGCATTCACTTCTAGGTGCTGATCATGTTCTGTATTCATCATTAAGTGCTGGGAATATGAGCCAAACTTGTTCTGTTTTCTTCAGCTGTTGGCAGGTGAATTAGTCCACTCTGGAGAAAGAAAATGACATAACAAATATTGGAAGCTGTTTTTCAGATCCATTAATTAAGTGCCCACTGAATAATAATAATAATAATGATGATGGAATTTGTAAAGCACTTCCTATGTGCAAAGCACTGTTCTAACTGCTGGGGTAGATACAAGGTGAGCAGGGTGTCCCACGTGGGGCTCACAGGCTTCATCCCCATTTTACAGATGAGGTCACTGAAGCCCAGAGATGTGAAGTGACTTGCCCAAAGTCACGCAGCTGACAGTTGGCGGAGCCGGGATTAGAACCCATGACCTCTGACTCCCAAGCCTGTGCTCCTTCCACTGAGCCACGCTGCTTCTCAAGGTTTTCATCTGGTTCTAATCACCTATGATATGAGAAAAACATCTAATTAATGATTGATGACACTGAAACCACCATGAATGGAAGTGGTAGCCCTTTCTCTTTATACTTCAGTGATTCTCTGCTCCAGTAATGATGCTTTAGGTTGCATGTAATACTCAGACCCCGAGGGAGGACTAAAGGAATTTTCTTTTCGATTATAAATGGTAATACTTCGGTTCGTCTTTTTCCTTCCCCAAATGTGTGCGTTCATCGTTTCACTGTTTTGCCCACTGCTATTGTTATATTGTTATATAGAGAAGCAGTGTGGCTCAGTGGAAAGAGCACGGGCTTTGGAGTCAGAGGTCATTGGTTCAAATCCCGGCTCTGCCACTTGTCAGCTGTGTGGCTTCGGGCAAGTCACTTAACTTCTCTGTGCCTCAGTTATCTCATCTGTAAAATGGGGATGAAGACTGTGAGCCCCACGTGGGACAACCTGATCACCTTGTAACCTCCCCAGCACTGAGAACAGTGCTTTGCACATAGTAAGTGCTTAATAAATGCCATCATCATTATTATTATTATATTGTAGATAACAAGCTCTTAGTACAGTGCTCTGCACACAATAAGCGCTCAATAAATACGACTGAATGAACGAATGCTCACAAGTTGTGGGGTAACACACATAGCCTGGTCCTTCTCCCCAACCCAAAATAATGGGTTCAGGTCAGAATACCAGCAGGAGAGGGAGAACTCCCGGAGTTCTACGAGTGCACTCAGCGGGAGTCCATAAAATTGAAGAGCATCTCACAGTGCCTAACCTAGGGAGGTAAAGGTGAAGCTAACAGGTCAGGCGTCAGAGATGCTGAAACTGGACTCAGAAGGATCACTTCTAGGTCAAGTGGCAGCTCAGATCAGAGAGCTGAGGAGAACAGAGAGATGTGGGTTGGTGGTACCAAGCTAGTGCCAGGACACCAGTGTCCATGCCTGTTAGGGCATAAATGTAGTGCTGCTTTTCCCCCAGAAAGAAAAATCTCCCTAAGACAAAAGAATACTACTAATAGTAGGGTATTAGTTAATTAAGTCCTTACTACTTTACTAACAAGGTACTAAATACAAGAGAATCAGGTCAGATCCAATCCCTGCCCCTCATGGGGCGCCCATTCTAAGTAGGAGGGAGAGCAGGCATTGAATCCCAATTTTACAGGAGAAAGCTGAGGCCCAGAGAAGTTAAATCATTTACCCAAAGTCACACAGCAGACAAGTGGCGGTGCCAGGATTAGAACCCAGTTCCACTGACTCCCAGGCCTGTGTTCTTTCCACTAGGTCACACTGCTGCTCTCATATATTAAAAAATATAAAGTAACATCCAGTTGTTCTGGTGTCCTCCTGTCCCGCATCTAGAGGGGCAGCAGTGTGGCTCAGTGGAAAGAGCGCATTCTAATCCCGGCTCTGCCACTTATCAGCTGGGTGACTTGGGGCAAGTCACTTCACTCTCTGTGCCTCAGTTACCTCATCTGGAAAATGGGGATTAAGACTGTGAGCCCCACATAGGACAACCCGATCACCTTGTATCTCCCCCAGTGCTTAGAACAGTGCTTGGTACATAGTAAGCACTTAAATACCAAAGTTATTCTTATTATTAAAGCCAAATTAACCCATTTGGGAGAGAAAAAGTCAATTCTTTCCCTGCAGCCTGGAAGTAGTAGGATGCGATTAATTTTGAAAAGTCACAAAAATAGTTGTGGACAGAGGCTCTGCACCTCATATTTATAAGCATTACAGTCATACGGTTATCAAACCTAGTAAATTAGTATTTTCCTTTCTTTCTTTCTTGACCACTACCACTAGCAAAGATATAATCTGGACTTTCCATAGGACAACTATTCTTCCAGTAGCCTATATTAAACCATCATTCCTCCAACGGTATATATTAAAGTGATTAGAACGATGTGCAAGTGGGAAACACGTGAACACCCAGCTGTTGCTGACCAACAGTCTATGAATGACAGAAATGAAAATTTTCAGGGGAAAATAGCAATGATTTAGCAATAAAATATCAAGACATCCACTTGAAAGCCATTTAAACCACATCAACAACAACACAAAAAGGTCAGATTTCTGCAATGTTGTGTTGCGACATGGGTGCCCGTTCTAAGCATTGGTAAAACTCCCCATTTTGACAATTTGAGATATACACTACACAGCAAGCATTAGGAAATAGGGTTTTTGAATTGTGGTGGAATGAAAGGCCACGTTATGTAATCCAGTTCTAAATGGACTTTGGAATAAGGCCATTGGCTAATCCAACATGGATGCATGATGCCAGCTAAGTTTTTCCAATGGGATATGTTAATGTCTACTATACCCTCAATGAATTCACAGCCACGGCTCCAGATGCTTCTTTGCAAAACTTCCAATCACAAACAATTGAAGAACTCACCCTGGAAAAGGTGGATTCAGTTATTGCATTTATTTCTTTAACCAAAACCAGAATCAGCTTTTTAGTTTTCACAATGACTTTGTACAACACGGGGACAAAGGTCGTTGTAATCACAGAAAGGGCCATTTTCACATATGTTTTTACCTTAGCGCTTATGCAATTACTGTGACTCAGAATTTAGACATAGTCTATAGATCGATCTACATGCCCCATTCATTCATTTATTCATTCATTCCTTTTATCTTCCCTACTCATGCTAGTATCAGTTATAATAATACTAATAATGATGGTATTTTTTAAGCACGTACTATGTGCAAAACACTGGTCTAAGCACTGGGGAGGTTGCAAGGTGACCAGGTTGTCCCACGGGGAGCTCACAGTTTTAATCTCCATTTTGCAGATGAGGTAACTGAGGCACAGAAGTTAAGTGACTTGCCCAAAGTCACACAGCTGACAGTTGGCGGAGCTGGGATTTGAACCCATGACCTCTGACTCCAAAGCCCGTGCTCTTTCCACTGAGCCACGCTGAGTTATATCCCTACTCTTACTAATGCCAGTAAATCATTGATGCCTACAGGTCTCCCCCTCATTATATTGTAAACTACTTGAGGGCAGAGACTGGGTGGAAAAAGCATGGCTCTGGAAATGAATAGTCCTGAATTTCCATCTTGATTTGGCAAGGAGAAGAATGCATCGATGGTGATCAAAAAACCTTCTAGGGCATTCCATGAGGTGAACAAGCCGGCCGGAATCCTGAAAAATAGCTGGGTTGCCTGGGCAGTGAAGACTCCGGTAGCTATCAAGTCAATTGTCTAATCAATCAATCAATCAATCGTATTTATTGAGCGCTTACTGTGTGCAGAGCACTGTACTAAGCGCTTGGGAAGTACAAGTTGGCAACATATAGAGACAGTCCCTACCCAACAGTGGGCTCACAGTCTAAAAGGGATAATGATGGCATTTGTTAAGCGCTTACTATGTGCAGAGCACTGTTCTAAGCGCTGGGGGGATACAAGGTGATCAAGTTGTCCCACGTGGGGCTCACAGTCTTAATCCCCATTTTACAGATGAGGGAACTGAGGCTCAGAGAAGTTAAGTGACTTGCCCAAGGTCACACAGCAGACAGGTGGCGGAGTCGGGACTCGAACCCATGACCTCTGACTCCAAAGGTCAACTGTCAGTCAACTGTCTACTAGATTATGACCGAGCATCAGCACTACGCTGCGGGAATTGGGCCGCAGGTGGGTCCCATGTGATTTTGGGTGCACTTGCACTGTACAGCGCTCCCGTCCACCTTGGCACTTAGTGCACTCTGTGACCCATCAGAAACACGATTGGTAGGGATGAGAGAATGTGAGTGGCACGGCACAGACCAGTAGCACCATAACTGATTCCTCTGCAATCAATCAATCAATCGTATTTATTGAGCACTTACTATGTGCAGAGCACTGTACTAAGCGCTTACTAAGCGCTTACTACTACTCTGCACAGGTTCAGGGTCATGTGGCATGACACAGTGGATAAAGCATGGGCCTGGGGGTCTGAATAATAATAATAATGATGGTGATGATGGCATTTGTTAAGCGCTTACTATGTGCCAAGCACTGTTCTAAGCGCTGGGGGGAATACAAGGCGATCGGGTTTTTCCCATGCGGGGCTCATCGTTTTAATCCCCATTTTGCAGATGAGGTAACTGAGGCACATAGAAGTGAAGTGACTTGCCCAAAGTCACACAGCTGACAAGCGGCGGAGCCGGGATTAGAACCCATGATCTCTGACTCCCAAGCCCAGGCTCTTTCCACTGAGCCACGCTGCTTCTCTGGGCTCTAATCCCGGCCCCACCATTTGTCTGCTGTGTGACCTTGGGCAAGTCATTTCACTTCCCTGTGCCTCAGTTTCCTCATCTGATGAGTCCTATACTCCCCCTTTTAGACTCCCCTTTTAGACTGTGAGCCCACTGTTGGGTAGGGACTGTCTATATGTTGCCAAATTGTACTTCCCAAGCGCTTAGTACAGTGCTCTGCACACAGTAAGCGCTCAATAAATACGATTGATGATGATAGGGAACATGTCCAACCTGATTATCTTGCATCTACCCCCAGTACTTAGAACAGTGCCTGGCACTTAATAAATGCTTAACAAATACTAATATTATTATGATTATTTTGAATTCTCAAGACCAAGGTTCTTCCATTGCCCCTGATGGAAGACTGGGAGGCTACATTGTCATTCTTCTGAGAGCCGAGTACCGTGCTCTGCACAAAGTTGGAGCTCAATAAGTACCGTTGATCAATTGATTGCAGAGGACCAATTTATTCCAAGTGGAATAAATTGTAGTAGGATCACGTTTAGTCCTTCAACAGCTCATTTCAAATGTAAACTCCATGCCCTCTAAAACTGGCAATCACTGAAAAAAGCGAAGGGTTAGACCTGCTCCCATTACCTTAATTTTCAAGCACTGAGTAGAGAGCAAGATTGAAAAATTGTTTCTCTATTTCATTAAAATTTTTTTCTTGGCAGTTACAACCGAGCATGTAATATAAATGGCCACTGTAAGATGCAGGCATTGAATATTCTTCCACAGTAATGATGAAAAACAAGCTCTGATCCTTTTTCTTTTAAGTGTTGTCAAGGAATACTCAGAACTTGCTAAAGCATTTTTCTCCTTTGCCGAAAGGAGAAAAGATCATAGTTTTGAAACACAAGTCCAATTCATTTCATCACCGAAGACAAGAAAATAGAGGTTTGGGGGTATTGTGAACCAAATGGTGAGGCTCATTTCCTATGTACTATAGTGGTTGCCATCTGCCTGGCCCCAGAAAGGGAATATCAAAAAAGATTTCTGCTGCTGAGGGAACAGGAGACTGGCATAACCTGCTCTCTGACTTTTCCTGTGCTTCTGTAGGGCCATAGTCCAGCAAATGCCTCTATGGTTGCATTTATGGAGGGAAGATTCTCACCTCACTCC
Organism: Tachyglossus aculeatus; assembly: GCF_015852505.1. Taxonomy (NCBI): domain Eukaryota; kingdom Metazoa; phylum Chordata; class Mammalia; order Monotremata; family Tachyglossidae; genus Tachyglossus; species Tachyglossus aculeatus. The sequence continues at coordinate 10,221,599 of NC_052098.1, forward strand.
CTTCACCTATGTAAACCACAAATCCTTCCTGGTTTATGCAGGATTTTTGTTTGTTTAATTCTTGTTATGGGTCAGAAAGAGGTCATTTGGAGTCAGAGATCTCTCATCTGCTCTGTTTCATCTGATCCCACTCCCTTTCATCTCTTAAAACACTTACTCTCTGTCTCCTCCCCTCCCTTACTGCTATTATCCACCCCTCTGTCTCTCAGGAACTCCTTCCCTTTTACCTTCAAATACCCTCAAATCTCTACTATGCCAAAAAGACCTTCTCTGGATACTACAGCTCTTTTCTTGTCCAAAATCTTAGAAAAGCGTGCATATATCCACTGCCTTGACTACCCCTCCTCCAACTGTTTAAAACCCCTAGAGTCAGGTCTTGACCCTCTTCAAGCCAATGAGACCACACTCTCCAACAGCCTTAATGACCTCTTCGTAGCCAAGTCCAATGTGCTCTATATTGTCCTAATCCTCCTCCAACTTTAGACTACCACCTTCCCTCCTAAACACTTCCTTCCTCTCGACATCTTCATCGCCACTGACACCACCACCATCACTATCTTCCCCATGACTCAAAACTGAAACCTTGATATCATCCTTAACTCATCACTGTGATTCTAGTCCCACAGCCACCTACTATTCCAACAGTTGCCCATCTTTCCTCTGGCCTGGAGATAAACTTTCCTGAAAGGCTTCTCTGACTTCCATTAGTTGAGAATGTGTTGTCCCACTAGTGATATTTGTTTAGAGCCATAAATCAGTGAACATTCTCTCGGCAAAAGCACATAATCCATGAAATGCTCATTTTTAGAGGCTCCGGTAATAGTTCACCAGTCAGATGGCTATGCTAAGTATAAGGAAGTGCTGTAACCAATAGAGTTTATAGCAATTAGAAAGACATTGCCTTAACCAATACAGTATTATGAGTTAAAAAAATGGATAAAGGTTATTCATTTGGTACTGTGAGCCCACTGTTAGGTAGGAACCGTCTCTATATGTTGCCAACCTGTACTTCCCAAGCGCTTAGTACAGTGCTCTGCACACAGTAAGCGCTCAATAAATATGATTGATTGTTTACAATCAATCAATCACTGGTATTGATTGAGCACTTACTGTGTTTGGAGCACTGTACTAAGTGTTTGAGAGAGTATAACATAGTTGGTAGACATGTTTCCTGCCCACAAAGATCTTACAGTCTAGAGGGAAAGACAGAGGCAGACAAAATAAATTGAGGAGGGAGTGGTGAATATTAAGTGCTTTAAATAGTACAAACCTAAGTGCAAAGGTGACACGGAAGGGAGAAGGAGATGGGGAGATGAAGGCTTCATCAGGGAAGGCCTCTTGGAGGAGATGCGATTTTTACTAAGGTGGGGAGAGTGGTAGTCTGATGGATATGAAGGGAGTTCCAGGTTAGAAAGAAGATGTGGGCAAGAGGTTGGCGGTGAGATAAAGGAGAACGAGGTACAAGGTTACATGCTTGTGAGACAGGGAGGATGGTCTACAGTGATGGGAAAGTCAGGGGGAGGACAAATTTGGGTGGGAAGATGAGGGGTTCTGTTTTGGACATATTACGTTTGAGGTGTCAGAGGGATATTCAAGTAGAGATGTCCTGGACACAGGAGAAAGCAGAACACCCATCTCATTTTCTTCCAAGCACTTAGTACAGAGATCGGTATTGTATGTTACCCTTGCCCTCAAGCAGTAGAATCAATAAAAAGAGCTATGTCTGCCCAATACTCACCCTGAACTATTGTGTTATTTGGACCTATTCTCAGTACTAGTGTCCATCTGCTAATTTTTATTTATATGTTTTGTTTACATATCTATGGGTACATTCAATAAGTAGTTTAGCTTTTTTGTTCCAATGTGTTTGTGCTGCTTTCTGCTTTACTCCTATTCTTTCTCCTGTTTTCATTTCCTGCAAATGATTTTCATCTGTCTCCTCAGTAGACTGTAAGATCCATGAGGGCGGGGATTATTTCTACTAATTAATTCATTCATTCAATCATATTTATTGAGTGCAGAGCACTGTACTAAGCACTTGGAAAGTACAATTTGGCAACAAATAGAAACAATCCCTACCCAACAATAGGCTAACAGTGCAGTGCTCTCCATACATCAATACATTAATTCAAGGCCCTACTGAGAGCTCACCTCCTCCAGGAGGCCTTCCCAGACTGAGCCCCTTCCTTCCTCTCCCCCTCGTCCCCCTCTCCATATCCCTCAACATACCTCCTTCCCTTCCCCACAGCACTTGTATATATGTTTGTACATATTTATTACTCTATTTATTTATTTTACTTGTACATATCTATTCTATTTATTTTATTTTGTTAGTATGTTTGGCTTTGTTTTCTGTCTCCCCCTTTTAGACTGTGAGCCCACTGTTGGGTAGGGACTGTCTCTATATGTTGCCAACTTGTACTTCCCAAGCGCTTAGTACAGTGCTCTGCACACAGTAAGTGCTCAATAAATATGATTGATTGATTGATTAATCATATAATAATAATGATAATAATGGTATTTGTTGAGCATTTATTATGGGCCAGGGACTCTACTAAGCCTTGGGGTACAGAAGGAGGGAGAATAGCCATTGAATCCCCATTTTTCAGATGGGGTAACTGAGGCATTGACAAGGTAAGTGACTTGCTCAAGGTCACACAGCAGACAAGTGGCAGAGCCAGGACTTGGACCCAGGTCCTCTGACCCCTAGGCCTCTGCTCTTTCCACTGGGCCATGTTCCTTAAATAAATACTATTTACTGATTACACTGCTTTGCACTCAATAAATACTATTGATTTATTAATGGATTGGTCGATATTCTTAATATAGTATAATGGCTGAATGAAACTATTTTTTGAAAACACAATACTAGGGAAGTAAGGGTTTTTACCTTTTCAGTTGCCAGAATCCATGTATATATGTATTCATTTATTTAGTTTTATGGTATTTATTAAGTGCTTACCATATGCCAGGCACTGTAGTAAGTGCTGGAGGTAGAGACAAGCTGATCGGGTTGGACACAGTCCACATCCCATATGGGGCTCATGGTCTTAATCCTCATTTTACAGATGAGGCACAGAGAAATTAAGTGACTTGACCAGGGTCACACAGCAGACAAGTGGTAGAGCTGGGGTTAGAACCCAGGCCCTCTGACACCCAAGCCTGTCCTTGATCTGCTGGGCCATGGTGCTTCTTTGGGCTTTATTTTGTACTTTAAATAGATCAGTGTCAAAATTTTTGATAAGAAAAAATGTTCAAACCCAATGTTTGATTTAGGTGAGTAATCTATTGTAAATTTTGGAGTTTTGTGCCTCTTCGTTTGGGGGGTTCAATGGGAGAGATTACAGATTTATGAGGGTTTATGAAAACAGGGGGTCATGTCAGGACTTTGGCTGCCATTTTCTGGTCCAGCTTGTTGCTCTCATATGTTTCATTTGAAGTCAGCTCAGCCAGGGAGAATGTGACACATAGCTATGGTCAGCTGTCATGTGAATTAATAGCCACAGAGCCGCCTCCACAACTCCGCAATCTCCTTTACGTAGTTAGCTGAATGTTTCATTTATTTCATGCTCTAAAGATAGGAGCTTGATAGAAGCTGATTCTCTGCTCCCTAGGAACTAGCCATTTGCATATTTCTCTCACATTTCTTTGAAAATATTCACATGAACAATCCCTATCTTCAGCAATAAAAGAAAAGTTTGCTAACAATGTTGGTATTGATTAAGCATTTACTACCAGCCAAGCACTGTGCTAAACCCTGAGGAAGATAGAAGATACTCACATCAAAGTCCCTGTCCATGGGACTCACAGCTTAAGTGGGCCGGGGAGCATATATTCCATCTCCATTTTATAGATGAGGAACTTGAGGTACAGAGAAGTTAAGTGACTTGCCCAAGGTCACACAACACGTGTGTGACAGAGCTGGCTAGAACTCTGACCCTCAGGGCTGGGGTCTTTCCAATAGGTCATGCTGCTTACGATGGTGTTATCCCCATTAAGGAATTTATTATCATGCAAATATAAAGATATAAACTCAATGAAAATTCCAACTCTTCTCTGCCATCTGTTGTTTGCAATTAATTGATGGCACTTATTAGAAAACGATTTTTTGCTAAGAACCTTAATCAATGCTTAGAAGAGTCCAAGAGAAGCAAGGCACATGTTCTCTGCCCTCAGTTAACGATTGAATAATAACTGTGGTATTTAAGCGCTTACTATATGCCAGGCACTGTACTAAGCACTGGAGTGGTTACAAGTAAATTGAGTTGGACACAGTCCCTGTCCCACGTGGGGCTCAAAGTCCCAATCCCCATTTTACAGATGAGGCAACTGAGGCATGGGGAAGTGAAGTGACTTGACTAAGGTCATACAGCAGACAAGTGGCAGAGCCGGGATTATGGGAGAGAAAGGCAGAAAAAAGAACTGCCAAATAGCAGGAGCAGGAGAAAGTAGCAAAAATGTGTTAGGATGAAATAGGTGACTCAATCACTGAATATACAAAAGGAAATTAATATTAAAATGAAAAGAAACTTATGTACATAATCATTTAATGATTAATCAAATGAATAGAGTGTGTACCATGACTGAGGGCTAAAAGGTGACTAGAGACATTGTGCAAGAAGTGTGAACAAACTATTAGATGAAGATTTTGAAACTCCCAGAATCTGAACTTTGAGGAGCATGTACTTCCCTCCTAGTACTATTGTCTCAAATTGCTCCAATCCAACTTCCTTGACTTTACAGGCCTCCCCACTTCTGTCTGCCATACTAGGAGAGTCTGCCAAGTTCTCTGGATTTACTAAATGCTCCTTCATTCAGAGCAGTGACTTCTCTTCCTCAACGGCAAAGAAAAAGAGAATACCTGCTCTAGGGTAGAGAATTAACACTTTGGCAAATGAGTGATATCGATAGCTCATTTTTGGTAACCTCGTGAGGCAATTCAGTAGCAAGTCAGTGGCCAAATCGCTCTTTTGGAACTTTCTTGAAGTTCTCTCTCTGGTTGAACGGCTGGGCCTTTTTCAGGACATCAGAATTAATGTTCAAATGTGAAAACAACAATGAGCCCAATTGTGTCTTTCCTCCTCTTAACACCTCAAGGCTGCCACATCGACTCCTCAGATTGTAAACTCCTTGAAGGGAGGGATTATGTTTACTTTATTGTATTCTCCTGGTTGTTTATTACAGCGCTCTGCAATTGATGACATTTATTGAGTGCTTACTGTGTGCAGAGCATGGTACTAAGCTCTTAGGAAAGTACAATCCAATAGAGTCGGTGAGACACAATCCCAGTCAATCAATTAATCGTATTTATTGAGCGCTTCCTCAGTCCACAAGGAGTTTACAGTCTACAGCAACCCCTCGATAAATACCTGTGATGGATTAGATGAGTGCCAGAAACCAAGAGGACTGATAGTGGGAAGAAGTTCCTGACAATTCTACCTTCAATGCCACCGTCGCCACCCATTTAGGCCTTGGGACCGATAAGTAAAATGCTTCCAAATGGCAGCCTGTGAAAGAAAAAAGGTTTTTTTTTTTAAAAAAAATTCAGCCAATTTAATTCAGGTAAAATGCATCCCTCTGGCATCAAATAAGTGCATGCATAGGAGGTGGAGAAAGTCCAGGAAGTCCCATGAACCGCTGTTTGGCCAGGGAACAGTTCTCAACTCCACTCAGGTGATTATAAACAGAGATTATGAACTGCCACTTTTCTTCACTGCAGCTCCTGGGGGGATTTGGGGTGTTGGGGCAATGGAGAAATGGAATTCCCTGAGCTGCAAGGGAGCCCTTGGAAATGGTTCCACCTTTGCCTAACCTTCTGTCAGCATTGCCCCATCCTAATTTCAACTGCTTTATCCAGGGACTATTGACTCTAGAACAAAGTGAGCTTTTGAAGTGAATAGCTAAGAATTCAGATATTATGAACACTTATTGTTCTAAAAATCACATTTACCTCTTAAAAAGACCAAATTAAACCAGATTCTCTAGGGTTCTTTTTTATCACGTGTTTTACACAGAAAACAGCTTTGGTGCTTGTTTTTGTAAGGCAAATTAAACCACAATTACTGCCTTAATCATCTTTTGTCACTTCAAAAACATCTCCAACTGAAAACGAGTCACAACGTGACATGTGTTACTTGGCTTTGAACCTACATCTTGGGTGGCTGAAGACATTTTGTCTTTGGCTTCATGCCTTAATACCAGGCAACTATTTCTTAACTTGCTGGTATTTATGGTTTCTCTACCCTCTAAATCTCAACCAGGAGTCACTCAAAGACCTTTGAAGTTTACAACCATGACATGATGGATATTCAATCATGACTAGAGTTTGATAACTCTCACTGGTATTCCTTAGATAGCATTTATTTTGCTGACTCGCCAGGTCAGTCAATCAAGAATATTTCCTGAGAGTCTGCTCAGCACAGTACACTGCACTATTTGAGAGAGTCCAACAGAATTAGTAGACATGATCCTTGCCCTCAAAGAGTTTACAATCGAGATATTTCTTTTTTACCTTACGCTCACCTCTCTGCAGATGTGAAGCCCTCTGTTGTCTTCAAAGGAAAACTTCTCTGTAATTTATTTACTTATATTGATGTCTGTCTCCCCCTTCTAGACTGTAAGCTCACTGTGGGCAGGGAATGTGTCCGTTTATTGTTGTACTTTCCTAAGTGCTTAGTACAGTGCTCTGCACACAGTAAGTGCTCCATAGATATGATTGAATAAATGAATGAAAGAATACTTTCAGTCCCTCATCTTCACCTCAGGTTGCAAGAAGGGATCTTTGTTTAATCAGTTCCCCAGGAAAGGGTGTATCCCGAATGGAGAGAGATTACTGAGACCCATTAAAAAATATCGAACTATCAAGGAAGAATCAGTTGGGTGTGGAACGTAAGGGTGAGAAGTGATAGTAAGTAGAGCAGGTGGAAAATTGGGAATCTCAGTGGTCAATCAATGGTATTTATTGAGAGCTTGCTACATGCAGGGTACTGTACTAAGTGCTTGGGAGAGTACAGTACAGTAAAGTTGGCAGACATATTCCCTGCCCACAATGAGCTTATCTCCACATTTAACCCCAATCCAGTTGGGAACAATGTAATCTTTTCACTTGACCCGCAAAAAATAACTGGAAGGCAGCCTTGTCTAGTGGAAAGAGCTCAAGAGTGGGTGTCAGGAGACCTGGGTTCTAATCCCGACTCTGCCATCTATTTGCTGCGTAACCTTGGGCAAGTCACGACTTCTCAGTTTCTTCGTCTGCAGAACGGGGATAAAATAGCTCGTCTTCCTCTTTGAAGATCGTGATCCTTGTGCAGGCTTGGCACACAATAGACACTTAATGAACACCAGCATCATTAGTGTTGTTATATCCTGTGACCAAAGAATTTTGGTATCTCATTACAATGATTATAGTGATTAAGAGAGTCATTAGGGAAGCAGCGTGGCTCAGTGGAAAGAGCACAGGCATGGGAGTCAGAGGTCATGGGTTCTAATACTGGCCCCGCTGCTTGTCAGCTATGTGACTTTGAGCAAGTCACTTAACTTTTCTGTGCCTCAGTTACCTCATCTGGAAAATGGCAATTAAGACTGTGAGCCCTACATGGGACAACCTGATCACCTTGTATCCTCCCCGGCACGTAGAACAGTGCTTTACACGTAGTAAGTGCTTAACAAATGCCATCATTATTATTCTACTGATCTTTCCTAGACCTTCCTATATTTTCTAAATAGTTTGGGTAATAGATCACAAGTACAATGCTGGGAAAAGACAATGTAGCAAACATGAAATACTTTCCTCTTCCAATCTTACCATTTGAATGTTGTCATATTATACGAGTGGTATAATAGTGGTATTTCTTGAGTGCTTGCCTGTGCTGAGTATGGAGCACTGGGATTTAAGACAGAATAAGTGAATTCAGATGTGATCCCTGTACCCGAAGAGGCTCTCGATCTTGGGGTGGGAGGTCAGACATTAATAGACAAGGCACAGATAATAGGGTCACTTAGAAAAGAAGAGTGAAAAGCAGGGGGAATAGAAAGGTATATACCTGTTTTCTCTCGTAATGAAACAGTGAGCCTTGTGTGGGACAGGGACTTGTGTCCAATTTGACTAACTTGTATATTCCCCAGCATTTGACACATGACAAGTGCTTAAATATCATAATTCTTATGGTTAATTATTATGAAGAAGGAAAACGACAATAAAAAATAACAGTCCCAAGAAGGGAAGTCCTGATGATTTTCCCCACTTCAGGCACAATCCTTGGATTGGGAAAATTTATAGAAACAATTTGCACAAAAATCATAATTCTGTTATATCTGGCAACATTGTTAAAAAATATTACTGTTTTAAAAAGGATGGGTTTGGCTCTCTCCTAGATGCCAGGCTTCCACAAGGCAGTCACTTTACACACAGATCATGGTGATTGAAAGAAATGATAGTTAATAACATTTTTGTCCTTTTGTTTACCAACAAGAAAACAAATGGGGAGGTACAAGGTTTCAAGAATTTTCCTATCCCCCACCATGAAACAAATTCAAACATTAATCACCAGGAAACACCCAGAAATCACTGACTTAAACTTGGATGCCAATTTTAATAGTTTCCCAAGTAGGAAGAAACCACAGAGAAACAGCAAACTGAAACTGACTGCATCTGGTAAAAACTTGGCAGTGCATAAAGTACAATAAATAATAAATCTCATTCATAATGATGGTGTTTATGTTTCCACAAAGGAAGCAGTGGTAATGAAGGTAGAGTATATGAAAAGAAAACTCGAAACGAACAAACTCTACTTCCATTCTCTGACATCTGAAACAGACTTGTTATCTTTCTCTCTCTGGGGAATTGTTGTCTCTGAGAAAACTCTTGATTTGAAACAGGGTAAGATAGGAAGTTTAATACCCAAATGGATTAATGAAAAGTCTGAAGTCAGGGCTGGGTTTCAGGCATGCAAAAGAAAAATTAATGTGGGATTTCTAGGAAAAATATTGCAAAAATGCAAGACTTCAGCTTTGTGAAGGAAAAAAGTGAGAACAGCAGGTGGGAAGAGATGTTTTCTTTCAATTTTCCATCCAACCCATAATTCTTAAGAACACCTTGTGCAAATCATGGCCTCTGCTGTGACTCAGTTTCTTCTCCCACACTAGAATGAATTGCTGAACTCATAAACATGTGGGTAGATTTTTGGTACAAATCACTTTCAGATGTGGGTGACAGGCACCATAACATACTAATAAAAATATATATGAAGGGAAAACTGTTGATCTGTGTTCTGTTTGATGATATATTGACTCCTATTCTGTCCTTCAAAAGTCCTACTTCTAAATACTGGAAGCAAAACAAAACAAAAATCGATTCGCCTATGGCAGCATTAGGAATATGCAAAGTTGATGTCAATATCAGTACCTGTAGCAATGCTGTTAGATTAAATAATATTAGGTCTTGGACTAAAACAACAGGTTTGAGGCACAGCTGCACACACAGAAAGCCTGTCTGAACCCTTGCCCAAACCTCAGACATCTTAGCATAATCCTCCAGACATGAAGGAACACAAATTGACTGGTCAGTAGAATCACTGCTTAGAGAAAGTAAAATAGGAATTCTGCCCAACTGACATTGGCATCTTTATTATAGCAAAATATCATCTACTTTAGAAACAGCCCTCAACACAGGGTGAAGATTTTTTGACCTAAGTGGAATTCTGAAACTGCAGCAAACAGGGTGACAGATGTGTGGCAAATTAAGCAGACTACCGAACACCTAGAACTTCTGTGATACTTGTTGCCACTCATGTTTCAAAAATTGATTGTAAAATATCAGTGCTCATCCCTTCCAATAAGAAAGAGCTCGGTTATTCTCTCTCACTGTCACTGCAAGATCATCAGTACCCATGGCACCGTGCCAACTCTACAAAAGGATTCAATTATCAGCATATTTTCTTTGGCATGCTGGGGCCCTCATGGCCAATGTTAACTCCAGGGTCATAGCATTGAGGGAGTTTTTTTCAGCTTTTTTTCACCCGAGGATGTGCTTGTCATTTCTCATCCCACTTGTTCACCGAGTCTCCTCAGAGAATCAATGAATTAATCAATCAAACAATCAGTCAATCACTTAGACTGCTAGCCCAATGCAGGACAGGGGCTGTCTCTGACCTAATTAACTTGTACCTACCCCAGTGCTTAGAACAATGTTGTACACATAAACAAATGCCATAAAATGAAATACAATAAATTTTCAACAATATTTATTGTGCACCTACTATATGCAGAGCACTGTAGTAAGCACTTGAGAGAGTTCAGGTGAGTTAACAGACATGATTCCTGGCTGTCTAGCGAGAGAGACAGGCACTGAAATGATTTACGGGTAGGAGAGAGAAAAGGAGAAGTAGATATTTTTAGGAGTTAATGTTTAAATATCTGGTATGAACATTGATATGTAAAGAAATTCTACTGGTGGTTGTGCGTATACACATGTTTAGGTGGTGACGAACATCTGAAGTGGCAGTTGGAGGATATAAGATGGGAAAATTTGAAATTAATCACCGCAGGCTTCCTGGAGAAAATATAATTTCAGAAGGGTCGGGAGGAGGGGGAGACCTGTGGCCTGGAGAACTTGAAGGGGAGGGCGTTCCAGAGGGGAAAGGCATGGCCAAGAGGTCAGAAGTGGGAGAGACCAGAGCAAGGTGCAGTAAATAATTTAGCTTCAGAGGAATAAAGAAGGCGGGTAGAAGTGTAGGGGGAGAAGAGAGTTGATTAGGTGCCAAAAATGATGTATAATCATCACAGAAACCTTTATTGATGGTGTCCTTGTTGAATGAAAGGGATGTATGTATGTTTTATTATACTTTCCCAAGTGCTTACTACAGTGCTCTGCACACAGTAAGCGCTCAATAAATATGATTGAATGAATGAATGACTAATGACTTGCTTCCTGGGACCATCTTTTAGTAGTCCAACACAATCTGCAAGATTGGTGGCAGTATTCACAGTTTAACTGTTAGAATATGTAGGCCTTTCTTGCATATTACCAACAGCCCCAGTCCTGTCATCCTAGCACTTCTGCATACATCGACTTACAGAGTCTATCGATTCATTCCTTTATGTCATTTACCATACTCTTATTACTACTAGATGATTGGGTTTGGAGTTGGGGAACCTGGGTTCTAGTCCCAGCTTCACCACCTGCTTACCTGCCTGCTACTAGCAAATCTTTGTACCTCAGTTTCCTCATCTGTAAAATGGGGATTAAATACCTGTTCTCCCTACCCTTTAGGCAGTGAGCTCCATGTGGACAAGGACTGTCTCTGGTATTGTATCTATCCCAGTGTTTAGGGCAGTGTTTTGTTTTTTTATGGCATTTATTAAGCGCTTACTATGTGCAAAGCACTGTTCTAAGCCCTGGGGAGGTTACAAGGTGATCAGGTTGTCCCACGGGGGGCTCACAGTCATCATCCCCATTTTAAAGATGAGGTCACTGAGGCCCAGAGAAGTTAAGTGACTTGCCCAAAGTCACATAGCTGACAACTGGTGAAGCCAGGATTTGAACCCATGACCTCTGACTCCAAAGCCCGTGCTCTTGCCACTGAGCCACTGCTGCTTCTCTGTGCTTAGCACAGAGTAAACCCTTTACAAATACCTCAATTATTATTCTAATTACTAATTGTATCTATATTTTTCTCCGGTCCTCCACTTGTAGCTATGCCCATTAGACACTGAGCCACTGCTGCTTCTCTGTGCTTGGCACAGAGTAAGCCCTTTACAAATACCTCAATTATTATTCTTATTACTAATTGTATCTATATTTTTCTCCTGTCCCCCACTTGTAGCTATGCCCATTAGACAAGCTCCTTGAAGGCAGGAATGATATCTCTTTTGAACTCTCTTAAGTGCTTACTCTAGTGCTCTGTATGCAATAGAGAAGCAGTGTTGCCTAGCAGATAGTACAGGGGTCTGGGAGTTAGAGGACCTTTGTTCTAATTCCAACTCTACCACTTGTCTGCTGTGTGACCTTGGGCAAGTCACTTCACTTCTCTGTGCCTCAGTTCCCTCATCTGTAAAATGGGGATTAAGACTGTGAGCCCCAATGGGACATGAACTGTGTCCACGCTGATTAGCTTGTATCTACCCCAGTGCTTATTACACTGCCTGCAACATAGTAAGTGCTTTGCACCAAATATATACCAAATATTATACCAAATATATATACACACACACACACACACACACACATTTATACATTCAACAAATGCATTTGATGATGATATTATACTTTTCTATATTCCTACTAAAGTACCCTACAAACAATAAATATTATGGAATGAATGAATCCAGAATGCAGTTCCTTTTTGTCTTAGGTCCTATCTGAATACATTGCTTTAATAGAACTAGATAGCTTCAAATCAAAGAAGAAAAAGCTCAATTCTAAGCATTTAAGAATGGTGCCTGACAAGAGAAATGCTAGACATTAGATATATAATGAAGCTGCCTTTACATTATATCTGGCACAGGCAACCCTTGCCTTAAGAAGGTTCAGATTAAGACAAACAGAACTTAACATTTCAAAATTAACACCATTTCAGCTTTACAAAATACCGGTTTTGACTTGATTATATTAGCCTCTTGAATGGCTGGTGTTCCAGGTGCACATGCGGTCAGGATGGAGGAACATGTGGAAAATGGGAAAATATTTTAAAGCTGTGAAAGGTGGGAGAGGTTGGGGGTGAGGTGTTACCTGGTTGCCAAGCAGAGTCTCCAGGAAGGCTTGACATGCTGAATTTACAGCTGATGAAGTAAAAGTTGGCTTCTAATGTGGAACCTCACTTTATCCCTTGAAATGCTTAAATGTAGCTAATTTACTCTTCTCTAATTGAGATTTTGGTTAAGTCAGGGGTCTCCCACTTTGGTTCGGGAATCGATACTGCAGGTAACAGGTTTCAATTTCACAACATTTCAATTTAAGATGATGCTACTGGCAGGGGAGTGGCCGGACAGGGCCCTTACAGGGCTGATAGGCCTGGTGACACTGTGCTCACAGAAGGATTGCCCCTTTCTATATGGATTTGCTTCCTGGACTCTGTCTATTCAACAGGCTGAGAGTTTCAGCAAAAGTGTTGGAATGACTCCCAAAAGTGTTTCTATACAATAAAATGTATTAGGGTTTATGATGTGTCACACACGGCACTAATTGTGGGTATTGATACAAGGTAAGCAGGCCAGACACAGGCCTGTGCGACACTGGTCTCACAGTCTAAGCCCAAGGACACACAGCAGACAGGTGGCAAGGCTGGGATTGGAATCCAGGTTCTTCCGACTCCCAAGCCTGTATTCTAGCCACTGAACCACTCTTCTTCTCCAGTCTGGAGTCTGTCAGAGTGAGGTAGAGGAAGATGGCCACTGCACAGGTGCAGCTTCAAAGGGAAGGCACATCTCTTCCAAGAGGCCTTCCCTGGCTAAGCCCTTATTGCCCCTATGGACTATAGACTTGTTGTGGGCCAAGAATATGTTTACCAACTCTGTTATTTTATATTCTCCCAACAACTTAGTACAATGCTCTGCACAAAGTAAGTCATCAATAATTATAATTAATTGATAGATTGGTTGCTCTGGTGTGGCCATCTTGATATGGTTTGGTAGGGGTGCCATTTTAAGATTTTCAAAGTAGTGGCCATTTGATATCATCTGGTATGGGTGCCATTTTGAAATTTCCAAAGCAGAGGCCATCTTCATTTGGTCCAGCATGGAGGCAATCTTAAAATTTCCAAAGTGGTGGCCATCTTGTTATGGCCTGGAATGGGTGTCATTCCAAAGTTTCCAGAACTGTGACCATCTTGATATGGTCTGGTATGGCTGCTATTTCAAATTTTTCAAAGCAGTGATTATCTTCATATGGTCCAGCATGCAGGCCATTTTAAAATTTCTAAAGCAGTGGCCCTCTTGAAATGACCTGGAATGGGTGCCATTTTGAAATTTATCATGCAGCATTCATCTTGATATGGTCTGGTATGGCTGCCATTTTAAAATTTCTAAATCAGTGGCCATCTTGATATGGTCTGGCATAGGTGCCGTTTTAAAATTTCCAAAGCAGTGGCTATCTTCATACGGTCTGGCATGGGGGCCATTTGAAAAGTTACAAAGCAGTGGCCATCTTGATAAGGTCTGGTATGGGTGCCATTTTAAAATTTCCAAACTAGTGGCCATCTTGGAAGAGTCAGGAGCCCCACACCATGTGCTGCCTATAGATGACTATCAATCAATCAATCAATCAATCAATCGTATTTATTGAGCGCTTACTATGTGCAGAGCACTGTACTAAGCGCTTGGGAAGTACAAATTGGCATCACATAGAGACAGTCCCTACCCGATAGTGGGCTCACAGTCTAAAAGGGGGAGACAGAGAACAGAACCAAACATACCAACAAAATAAAATAAGTAGGATAGAAATGTACAAGTAAAATAAATAAATAAATAAATAAACAGAGTAATAAATATGTACAACCATATATACATATATACAGGTGCTGTGGGGAGGGGAAGGCGGTAAGGCGGGGGGGATGGAGAGGGGGACGAGGGGGAGAGGAAAGAAGGGGCTCAATCTGGGAAGGCCTCCTGGAGGAGGTGAGCTCTCAGCAGGGCCTTGAAGGGAGGAAGAGAGCTAGCTTGGCGGATGGGCAGAGGGAGGGCATTCCAGGCCCGGGGGATGACGTGGGCCGGGGGTCGATGGCGGGACAGGCGAGAGCGAGGTACAGTGAGGAGATTAGTGGTGGAGGAGCGGAGGGTGCGGGCTGGGCAGTAGAAGGAGAGAAGGGAGGTGAGGTAGGAGGGGGCGAGGTGATGGAGAGCCTTGAAGCCCAGGGTGAGGAGTTTCTGCCTGATGCGCAGATTGATCGGTAGCCATTGGAGGTTTTTGAGGAGGGGAGTGATATGTCCAGAGCGTTTCTGGACAAAGATAATCCGGGCAGCAGCATGAAGTATGGATTGAAGTGGAGAGAGACACGAGGATGGGAGATCAGAGAGAAGGCTAGTGCAGTAGTCCATATAGTCCATATAGTCAATTACTTTCTGAAACCATGCCAGCCAATTCCCAAGTCAAATCAACCTTATGTTGATTTGACAATATACAAATCTGTAATTTTTTTATATTAATGTCTGTATCCAGAAAATGATCTGGATAGCAGAGTAAAGTATGGATTGGAAAGACAGGAGCCCGGAAGGTCAGTGAGGAGGCTGATGCAGAAATCAAAGCAGGCTATGCTAAGTGCTTGGATCAGCAATAGTATTGGTTTGGATGGAGAGGAAAGGGTGGATTCTAGAGATGTCAAACCAACAGGATTTGGTGACCAACTAAATATTTAGGTTGAATGAGAGAGATGAGTCAAGGATGATGTCCAGGTGAGACAAAAAAAGATGCTGGTTCTGCCTAAAGTAATGGGAAAGTCGATAGGGGACAGGATTTGGGTGGGAAGATAAGAAGATACACTTAAAATATATGATTATCAGAACCTCAAATGTTACAGCAGAACAACTTTACTGGCAGAAATCACAAACGAGGTAACTGACAGTAGAGGCTTCAAGATGATTGGGATAGCAATAGGACAAAAAAACAACAACACAGCAGCAGGAACTGTGGACAGCAAATGCAGTGGTGCAGGAAGGGATGATTTTTACGTGCACACAATACGGAAGAGATTGCTAATCACACGTTGGTCTTAGCAGCTATACCTACCACACTGATAAAAAAAATCTCACCATCAGTAGCATCATTTTACAATTATATAGAGAATTTATGAGATGATGATCAACCTGGTAGCAAAGGTGAAATTCGAGAGATACTATTAAAATATTGAATTATCCCACTCATTTATATCACTAAAAATCATTATTTTTCTACTACTGAAAATCCCTTAATCAGAAATCAAACATGGAACTCATGAAACATGACATCATAGACCATGAAATGAGACATGGAAGAGACACACTAACTCACCTTCTTGTTTTTTTCCCCAGAGGCCGGTCAATAATTCTGTCACATTTATTTCTGAATGACTTGTTATCACTACAGTTGGGGAAATAGGCCCCAATCCATCCCAACACTCGCATCATTTCTATGCTGCCTCAGCAGAATGGAATGGTGAGTACTGGGAGTTCACTTTCTTCTTAGGTTGTGAGCTCCATGTGGGACAGGAACTGTGCTTGAGCTAATTGTAAGTACACTAGATCGTAAGCTCCTTGAGAGCAGGCATCATGCCCACCAACTCTAATGTATGTACTCTCCCAAGTGCTTAGTATGGTGCTCTGCACACTGTAAGCATTCAATGAATTCCCTGCAGTCGCTCTGGTACTTTAGACCCAGCTAGAAGAGGGTATGAAAGAGCCATCCTTGGTGCAAGTATTAGCACCCAAGGACACTGGCTTACTAACAGAGGACATTCCATCAGGCCCAATGGGGCCAGTCTTGCTTTATGTGGACTGTCGCAGAATCAAGGGAAAATCTCCCCTGGAAGGACGGTTTCTTCCTTCTTAATTTTGAAACAGAATCTTATTCTCTTAGCACCTCTCTAAGCTTGGTGTCGGCATCAATTATTTTTCAAGAGGTATGAGTACCATAAAATCCAAAACATGTTTCTCCATGAAGTTTTCCCCAATTTTGAAACCCACATTCAATTTTTAGGTATTCATTCCAGATGTTTCTGATTCATTGACACTTGAATTATTAAAACTTGTTTTGTAAGAGTTATTTGATGTTCAAGAATCCTTTGGAGCGTTTAAAAAGCCCTTTTAGACAGTTCTTAAAAACAGGAAGTCACATTTTCATGAGAATAAACAAACCCAAGTACCAATAAGTCTTTTTTTGGTTAAAAAATTCCAACTAACAAAATTGGAATAAGCCCTGATTTGGGGAAAGTCTGTTCTTCAGTCTCTTGTGAATCTATAACTAAAGGTATTAATTAAAATGAGATGAACCGAGAGTCTAAAATGTTTCTCAACAGAGGTAGTGGGGGAGGGAGGAAGTGGGAGAAGTGATTGAAGGTGCTAAAAAAATCTAAATTTGGAAATTCAATGAGAGCTTATTCCATGTTATTGCCCTGAGGTCCTTTCCCACTCCAACCCTATCCAACCTGTCCCCTCCGTTGACTTCTTCCTTCACCTTAAAAAAAAAAAGATTCCCTCATTGCTATATTCAATAATGAATAATATTTGTAAATTTTGAATACTCAGTATAAGGAAGGATGGACAAACTTGTACTCAGGAGTTCGCCAAATTTTTATCGGTGAAGATGTTTGCATGATTACTCACTTCTGGCTCCAAGTAAAGGTTATCCGATTATTATTCACAAGCCAATATAACAGGAACATGAATATCACTTTCTGCTTGGTGAATTACTCCTGGGGTGCAACGTAGACTTCTTTATCTAACCTAAGTGCTCTCCATCCCCGGTAAGATCCTAGCCAAAGTTCCTCTGGTCAGGCCGTGAATGGATATTGCTAACCAAACCTTCCTGGAATCACAAAATGGCTTCAGACCAAAATGTTGCTCAATGGGAATGATTTTTCTGATACTCAAAAGGTAGAAGATATACGTAGAACAACACCAAGGTCTCTCTACTGCATTCATAGCCTCCATTAGCAAACCTGATCTTTAGTAACTAATAAGGAAATCTGGCCTGTACTGAGACCTTATCATCATCGTCATCATCATCAATAGTGGTAGGTGTTAAATACCTACAGTGCCAGGCATCGTATTAAGCACTGGGGTAGATCTAAGGTAATCTTGTCAGATGAAGTCCCATTCCTAAATGAGGCTCACAATCTAAATAGGAGGGAAAACAAAATCCCCATTTTACAGATGAGGAAATTTAGAAAATGAGAAGTTAAGTGACCTGCCCAAAATCCCACAACAGGCAAGTGGTATGGTTAGTAGAAACAGGGGTAAAGATGCACATCACCAGAGTGAAGCAGGACTGTGTAGTGAGTCTAGTCTTGTTCAACACAATTTCTCCCATAATCCTTGAGGATTATCAGTTCGGACAAAGTACCTGTCCCACATGGGGCTCACGGTTTAAGTAGAAGTCACAGATAGACAAGAAAGAGAAAAATCAATCAAGAAAATGAGTACATCCTTAGGAGAATGGCAAAAGGAATTTAGTAACAGTTCAGCAAATCACAAAACACTCACAAAAAATTAAGTGTTCTGGAACGCACAGGTAAAAATCTGGCCTGTGTCTAACTGCTATCTATCTTTTCGTGCTTGCACCTGTGTTTTTTAGGTCATGGTGGGAATCAGTGTACTAGGACAGACCAGGTGCTGCCACAATGCATTTAACAACCCCGCTGAGAGAATATGCCAGTGGTTTTACTAGTTCCCCTATAATGCAAGTCAGTAGGGAATGAAAATAAGATACTGCATCAGCCTCCTCTCTGATCTCCCATCCTCCTGTCTCTCCCCACTTCAATCCATACTTCACGCCGCTGCCCGGATCGTCCAGATCATCTCTGTGCAGAAACGCTCTGGGCATGTTACTCCCCTCCTCAAAAATCCCCAGTGGCTACCAATAAACCTATGTATCAGGCAAAAACTCCTCCCCTTCGGCTTCAAGGCTCTCCATCACCTCACCCCCTCCTACCTCACCTCCCTTCTCTCCCTCTACAGCCCAGCCCACACCCTCCGCTCCTCTGCCACTAATCTCCTCACTGTGCCTCGTTCTCGCCTGTCCCGCCGTTGACCCCCAGCCCAAGTCATCCCCCTGGCCTGGAATGCCCTCCCTCCCAACATCTGCCAAGCTAGCTCTCTTCCTCCCTTCAAAGCCCTACTGAGAGCTCACCTCCTCCAGGAGGCCTTCCCAGACTGAGCCCCCTCCTTCATCTCCCCCTCCTCCCCCTCCCCACCCCCCTGCCTTACCTCCTTCCCCTCCCCACAGCACCTGTATATATGTATATATGTTTGTACGTATTTATTACTCTATTTATTTATTTATTTTATTTGTACAAATTCATTCTATTTATTTTATTTTGTTAATATGTTTTGTTGTCTGTCTCCCCCTTCTAGACTGTGAGCCCACTGTTGGGTAGGGACCGTCTCTATATGTTGCCGACTTGTACTTCCCAATCGCTTAGTACAGTGCTCTGCACACAGTAAGCACTCAATAAATATGATTGAATGAATGAATGAATGCAGTCAAGAACATCCAGTTTCTTTGTTGTTGACCTAAAATTGCTGGCTGTTGCTGTGGTGTCTTTTTTTGGTTGACTACTAATTTTTCCTCTCCCAGAAGCTCCACAGGCTGCTCACAAAATGGTGGTGAATGCACTCACCTCTTTTATCACAAAATGAATTGTACTCCCGAGGTGTACTAAAGAATACAAGACATTGTTGGAAGCAATGGAAAGGCATACTGATGTTGCCAAGTATGGTGGGAAATTAGGTGCCTTACAGACCAAAGGAAATAAACATAATGCCTTGCATTATAACGAAAGAAATAGGCATTTTATTGAATACACTTATTGCCACATCTTCAAATTTTTGGTCTGTAGGACTTGCATGCCCTGACACGATGTCCCTAGTTAGCGGCCGGAGGTGTGCCGGTATCTGTTTACATCAGTGCTTGTGAAAGCCAACAGATTTGGGATTAGCATGGGGGTTGGAATATTCACTGGATTCCTGAAAATTCATAGTATTGTTTAAATAGAGATGTTTTAGTACAGTGTGCTGCAATCAGGAAGCACTCTCAATAAATACCATGGATCGATTGAGAGTGTGCATGGGGGTGTGTGACAGGCTATATTGGACTGCTTCTGCTTGTATGGCTCCACCAGGACACCTAAATGCATTGGTTTTCTGTCCTTCCTCAATCAATCAATCGTACTTATTGAGCGCTTACTGTGTCCAGAGCACTGTACTAAGTGCTTGGGAAGTCCAAGTTGGCAACATATAAGGGACGGTCCCTACCCAACAGTGGGCTCACAGTCTTCCTCGCCACCTAATCCCTCTTTGCTTCCCAGACTCCGGTGTTGGCTTTCCAGATGTAGTCATTAGCGATTAGGTGGCTAGTGGGTTGCGGCTCCCCTTCCTACTTCTTCCCATAGCACTAACCCATCTCCTCCAAGAAGTCTTCCCAGACTAAGACCTCATTTTGCCTACTCTCCTTTCAGCGTTGCCTACGTGCTTGGATCTGTAATCTTTAAGCACTTGATATCAACCCCACAGCATTTACATACATATCCTTACACTCCACCATTTCCCCTCCCTGGAATTTATTTTGTGGAAGGAACATGTCTACCAACTTTGTTATCCCAAGTGCTTAGTACAGTGCTTTACGCACCATAAGCACTCAGTAAAGATGATTGATTGATTTTAATATCTGTCCCTCTGTCTAGACTGTAAATTCCTTGCAGGCAGGCATCATGTCTGCCAACTGCGTTGTACTGTATTCTCCCAAGTGCTTATTGCCTTGCTCTATGCACAGTAACTGCTTGATAAATACCATTGGGTGATTTATCGATTGACCGACTGAATGAAGCTGTGACATATATAAATTGATTGCTGTTTGTGTAGCTAAGATTTCTAGAGTGTCTTCAATCAATCAATCCATACTATTTGCCAAGTGCTTACTGTGGGCAGAGCACTGTAATGAGCATTTGGGAGAGTACAATATAACAGAATAGATGAGCATGCTCCCTGCCCACAACAAGCTTATTGTCTAGAGGGGGAGACAGCTATTAATATACATAAACAAATTATGGATAGGTACCTAAGCGCTGTGGTGCTGAGCGAGGGGTCATTGAAGGTTGTAAATCCAAATGCATAAGAGGCCCAGGAAGAAGTGGTAGAAGAGGAAGTGAGGGCTTAGTTGGAGCAGGCCTCTTATAGGAGATGTGCTTTTAATAAGGCTTAGAAGGTGGGGAGAGTGATCGTCTGCTAGATATGAAGAGGAAGGCAGTTCCAGAGGCGGGATGTGGGCAACAGGTCGGTGGAGAGAAACGAGATCAAGGCACAGGGGGTACAGTAAGTGGATTGGCATTAGAGGAGTGAAGCGTGTGGGCTGGGTTGTTAGTAGGAAATCAGGGAGGTAAGGTAGGAGGGGGCAAGGTGATTGAGTGCTTTAAAGGCTATGGTAAGGTGTTCCAAGAACCACTGGAGGTTCTTGAGGACTGGGGAAACATGGACTTGGTGCAGTGGATAGAGCACGGGCCTGGGCAAGGTACTTCACTTCTCCAGGCCTCGGTTACCTCATCTGTAAAACGGGGATTGAGACTGCGAGCCCCATGTGAGACAGGGACCGTGTACAACCCGATCTGCTTGTATCCACCCCAGCACTCAGTACAGTGCCTGGCACATAGTTAAGTGCTTAACAAATACCATAATAATAATTATTATTATTACGGACTGAGGTTTTTTATAGAAGAATGATCCGGGAAGCATCGTGAAGTAAGGACTGGAGTGAGGGGAGATAGAAGGCAGGGAGGTCAGCAAGGAGGCTGATGCAGTAATCAAGGTAGGATAGGATAAGTGCTTGGGTGGCAGTATGGATGGAGAGGAAAGGATGGATTTTAGCTGTATTGTATACGCTTAACTGACAGGATTTGGTGAGAGATTGAATATGTGGGTTGAATGAGATAGATGATTCAAGGATAACGCCAAGGTTATGGGCTTGTGATACAGGGAGGATGGTGGTGTTGTCTACAGTGGTGGGGAAGTCAGGGTGAGGACAGGCTTTGGGTGGGAAGATAAGGAATCTAACTTTCTATTAGTTCAGAGTGAGAAGCAGTCTGTTTTTAAATGGATAATATACTAAGCTGGGAGTCAGGAGATTTGGGTTCTAAACCCAGCTTTGCCATTTACCTGCTATATGACCTTGGGCAGTCACCTAACTATACTGTGCCTCAGTTTCCTTATTTATAAAATCAAGGATTCAATATGTGTTCTCCCTTAGACTGTTAGCCCCATGTGGGACAGGAACTGTGTGAAAGTGATAATCATGGTGTTACATTCATACCCTGTGCCAAGCACGGGGGTAAGATACAGGAGGACTAGTTCTAATCTGATGATCTTGTCTCTATCCCAATCCTTGCCACATAGTAAGGGCTTAACAAATACTACAATCATTATCATTATCAGTGTGGAGTCCAATCAACTTTTCAATTGTTTAAATAACTTTCACAGGAAGCCTTTCTAAACGTCCTACAATTTAAAATGCTTAAGGAGAGCTGGAGTGGGAAGAGAGGAAGGAGAATTAGAGTAACAGGATGGTGGTGTGTGGTGAAAATTTTTTCAGAGAACAGAGAAGCTCTTAGAATTCACTAACTCTCAGGAGATGGTGTTACAAGGAACGGGGGATGGCGAGGTGTTACAGGTTCGTCCCCAGTTAAATCTCCCTTCCCAGGTTGAACTGCTTCTCTCTAGCACTCCTTCCCCACCAGGCTTCTTTGGCCTAAGCCCAGAAGTAGGAGGGAAGGATCTCTGAACGGAGCGCTGGGACCCACTCAATTTCCGCTCCTGTGGGGAGAGGGAAAATGAATACCTAACCCCTTGGCTTAAAGCTATCATTTTTGTTCCACTCTTCTGATCTAGCCAACTAGACGTCTGTTTCTTTTCTTTTTTGGAGTGAATTGCATGCTTTGAAACCACCTGAACATGATAGGTGCTTGGAACTAAACTCTGGTGAGAGTGGGAAAATATTATTCGATTTCCCATAATCATTCTTTACTCGAAGTTTCACCTTCTGACTTAAAACATATGCTCTTTTGGAAAATATTCATTAACCTTTCACATGATGTATAACTAGCTTTATCACTGTGGAAGAAAAAAAATCCTCACTTAAGAGTTCTGAAAGGAAGATCCAGTGGGAAACACACAAATGGTAAACCATACCGAAGGACACAAAAAGGCCCATAAAACATCAGTAGGGTTATAAAGGTCTATGGATTTTAATTGCTGTGTGCCATTGGGCCTTTACAAAGCAATCAAGCAGGCAATCTCCAAAGACAGCCCTGCCATAATACATTTAACAATAGAGTTCTCACCCCATCAGCAGACTAGGGTTTATGAAGGTCCCAGTAGCAATTAATGACCTTGTATGCTGAGAGAAAAAGACAAAATTACTTCAATTGGCTGCCCTTTTTCAATGTGTAACTTAAGTGGAGGAAGCATCATTTCTAGAGAAGGAATGTGAAAGTTTTGGTGAGGAAGTCGATGGGTTTTCTGATTGTATCTAATATTCCCTCTTTCATTCATGTTCTAAAGGGGCTGGAACTTGGTCTCCCCGTATCAAGATCAGGGTTGTCAACAGTGTTTAGTTACCTAAAAGAGCATTTTGTTTGCAATGGGGGCAGAGGGATTTGGTTATTGTTCACCATATTGCAATGTTTCAATAGGAGAACTTTGCTGCTTGCTTGACTGCAAGTTAGAGGATTGTGTCCTAATGGCATTCATGTTGATTAGAAACTGAAAACACAGTCAGCAGCAGAAGCAACGGCAGAAAGATTATGTGGTAAGGATTGTTGCTAATTCCACGGAGTTACGACTGGAAACCCTTTTTTGTTTACTTGAGGTTTCCTCCTCACTAGGGAAAGGGGGAAATTATGAATTCTATGATGTATAAAAAAAATAAGCATTTGAGTCTTAAAAAGATTTCCATATGGATGAGCCCATGACACTTTATAAAAAGAGTTACAAGTGTGCACTCCAGGACTCAGAGCTTGAAAGGTGACTGACTTCTAGAGGAGTGGGGATAAATTCCAGAATGGATAGTTCATTACTGGTTGAGTTTGAAAAGGATACAGAGGATTCATTTCACCCAGTCAGTCCTCATATTTATTGACTGAGTGCTTACTGTTTGCAGAACTCTGCAAACACCCAATATTGGGTGTTGAGAGCATAGTACAGAAGATATGATCCTTGCCATCAGGAGCTAAGAATTCAATGAGCATTTGAAGACATAGTCGCGCTCGGCAAAGGCTGTTCTCAGGAGAACTCTGGCCCTGGATTTTCCATTTTAAATGAGGGTTTCTTGATAGATAACCGAAGGTTTCACCCAGCTGAGGAATGTGAAATGAAAAAATACAAAACCTGGAGAAACACTTGCCCAGTAACTGTGATGTCAACTTTTTTGAATGGCATTCATTCAAAATGAATGAATTTTGAATTAAGCACTTACTATGTGGCAGGCACTATACTAAGCACTGGGGCAGTTACAAAACAATCAGGTTGGTCACAGTTCATGTCCCACATGGGGCTCACAATCTCAATACCACATTTTACAGATAACATCTCTGTGCCTCAGTTTCCTTAAGTGACTGGCCCAAGGTCGCCCAACAGACAAGTGGCAGAGCCAGGATTAGAACCCAGGTTCTCCGACTCTCAAGCCTGTGCTCTTTCCATTAGGTCACATTGCTTCTCACAGAAAGCTCCTGCCTTTTTGAAATACATTTCACTGATCACAGAGAAATTTAAATTCTATAGGGCTCTCGTCTTTCAGATTCACGTGGCAAAGCATAATCAAGGATGGCTTTTTCTCACCACTAAAATCAGTAGATTTGTAAAATTTACATGTAATTTCTGATGCAACAACAACTTCACAATCTCAGTTTGCTTAATCGTGCATCCTTAAAGAAATCCACTGCCTTAGTAAATGTGGAACTACTGTTAATTTGAAGCCTGCATGAGCTATTTGGCATATGAGAACATGGAGCACAGGATTTGGCTTTCAACAGTGGCACCATAGGATGCTTGGAGAAGCAGTGTGATGGTCACTTCTTTTGACATCTACCCTCATGGTTACGGACATTGCTAATTGCTCCGTGACAGAATAGTATCTTTTACTTTGTCGACCCATTCTTCACCGTTGACTAGATCACCATCCTCCCCATCTCCCAAGGCCACAACCTTGGCATTATCCTTGACCCTTCCCTCTCTTTTAGCCTCCATATTCTGTCACCAAATTCTGTCAGTTCTTCCGCCACAATGTGTCCAGAATCTGTCCCTTTGTATCAGAAAGACTGCCACTCTATCTTCAAAGCCATCCTGAAATCATATCTCCTCCAAGAGGCCTTCCCTGATTAACCCCTCATTTCCCCCACTCTATTCACACTCTCCTCTGCATCACCTATGCTCTTGGGTCTGTATCTCTTAAGTACTTGATATTCACCCCTCCCCCAAAGTGGAAAGCAGCATGGTCTAAGGGAAAGAGCATGAGCCTGGAAGTGAGAGGACCTGGGTTTTACTCCGGGCTCAGCCGCTTCCTGCTGTGTGACCTTGGGCAAGTCACTTAACTTCTTTGTGCTTCAGTTTCCTCACCTGCAAAATGGTGATTCAATACCCAGTCTCTCTCCCACTTCAACTGTCAGCTCCATGTGGTGCAAGGAAAGGGACTGTGTCCAACCTGACTATCTTGTATCGACCCCAGCACTTAGTACAGTGCTTGGCACACAGTAAGTGTTCAACAAATACCATCATCGTCACTCAATCAATCAATAGTATTTATTGAGTACTTATTATGTGCCAAGCACTGTACTAAGCTCTTGGGAGAACTCAATATTACAGAGTTGGTGGGGACGTTCCCTGCCCATGAGGAGCTTACAGTCTAGAGGAGCTCCATCAGCCCCTTGACACTTAAGTACATATCCATCTGTAATTTTTTTTAAATGACTGTCTCCCCCCTCTAGCCTGTTATTCATTCATTCAATCATATTTGTTGAGCGCTTACTGTGTGCAGAGCACTGTACTAAGAGCTTGGGAAGTACAAGTTGGCAACGTACAGAGATGGTCCCTACCCAACAGTGGGCTCACAGTCTAGAAGGGGGAGACAGAGAACAAAACAAAACATATTAACAAAATAAAATAAATAGAATAAATATGTACAAATAAAATAAATAGAGTAATAAATATGTACAAACATATATACAGGCGCTGTGGGGAGGGGAAGGAGGTAAGGCAGGGGAGATGGAGAGGGGGAGGAGGGGGAGAGGAAGGAGGGGGCTCAGTCTGGGAAGGCCTCCTGGAGGAGGTGAGCTCTCAGTAGGGCCTTGAAGGGAGGAAGAGAGCTAGCTTGGCGGATGTGCGGAGGGAGGGCATTCCAGGCCAGGGGGATGACGTTGGCCCGGGGTCGATGGCTGGACAGGTGAGAACGAGGCACAGTGAGGAGGTTAGCAGCAGAGGAGTGGAGGGTACGGGCTGGGCTGTAGAAGGAGAAAAGGGAGAATAATAATAATGGTATTTGCTAAGTGCTTACTATGAGCAAAGCACTGTTCTAAGTGCTGGTGGGGGGCGGGGGGGATACAAGGTGATCAGGTTGTCCCACTGGGTGCTCACAATCTTCATCCCCATTTTACAGATGAGGTAACTGAGGCACAGAGAAGTTAAGTGACTTGCCCAAAGTCACACAGCTGACAAGTGGCAGAGTTGGGATTTGAACCCATGACCTCTGACTCCAAAGCCCGTGATCTTTCCCCTGAGCCACGCTGCTTCTCTGTTAGTACTGAGTCTGTTAGCCTCTTGTGGGCAAAGATCAGGTATATCTATAATAATAATAATAATAACGGAATGGAATTAGCCCGTGCTTGGGAGTTGGAGATCATGGGTTCTAAACTCGGCTCCGCCACTTGTCTGCTGTGTGACTTTGGGCAAGTCACTTCACTTCTCTGGGCCTCAGTTACCTCATCTGTAAAATGGGGATTAAGACTGTGAGCCCCACGTGGGATAACCTGATTACCTTGTATCTACCCCAGTGCTTAGAACAGTGCTTGGGGCATAGTAAGTGCTTAACAAATGCCATCATTATTATTACTATCACGCACTTAGTACAGTTCTCTGCACACAGCAAGCACTCAATAAATACAATGGAATGAATGAATGTTACTGATTGATTGAATAGATGTATTTTATGGAATGGATGTACATGTCACCCATGTAAACTGTTATATTCATTCATAATGTGATGAGTATAACAAATTAAATAAATGAATAATGTCACAAACCCCCGATTCATACCAACCAGGACCTTCCTGGACCGGGGGAGCCTCGGTGACACATAGTAGAGTCAAACCCCACCTCTGATCACCAAGGTTACTGTGGAAAGTTTTTGACTTAATTACCAGCATGCAAGGGAGTGACACATAAACACACTCACTCACTCCAACCCCTGAAGGGTCCAATACCAGTCTGTGGTCAAAGGAGCCCATTCTGTCAATACTGCTTCCCTCTGCTTCTCCAGGTGCTTCCCTCTGCTTCTCTGCATGCCCACCTCACGATTCAAAATGAGCACCTTTTACCTGCCCTAGGTGTCTCAGCTGTAGCCCTTAAGTGGCAGTCATTGATTGGTCCAGGCTCGTTACCGGGTAGAACAGGGAGAGAAAGCCCCGCCTCCCTCCATGCTCCACCCCCACAGACCCCAAATCACCTGCCTCAGGTAGAGCGTATCAGTGATGATGATGATGAAGATAGTATTTGTTAAGTGCTTACTATGTGCCGGGCACTGTACGAAGCGCTGGAGTTGATACAAGCTAACTGGGTTGTACACAGTCCTTGTCCCTCTCAGGGCTCACAGTCTCAATCCCCAGATGAGGTCACTGAGGTACAGAGAAGTAGAGTGGCTTGCCCAAGGTCACATTGCAGACGAGTGGCAGAGTCGGGATTATTATTAGAATTATTATTATTAGAATCCACAACCTCTGGCTCCCACATCCATGCTCTTTTGCTAAGCCACGCTGCTTCTCTGTTCCCTGTTGTTGTTGTCCGTGCGATTGCAAAGTGTCACTAACAAGGCGGCTTGCTGTGGGCTCGCCACAGATAAACAGACTTATCCGGGTGCCAGGTAGGGCTACCCTACACGTAGTGGATGAAGCCCGTTCATGTTCAACTCTATTTAATTGTACTCTCCCAAACATTGAGTACAGTGCTCTGCACATAGTCAGTGCTCAATAAATATCATGGATTGATTGATTGACAGTAAGTGCATAATAAATAGCACCATCATCATTATTATGAGCATGGGGGCTACTGCATCAGCCTCCTTGTTAATGTCCCTGCCTTCTTTCCCTCCTCGCTCTGCTGAACGGATCATTTTTCTGAAAAACCTCTCAGTTCACATCTCTCCATTCCTCAAGAACCTCTAGTGATTGCCCATCTACCTCCACATCAAACAGAAACTCCTTACCATTGGCTTTACAATACTCCATCAGCTCTCTCATTCATTCATTCGTTCATTCAATCATATTTATTGAGCGATTACTGTACGCAAAGCACTGTACTATGATTGATTGATTGATTGATTGATTGTACTAAGTGCTTGGGAAGTACAATCAATCAGTCAATCAATCAGTCGTATTTATTGAGCGTTTACTGTGTGCAGAGCACTGTACTAAGCGCTTGGGAAGTACAAGTTGGCAACATATAGAGACAGTCCCTACCCAACAGCGGGCTCACAGTCTAAAAGGGGGAGACAGACAACAAAACAAAACATATTAACAAAATAAAATAAATAGAATAAATATGTACAAGTAAAATAGAGTAATAAATATGTACAAACGTATATACATATATACTGTGGGAGGGGAAAGAGGTAAGGCGGCGGGGATGGGGAGGGGGAGAGGAAAAAGGGGCTCAGTCTGGGAAGGCCTCCTGGAGGAGGTGAGCTCTCAGTAGGGCTTTGAAGGGAGGAAGAGAGCTAGCTTGGCGGATGTGCGGAGGGAGGGCATTCCAGGCCAGGGGGAGGACGTGGGCCGGGGGTTGACGGCAGGACTGATTGAGTGGGGACCAAGAAGTGTAGTGGCTTAGGGGCATGAGCCAGGGCTTGGGAGTCAGAGATCATGGGTTCTAATCCCCACTCCGCCACTGATCAGCTGTGTGACTTTGGGCAAGTCGCTTGACTTCTCTGTACCTCATCTGTAAAATGGGGATTAAGACTGTGAGCCCCACATGGGACAACCTGATTACCTTGTTTCTCCCCCAGAGCATAGAACAGTGCTCAGCCCATAGTAAGCGCTTAACAAATGCCATTATTATTATTATTACCAATATGGGATGTGGATTTGATGGGTTGTGGCATTTAGGAGGGGGGGCTTCAGGGGTGAAGAAACCCCAACCTCCTAAAGGAACTTAAAAGTCCCCTAAAGTCACCCCCAACTGGTGGGAGCAGAAGTCTCTGCCCAGGCCATAGAGTGCAAAGGGGGAGAGCAAAGACACTACTAAGTGCCAGGACCCAGTGTCAAAGGTGAAGCTTCTCCCATTGGCTCTAGATTTTAGAGGAGGGGGAGTAAAGTCACCAGGAGGCCTTTGAGGATGCAAGGAACCCCAAACTGGCCCCAGAGTCTGATAGAGAAATAGCAATCAACCAATCAGGCAACTAATCAGGGGTATTTATTGAGCACTTACTGTGTGCAGAACACTGTACTAAGCACTTGGGAGAGTACAATATAACATAGTTGGTAGACAAGCTCCCTGCCAACATGGAGTTTACAGACTAGACAGACCCCCGTGGATCCATGGGGCCCCTCTGGCCTCTAGGCAAGGGTGGCGTCTCTGCTGGGGCCTCCAGACTGATCCCACTGCCTCTTGGAGGTGAAAAGAATCTCCTGCCCTCATTTCCAGAGCCATGAGAAGCGGAGCTGCTATTTGGTCAGTCTTCGTCTGGATCCAAAGGAGAGAGAGAGGCTAGCTACTGTTGTTTCCTCAGTCCCATTTTTGCATGAGGTAACGGGATGGGATACGGTCACTGTCTTGAGTCAGGGGTCACAGGATCCTGGGTTACTTGGATTCTGAAGTGAGAGGGAAATGCAAAGATCATAATGCACACAATACGATGCGCAAGCATTTAACTTTATAATACTACTGCTACAGGGATGACAGGGAGATTCGTTAGGATAATCGCAGTCAATCCGAATACACATAGGAGAATAAATCACAAGGAGGCCTTCCCAGACTGAGCCCCTTCCTTCCTCTCCCCCTCGTCCCCCTCTCCATCCCCCCCATCTTACCTCCTTCCCTTCCCCACAGCACCTGTATATATGTATATATGTTTGTACATATTTATTACTCTATTTATTTATTTATTTATTTTACTTGTACCTATCTATTCTATTTATTTTATTTTGTTAGTATTTTGGTTTTGTTCTCTGTCTCCCCCTTTTAGACTGTGAGCCCACTATTGGGTGAGGACTGTCTCTATATGTTGCCAACTTGTACTTCCCAAGTGCTTAGTACAGTGCTCTGCACACAGTAAGCGCTCAATAAATACGATTGATGATGATGATGAGTGGATATAAAAAGCTAGGTATGAAGAAGGAACAATGGCCATAGCAGCATCTTTCTGCCTTGAGGAAGCTCTGGGCTCTCAAACGGACCTTCTGCTCTCGTGCTGTTCCAGGATGCCTGGCGTCAGCTGCAGCATTTCTGGACCCAGGACTGAGGCTCAACTTCCCAGATCTTTGACCCGTTTTATATACCGTTACTGTCAAGCATAGTTTTTTTTTATGGTATTTGTTAAGCAGCGTGGCTCAGTGGAAAGAGCCTGGGCTTTGGAGTCAGAGATCATGGGTTCAAATCCTGGTTCTGCCAATTGTCAGCTGTGTGACTTTGGGCAAGTGACTTAACTTCTCTGTGCCTCAGTGACCTCATCTGTAAAATGGGGATGAAGACTGTGAGCCCCACGTGGGACAACCTGATCACCTTGTAACCTCTCCAGCACTTAGAACAGTGCTTTGCACGTAGTAAGCACTTAATAAATGCCATTATTATTATTATTATTAAGCACTTCCTATATGCCAGGCACTGTTCTAAGTGCTGGGGTAGATACAAGTTAATCAGGTTGGACAC
Organism: Tachyglossus aculeatus; assembly: GCF_015852505.1. Lineage (NCBI taxonomy): Eukaryota > Metazoa > Chordata > Mammalia > Monotremata > Tachyglossidae > Tachyglossus > Tachyglossus aculeatus. Next base: position 10,252,397 of record NC_052098.1, read on the forward strand.
AGTCCATGTCCCACATGGGTCTCACAGTTGTAATCCCTATTTTACAAATGAGGCAACTGAGGCACAGAGTTGTGACGTGACTTGCCCAAGGTCACAAAGCAGTCAAGTGGGAGAGCTGGGGGGATACAAGGTAATCAGATTGTCCCACGTGGGGCTCAGAGTCTTAATCCCCATTTTACAAATGAGGGAACTGAGGCACAGAGAAGTTAAGCGACTTGCCCAAAGTCACACAGCTGACAATTGGCAGAACCAGGATTTGAACCCATGACCTCTGACTCCAAAGCCCGGGCTCTTTCCACTGAGCCACGCTGCCTCTCCCCATCCGCCAAGCTAGCTCTCTTCCTTCCTTCAAAGCCCTACTGAGAGCTCACCTCCTCCAGGAGGCCTTCCCAGACTGAGCCCCCTCCTCCCTCTCCCCCTCCTCCCCTTCTCCATCCCCCCTGACTTACCTCCTTCCCTTCCCCACAGCACCTGTATATATGTATATATGTTTGCACATATTTATTACTCTATTTATTTATATATTTTACTTGTACATATATATTCCATTTATTTTATTTGGTTAACATGTTTTGTTTTGTTCTCTGTCTCCCCCTTCTAGACTGCGAGCCCACTGTTGGGTAGGGACCATCTCTATGTTGCCAACTTGTACTTCCCAAGCACTTAGTACAGTGCTCCGCACACAGTAAGCACTCAATAAATACGATTGATTGATTGATTTTATGGATGAGGTAACTGAGGCTCAGAGAAGTTAAGTGACTTGCCCAAAGTCACACAGCTGCCAAGCAGCAGAGCTGGGATTAGAACCTCTGACTCCCAAGCCCGGGCTCTTAATACCGAGCCAAGCTGCTTCTCTAAGCTTCAAGGCTTATCTGTCCACTGATTTAAGGCAAATCTTATCAGTTGATAAACATCTCTTCCTACTCTGGGCCCATTTGACTGCCTGCAGTATTCCTAAGTGCTTTCATGTAAGGCCACATTTCAAAGTGTTATGGAAACTGTGTGTTGGGCCCCCAGGATGTGGGGTCAGTTCTTAGGTGCAACACACCACATTCCTCTGGTTAACCCTAGATTTTCCTCCTCGAGCACAATGCTCTTGCATGAGGCCGACGCCTACAGACAGGCACTTATTATGCCCATTCGCCTTTCCAAATGGGAGCATAATAATGTGTGTGTATATGTGTTTTTGTGTGTGTTTGCACGCATTCACATAGCGAGAAAATTGTCCTTCCTATTCAAAGCTGACATCACTTATGTTGAAGCTGAAGTTGTAAAGTTCCGTTGCAGAGGTTATGTTGACACCCTTAACCTTGATGTCATCCTTGACTCCGCTCTCTCATCCACCCCACATATCCAATCCATCACCAGATCCTGTCAGTCTCACCTTCACAACATTGCCAAGATCCGCCCTTTCCTCTCCATCCAAACCACTACCATGTTAGTACAATCATTCATCCTCTCCATATTGGATTACTGCATCAGCCTCCTTTCTGACCTCACAACCTCCTGCCTCTCCCCACTTCAGTTTCATACTGCGCTCTGCTGCCCGGATTATCTTTCTACAGAAACGTCAACTAGTGGCATGTTGCTCAAAAAGGCAATCCCTGTTCCTTGGTTCTTTCCCTAAAGAGCAGATTTACTTCGTGCAGATTCAAGTCACAAAAGTGCTCTTTGTGCCTTCCAAACCCGGGCACTAAAAGGCGGATTTATACTAGCAGAAGTGTGAATGCTTGAGTAAATTATCCAAATATTTCAGATCGAATGGAGCTTTTACTTCAAATATAATAACAATAATGATGATGGTATTTGTTAAGCGCTGACTTTGTGCCAAGCACTGTTCTAAGCGCTGGGGGGATACAAGGCAATCAGGTTGTCCCACATGGGGCTCACAGTCTTAATCCCCATTTTACAGATGAGGTAACTGAGGCCCAGGGAAGTGAAGTGACTTGCCCAAAGTACAACAGCTGACAAGTGGCTGAGCTGGGATTAGAACCCACGACCTCTGACTCCCAAGCTTGGGCTCTTGCCACTTAGCCATGCTGCTTCTAAGGAACAATATCTTTGCCTCAAATAGACGGGATAATAAACTCAGTTCTCCACTTTATTTTGCTAGTGTAAGCCTAGTCAAAGAGAGAAATTACAAGACAAGTCATTTGCTTTGCTGGTACACTACTTTCCCAGAAAAAAAGTTCATTGTTCCCTCATGAAACGGCTGCTTCTTTTTTGTAACCTTTCAGTTCCGTTAGTATCCTGAATTAATGACATTCAAATCTTTTGTTGAGGATATGATTGAATGTGAGAGGCTTCAAATCAGATCCCAACTGAGTTTCTAGATTGTTTGCCTTAAAAGACTTCTGTATTGAAGAAATAACTTGTCACCGGCACTTTCCACTTTCAAGAGTGGGACTGCCAGAAAGGTAGCATGGCCTGGGAATAGGTTGGGAATTCTATTTCCATTCCTCTTGGCCAAGTTTACCTCTGGAATCGCTGACTCATAGGAGCATAAAATCCTTTGAGGTATCATCTATTTACTTTTATGTCGCTCTATATCCATGCTAACTACACGCACACACACACACACACTCACACACACACACACACATCCCTAAACGATAGCTGCCTACTCTCTTCTCAGGGATTTTGTATCTGCCCTCCAAGACATATTACCTGCACATAAGGACCTTACAGTCTAGATACATACATGCCCCCCATTTACATCAGTGACCAGAGGAACAGTCCTACAGTTCTAAGTGCTTTTGGAGCAGGAGACCTCATTGATAGTGATGATGGTATTCGTTAAGCCCTTACAATGTGTCAAGCACTGTTCTAACTGCTGGAGTAGATGCCAGGTAATCAGGTTGGACACAGACCCTGTCCCCCCATGGGGCTCACAGTCTTAAATGCCCATTTCACAGATGAGGGAACTGACACACAGAGAAGTTAAATGACTTGCCCAAGGTCACTCAGCAGACAAGTGGTGGAGGTGGAATTAGAACCCAAGTCCTTCTGACTCCCAGTCCTGTGCTTTATCCACTAGGCAACACTGCTTGATCTTCCTTTGATTTTTCCATTGAATCTTGGGTCTAAAATCTGAATTACCACTGGGGACTTAGGGGTATGTTGCAGTGGGGCAAATTTCCCTTCAGGGAATAGCAAGGATGATGGGGTGGCCCTCACTGATGCCCACCCCACGTCTTATTTAACAAGTAAGCCCTCTCTGCAGCCCACTGCCTCCATGTTCCTATCCTTACCCTTCCCCTATATTTTTAAATGGTATCTGTTAAGCATTTACTATGTACCAGGTACTGTACTAAACATTGGGGTAGATACGAGCTAATCAGGTTGGACGTAGTCCTTGTCCCATGTGAGGCCCATGGTCTTAATCCACATTTTACCAACTAGGTAACTGAGGCACTGAGACGTTAAGTGACTTGACCAAGGTCACTTAATTGTGATATTTGTACTAAACGCTGGGGTATAAACATATTAATCATGTTGGACACAGTCCCTGTCCCAAATAGGGCTCAAAGTCTTAATCCTCATTTGACAGATGAGGTCACTGAGGCACAGAGAAGTTAAGTGACTTGCCCAAGTCACACAGCAGACAGGTGGTGGAGCCGGGGGTAGAATCCAGGTCCTTCTGACTCTCAGGGAGTGCTCTATCCACTAAGCCATGTTGCTTCTCGATAATAACAATAATAATAATAATGATAATTATAATGATTTTGGCATTTTAAGGACTATGTACCAAACAGTGTACTAAGCACTGACATAGAAGATAATCAGGTCAGACACAGTCCTTGCCCCATATCAGTCTAAGGAGGAGGGAGAACGGATATTAAATCCCCCTTCTTGGAGGAGAAAACTGAGACACAGAGTGTTGCCCCAGCTTGCCTAGTGGGCAAGTGGAGGAGCTGGGATTAGAACTCAGATCCTCCGATTCCCAGGCCCATACTCTTAAGACCATGCCTCCCGAAGCTGCAATTTCATTAGTCTTCATGAATCAAGGTGGAATGGGATAGGTTACAATTTATTTTTAATGATGAAAAGAAATGAAAAAATTAATTGGACAATCATTAAACTTGCTGTGAATGACACATATATTCTCAATGTCATCATCCCTTTAGGCACAAGCTCGAAGAACAGATGGGCACTTCCCTTCATTTGATTCTATAAAAGGTCAACAGGCTTAGAGTCTGTTAGGCATTAGGGGTGAAAACAAATTCTAGTGATAAGGACTCTCCACCGAAATTACTTTAGAACACAGAACGGCCACTGAATGCATCTCAGCTGATCTCTTGTTCCACAATGGGGCATCAGGACAGATGCAGCATCTATTAGAGCCAGGGCTGCACAGATACAGTCTGGTCGATGAATTGTACCACAGAGGTCAAAAGGCTCACACAAATTTCAGTATTTGATCAATTCAGCTACTTTATCCTCTGTCTTGTAAACCACCCCCCTGCCCTACTTTGAGAGATGAGCTGACTAAGCTTCTGGTTGGTGACAGGTTCTTTATGGGTGAATTTCTGCATATAGGCACACTTCAACACACCCTGCAAGTCCAGTAGCTACTGGAGCAACAAAGTCAGAAGATTTTTGCTAAAATTGATATAGTCTTGTCACTGGCTGGAACCAGCTGCCGTGTGACTCGTGTGTTTGCGGATAAGACTTATGGGTAGTAGAAGCAGATTTATTGATATTTATAGCACAAAGAATTTGCGTGAGGTGAGCTACAAGAGCAAAGCTATTCCTAGGCTAATAAAGGCTCCCCCTTCTAGACTGTGAGTCCACTGTTGGGTAGGGACCGCCTCTATATGTTGCCAACTTGTGCTTCCCAAGCGCTTGGTATAGTGCTCTGCACACGGTAAGCGCTCAATAAATATGATTGAATGAATGAATGAATGAAACAGCTAGGTAGTATACCGGTCAGAACGATCCCCAACTTCGAGTAGCTACTGGAACTGGAAAGGTTTCACCAGTTATCTCCAGGGGTTACTTTGCAAATCATTCCGACATGACTACTTTTCAAATCACCGGGCAATCAGATCTCCGGGGCTACCTTAAAAATCACCCATGGGCTACATTTCAAAGCATCCTGGCACAGGTTACCCTTCAAATCACTCCACATGATCTCCCTCCCCGAGGGGCTACTCCCTTCTCCTTGCTCCAGCGAGGAAGTCCAGTCGGTCACTCGGCACCACACCGGGTCTGAGTGGGCGTCCCCGACTCTGGGTAGAGGCAACCCGCCACATCCGTGTGATGGAATTCCAACCTACTACAAGGGGTTCATGGAGACTCCTCCACAGATACACCCTGCTACTTCTCAATCCTCTTCCCTTCTGTGGCCATATTTAGGAGTGGGGGGGGAATCGTGTGACAGGACCCATCCATATTTTCTCCCCTCCATTCCCCTTCTGGAGTCAGCGACTTTAAGGGCTTTCAGAATTAAGGGACCCACACCTCTCAGGTTGGTGCCCAGAAGTATGTGGTGTATTTATTCAGAGCTAATGACCCGTCATAAAGATAGAGCTGGGTCTGGCCCCGGTCACATGTCTATACTTCCCATGAAGACAACCTGCCTCTGCATCCCAATTCTGACAGTCTGACTGTTCATCTGAAAAAAAAAGCTTAATTAACTAAACCTCAGGAAATGGCTTGGCAATAATTCATTGCAAATAGGGGTCTTACCTTCAGTCAAAACAAAATGCTAGTAACTTAAATAGCACTGATCTGACATAGAACGTGAAACGTTTGTCATCAATAGCCTCAAGGTCCAAGGTCTGATTGGAAGTAAAAATAAGCTTAGGAGGTTTTTCTTTATCCCATATTTCCCAATGCCTATCATCTAGGGAAACCTGACCCTCTGACCAATCGCACTGACCCTTAGGGCCCCAGATCGTTCAATCAATCAGTGGTATTTATTAAGCAACACACTGTACTGAACACTCAGGGGAGTACAGTACGACAGATCATTGCAGGGGGTTATGGGAAGTAGCACGGCACTGTGGCTAGAGCACGGGCCTGGGAATCAGCAGGTCATGAGTTCTAATCCCGGCTCCGTCACTTGTCTGCTGTGTGACCTTGGGCAAGTCACTTCACTTCTCGGCCTCAGTTCCCTCATCTGTGAAATGAAGATTGAGACTGTGAGCCCCAGGTGGGACAGGGTCTGTGTCCAACCCAATCTGCTTGTACCCACCCCAGCGCTTAGTACAGTGCCTGGCACATAGTAAGTGCTTAATAAATGCCATAATCATTATTATCATATAAATGAGAAGGAACATTTACCCTGGGATCATTCCCTTTTCACCCACCACAGAAAGGGCATCTCAGGAATATGTTCTATAAAACAAAATACCCAGAGATGCCAGAACTCATTTCCAGCACACACTGGTACACTGTTTCCTTCCAGTTGAATAATTCCCTCAGGGCATTCAATAGCATGGTACTCCTGGGGATGTTATACTTTTAAAGTTCTTAAAAACTCAAATTGTAGGATGGTTATGAAAAATAAAAATGATGCTCCTTCCTTCTTTTTCAAACCCTTCCAACGTGCACTTTCTTGACAGAAACAGACTGCAAGCTATGCCATGATGCTACATATCACCTATTTGTCACATTGATTCGCAGGTTGCCATATGCCCATGAGTCTTATTTTGTGTCAGTGTGTGTGTGTGTGTGTGTGTGTGTGTGTGTGTGTGTGTGTGTAATTTACACTTGGGGAATTAATGTCCAGAGTCTTGGTTTAATTCTATTCCATATCTAGTAAAACACAGGACTGGAAGGGATATTGAAAATTCCCATTTCACCCCTTGACATATTGTGAGGCCATACTGAATGATAGCTCTATGCTATCTTAAAAAAAAAAAACAACTTCTAGATAAGGGGAATCTCTAAGCCTGGCTTCCAGTTTTTCGTAATCACTTTTGATATTAGTAGTATCTGGTATAGGAACTTCTGCATACATATGCACTTTTGCTACTTCTTAATTGATACCATTTGGCATAATTTCACTTTTCGAATCAGCATGGAGCAAACCTAACATTAGGCTCCACCTAATGAGGCATCAAGCCGACAGGACCAATGAATGGTGTACTAATAGGCACAGTAGTGATAGTATTTATCGTTTACTGTGTGCAGAACACTGTACTTAGTTTTGGTAGGGAATGCATGTGTGGTAATGAGACATGGGTACTACACCAGTTCTCCTTCCATTTTAGTTTGTGGGACAAGGAATTGCGTCCTTGGCATAGACTTGAGTATTTACCCTAGTGGCAAGACCCCGGGTTTGGGAGTCAAAGGTCTTGGGTTCTAATCCTGGGCTCTGCCACTTTTCTGCTGTGTGACCTTGCGTGAGTCATTTCACTTCGCTGTGCCTCAGTACCTCATCTGTAAAATGGGGATCAGGACTGTGAGCCCCATGTGGGACAGGGACTGTGTCCAATCCGATTACCATGTATCTACCCCAGCGCTTAGAAAAGTGCTTGGCACATAGTAAGCCCTTGACAAATACCACAATAATAATTATTATTATTATTACCCCAGCACTTAGCACAGTGCTTGGTACATAATAAGAGGTTATTAAATATGATCAATATGCATGATTCTGTTAATGGAGCTCCCTTTGCCAGAAATCTCCTACCTAAAGGGATTAAGGTGTGTAATTTCATTGCTCAGTCAAACCACGGTTTTCAGCAACTATGAAAACCACAAGTATTCAGTGTCTCATTTGGACGACTTCCATTTTGAGACTTTATAGCTGCCACTGCTCCTTTTTGAATTTGGTTCTTCCTATTACTGTTTCCCCATTGACTTCCCAATAGCTCTGCATTCAGAAAAGCAACTGGCCATGCTCTTTTTAACTTCTGCAAGTCCCAAGGTTCTGTTCATTAGGCCTCTGGCTTGCTGAGTTATCGCTTTTGTAGACTGGGAAGAGAATAAGAGATATATTTCCCTGTGGAATTGTTCCTACCTGCAAAACATATTCAACATCAAGGGCCTTTTGGATTAATAAGAGATAATAATAGTAGATCATGTTTATAATGAGGATAAAATCCTTTGAAAATATATGGATAATGCAAATTCATATAATTCAGTGTCTATCGGCTAACTTCAAAATTACTCCCTATTTTCAACAAAGACTATCTTTAGGGTCACCACATTTTATTAAGCCTTTGCTCAATTTTGTAGCTTCTCTTCAGAACTGCAATGCTTTTTCTTCGTCCATTTTCTCCATTTCTCATTTTTCTTTTCCACCTTATTCCTTTTCCCTTTCATATGCTACAATGTCTCCAGGCTCTGATTTCTTTCATTAATGATTTTTGTTTCACAAGTTCTTCATTTCCTATCCCCAAGCTACTGACTCCCTCCTTGGAGGACAGGGGTGCAGGGGGGTGGAGTGGTCTAAATAGGGCACTTATCCAGGGTTTCATTTTCCGTCCTGGGGCCACTGATCGGAGAATCTACCCTTCCAACTATTATACCATATCATTAAACTGCAGAGAAGTTGAAGGACTTCATTAGGGTCGTCTGAAAGGCTTTTGCTTAGCACCTAGTAAGCGCTTAACAAATGTCATTACAATAGTGCATAGTGCAGGAAATGTAGGGTTGGAATAAAAGGTATATTGCAGGAGAATGAAAAGTGTGTGCTGTTGGATTTGAGAATGGAATGTAGCAATTTGGGGATTACAATTTTGTGCAATCTTTCAAAATATAGGTGACTGTAGCATAGCTCTTCTGTTTTAGAAATGTAGGGTCACTGAATACACACAAGTTACTCTGGACAGATTACCACAGCTCGAGCCAAAGAAACGCCCCGATTGTGAAGTCTAGGTGGGTTGTGACAGGGATGCGATTTGCATGAGTGGCGTATGGTTGGCTTGCAAATTTGTCTGGGCATCCTATCAAGTCTACGAATTCTGTAGAGAAGGGGTTGAACTATGATTCAACATGGTGCCACCTCCTCCTGACAATCATATAACGCAATCTGACACCAGCCTGGTGCCAGCCTTCACGCGGGCCTGCGGAGGATATCGAGGGTGGGTGGCAAGTCGTGAACCTGTTCGGGTAAGTGAAAAGAAAAGTCAAACCCGGATTTATTTTTTGTTGGTTTTTTGAATAGAGAGAAAACAAGCCCGAAAGGGCAGGCTTTCCCTGCTCCAGACACTGCTCCGGAGCCTTGGACTAATGAGCCGGGACAGAGGTGGAAAGTGTGCCTCCAGCTTTCCCCCCTCCAGCCAGTGCTGAGATGAAATTCTTGTGTGCATATGCCTGGTGGACAGTCCCCTCCCCGCATTCGAGTCCCTTCCTCCTTCAGATCTTTTTGCTTTTAATGGAATTTGTTAAATGCTTACTGTATGCCATGCACTATACTAAGTGCTAGGGTAGATACAAGCTAATTGGGTTGGACACAGTCCCTGTCCCACATTAGATTCATAGTCTTAATCCCCATTTTAGAGATGAGGACGCGGAGGCACAGAGAAGTGAAGTAACTTGCCCAAGGTCACATAGCAGACAAGTGGTGGAGCAGGGATTAGAGCCCAGTTCCTCTGACTCTCAGGCCCGTGGTCTTTCCTTTCCTTCATTCACTCATTGATTCAATGAATAATTTTTTATTCATTGAATAATACATATTTATTTTTCAATCGTATTTATTGAGCGCTCACTGTGTGCAGAACACTGTACTAAGCGCTTATTTATTCATTTATTGAGCGCTTACTGTGTGCAGAGCATTGTACTAAATGCTTGGGAGAGTACAATCCAACAATAAACAGTCACATCTAATCCCCACTATTACAGATAAGGAAGTTGAGGTTCAGAGAAGGTAAATGACTTAGCCAACATCACACAGCAGACTTGTGGCAGAGCCAGAATTAGAAGCCAGGTCCTCTAGCTCCCAGGCCCATGCTCTTTCCACTAGGTCACGCTGCTCATCAGGTCTTCATAGCTGCTGCTGCTGCCTCAGCCCCAGATGGTGGGCAAGGTCAGAAAGACCCACAAAAGTCCAGTTTGGGCCGTATTGTCAGCTGCTCATATAACAGAGATCGGAGAAGCAACGACTGAAGAAGTTAAGAGAAACCACAGCTGCTACCACCCCTGGCTATCTAGAGTTCTGTGCTCAGCAGACTCCATGTTCTCTGCATGTGTGAATGCAAGAGCAGTAGTGGCAGTTGTGTATTTCTTATGGTCTTTGGCTAACATTGCTCTGTTCGCCCCCTCCTACTTCACCTCGCTGATTTCCCGCGACAGCCTCACCTGCACATTTCGCTCCTCTATCACCGCTCGCTCAGTGTGCCCTGACCTCATCTATCTCATCACCGACCCCTTTACCACATCCCCCCTTTTAGACTGTGAGCCCACTGTTGGGTAGGGACTGTCTCTATATGTTGCCAACTTGTACTTCCCAAGCACTTAGTACAGTGCTCTACACACAGTAAGCACTCAATAAATACGATTGATGATGATGATGATGATCCTCTCTCCGGCCTGTCCCTCCATCTATGCCAGACCACCACTCTCCCCACCTTCAAAGCCTTACTGAGGTCACATCTCCTCCATGAGGCCTTCCCTGACTAAGCTCTCTTTTCCCCAGCTTCCTCTCTCTTCTTCATTGCCTATGAACTTGGATCTGTGATTTGGGGGCATTTGATAGTCACCCTGCCCTCAGCCCCACAGGACCTACCTACATATCTATAAAATACATATTATGAATTATTTATTCATATTAATGTCTGTCTTCCCCCCTAGACCTATAAGCTCATTGTGGGCCAAGCTCTTGTCTTCCAACTCTTCCAAGCACTTAGTACAGTGCTCCGTACACAGTAAGCACCCAGTAAGTACCACTGATGGCAGGGATTGTCTCTCTTCATTGTGCATTGTACTTTCCAAGTGCTTAGTACAGTGTTCTGCACACAGTGAGTGCTCAATCAATAGGATTGAATGAATGAATGGATGATGATGGTCATTTTGGGTTTTTTTAATGGTATTTGTTAAGTGCTTACTATGGGTCAATCACTGTTCTTCGCGCTGGGGTAGTTACAAGTTTATCAGGTTGGACATAGTCTCTGTTCCACATGGGGGTCACAGTCTAAATTGGAGGGAGGAGGATTTAATCCCAATTTTGCAGATGAGGTAACTGAGGCACAGAAAAGTTAAGTGGCTTGCTCAAGATCACACAGCAGACAAGTGGCAGAGCCAGAATTGGAACTCGGGTCCTCTGACTCCTAGGCCTGTGCTCTTTCTGCTAGGCCATGCTGGTTCTCAGGTTTGGCTGTCAGAATATTATTGCTAGGAACATACTAAAAATTCTTCTGCTTTCCATCCTCCTCCCCTTCTGCAGTGCTAATTCCACAGATCACCGGGGAATCTCACTCTGTGATGGAGAAGCCATGCAGAACACCAAATGAATGCAAGCAAGAGGGAGAAATCAGAAGGGGGAAAACAAAGGTAGAAGACAGAAAGAAAAAATCTCCTTTTCTCTAAACAGACTCCAGATAGCTGGGATCCAGGGAAAGGAAACCCAGGACATCAGTATTACGTTCCTACTTGACAAAAACCAAAGCTCAGAGTATTAGTTGTACCACAAAGGTACAAGCAGCAGAATGGCCCAGCACAAGTGAAATCCAGAACTCTAATTGTTGATATGTGCATCACTATAAGGCACTATGAATTTTAAGTATTCCAAAATAAATCTGCATTTAAGCAAAAAGAAAACAAGTGGCGAGGAGTAATTCTGTAGTAGGTAACTAAGTTCTCAAAAAAATGCTGGCTTTTTTTCCCCCCGGATAAACAAAGTGATAATTCCGTGAGTTAAAGACCATCCACTATTAGATTGGGATATTGGGCTGGTGATGGTGGTTGTGTGTGGGGGATGGGGGGAATCTTTTGGCCTAGATGATAATCAGTATACTCTGGCAACAAAATCATTTGTGGACAATATAGTGCTCACTAGGAACATTGTTCGTAAATTAACTCTTGAATTGTCATTCATTCATTCATTCATTCAATCGTATTTATCGAGTGCTTACTGTGTGCAGAGCACTATACTAAGCGCTTGCTAAGTACAACTCGGCAACATATAGAGACGGTCCCTACCCAGCAACTTGCTCACGGTCTAGAAGGGGGAGACAGACAACAAAACAAAACAAGTAAACAGGTGTCAATATAATCAGAAATGTCATTACCACTGTCATTCAATGACTTCCATATTTGGCACTCTGGTGCTCTGAGAGACTTAGTTATTTCATGCATTGCATTTCACCACACTATTAGGAATATTCACAATGTGCTAGGAGCAAAACAGAACATTCAGAAGACACAGCTCTTGGCCTCTATGATCTCATCATCTTGGGGCACGAATCTACCTATTGGGTTATATGCACTGCAGCATTCATTCATTCATTCAGTCGTATTCATTGAGGGCTTAATGCGTGCAGAGCACTGTACTAAGTGCTTGGAAAGTACAATTCAGCAATAAAGAGAGACAATCCCTGCCCATACCGGGCTTACAGTCTAGAAGGGGGGGGACAGACATCAAACCAAGTAAGCAGGCATCAATATAAATTAAATACTGTCTCACAGAAGTGAGAAGGACCCAGCACAGTGCCCAGAGGGGCAGGCCATTCTTGGGTCTGCATTGCAATTGCCAAGTGGGCATCAGTAGGTGCCAACTGGGAGAGGTATGGTTAGGGGGAAGCCTCTCCAACAGAATCTGGAAAAAGACAATGTCTAGCCAACATCTGAGCACTGCCTATGATGACTTCAGCCTGGAATGAGTCCAGATGATCTTTGCACATTTCAGGTATCTTCCCAGTTTCTTAAATAATTAGAGACCTGGGGCCTGACACTGCAAAAACATTTCTCCCAAAGGAACAACGAGGACTTGCCATCTATTTAAGAGACAGTAGTGGTTAGCTGAGTACAAGCTTTCATTTGCTGTTACATAATAGACTTATCCTCCAGTTTGAGCAGCTGCAACGAGCTTTGTTTGACCATCAAGGCTTCAAGTGCTGAAAAGCAGATGCCTGCTAAGCGCCTTTGCCATCTGTAAACTGGCAAGAAAGACAAAGTTCGCAAAATTATGGAGTTAACCTCCCCCCCCCACCCCCGCCCCAAATGTCATCCAATGCAATTAGGGACACAAAGATTTACTCATGGGCTGTAGCTATCAAATTTTATTTGAAAACATGAAACTAACATCAAAAAATTCCAATCTTCTACAGCATTTTATCATCTGAAATTCTTCTTAAACACACAAGTGAATGTAGTCATTTTATGGAGGAAAAGGTTCATTAATGAATCATCAACTCTATCTACACAATAAGAGGGGAAATATCCACAACCCAGACTGCACTACTTATGTTTTCTTCTCATTACTGATGAACAATCAGTTGAAAGAATGCATCCACAGTCTGTCTCAGTGGTAGGTTGTTGAAAACTTAACTGTATAGACACAGTCATATTAGAGAAGAAAACAAACCTTTAAAACAAATGTGATGCATTATGTTGACTTAACAAATGTGGACATTAATTAAAGAGCAGCAGAATCCAGCAGAGAAGTTTGCCCTCCATCTGCTTGACCTGAGGTAATAACAATGTTCTTTTAACCAGAACTGACAGATTTTTTTCGTGTGTTTGACTTAATTCTCTAAAGTTGCCACCCCTGGTATGAATAACCATATGTGTGACATCACACACAACGTGCAGACTAAAATTAACCATTTATTTTTGCTTTGTTAAAATTTCCCCTACTTCCAACATCCACGGCATTCATTTCAGTTTTTACTGGATCCGATCTGTCTGAGGATATGATTTCCAGCAAGCAGAATCTAGGCCAAATACAGATTCTTCTGTTTCAATAGTTTATGTTAACTAGAAGGAAATGATTAATTTCATGGTCATCTATACTTTGATGTGTGCTGAGTATTTCATAAAAAGAAGAGACCTCAAAATAACGCGTAAAAGGCGATTGGCCTAGTGAAGTCAAATTTAAAGGCAGAGGTTCATTTTGGCCCATCAATTTACCTGTGCAAGAAGAATTTACAGAACTTTCTGATTAACAGATTAGTAGTATGGGGGCTATTGTCCCAGAATGGATTCTTGGCTCTTTAAATTTTTGCATATCAATCAATCAATCAATCAATCGATCGTATTTACTGAGCGCTTACTGTGTGCAGAGCACTGTACTAAGCGCTTGGGAAGTACAAGTTGGCAACATATAGAGACAGTCCCTACCCAACAGTGGGCTCACAGTCTAAAAGTCCATATCCAGTGTATATCCAGTGTATATCAGATAATCAGGGGAAATGCTGTTGAGAAGTAGCGTAGCTCAGTGGAAAGAGCCTGGGCTTTGGAGTCAGAGGTCATGGGTTCGAGTTCCAGCTCTGCCAATTGTCAGCTGTGTGACTTTGGGCAAGTCACTTAACTTCTCTGGGCCTCAGTTACCTCATCTGTAAAATGGGGATTAAGACTGTGAGCCCCCCGTGGGACAACCTGATCACTTTGTAACCTCCCCAGCGCTTAGAACAGTGCTTTGCACATAGTAAGCGCTTAATAAATGCCATTATTATTATTATTATTATTTCCATTCCGTCTCATTATGGACCAAACATCAAAGTTCCACTAGAAACAGCCACCCAGGAGGCTTTTGGCTTTGGTCACAATATAGTATTCAAAGCTTCTCGGATAGGTGGGTTAAGTCTCTTGGTAGCTTGAAAACACAATGGTGGTGTCATTTGTTTCGCTTTTTTCTTCCTCCTTTGGAACTGTTGCCTCGCTGGAATCACCAAAAAAAATCCTTCTAATTATATGAGTTCCTCAAGTCCTCCAAATTGACCCCGTGACATAAGGGCAGACATGCCGTTTGGAAGCATTAGTCCAAAGATTATCAACATGGCATGAGATTCAGACTGTGAGCCCACTGTTGGGTAAGGACTGTCTCTATATGTTGCCAACTTGTACTTCCCAAGAGCTTAGTACAGTGCTCTGCACACAGTAAGCGCTCAATAAATACGATCGATGATGATGATGAAAAAGATGAACTCACGGTCCCCAAAGAAAGGTGATTACTTTTTTTTTTCTGAGATCTATTGGCCAACTTGCTTTTTCTGCTGCGTGTAGTTGTTTTTGACTTTGGTTTTGAACTTTCTTTCTTGTCCCAGCCTCTCCAGGTGGAAGAGTTATCGGGTGACACCCTTTGCTGGTGGTAAATTAAGCCAACAGTAACTCGCCTTGATGTCTTCCCCAGAGCACTGGAATACAGATAGCCTCCTCTAGAGGGCAGCAACACTACAAAAAGGCCCGGCATTTTCAGATCCTTTATCCACCAGCGACACCAAAATGCAACTGATACCAACTTGACCTCCTTAGGAAACCCAGCTAGTTTCCTTTTGAATGGAAAGTGACAATGATGTTTTACCGCTGACTCGGCTAAGATTGGAATCGTTGAGCTAAATAAGAACCCGAGGAGTTAACGTTTCATTATTATGGTGCTGGAGTCCTTCCTGGAGGCTCTAGAGCTCTGCAGAATCTCTTTTTCTGCCCCCCGAGGTTCTCCTTGTGGCTTCATTATTTCATGGGGGTGAAAGAGACGAGAGCGATAAGACACAGCTACATTGTTCTACGTTTTTCCACTTTTAACCTAGTGCTATAGTCAAGGGTCCTCAACGCATTTGGAGAACTTACTAGTCTTGAAGCCCTTCGTCTTAAGCGCATAAACGATGAAATCTTCAGGGACCTTCTTAGAAACTACAAAAATTACTACTCTCCATGTTTGGGTACAAGATTTCATAGGAAATGGAAATGTTGTCTTTGTTGCTGGAACTGGATAAAGCGCAGACAGCATTTCTTCTTGGTGTGGAACGCCGATGTCCACACGAGTTAAAATATATTCTTCTCTTTCTCTCTCTCTCTCTCTCTCTCTCTCCAATTGCTGCTGCTTCTGCCCATCTCCTTATAAAGATTATGCTTATGCTTAGTAAATGAAGAAAGGAATTAGTGATGCTCCTCTCATTTCCTGTCTTCCCACAGATGGTGATAAATTCAAATTCAGACTCCATTAAACCTGAGTAGAGAAACCCAGCAGGTGGCTACACTAATGGAAAATCCTGGCTTTGGAATAATGGGAATTACAACCGACAGCTCTTCTACACCACAAAAAAGATGATGTATTCTTATTGACAGGGTTGCATTTGAGTCCAGAAGGCTGATCTGATAGTTCAGGCCTGGCACAAGGGAAGCTAAAAGCCCCATGGGTATTTTTCCTGGCCACACCACTGTAATTTTTGTCATATGAACTTTCTGTTACAATTCATTGTACAAATCATGTAAGTTGGAAAGAGGAGGGGGGGCCGGGGAGTGCAGGGGAGGGACGGTTGGGGAAGCCTTCGTCATTTGGCCTACAGGCATACATTTGTTCTTTTTTCTTGGTTTAAAGGACAAATAAAGGTTGGCATACAACAGCATTTCCAGCCACTTTTGTATTTTTAATGCTGACATTCTTGGCCCAAGTTCTTTTCGTGTTCTCAGACAAGCCCATCTAAGAGAGTTTGTGTTAAATAGATGTATAGATGCCCTGGAGTTATAATGTCTGAGTTTCTACAGGAATACTGCATTTGGGGAAGCATTTTCCTCTCTCTGGACACTTTTTTTGCCTGTTTTCAAACAGAGGTACAATATTTGCAGAGAAGAGCTGGCCCTACCAATTGGGAAAAACACCAGGGTGTTCAAATATGTTGAATCTCATATTTTCACTAAGCTTCTGGATCTCCGAAAATATAACCAGGAGTTATCAAAACATTTTATTGTATTCACCATCTGTCGGCTGCTTTAAAAATATTATTAAGATTAATAATCGTTCTTTGCACTTCCTGAATATAGCACTCTTCCTCCCAAGAACTGAAAGTTCTTCACAAAACCAAAATGAGTCATTTCACTTCTTACAACAAACACCCTCCGGGGGGCGGGGGAGGAAGGTAGTATAGATTTTCAAAAGACAGATAAAGAAGAAAATACTTGAAATGGTTGGGTTCTTTTTCAAGTGACTAGTCTTAATGAAAGGGGAAGGTCTGACATTTTACCAGGGCAAGCCGATTGTCTTTTTGGACCAGCCCAAAAAGGGTAATTCTGAAGCAAAATCTACCTTCCACTGAAAACATCCCATCTCCAGTCCTACCAGTTTCAAGATTAGGAGTCACAGGAGCACCCGGATAACTTCAGATGCTGTGAGGCAACCGTGGGAAATCATTAATTTCTCCAATAAACCAGACTCGAATCTTTCAGGACACTATGGATACAAATTCTTCTCCTCAAATTTCACCAGAAACTGACCATACACCAAATGGAAATCAGAAGATGTGATGGTGTGGTGTGGTCAAAGCAATGAGAATAAGCAGTGGGCCACAGAAAGTCAAGATTGTTTGGTAAAACAATCAATTTTTTTTCCTATTATCAGTTTCCATAGAAAGATGTGATTGTATTTGTGATTGGTTTTTCTCTGTGTCAAGTCCATGGGGAAGTTTCAATTATTTGTTGCTGAAATGTACTTTCCAAGCACTTAGTACAGTGCTCTGCACACAGTAAGTGCTCAATAAATACGATTGAATGAATGAATGAATTTAATCCTGAATCCTAATCCCAAGCATTCCACTGGCTTGTTGTGTGACCTTATTGCTTCAGGTCTCTGGTCCTCGATTTCCTCATCTGTAAAATGGGGGTAAGGTACCTGTTCTTCCTCCCTCAGACTGTGAACCCCAAGTGGGACAGAAAGTGTCTGATCTGATTACCTTGTATCTACCCCAGTGCTTGGTTTAACAAATACCATCATTACAAAAATAAACCATGGAAGGCAAAGGACTTAAAATAAGATAATATAATGATAATAATTATTATAGTATCTGTTAATCACTTACTAAGTGCCAGGCACTGTACTAAGCACTGGGGTGGGTTCAAGAAAATTGGGTTCGATGCAGTCCCCAATTTACAGATGAGTTGACTGAGGCAGAAAGAAGTGAAGTGACTTGCCCAAGGTCACGCAGCAGTCAAGTGGTAGAGCCACGATTACAACCCAGGAACTTTTGATGCCCAGGCCTGTGTTCTATCCACTACACCATACTGTTTCTCTGCTACACTGGTCCTTTCTATCGTCTATTAGTCAGGATTTCTTTGGGATCTTTGGCAGTGGAATAGTATGAGAGAATTTGCTGCAGAGAGATGAGTAACTTCCCTTAGCCTCTGATAAGTAGAGCAGAAAGTAGGAATGCCTAATAAATTTGCATTGAGTTACATGGCTAGAAGCCTGAAACACACAGGATTATTCCTTATTCATTCAATCAATCATATTTATTGAGCGCTTACTGTGTGCAGAGCACTGTACTAAATGCTTGGGAAGTACAAGTCGGCAACATATAGAGACGGTCCCTACCCAACAACGGGCTCACAGTCTTGCTTTGCCTTTCCCCATTTTCTGAGAAGGATCTATCAGATAAGATACACAATTGTTATAGCACTTAGAAACAGACCAGTCATTTGTCTCCTCTTGACAGAAGGCCTTTATCAACTGGAGCAGAGGTTGGTTGACCTGAGCTTTAGCTAATGTCCTCGCATGTTACATTTTCCAGCCTAGCTTCCGGAACCCCTACGGTAGCCCAGTGAATGCCAGACACTGGGACAGATTGAACAAACAGTTCGATCCTCTGCCAGTATCCCCAATCCAGGAAACAACCCAGATCACATATCCTCGGGGGCGCCCGGGATTTGGAGAAGGCCACTGGACTCTTCTCTGAGGGTCTGGGTAACTCAAACTTCCAAAAGGTCCAGTTAGATAACCGTGTTCCTTTGGAAATGCAGCCTGAGCAGAACACCCCTCTCGTCTCAAAGGGAAATACTTCTGACAAAAACCTTTTGTCACTGAGTGGACTTTGCCACGCCACATCTTCTGAGGTTTGTTCCCCTGTGTCTTTGAAATCTCTCTTCTGCTCTCCTGGTTAAATGGGTGTCCTGCTGTCATCCATCTCCTCATGTCATGCTCAATGAAGCTGCATTGGGATGTACGCGGTTTCAGTGGCGTTAGATTTACTATAGTCATGTAGCTACTCATTCGCGGCCTTGTTTTGCCACTTCTTGTTAACGACATTGATTTAGATGTTGGATATCACACCTGTGGTAGGCCCAGATCTTGAAGCCAAAGAGAAGGTCAGTCACCACAAGCAGTCAGTCAATCATATTTACCGAACGCTTACTATGCGCAGAGCACTGCACGAAGTGCTTGGGAGAGTACAACGTAACAATATAACAGACATATTCCCTGCCCACTAAGGGCTTACGGTCTAGAGGGGGAGACAGGCATTAATATAAATATAAATCACTCTTAGAACGCCAATTTCCCTGAAACCTGATGGTCTTCTTATTATGTTTTGTTAAAAAATCTATTCGTGCATCTTAAGAAGCACAACACAAGAACACTTTTCAACTCCGTATAGGAGGTGAAAACCTTTGTTTTCTGTCCAGTCTCACAAATGATAGAGTCTCCCATCTTGAATGACGAATGGGCCTCGTTCCAGAGTCTGTATGACCGAGAACCTGCACAGAGGAATTAACGATGGTACTAGTGGATTGCTCAGGGCCATGCCCGCTATCTCAGCACCACTGGCTGTATTCCCTCTAGGGCACAGTGTGCAATGAGCTGGTAGGTGGGCAGGAGTGTAGCATGTCATGAGATGTGCCCCAATTTGTTTTTTTATGCATGGGACTCAATAACGGCCAAAGTGACAGCAGCATAATGGTGATGTTGTGCTTTAGTGCCATGTCACAAAAGATGTTAGTGTTGGCAGCCACTGCAATCTTTAGAAACAGTCACAACCTACAGTTTAACAGGAAACTGGGAATGGGCAATGACCCTGTAGCATTTGCGAGTGAAGATTAGACACAATATGTCTTTCTATAAACTTATTTTTAGTCTACAGTCCCTTATTAAGTCTGGAAATGTACATGACTTCTTCTGCTTGTGTTTCTTCATCTTTGTCATTTATATAAACCAGTTTCTAGAAGATAAATTCAAGGATTTAGGGGATGTTAGCAGGCTCTTGAGTCGATAAAGTGCTCTGCAGGCAGGAAAATTAATCCAACATATAATTTTTCCCTATAACAATAAAAAACGATAATGATAATAATGGCATTTGTTAAGTGCTTACTATGTGCCAAGCACTTTTCTAAGCGCTGGGGGGGGGATACAAGGTAATCAGGTTGTCCCACATGGGGCTCACAATCTTAATCCCCATTTTACAGATGAGGTAACCGAGGCCCAGAGAAGTTATGAGACTTGCCCAACGTCACACAGCTGACAAGTGGCAGAGCCAGGATTAGAACCCATGCCCTCTGAGTCCCAAGCCCATGCTCTTTCCACTGATTATAGTATTTGTTAGTCTCTTACTATGGGTCAAGCACTATACTAAATGCTAGGGTAGATACAATGCAAACAGATAAAACACAGTCCCTGTACCACATAAAGGCTCACAGTCTTAGGGAGTGGGAGGACTGGTATTTAATCCCCCTATTAAAGATGCGGAAATTGAGACATAGAGAAGTTAAGTGACTTACCAAAGGTGACACAGCAGGCAACTGGCAGAGCTGGAATTAGAATCCAAGTTTCCCGAATGCCAGTCCTGCCCTTCTATTAGACTCTTTTTCATTTCTGAACCATTTGGAATACAGCTCGCACTACATGAGAAACCAACATATCAATAACATGAATAATCCTGAACGTTTCTATTGTTGCTCTCTCTATAATTCGTATGCAGCATCTATTTTATACAGATATAAAGTATATATATATATACTTCTCTCAGTCCCTCCACACTGCGTTAGAGTGTAAATCCCTTGAATTTGGGGCTAGGATCTTTCCCTCTTTGCAAACCCTTCAGGAGTGAGCACTATCCTCCACCCCAGATGGACACTCAATAAATACTGTTGGCTGGCCTGTCCCACCGTCGACCCCTGGCCCACATCCTACTTCTAGCCTGGAATGTCCCCCTTCCTCGAATCTGCCAAACTAGCACACTTCCCCCCTTCAAAGCCCTAGGAAAAGCTCACCTCCTCCAGGAGGCCTTCCTAGACTAAGCCCCCTTTTCCTCTGCTCCCCCTCCCCTATCACCCCCGTTCACTCCCTCTGCTCTATCCCCTCCCCACCCCACAGCACTTTTGTGTATATATGTACATATTTATAATTCCATTTATTTTATTAGTGATGCGTATAGATCTAAAATTCTATTTATTCATATTGATGCTATTGATGCCTGTTTACTTGTTTTGATGTCTGTCTCCCTCCTTCTAGACTGTGAGCCCTCTGTGGGCAGGGATTGTCTCTATTTGTTGCTGAATTGTACTTTCCAGGGCTCTGCACACAGTAAGTGCTCAATAAATGTGATTGAATGAATGAATGAATGAATGGATGGGTGACTGCATAACACTGTCAGGTTTATTTAATCAGTCAATCAATGATATTGAGTGTTTACTGCGGGCAGAGCATGTACTAAGCACTTGCAATAGAGTTGGCAGACATGTTCCCTGCTGTCGGGGAGCTTACAATCACATCACAACCTCCTGGACACCCACAACTTGTACTGATCCTCATCTCCTTAGGATTAAAGAACAGACAAATCTGACTGTAGCAGATTTCCTCCAAGCTTCTCCCAAAATAGATCTCCATAGAACAAAATAAAAGTTATAAAGAAAGGAAAAACCCGATTTATTCCATTTCTTTTAAGCCCGCTCCCTGACTTTCCATAGGACCACTCTCTGAGAGCCCTTATCTGATTTATTGTAGACTCTGGTCACAGGGACCAATGTTTATTTTCTCGGCTCGTTTATTTACTGGGACTGGCACTGGAGTCAGGGCCTCTATAAAGAAACCATCACTCACCCAATTTTCAGGATTCAATCTGCCTGCCTGCCACTCAGATCCTGAAAATCTTTTCTCTATTTGACCATAAAAGGAGGCTAGCTTCTGTGTGTGTTCAAGGAGATTATTCTTCTGGGGGACCTTGTTTGTAAACATTGAAAAATGCCTCGCAGTGTTGAAACGAAGCCAAATGGTAGCTCTCATATTCAGATAGGAAGTCTTATTGGAGTAGCAGTCATTCATATTCCTCTATTAAGTGAAACGTCCCATTCCATATCTTGACCGCATTTGGGCTTAGTCTAAATGTTGTCTAATAAATAGACTTAATGCATAAATGTCTGCCTGGAACAAGCAATGACAAAATGGAGACAGATGTTTGTCTCTCTTTGGAGCCGATCAGCAGTTCAACTACAGCTTTGTATATCTGACTTGTTTTGCTGTAATTCCAGTTCTATGTAAGTGCAGTCATTGATGGCTAAAGGGCATTTTTCAGTGAATAAAAGGAATTAGTGAAAGAGAGGAAAAAATATGTCAGGCCAAGGAAGGGTACATTTTCCATAGTAAATGCTCCAGAGTCTTGTCTAGTTAGGATGTATGAAATGATGGAGGGATGGGGATTTCTACATTGCAATAAGTCTTGCTATTAGGAACTGAAAACATCTTCCCCCCAGATTTTTCCAGGCTTAATTTTGCTTCTTAATTCCTAGGAGAATTAATGTTAGTTCAATTTGCAACTCCCTGGAGATACTGCAGCATACATGTAAACCACACCCAGCCCTGTATGCACTAAGATAAACAGAAATAAGTGATAACCCAGTCAGTCAGTCAATCGTATTTATTGAGCACTTACTATACGCAGAACACTGTACTAACTGCTTGGGAGAATACAATACAATGATAAAGGAGACACATTCCCTATCCATTCTACTCGGGCCCCTGTTATCCATATGCTACTTGGTGGGCAAGTAGGTCAGTGGGGACTGTCTCACAAGGCCGGCATGCCCACTGCTTCCCCAACAGAGTCCCAGAAGCCAAACAAGTCACCTTTCCTGTGGTCTTCCCAGATGTATAGTGGCATATTCAAGTGTACGCAGAGACATTTGTGGCAAAGGGAGCCACCCCAGCCCAAACAAAGCCAGTAGCTCAGGTTTTACCAGGGTCCTTGGGGTCTCTGTCTTCCTCCTACATGGGCCTGTGTGTGTGATGTGTTTGAGAAGTGGGAGGGTGGGGCAGAACCAAGTGGAAACAGTTCCCAGGAGGAAGTGAAACCTGGTGGGAAGATCACAGGACTGGCAGTCCAGAGAACTGGATCTAATCCCAGCTCTACCAGTGACCAGTGGTGCCATCTTGGACAAGTCTCACGATCTTTCTACGCTTCCCTAAAATGGGGTTACACACCTGCTCCCCCTACGTTTTAGACTGTGAGACAGGGACTGCGACCAATTTGAGTACCTTGAATTGACTCCCGTGCTGGGAACGTAGTAAGTGCTCAGTAAATATCATTAGCAGAAAGCGAATAAGATTTGAAGGGCTGATTATTAAAAGTTAAGGAACAGTGGAAAAAGATGGGCCTATATTTGAACGTCAAGAAAACAAAGATCATGACAACTGGAAGTTTTAACACGTTCGTAGTGGATGGAGAGAAGGTTGAAATAGTTGACAGTTTTTCTCTCCTGGGATCAATAATCAATAATAAAGTAGCCAAGAAATACGCTGAAGATTAAGGATAGGAAGACTTGTATGAAGAGCCTGGAAAAAGTCATGAAATGTGTTGATGCCACAAAATGTGCTGTGCCACAAAAATACAAATTGTCCACTCTATGGTATTTCCAGTGACACTGTATGGATCCGAAAGCTGGACAGTGAAGAAACAGGATAGAAAGAACATTGATTCTTTTGAAATGTGGCATTGGAGAAGGCTTTTGTGAATACCACGGACTACCCGAAAAACAAACAAATGGATTTTGGAGCAAATTAAAATGAAAGTGGTCCTTGGAAGGCCAAATGACTCGACTTAGATTAGCATATTTTGGACACATAATCAGGAGGACTAATTCTTTGGAGAAGACACACATGCTAGGAAAAGTCCAGGGAAAACGTGGAAGAGGCAGACCAGCAGCTAGATGGATAGAGACCATAACAAGGTTAACAGAAGAACCATTAAAAAGGTTGTGGATTATGGCAGAAGACAGGGCGCTCTGGAGAAAGTATATCCATAGAGTCACTATGAATCAGAAATGACTCGACGGCACTTAGTATAATGATAATATAGTCTCCCACACACCTGCTTCTGGAGCCACAGGAGTGCTCTCCCTCCCTTCAAAGTATTATTGAAGGCACATCTCCTCCAAGAGGCCTTCCCTGACTAAGCCCTCCTTTCCTCTTCTCCCATTCCCTCTTGTGTCACCCCGACTTGCTACCTTTATCCATCCCCTCTCCCAGCCCCATAGTACTTCATGTACATAGCTGTAATTTATCTATTTATATTAATATCTGTCTTCCCCTCTAGACTGTAAGCTCGTTGTGGTCAGAAAATGTGTCTGCTTATTGTTATAGTGTACTCTTCCAAGCACTTAGTATGGTGTTTTGCACAGTAAGTGCTTAATAAATATGTCAGGATGAATGAATGCATGAATGAAGGCTGATGTGCCCCCAAGGGACAGTTTATAAAATGATACTTCCTTCGCATATGGCGTATGGACCAGAAATATGTCTTATTGCTTAAAGAATTACTGCTTATTGCTTAGCTGCCTTAATGATAGAGCACCTGGTTGGTTGAACCTGCTCCCTCACAGGTTTCTACGGACCATCCAGTAATACTGGCTGGGGCTGCAGTTGAGTTCGTATTTAGCGAATGTCCCCCGGAATGCGGGTTATACTTACTGTTGGAGATGCAATCAATCGGTCGTATTTATTGAGCGCATTACTGTGTGAAGAGTACTGTACTAAGCTCCTGGGAGAGTAGAATACAATAGAGCTGGTAGACACTATCCCGCCCACAAGGAACTAGGGCAGCAATGGCTACCTTTGGGACTTAATGATCCACCCTTGGATAGTCTCTACTGAATCTGGACTTCATCATACTCCTGCCCTTCCCACACAGCCCCTCTTTTGACTTGGAGGGATTTGCTCAGTGCTACCCACAAACAATATTCTCTGAGTGGAGGTGTGGGCAAAAAAGAACGGATGACTGCGTGGGGGTGGAAGGGTGACAGAGATGGGAAGGTGAATTTTTGTTAGAAAGATGGGATCTCTCAACTCTTCCCAAGCCTGGGGAATGACTTGCTCCAGTTTCAGGTTGTTAGCATGAATATGGACTTATTTAATTCCTTGCCCAACATAAAGAAACCTCTAGGACTTGAACAAGGAGCCCCCCCCCCCCCAACCCCAGTATTTCTGTCCAGAGGATAATCATCACTTTCTCCCTCCTCTGTTACTGTAGTAAGGAAATTCTGATTATTCAGGCTTCGAGAATGATAGAACCATAAAGCTGGAAGGGAACTGGAGAGGCGGTCATCTGACCAAGCCCGCTGGCTCCAGGAAAGGAAATTAATAAATTATCCAGGAGAGATGGATGTCTATTCTTTTCTTGAAAATCCCCAGGGATGAAGTCTGCGTATCCTTCTTGGCAGCCTAATCCGGAGAGCCCCACTGAATGTGTTCCTACACTAGCTTGAGGACATTTCCTTTAGTTCAGTGAGTTGATCATCTCCTGTCCCTGAAAGATCACTCGTATTCTTATAATAGGTCTACTCTTTGGTGGATGATATAATCTCAATTCTTTCAACTTTATCCAAAGGAAATATTTCCCTTTTTTAATCATTTTTGTCTCTCATCTTTGGACCCTCTCCAGGTCCTCTATGTGCTTTTCAAAGAACAATGATGCACGTATTTTTAATGGTGTTTGTTAAGAGCTTACTATGTGCCACACACTATTATAAGCGCTAGGGTAGATATGAGTTCATCAGTTCAGACTTGGTCCCTGTCCCACATGGGGTCACAGTCTAAATAGGAGGGAGACAGATATTGAATCCCCATTTTACTTGGAGGAAACTGAGGGACAGAGAAGTTAAGTGACTTGCTCAGTATCACACAACAGACGAGTGGCAGTGCCAGGATTAGAACCCAGTCCCTCTCCACTAGGCCACACTGCTCCTCCATTGGACCTCGTACTCTGAGAAGGGGCTGAGAAAGTGAACAGCATGGCTCTTCAAGGCAGAGGATTACTTTCCAATACCTGGATGCTACAATGCTCTGAACACACCCCAGTATCAACGTTGGCTCTTTTAATGATGACACTATGGTGCTGCTTCTATTCAACCAACTTCTGGTCACTCTGCCCCCCACTACTTTCTCTGCTGTGCTTGTGCCTAGCGAGTCTTTCCCCTCTTGCAGATTGAGGAGAAGCACGGCGTACAAAATTGAAATTACAGGGAAAGTTTCCTTTGGCAAATGCATAAATTAGGATTTAGAATTTGACCAGCACACTTAAATTAACCTGGATACTCTGGGGAAAAGTGATGTAGATGCTAAGATGGTAAGCATCTTAGAGAAAGATCTGAGATAAGGGACTCAGAGCAGCAATGTGACCTATAGCACACAACTGGGAGTCAGGAGACGGGTTGTAATCCCATATCTGCCACTTGTCTACTGTGTGCACTTGGGCAATCATTTAACTTCCTGTATCTTAGTTTCTTCATCTGTATAATTGGGATTTGATACCTGTTCTGCTTCCTACTTAGGCTGTGAGCCTTATGTGGGACAGGGATTGTGTCCAACTTGATGAATTTGTGTCTGCCCTAATAATTAGTCCAGTGCTTGGCACATACTAAGCACTTAACAAGTACCAAAATTATCATTAGAATCAAGTTTAACTTTTCATCCAAAATATAACTCTTTCACTGCCGCATACTGCCCTGGGCTTAAAGAATGATTGAAAATAATATGGCCACCTTTGAATTATGAGTGTTATCTCCAACAGAACTTAATTTCTTCTTGGAGGTCAAATTATTTACTGCCCTGACAACTGAGGCAACCCTGAAGTCAGTTTCAGACAGATCTTGTGAGCACTCAAGTGCTCCATAAATATTACTGATTGATTGATTGATGAGGAAACTGAGGCGCAGAGAAGTTCAATGACCTGACCAAGGTTACAAAGCAGTCAAATAACAGCATGGTTTAGTGGAAAGAGCATGGGCTTGGGAGGCAGAGGTCATGGCTTCTAATCCTGGCTCTGCCACTTGTCAGCTGGGTGACTTTGGGCAAGTCACTTAACTTCTCCGTGCCCAGTTACCTCAGCTGTAACATGGGGATTAAGACTGTGAGCCCCACGTGGGACAACCAGATTACCTTGTATCTACACCAGCGCTTAGAACAGTGCTTGGCACATTGTAAGCACTTAACAAATACCATCATTATCATAATTATTAAATTAAAACCCAGGTTCTCTGACTTTCAGAAATATGCTCTTTCCACTAGGCTATGCTGTTTCTCCAGAGATGACTGCTGCTCTAACACATTGGTGAAGTTGAGCTTCACATTACTGCCACTGCCCTCTAACATGTCTGAACAGCCTTTTTAGGCACCTTGCTCCCAAAAGATTTGGGGCACAGATGCCTCCCCCCCTCCACCCCACCCTTATTCACATGAAAAGCAGTATGGAGTAGTGGATAGAGCGTGGGCCCGTAAGTCAGAAGGCCATGGGTTCTACTCCCGGCTCTGCCACTTGTCTGTTGTGTGATCTTGGGCAAGTCACTTAACTTCTCTGGGCCTCAGTTACCTCATCTGTAAAAAATGGGGATAAAGACTGTCAGCTCCATGTGGGACGGGGACCGTATCCAACCTGGTTAGCTTGGATCTACTCCAGTGCTTAGAACGGTGCTTGGCACATAGTAAGTACTTAACAAATACCATCCTTATTATTATTTTTATTATTGTATGCCCACTCTGGACCCCATACTACTGACAATTTGTCCTCAGACCTGGATTTTCTGCTTCCAGCCCAACAGTGAACTATTACAATGGATGGATAGAGTCAAAACATAATGAATTGGCAGTACAAATCAGGAAAAAGGGAGACCAGAGTTTTCTGCATGGGAGTTGGCAAAACTGGCCTTTTAAGAGATTATAGTTAGTGAACAAGAATGCTTTTCTAGAGGAAAGGACGGGGGGGAAAGTTATGCTAGCAAAGCGATGTCATGAATATAAAGGCCGGTGCATGCCTTTTACCAGGATTGCTCATTCACATTTTTATGTTTTACCAGAGGAGTTTAACATGTTGGAAAAAGGATGTTGAAAAAAGTCAGATTTACATTACAGCCAAAGGTATGTGAAAAGATTGCAATCATAATACTGCAAACTGTATGAGTGTGTGTGTGCGTGTGTGTGTGTGCGCGCGCCTCGGTAGTCACATAGAAACGTACACTTTAATTGGGGTGTGAATGCAGTTGAAAAAGAGAGTGAGTAGTACAATGGCTAAAGCTAGGAATGGTTCAAACATATACTTATTCTGTCAATACACCTCAATCTTGATCTATTGCACTGAAACTATTTCAGTCTCAAGCCTCTCCTGAGCTCAGACTGCCTGCTGGTTCTGTTGCAATCCATGGTAGTCTTGTTAAGGGCCCAGATGGAGACCAGGCCATGAACAGTACCTTATTTTTATTTCTGTTCACACTTTTAGTCATTCATAACTCTTTTTTATATTTTTGAAACACATTTTTCCAAATGTGTCAAAGGGACTTGTCCTCATTTAGTATATAGTGGGAGGCAACTTATAAGTTTAGGGCTGAAAAAAGCATCTCAAATTTTTTTTTAAGGGATATATTTGTGTGTCTACATAGAGTTGTATTTTTGTGTGGCATACTGTTTTCACTTTCACCTAAATAAAAGCCAACTCGATTGACTTTACATTCTTCCAACTATATTCACTTTTAAAATAAAACTATGGATGAAAAATGTCAGCTCTACAACGCATATTGGGAAAGCTTGAACCCTTCCACCCCTGGATAAGGGGGAGACAGGACAACAAAGCAAGAAAGATGGCTCTCCATTGTTCTAAGCCAATTCAAGCGATGGGGAGCGGAGAAGCTGACAGTGACACTATCACACATAAGCCTGTTGTGGGCAGGGATTGTCTCTCTTTATTGCTGAATTGTACTTTTCAAGCCCTTAGAACAGTGCTCCGCACACAGTAAACGCTCAATAAATACGACTGAATGAATGAATCCTGGCCATCTAAACCCTCTTTAGCATTCATGTAAATACATCTGCTTTGTTCATTTATTTTTGGCTCCTGTACTGGTAAATATTTCTATGTTTGTCCCCTCATTAAAATGTAAGCTCCTTGTGGGCAGGGAACACGCATCCCTATGTTATTCTGTACTTCCCAAGCACCTAGTACAGTGCACCGCACCAAGTGAATGCTCAATTAATACTACTCCTACTCCTCAGAGGTCAATGCCTGAAAATTTTGCTTACATTTGTCCTAGAGAGATGTGTTCACTTAACCAATGAGTGGTACGGGGAGGTGGGCATGGATAAGAGAGAGAGTGACATTGATAGCGGCAGTGCCAAATCTAATTTCGTGACATGAGAAAATGTTGGGGCGCCTGAGGTCTTTGGTACCCTTTATGCAAGATAATGTACATTCATTCTTATCCAATCAATAATGAACTGATACTGCAATTGCAAATATTCCCTTCAGACTACAGCTAGAATTGGAAACAAACTTGTTGAAAGATAGCGAGGCTTTCACAAATCTTTGTACAAGCACTCCTTAGGCTAGTGAAATGGGCCAAGGAAATGGTCTGGAAAATTTCAGATGAGTCCAAGCAGCACATAGAGAAGTAATGTGACCCAGTGGAAAGAGCACAGGCCTGGAGTCTGGAGCCCCGGATTCTAATCCCAGTTCCACCTCATTCATTCATTCATTCAATCGTATTTATTGAGCGCTTACTGTGTGCAGAGCACTGTACTAAGCACTTGGGAAGTACAAATTGGCAACCTATAGAGACGGTCCCTACCCAACAACAGGCTCACAGTCTAGAAGGCATTGGATGACAGCAGCAGCATCTAAGGGAGAAGTCGCCATTTCATCCATTCCTTGTCTCCTTCTTGATCCCATCCACAAGCTGTGTGTTTGGATCTCAACACGGATTTGTCCCATTGCCCACTGATGACATGCATGAGTTACTACTGTTCCAGGGGTAACCCCCTGGGTCTCCTTCCCATATCATGGGAGTAGGAGGGGGTCAGAGTTTGGGTGGAAGCACATAGAAGGGGCCTGCATCATTCCATTTCTCAATGACTTCTGCTTCCACTCCCAAAAGAGAACAGAGTCAAGTTGAAGTGAGACACCCCAAAGGTAAATTGCTGTGGTAAACGCCTTAGAACAACCTGCAATCTTCTTTATATAAATCAAGAATAACCCCCAAATTGTAATTATATTCCTCTTTTCTGGGCCCAGAGAAGCTATCTAAAATAGATAGCTTCACAGAGAAGAAGCATGGCTCAGTGGAAAGAGCACGGGCTTTGGAGTCAGAAGTCATGGGTTCAAATTCCAGCTCTACCAATTGTCAGCTGTGTGACTTTGGGCAAGTCACTTCTCTGGGCCTCAGTTCCCTCATCTGTAAAATGGGGATTAAGATTGTGAGCCCCCCGTGGGATAACCTGATCACCTTGTAACCTCCCCAGCGCTTAGAACAGTGCTTTGCACATAGTAAGCGCTTAATAAATGCTGTCATTATTATTATTAAAATAGGATTATGAAAATTATAAATTCTCCTCAGGCCTGCCATGTGACCTTAGGCAAGTCGCTGAACTTCTCCGTGTTTCAGTTTCCTCATCTGTAAACTGAGGAAAATTCAGTCTCTGTCCCACAAGGGCTTACAGGCTCAGGGGAGGGAGAAAGGATATCAAATCTCATTTTACAGATGAGGAAATTGAGAAATACCTGTTCTCCCACCCTTAGACCGTGAGCCCCATGTGGGTCAGGGACTGTGAATGATTTGCTTGTATTGTTCTCAATCCCAGCTCTTATCACAGTGCTTGCCATATAGTAAGTGCTGAACAAAACCCACAAACAGCATATAGAGAAGCCGCGTGGCCTAGTGGATAGAGCACGGACCTGGGAAGGATCTGGGTTTTAATCCCAGCTCCACCATTTGTCTGCTGTGTGACTTTGGACAAGTCACTTAACTTCTCTGTGCCTCAGTTGCCTCAAATGTAAAATTCATTCAATTGTATTTATTGAGCACTTACTGTGTGCAGAGCACTGTACTAAGCGCTCGGGGGAGTACAACATAACAATAAACAGACACACTCTCTGTCCACATCAAGCATATTAAGACTGTGAGCCCCATGTGGGACATGGATTGGGTCCGATCTGATTAGCTTGTACCTACCCCAGTGCTTGGTACAGTGCCTCCTGGCACATAGTAAGTGCTGAACAAATAGCTTGAAAAAAGTATTTATAAATGTTCTGGCCGAATGAACAGCTCAAAGTGGCTCATCGGTGATACCCGGCTCTGCCAACTGCCTTAGAAGAAACCTTTGCTTCTCCAAATCGGCCCGTGAACACCATTTTGGAAATCTTTTATGGAGCTGTTAGGAAAGTACGAAGAAAGTACTTGTCTGGAAAAATGTATGTTGCATTGGGCATGTACTTGCCTGTGTTAATAGGTTTTAAATAGCTTCAGCGGGAAGTCCAGGTACTGAGTGTTTGAAGAACTGAGTTCACGTACGTTCACCAAAAGCCACTATAATCAGCCAATTAATCAATCAGAGAATCACTGCAGGAAAAAACCAGTGTTCAGCAGGGGAATCTGAAATGGACCCTAGATAGAAGGCAGATGGATAATGTCACCATGCTGGTAAAGGGTGAAAATAGAGAGACGGTGGCAGAAAGAACGGCCTCCACAGCCCTAAGAGATTCTGTCCTTATTCTCATTAATTTGCTAGGTTTTTTTCAATACCTGTCCACTGGGCATTCAAAAGACTTGCCAGTTCTTGTATACTTGTCCATGGAGTAAATGCCATCCACCCTGCAACTTAAATATAGATTTTATGGCATAACAATCCTGAAACCACAGGAGCAGAAGAGTAGCCGTTCAGAGCATCTCTGGGTAGCTTGCAAATCCCCTTTCAGTTCACATTAGTATATTTCCAGCCTGAGATTTCTTTTAATGAAAAAAAAAAAGATTTTTTTGAAAGAAGAAGAAGAAACTTGGATGTTTCCTAAAGCAACATTCAAAGCAATTAAATGGAACCTTTTTAACAGCATGATCTCCTTTCACTCTCACGATCTCCTCTTTAGCCTTAAGTAAAAACCCAAAGAGACCTTTGAAAAATGATGATTTTTTTAGATTTAATATGTGATCTTTTCATGTTTCTGCTGTTGTATGCTTTTAAGCTATCTAACAACTATAGATATGTAGCCAGCAGAAGGGCAAACTTGTCTTATATCCTGTGAAGAGGTGACTACCTGAAGTCTGAGTATGAAAGAAAGGATAAGAATTCTCTGAAAGGTTTTACTACAGAGAACATGGGGCCAAGACCTTCATCTAAGGCTGGATGCACATTATTCTTAATAATGCATAACGGTATAGTTTTTGCAGACTTTAAGTAGTGAGCTTACCAAAATTGACAATATTTTACAGAAACAGGAAAAAATAGTCATGTTTCCTGTATCTTTCTCAGTTCTTTAATTTGAGACATATCACTTTTATCTCTTCTGGCTTTAACACCAGATTTGGTTTAATTAAATTTATGTCAAATGAACACATGAAACGAACGGAAAATCAGAAAGCCTGCAGTTGCCCATTAGTGAGTCAGTGACTGCAGAGTGAAAGGCTTTTGAAGCCTGGCTTACTGCCAGAACAAGCTTGCAATGATGCTCAGAGACACCCATGATGCTTTGAAGGAAAGGACTTAGCTGACCTGAACCTGCTCAATGGAATCAGTCCAAATCCTCATGGGCTGGATGTAAAATCTATAATAAGTCTTCAGTCTTCAACCATTTACCTGTCAAATGAAAACAGCAGGGTGTGTGAAACTGCGATTTCTGTACAAAATTAATTAGAATAGATTCATTCTTTTTATTTTAATTGATTTTATGGGTGTGTTTTTTCATAAAGCAACACACCAAACCTCTGGTAACTCTGAGGCAAAACTATTTTTTTCTTTTCTAAAAGCTACCCAAGCAATATTTAATTTAGGCTCCCCTAATTGATTTAACTCTCAGCTAGGCTACTCATTTATGCAGTTTCATGATATAAAAGGCAAATGAGACAAATATTTGGAGCTCTGCAAATGTGTCAGAACCAAAAGACCTTAGTGTAAGAGGAGATGCTGCTGCATATGTTGAAATGTAAAGTAAAAATACTGCATCCTGTTTAGCTACTGAGATCACATGGTCCATATGCTTTCCCGAAGAAACACATTAAATTAAATCCTGGCATCTCAGCACCTCAAGATATCAATATGTTGACAGATTCTTCCAATCAAAATGCAGGTTTTTAAATGTTTTTTTCAAACCCACACTGTGTATTCGAAGAATCCCAAGTCCTGAAAGAGAATTTTGTCAGTTCTGTTTTGTAAGTGGTCACCTAATCCTCAAGTGTCCAAATCTTCCGCTACAATGTTCACCTTCATTTTTTGGCTTTACAGCCTTGGACTACTTCAATCTTAGTTTGATGTTTTCGTTATTTCAGCAAAAGAGACTCAGTGCAAACTGATATTCTTCTCTAATATAGTATACAGAACTTGGGTGGGTTAAGAATTGGGCTGGGGTGAAAAGTTGTTGGGGGAAAAAACTAAAATTATCTCCTATAGTCGCTGCGGTTCAACACATATGAGAATTCAAACCAAAGAAGGGTAACAATGTTACCACAAGCTAGTTTATTTTATACGAGATGCTGAAAATAATGAGTTAAATCCTACCATTTAAAGGAAAATACATGTTCTAATTTTATCAAAATGACTTCTCTTCCCCACTGTTCTGTTCTCTCAAGTGCAGTTTTGTAGCTTTGCCTTTTGCCTCACAAAGCCCCGGGGCAGGTATTACCTCATAGTTACACGTGCCTTGTTGTTTCTTACAGTTTCATTTTGGATGGAAACACAAATCAATATCAATTATCCTTATTTGATCAATTTTCACTAACCATCCAAGATCCACTCCTGTATTTTTTCAGGGCTACAAAAGTTAAAATTGTTTTATTTCACAATGCTGAATTTGGTGTTTTGATATGCTTTCATATATTTCAGATATAATCGGGACTATCTTTAGTAAAATATTACCTCTGAAAAGAGGGTGCCATTATGCTTAGGGCAGTGCATGTGACATCATTATGATTTTAGTAATAGCAAAGTCTTAAATTTTTAATAGTATTTGTTACGTGCGTTCTATGTGCCAGGATCTGTGCTAAGCGCTGGGGTAGATTCAAGCTAATCAGGTTGGACACAGTCCCTGTCCCACATGGGGCTCACAGACTTAATCCCCATTGTACCGATGAGGTAACTGAGGCAAAGAGAAGCTACTAGACTTGCCCAAGGTCACACGGCAGACAAGTGGCAGAACCCGGATTAGAACCCAGGCCCTTCTTACTTCCAGGCCCATGCTCTATCCACTAAGCTAAGTTATTTATCATGGAATCCCATGAAGTACATTTTAGCAAGCTTCTGCCAATTTCATTTATTTAGATTTGTAATTTGTTTTTGCATTCAAGAGATCAAATGCAAACTAACATTAAGCAAGGTTTCCAAATTCAGTAAGATGGTGGGAAATAGTAAATTCCTACAGCCATCCACAACCCGATTCTTCCCCTTAGTCTGTGCATGAGGTAATGCTATATCCCCCAAGACCCAAAGGAATGAAAAAGTTTTTCTCTACCCTCTCCAGATTCTCCAGTGTGCCCAGCTAATCCTTGCAGCACACACACACACACACACACACACACACACACACCCCGACACAAGGAATCCACAGAGGAATACTTAATGTCTTCCAGGGACATTCAATCTCTGCCTCAGACTTGCCAACACCCTCTGACCATGCCCATTTTCTGGGGCTCTGTGGTAGGAATAGTTATGCCATCAGTGCATAAATTTATGCCACCCACTCTTACCCACCCAGAAGCCTGGGGGTTTAGGGACAAGAGGGAAGAGGAACAGCAAAGAATTGGGCTGAAGATAATGAATTTAAGATGGGTTTCTTTTCAAACAAATTATGCAACTTATTTGATTGAATTGACATTTTTGTCAGGGCCCAAAATACATTGCAAAGAAAATCGAAGTCATTTGTTGAAAATTATACTACTGATTTCCCTATATTAATAACCAGGATTAAAAAGAAAACATTGATTCCCAATGCAATCATTATTCCATTAGTAGACTTTTCCTGATATTTTCTTTTCCATTGTTGTTTTTATCTTATATAATGATGAATCTTGCCTGTCCCTTCTCTGATTTGGTTTGGCTTTTTAGACACTCATAGTATTTTTACAAGTAGATTGATGTTACTGAATAGAGTGGTGTTTAAACACCTAGGAATGTAAACGATTCTCAGAAGGAAACTGTTAGAAAATTGATTTTATCTGTTCAAATCACAGACTAAATTAGCCAGTTTATTTTCCTGTTACTATCCAGGTTGACTAACTAGATGATCCCAGATAATTAGGCTCACCGCTGCTGTTATTAGCTAGTTCTGGTCCAACAGTCCAGAGCAAACATGACATTAAATTATGAAAAAAACAAAATGAAGAACTAGTTCTCAAGATCTAACCTGATCAGAAACATGCAATCCCTTCTGAGAGATCTGGAATCCATCCTGGATGAGATTCTGGGTCAGTCTAGCTAGCGTGGCAAGGACCGTGGAGCTGGATAGGGGAATCAGGCAATGCTTTCCCCCTCCTTTCCCCTGCCCCTTGTACCTGCATTATTCCAGGCCTCCATTTTCCTTTGGCTCTGTTGACCTGGCCAACTTTGTTCCACATTCAAAAGCAAATTGTGAGGTCTCTGAAAGGCTCAGTGCTTCCCGAAAAGGCACTTCAAGGCCAGGCTTCTGCTAACATGCTAACCATTCTGAAATAAATCAGTAGCATAACAGAAACCCTGTGGGCATATCCCCTACCACATGGAAAGGCATTTAAGTAGTCATCGACATTGACATTTGGGCTGCAGTTTATCTTTCTCGTTGTCCCACCTCGTGTGCCAAGAAGGCTAGAACAGCATCCAGTTCCCTCCTGTGCTAAGAATTCCAAGCAATAGAAGCCTAACCCAGAGGGAGGAGGAATTATTCTGGGCCAGGTCTGCTGCCTGTAACTGTTGAAAAATTAAGGGATGAAGTTTAACGTCAGGACTCTTCATTGTTATTATCCACACCACTTTTGTCCTAGAGAATACAGTGAGGGCCTGGGAGTCAGAAGGACCTGGGTTCTAATCCTGCTCCACCGCTTGTCTGCCCTGTGACCTTGGGCAAGTCACTTCACTTCTTTGCACCTCAGTTTTCTCATCTGTAAAATGGGGACTTAAGACTGTCAGCCCTATGTGGGACAGGGACTGTGTCCTACCTGATTATCTTGCATCTACCCCAGCGTTTAGAACAGTGCCTGGTGCATAGTAAGCGCTAAACAAATACCACAAATATTATTATTAGCATTACTAGAAAGCCACAAGCCTCCCAAAAATACAAAGTTTGAAAAGTAATAATAATAATAATGATGGCATTTGTTAAGCACTTACTGTGCGCCAGGCACTGTTCTAAGTGCTGAATTATTTCCTTAGTAGTGGCTTCTGTAAATATAAAGAACAACTAGAAGCAAGGCCTGGTGAAAAGAGCATGGGCCTAAGAATGGTGACTGACACATAGAAAGTGCTTAAAATAAGATGATAAAGAAATAATAAATGATTGGAAAATCACTAATATGACAAATGGAAATTTTACAGGCAGGAATGAAGACTGAAAAGACCAACAGCAATAATGCCACAGTAATACACAAGAACCAAAACTGAATCCTAGTGTCTTTGAAGGAGGCATCCCATCAGCATGGGAGACTCCAGAGAGTGGTTCACTGTTGCACTGCTGCCACTTCATTTTCCCACCCTGCACTCCCAAGTCTTAAATAGGTTGAAGGAAAATCCTGCCTTGACACCTCTGAGTTGAGCCTCAGAGGGAGAGTGTGGACATTTCTTCTCTCAATCGATGAATCCCTGAACTCTTGTAGGCTCTCCAGGAGAATCTTGGGTCCTACCCTTTCATTACAGAGGGACTTGAGGCCACTTGAGAGGTGGGACTTGAAGATGTGCCTTGTAAAAAAAGCATTACAGCCCCCTCTAGAACTGGACAGAGACCCTGAGTACTGCGACAGAGCCCATTTTCAGCAGTTATAGGCTACAGCGTGGCTCAATGGAAAGAGCACGGGCTTGGGAGTCAGAGGTCATGGGTTCAAATCCTGGCTCTGCCACTTGTCAGCTGCGTGACTTCAGACAAGTCACTTAACTTCTTTGGGCCTCAGTGACCTCATCTGTAAAATAGGGATTGAGACTGTGAGCCCCCCGTGGGACAACCTGATCACCTTGTAACCTCCCCAGCGCTTAGAACAGTGCTTTGCACATAGTAAGCACTTAATAAATGCCATAATAATAATAATAATAATTACTGTCAATAGTAATTAGGCCCAGTAATAAAATACCCACTCTTATGAATGGTCCACCATTCTCAACTCCACAGAAATACATACACAGAGAAGCAGCATGGCATGGTGGCTAGAGCACGGGCCTGGGTGACAGAAGGTACAACTGGGTTCTATTCCCAGCTACTCATCATGTCTGCTGTGTGACCTTGGTCTAGTCACTTCACTTCTTCGTGCCTCAGTTACCTCATCTGTAAAATGGGAGCTGAGACTGTGAGCCCCACGTAGAACAGGGTCTGTGTCTTACTCAATTTGTTTGTAACCACCGCAGTGCTCAGTACAGTGCCTGGAACATCATAAGCACTTAACAAATACCATTATTCTCATTCTTATTCTACAATCCCAAGAAGTTACATTTTTCTGGCTGCCTCATTCCCTAATTTATTTTGCAACAATGAAGCAACGAAATCAGTAAGTGGAGGTGGAACGGTTGGAACAGTGGAAGAGCCAAATTTTGTTTTGCCAATTGCTTGCCAACAAATGGACTGCATCCAGAATTTTTTGACAGAAGCTAAATTGCGGAGGCAGAGTTGCAATCGTAGGCACCTTTTCAGGAAGGAATTCACTCCTAGAAATTTCAAACTCTATGGCCTGATAGAATATAACATTTTATTTTAGGAAAAAATTCTCTGTTAGAATACGGGCTAAAATCTGTGCCAACGAGGACAGATGGTGAAGGGTAAAACAGAGAATTTTAAAGATTCTGTTAAGAAGAGACCATTTCCAATATAACAATGCTCAAAAGTTTAAAGTTAAGGAAGAAAGTGCCATTCAAATAACTCAAGTGAAACAGTGTTCTGGGGAACTTCAGGGAGTTATTTTTTGTGGTGGGATATCATTTTAATTTTCCACAACCACAGTGGTCCCTGAGAGAAATGGACCCTGGGTTATCTTTCAGAATTAAAAAAATAATAGAGGATTACTCAAGACAGTCAAAATTGCATTCTATTGCATAGAATGGATCAAGGAGCATTCTGTCTGTGGGTCTTGAAATTTCCGTGTTCTTTTAACGCAATGACTAAATCACAAACAACTAAAGCAATCTTCTCTGAGGAAAACAACAAGAGTATTCTGAAGTTCCACTTAAAATTGTGATCACAACCGTCTCCAAGAACGACAGTTTGGATGGTTTAATGTGGGCCTCTTTTCAGCTGCCCCCTCTTGAAATCACGGGTCCACTGAGAAATGCTAGAAGTCTTTAGTCTCTTGGCAAATTCAGGGGATCTATTATCACGAAATAGCAAGTCCTTTAAAGTAGAACAGGAAAAAAAATCACATTAAGGTCATTTACCTCGAAGAGATTTGCATTTATGAAACACTGAGGTCCCTTCACGTTTAGAAGATTCTCCAAAGTTATCATATCCTTAGAAAGAAGAACGTTTGCATTTCTGATAAGGGTAAGGTGTGAACTGACGGTCTCAGTCTTTGCGGTTCCTATTTAAAGGCAACAGGATGCAGAAAGGAATGCAACAGTAAAGTGACTTACAGTTTACAATTCTGTTGTCGTGTGGAGGCTTGCAGTAGTCATGGACAAAATACTGTGAAGAATATGTGGCTCAATATTATACAGCAATATCGAACTTTGCAACTGCTTATGCATAATTAACAGCTTGGGATTAGCCAGCTCTTGTGCCCGACTTTATAGAGTAATAAAAAATTAAACTCAAAATACAGACTCCTAGGTAACTGGAGCCATTGTACAAGTCTACCTTCCTTAGCTGGCTTATTATTTCCTGGAGCTGTGGCTGGCATCCTGTAGGAACACATATTTTTGCATACATTTTGTTTATGTGCGAGCCTTGGCATTTTAGCCCTCTCCTGCTGAGGCCCCTTCATACCATATGCTTCTGTTTTTCTTCATTGTGTGATGTGATCTCTTTTGACTGTTACATGCACGTGAAAGGACAGTGGGCTTTTGGGGGAGAAGAAGCCATGATTTAAGAGAGTACATGTCAGTTGGCCTTCAGCCGTTTGGAGCTGATTGGATCTGACAAGTGTTGTAGCTACTCATCGTAATGGATGTCTCTGCTTTAGCTGAGGAGAGGTGAAAAGGATGTAATTCCCAGTGAAAGAAAGCAACATGAACTATTATTTAATTACTGCCTAATATAAAACTCTCTAGGAATCCCTTGTTGATTTATAGACTGCTTCTTCTTCCTTTATTAATGAACAATCTAGGCATTTAATGCAATACAGTTAGCCACACCTATTACTGATGGGGGCTTGCTAAAAAAAACCTACCTAGATATGTCTTAAAAATACACATTCTCAACACTTTTGAATGTTTAGCCTCTGCAAGAATATTGCCACCCTTTTCATTTCTGACTTCAGTTTAAGGTTTATCCAGTTCATTGACCATCCTCGATCACTCCCCAAAAAGACTCACAACTTGATCTCCTCCTGCATGGATTTATGAAATCAACAGATAGTCTGAACTACTTCCCTCTGACTCTAACGTCTATGGTTCACAGAAAATGGAAGGAAAGAGTTTTTCTTATTGTGTAAAGACGACAGCTGCTTATACATGTGCATTTGTCAGTAACACACTTTTGGACAGGATACCTGGATACCCAAGCTCAAGAGTGACCTACCGTCTTACATGGGGGAAGTACAGTTTATGTTTAAAATGAGAAGGATCAAGATCCATGCTTTATTGATGTAATGCACAGGTTCGTTTGCTAATTATCTGTTACAGATACCTGGATTTTGGTTTTACTATCTGAAAAAGTAAGCAAAGTTCTGGAAAGCAATATTTTTCAGTAAGCAATTGGCCTGTATTTATGAATTTTTTATTACAGACATATTTATAAATAGATTATGGTAAGAATACAAGATTTATGCCATAGATGTTTATATGTTAAATATTCCTAAATGGCATTGCTGTAGATTTTTAGGTTAAAGAGAACAGGAACTCTAAAAGTGAGGAACAGAAAAACTCTCATCATGGAGGTTAGGGAAGGCAACATATTTTGCCCAATTTATTAAAAAGATTTATAAAGTAGCCACTTTGCTTAACCGCTGATACTGTTCATACCCTCAAATCCACTTATCCCTCGAGGTCAGTGTTTTCACCATCTTGTTCTAAATTCTTTGCAGGTATTTCAAGGGGCCATTCCTAGCATGAAAATACTGTGTTATACACTTTGTTCGGTGTCTGTATACTTTTGTATTTCACCCTGAAGGGCAGTTCAAGTAAATGAGGTCTTTTCTTTAAACTGTCCATTTGATTTTTAGTCCAGTCAAGTTTTCGGGATTGTGTCTGAGATGCTAGAAACATCTGAGGTTTTGAATGTGATCCGGAAGTGATTTGTTTTGCGAATGTTCCAATCCTTATGACCATATTTGAAACATTTCTGACCCCTGCAAAATTCACAGCTGCCATAATTCTCTTGGAAAGGCAGAAAGGAAAAGGTGAGCCATGGGAAATGTCGGCAATTAACTCTTTGCTCAATTGTTTGAAATAATGTTTGACTAGAAACCTAAAGCCCTTTCAGTCAGGTTCTCTAAGGCTTTATCTCCAGAGACAAAATGAAGTTGAAAGTTGAGTTATTTCCCTGGACAGGTGATCAATATAGCCAGCTAATATGGAATCTTCAGGACTAAAATTAAACAACCCCCGAAAAGATCCTGTCTCCTCAGTGGTAGGGGCCTTTGGCAGAGACGGGCCAAAT
This sequence comes from Tachyglossus aculeatus, assembly GCF_015852505.1. NCBI lineage: Eukaryota > Metazoa > Chordata > Mammalia > Monotremata > Tachyglossidae > Tachyglossus > Tachyglossus aculeatus. Next base: position 10,293,649 of record NC_052098.1, read on the forward strand.
AATTCCCTCTACTCCCTATTTCTCTTTGCATGTACCCACACAGCCTGAGTCTTTGCAAATTGTTACAGGACAGGAAGGTGAGGCACTTCATCATCATCAATGGTACCTATTGAGCACTTACTGTGTGCAGAGCATTGTACTAAGAGCTTGGGAGAGTACAATGCAACAGAGTTGGTAGGCACATTCCCTGCCCCCAACAAGCTTATTTCATGGTTGAACAATGGAAAACATTCATTCATTCAATCGCATTTATTGAGCACTTACTGTGTGCAGAGCACTGTGCTAAGCACTTGGGAAGTACAAGTTGGCAACATATAGAGACGGTTCCTACCCAACAGCAGGCTGACATTCGTGGCTTGGGCTGAATTCAGCTTGGAATCTGTGGATTCTAAAACTTGATGGCAGTCTCAGTGAAGGAAAAAAAAAAAGAAACCAACAACAACAAAAAATAAACAGGAAAAAGTTTCCACAAAATCCCCATCAACTAAAATTTCCATTTTCCATGGTGCTCTGAGAATAAAAAAAAATGCTTTCTCCCGGCTATATTCAATTATGCATGGTCTAAATTCACCCATACAGTACAGTATGGAATAAACCTACAGTCACTAGAGTTGTGTATGAACACATTTCTGAAACACTGTGAACTGACAATGCAAATACTTTCAGATTTGGAGTACATTAAGCAACATCCACTTGTCCATATGTATACAATGTTTGTGCTTCTTTGTCTTTTAAAGGATTATGTAGAGAAATTTTACAAGAAGGATTAGTCTTTTCCTTGTTCATCTGAATGCAGGTTTTCATTGACCATAAGGTACTGATATTGTAGTGTGGAACTAACAAAATGCTACTAAGTCGGAAAATGTCAATATATAAGTAATAGAAAATAAGACGGTGTGGCTTCACTTTCAAGGTGTGAGGTCTTAAAAATTGGTTGGAAATAATATTAAAATACAAGACTATTTTCAATACAATCTATCCTCCCCTTTAACTGTGTTTTTAATATGATTTATGGGATTATGCATGCTTAAAGGAAGAGTGAATAATGAAATTTTCCTCTGAAGAAGGGTATAACGGCACTGCACGTAAAGCATAGCAAGGAATTGAAAGTCAGGTGTTCACAGATCACTGGAAAACAAACTCCCAAAGTGTCTCCATTTTTTCAACAGAAAGGGACTAATTGTGCTTTGGTCCATTCTGGAAAGGAAAAATCAAGTGAATAACCACCAACTCTTGGCAGAAAGGGATATCACAAATACAGATTCATCAGAATTTCATATATAGAAAACCTGGTGGCATCATGATTCAAAGTGATAACATCTCGGGGAGTTAGAAATTGCTTACACTTAATATCGATTGAGTATTCTGACCCAAAAGGTTCAAAGTATGGGATCAAAACTAGTTACTGGATACCAAAGAATTTCATCATGCTTCTTTCCAAACGAAGTTGTGAACATCACTGATCTCTTTGGAAAACTACCGACAGCTCATCCCACGTTTAAAATGATGCAATTTGGAAGACCTCGAAGGGGTTTGTGCTGATGAATCTTTAATTGCCAGAGCCGCCTCTGTGCGGTACCTAGCACATATTATTAGTCTTCTTTACCTAGAGATAAATTAAAATATGTAAACCATGAGAGCAGACTATTTGGGCTATGACTTTGATTCCAAATATTAAAGAAGAATGGTGAGGAGAAAAAGAATTTAGGCCTTCCAACTCCAATGAGGACAGTAAACTGCCTGTTCTGATAGATAAAGATATTGGGTAGCTGCCATTTCCCTCTCTTTCTCATTCTAAAAAGGAAACATCATGACTAGAGAATTGCGGAGAGACTTTCTCCAGCTGCTCACCAGGTATTCTGTGTCAAAAGGAGTGTGGGGGCAATTAGCACATATTGAGAGATTTTCACAGCCACTATATTGGAGAGTTGGAAGATCCAGTTTGGGCTTTGCAGGCTGTAACCTACCACGTGCTGCAAGATAAGTGAAAGGCTGGATCACAAATCCAGAAAGAAAACCTCTGAGGTTTACAAACCACTTTTCTTAATCATCAAACATAGTGGGGTAGTATTCTCACCTCATTTGTGGGTCCACTCACACTCCAAACAGATCTGAAACTATTACAACGCATGGCAGTTGGTCGATAGTGTGGAAAAACCTCATTTACTGACTGGCCAGACAGTTTTAAAGCCTTCAGATTTTTCTAAGTCTAGGTTATTAACTGTCTGACTGTAATCACATCTTCACCATAGGGAGCTTCAAAAGCTTTTCATTTGCATTGAATCAGTTGCCTTCCTCCCTGTCTTTTTTCCCCCTGGAAATAAGCTTAAATAATTCAACAAACTGCACACATGGCTAGTGATTATTGAACCATTCTGAAACACTCGAGGCAAATGGACCATTATGTAGCGGGAATTAAAACTTTCCTTGCAATCACTGGGAGGAGATATATTTATATACATATATGTGTGTGTGTGTGTGTGTGTGTGTGCATATATATATGGATACATATGCAATGCATACACATATACATGCAATATATTTATCTTTGGTTCATATATAGCAGTTCCCTTTCTTTTGAAACAATGTGTACATCTGTAATTGTAAAACCATAGGCTCTGATATCCTATTTGAGAGGTAATCTATTCATGCCAACATTCACTCTGTGAGAAAATTGTTTCAAATTCCTCTGCTTGTGTATGGGGATTTAAGGTACATTAGGACAATATAATACAGAAGAGAAAAACAAAAAAGGAATACAAATACATAAAGTATATTCATTGGTTCCATTTTGTACTGCTTAATGCAAAATGTGTTTAGTAGGTAAATGATTGGTATATGCTGCATTTATATTTATAGATATTGCTTTCATATTTCTAATAACTATACTTAAAACACAAATATGTATATATGTTCCTGTGACCCCACACAAAATCTGTGTATGATCATTCAAACTCTGAATTAAGCACAATAATTTTGGAAATGTTATCTCTTAGATGCCTAAGAATAAATATGAACAGTTACAAACATTCATATAATTCTATCATATCTATAATTCTATTTATTTATATTTATGCTATTGATGCCTGTTTACTTGTTTTGATGTCTGTCTCCCCCCTTCTAGACTGTGAGCCCTTTGTGGGAAGGGATTGTCTCTCCTTGTTGCTGAATTCTACTTTCCAAGTGCTTAGTACAAAGCTCTGCACACAGTAAGCCCTCAATAAATATGACTGAATGAATAATAGAGCCCTAAGATTAAAGCTACATGCCAATATTTAGAACCCCTTCCCCCCCTCAAAAAAAAAAGCCCCTCCAAAATGCTTCCTCAATGGTGTAAATAACTCTGGGTTCGACATATTGTGATTAAACTATCATAAATGAATAAAACAAACAAGAGTCAGAGAGCAACTTACTACTTTGGGGGAGCATACAATTCTCACTGAAAATATGGAACAACAATCCAAAGTGAAAACTTAGCAGGAAAGGATGGCAACTCTCTTGAAACTAAAAATCATAGTCAAAGAGTAGTGCAATCCCATGTAGAGTGTGGGAAAATAACTTTCATTTTCATTACTATTGACCATACTTTGTTCCACATAAATAAATATGATTTAATTTTTTTAAGTGTGCATTGTTGTTGAGATATTGAAATTGTTGAAATCTGCCACATTGTTTCCATAGCGAATATGTTGCAATACTGTGAACTATGCATCTCAAACTCTACAGTAATGTTATTCAAGGTTCACTAAGTCACACCATGGGAAATCTGATAATGAAAGACAATTTAGGATGCTAGTGGAAGAAAAAAATCATCCAGTCTCATTTGTTACTCAATATTTTCACACTATGTGTTTTATAGTGAATCAGATTACGTTGTGCAATCTCGAGATGGAGTTGTGAGATGGCTCATTATAATCTTGGTTCAGTTGCTAATAATCAATCAATGGTATTTATTGAGTGCTTATGGTGTGCAGAGCATTGTACTAAGTGCTTGGGAGAGTGCAATGCAACAGAGCTGGGAGACATGTTCCCTGCCCACAATAATCTACAGAGGTTGGGCCTCCAATTCCCTCCATCTCTAAGTAGACTTGTGCAATGTATACCTGGGGAGTACAGCAGGATGACGGAAAGAGCTGCTTCCTCCTCTACTTCCTTGGTGTTGAAGAGAAAAATCGAGATGATGGTTCCTGTTGACTTGACCAATATGCTTGCATTTTCGCAACTACTTTTGTCAGTAGGAATTCTTAGCATTTAACTGGGATCCTGAAGATTTTAAAGGTGAAACACCGGGAATAAGCTGAGAGGGACATGTCTTTGCACTTGCTCAGACAGAACAATTAGGAAATGAAAAATCTTATTGGTGACCTGGGAAGAGAACTGAAACTTGTCACTCTTTCTGACACTGGGACTCAGAGCTCATCTATTGTGGTGATTTCAAAGCTTTTTAGGAGGATTTTGCTCTGGTTCTTTTCTGTTCAGTCCTGAGGAATGATGGCAAATGGAATCATGTAAGTATAGAGAGGTTCTTATTCAAATCAACACCCCTGTAGAGGGTTGGAATCTGAAATTTAATTGAAAGGAATTGAAATGCAGCTCCAAAAGTTACAATCTCTAGCCATCCTTTTATTGGTATTCATTTAGTCTAATGTCCATAATGGATGACTAGAATAAAAGATTAGGATATAGAAGGAGTGGTTAGGGATGTTGGATGGTAAATCCATAACCATGGATGGTAATCATCACATGGTTCTTTCGAATCAACTGTTTGCCTCAGTCAGAGACTGAAAACTGGACTAGATGGGCCAATTCTTTTGCTATTATGGGACTTTAGAGTTTAGGCAGGGAGAGGAGCAGGAAGGAAGGAATATCCTAATGGGTGGGGTGCTTTGAACCATCCACATCTTCAACCAGTCTCCAAACTACCACGAACTTGAGTTACTATGTGGCAAACAGGAGTAGCAAGACAGTCTGTGGTTATGGATTAGATCAAGCTCTGTGAGACCTCACCAATGCAGGAAAAAGAGGAGGTTAAAATGGGATGACATATGGTTCTACATTTTACACAGGCATGTGTAATTTTGTCTTTCTGGCACAATTTTTCAAGCGGATGGAACCCACAGAAGACAAACTCTGCTTTTGTTCTTATACCAGTTCACCTATCAACTAATCAATGGGCATTTAGCAGCTACTAAGGGAAGAGCCCTGTACTAGGTGCCGTGGTACAGTAGAAAAGAGATAGAAGACATGATCTGTACACATATGACACATTTGCTTCTTCACCCGCTTTCATAGCTGTAAAATGGAATTTAAACCTAATACTTCAAGTAGGAATGTATAGGTTCTGCAAAATAAATCAATTCATCATATTTATTAAGCACTTACTGTGTGCAGAGCACTGTACTAAGAGCTTGGGTGAGTACAATGAGCCCACAATGAGCTTACAGTCTAGAGGGAGAGAAAGACAATAAAATAAATTATGGACATATATACATATATACATAAGTGCTGTGGGGCTGAGGATGGAGTGAATAAAGGGTATAAATCCAAGTGCAAGGTTATCACATAAGGGAGAGAGTAGGGGAAATGAGGTTTTAGGGAAAGTCTCTTGGAGATGTGCTTTTAATAATGTTTGTCCATTTATTTGCAGAATTTTTATGATATTCTTGTAAAAATGCACTCATTCCATGCAAACTCTCTAGCACCAACATCACTTCATTCATTCATTCATTCATTCATTCATTCAATCAATCATACTTATTGAGTGCTTACTGTATGCAGAGCACTGTACTAAGCTCTTAGGAAGTACAAATAGGCAACATATAGAGACGGTCCCTACCCAACATCAGGCTCACAGTCTAGAAGGAACTTCTAGACTTCTAAAAGGGACTTCTCACAGTCTTAAAGGTGTTGAGCAATTAAAATTCTGGTCTGAAAATTCAAGCAAAGTTAAGAACCTTGAACTGGCAATTTTGGTCAGGCCAATCTATCGGGAATACTAGTCCAAGAGTACCACACACTCAGTTTACCCTGCAACCCTAGCATGGAGTCCAAGAGTGTTACATGCTGGAGAGGACTCTGAGTTACTTACTCCTTCCATTTGCATTCCCCATTCAGATTTGAGTTTTATAATTTGCTTATGCCACTTCATAAAGAACAGATAAATCAGATTAAAGGTAAATCCTGGCTGATTAATTACTTTTTAACCAAAGCAGGATTGTGGGGCTTTCAATTCTAAAGTCAGCTTCCTTGGTCTCACTTCCTGTCATCATCTGTCAGATTAGATTTCATTACTAGGCCATTCATTTCAGAGATAATACATCTTTCCAGTTCATAAGAGATGCCATGGCAAAGCTTTTCTCTCTCCAAAAAATATAATTACAAAAAAAAACCCCTGAAAGAGTAGCCCTCCCAATTCCTAGTTAATGGTGCCGTTATTTTTGTAAATCCCCAATAATAGTAGAGAGGTTAGTTCCATCTTAACATGTTTTGGTATTCAACATGTTTCTCCACATTCATTTAAAGTAGCATTATTCTTATCTTCTGCTTCAGAGGCACAAGGTCTCTCTGCTCTCTTTCCCTGGGAAAAATCTTAAACCAAGGAACAAATGTAAAAAGTGACATGTTCTCACCTGGAATATATTAAAGAAAACTATGCAAAAAATAAAGAGTTGAAGGGTTAGAATACACACAAAGAGCAACATGGGGACCATAAAATCAAAACATCAGCTACTTTATTTAAAAGAGAACGTGGGTCTTATTTGAAAATATTGTCGCTCCTTGTAATTCCAGGAACTTCTCATATCTTGAACCTTTTGAATGGATGGGACCAAATTATTTCGAAGTTAAAAAGGAGATGAAGATATATTGCTGCAGTGAATAACTGACTATGGGCAAAATAAGTGTCCCACTGAATTGTTGCTACAAATGAATGAATTAAACTACATTTTAAAAGATCTTTGGAACTGAGCCCTTTTCAGGATGGCACCTGCGGAGTTTCCAGTACTCTACCAGTCTCGGCTACAGGAGGGAGAGTCAAGCAGAGGCATACCCATTCCAATCCTAGCTTGGGCATGGCTAGTGGGTGGAAGGCAATCCGCTAAAAGTCAAAACTCACCTGTGCTGGGGAGCAGCAGCATGGGAGAGAGCCGAGGGTGGAGACTCAAGTTTACTGTGTAAAAGAAGGCAATGGTAAACCACTTCTGTATTTTTACCAAGAAAACTCAATGGATTCACTACTAGAGTGATTGCAGGTAGAGGTGGGGTGTCCTGGGAAAGATGTGTCCAAGGAGTCGCCAAAGGTTGGAAATGACTCGGCAGCATAAGACAAGACAAGGGAACTGAGGGAAGGGATCGTGTTTACCAAATCTGTTGTACTCTCCCCAGCAGTTAGCAGAGTGCTCTATACTCAGAAAGAGCTCAGTAAATACCATTGATTGAATAAGGGGAGGCAAATTGCTCTTTCTATTCTTTTGGTGGTTTTAGTAAACCAAGGAACTCACTTTTTCTCAGACCCTTTCTGGATGTTGAATGACAAGTCCCAAAACTTGGCTAAAGAGGATTTCTGGACCAAATGGAAAACTGGTCAACATCCTGAAAATAGCCTAGTATTAAGTGAATATCTCTTCCAGTTTCCAAGATAAGGGTTGGATGAAGGTCTGTTAAAGATATGACATTCTTATGACTTGGTCAAATCAAAATCCTAAGATATCTCATTTGTACCTTTGAAGGTAGAAAAATCAGAAAGGGAGAGTGAAAAAAAATGAGTTTAAGGAAGGGAGGAAAGGAGAAAGGAAGGATACAAAGATCTACTATTTAACTCAAAAGGCCAAATGAAATAATTTTCATAAGACAAGTAGAATATCTATGAGATAGAGAATGGGGAAAGATGAGGCTTGTTTTGTGTCCTTAACCTGGTAACATTTAAGCAATGCTCCATGCTGCCCAAAATTATGCAGGACACCTGGGAGTACCGCATTATTCTGGGATGATGGAATAATTTTATAAACATGCATCTTGTTGCATGGCACAATAGAAAAAATGGAAGCACTTCACTCTTTTAATAATGGGACAAGTAAAAAAGACTTTTTTGCCATGTTGTGAGCAGAATAATTTGTGTAATAAGCAATTTGAGTTTGTTAGACGGCGAACATGTTTAAATCAGGACAATAATTCTTATGGCACAAGGACTACCAAATTAGTTATTCAGCAAATGGTTGCCTGATAGCACTCTAGGGGCCTGATTTTTCATTTATTTTCAGCGTGCACCTGTTTAGCTGCTAAGTCTCCTATCCGCTCATATTCTATTTTCCTCCCTTTATTTTATATTCTTGAACTGCACCATTCAAAAGGACTGCACACACAGCAAAATTATAGATTAGAGAAGTACTGGTGAGAAAAAATGTTGACAAGAAAAATGAAGGCAAAAGAAAGGTAGTTGGGAACGCAGCAAGTGTAATGCTGGGGCTGAGCCACAATCCTGGCTCACCCCCGGCCACCCGATCCACGTCCTCCCCCTGGCCTGGAATGCCCTCCTTCCACACATCCACCAAGCTAGCTCTCTTTCTCCCTTCAAAGCCTTATTGAGAGCTCACCTCCTCCAGGAGGCCTTCCCAGACTGAGCCCCCTCCTTCCTCTCCTCCGCCCCCTCCCCATCCTCCCCACCTTACCTTCTTCCCCTCCCCACAGCACCTGTATATATGTATATATGTTTGTGCATATTTATTACTCTATTTATTTTACTTGTACATATTTATTCTATTTATTTTATTTTGTTAATATGTTTTGTTTTGTTGTCTGTCTCCCCCTTCTAGACTGTGAGCCCACTGTTGGGTAGGGACCGTCTCTATATGTTGCCAACTTGTACTTCACAAGAGCTTAGTACAGTGCTCTGCACACAGTAAGCGCTCAATAAATATGATTGAATGAATGAATGCTTACATTCTCATTGGTAGAAAAGAACAATCCCTTCAGAAGAGTAATATACGTAAGTCTGGGATGAGAACAATTAACAATTCTCAATAAACACTACCAAAGATTTGAGGTGTTTGTCAGGAGTCATTTTATTTACTGAACTTTGAACATAAAAAAGAAGACTGATGATGCTCTACAGACGAACATTAGAAATAACAATCTAGATCAGACCAGTGACTCACCCAAGGCAGCATTTGACTTAAAATGTGGCACCTAAATCATGATCAGAGGAAGAGAATAATGATTGAGCTTCTTGACAACCAATCTGTGGGCACAGCACCTCTACACTGGGCCCATTGTTGGGTAGGGACCATCTCTATATGTTTCCAATTTGTACTTCCCAAGGGCTTAGTGCAGTGCTCTGCACACAGTAAACACTCAATAAATAAGATTGAATGAATGAAGGTAATGTATCATATCAGAAATTCAAGCTAACTCAGTCAAATATAAACCCTAGGTACCACAAAAGCAGAAAGACGAAAAAGCATTTTCGACAACAAGCTCAACCTGCATCTAATCGGTCACCTGGTTTGGGACACTACTTTAGAAACATTACAAAGGTTCCTGAAACTTTGGGTGCTCAAGCAAATCAATCAATGGTATTTATTGCGGGTTTATTATGTGTAGTACACTGTACTAAGCACTTAATCCACAATTCTTGCAGCATTGTTGCATGGATGTGGAAGTATTTCCTCTCACAGTCCCCTTAGCTCAACAGAGCACAGGACTTCCTGTGCATTTGATTTGTAAACCTCATAGCCTGCTCACAGAAAGATTACCATTGAGATTTTGCATCTTCTAAAGCTTTCAAGTTTAGATAAACTTTATATCAGTAAGCAGAGGTTTAAATATTTATCCTCTTCACCCAGCAATAACAGATCATTTTTGCCTTTAGAGCATAACAAAGCATAATTGGAAACGTAGATTAAGGACGAGCAAGTTGAGAAGACCAAAATAAAGAAAGGAAATATCGGATTTTCAATCCAATTTTGTGCTCTGCCACAGGCTCGCTGAGTGACCTATGGCAAGTAATGAATTTATTATGATTGTAACTTTTTCGCTATATATTGCTAAATGATATTTTCAATACTTTGGAGTTAATTTTGCATACTTTCCCCTCATTTCTATGTTAGTGAAAACATTATTGCTTTCACCACAGTTAACTCAGAAATAACTAGGAATATTTTGCATAACTTTCAACATCTACCTTGAAGATTTAATGGCAAGGCATTCTTATTCAAAAAGTAATGGATTGAATTGCAATGAACTACGGGCATGGAAAGAGAGTCACCTCCATGCCCTGTCCACTGAGCTGTGGGCTGCCTGAGAATTTCTCCCTGGAATTTCCCAGGAAAAATACTTGTGGATTAGGAGAGGTGAGCTGACAATTTATCCCAGTCGTATGACCACTCCGGCACCTACCCTCAGTCTCTGTGCCACCTCTCCCAATCTCCATCTAGTCTCCAACCTGTTCAAATCTCAGAAAGCCATGATACTTTCCCCAGTTCTGCTTCTGAATTACTTTTTGTAGATCACCAGCCTGGTCAGTGGAATAGGGCAACAATTTGTCATGGCACCCTAGCAGAGTGAATGATTTTACAAGAGGGAAAAACATCTTAAAATACAAATTTCCATTCAATTGCTCCCATCCCACTGAGTTGTTCATGGGGAATCCCACAGATAGCTATGCTTCCGCAATTCTAATTTCATCTATAATGAGGCCATTGGTGCCCAATGCACCCAGTTCTAAGAAGCAGAGGTTTAATTCTCTCAGAACCCCATGTTCAGGGAAGCTCACACTGTAGTACTTTACCACTTGACCAGTGCTGCGTGCACGCACACACACAAAACAATTTTTTTCCGACACTGTGATGCTCTCAGTCCAGGAAGACATACGTTGTCTGACAATTCCCTCATTCTGACGTCTTGTTCTATCCAAAGCTTGAAGTGATAACATATGCTCTGGCAGAACTGAGTGTATTTTTGAATAAACTGGGGTACTTTCAAATGACAATTTTCAAGCATCATATTTGTTAATAAAAAGTGAATTTCTCTTGAAGGTTTAAACAATCTTAGAATTAAAGGAATTCATTTTGTCAATGGTAACTTGCTGGGGCAAGGACAGTGTACCATTTAGCACTTAGAAAATCGTTGGCATAATGATAACTTTACTATTGTCTAATATTAAAATGATAATGATAACTAGGGCTCAAATAGGTAGACATCTTTCAGTGTTCCAATCCAGAATATTTCATTTAGCTAGAATACAATGCTGGCTGGCTGAAGAAAGAGGTGCTGGGGAAATAAATCCATGGAGTTAGAAGGAGATCCTGTGCTTGCTTTCTTTACCACAAAAGCCCTGACAATGAAACAATAATAAATGGTGTTAATGGAGCTTCATTTTCTGATTAAAATCCACAAAAATGCACTCTAATGGGTGTTGTTATTGTGAATTGGTTCAGAATTTTTACTCCTTATTGCTAAGAGGCATCCTGTGTTCTGTCTGCATGTGCATTTTAGTCCGTCTACCAATTTAAAACCAAGCAATAGTCCTTGAGAAACTATTAGATTTTAAACATCATTATGAAGCCATTCTCTATCACAAAGGGGCATTGCATGTCTTCAATAACAGGCAGGTACATACCAGCTCTCTCCATCGTATCATTTGTTGTTGTTTAAATATGGTGCCATTTGAAATGACTCAAACCAAGTTGATAATGTATAAAGGTGACTTTAAAAGGTAATAAAATAAACTAACTGAATAAAAACAAATGTCTCCTCTGTATTAAACTTCCCTAAGACTGCAAAGGGATGTGTTACAATCTCTTTCCACTGCCCTATGAATGAAAATAGTTCAGTCATTCAAGTACTTTAGCTTTATCAGTTCACTAACAATAGATAAAATAAAAAAACATTATAGTGTTATCAGATTTGGATGTTTTTCCTTCAGATTATCGTCCAACACCTTGTAATTTGACAAAAAAACTCTGGAAAATGAAATGAATTGCCACTGATTTTCTTACCAGTCCATTAATTGATCAGTGGTATTTATTGATTGAAAACCAAGTGAGAAACACTACTAAATGCTTGAGAAAGTACAGATACATCCCCTCTTAAAATATTAAGTCCCCAAATAGTCAAAAAAAAATCAGTAACGGCATCATATAGTGCAACCTTTTGTGATTTTGCTGTATACATGTTTATAGCACCAAAGACGTGTGCACAAAGAAGCAGCGTGGCTCAGTAGAAAGAGCACGGGCTTTGGAGTCAGAGGTTATGGGTTCGAATCCCGGCTCCATCACATATCTGCTGTGTGACCTTGGGCAAGTCACTTAACTTCTCTGAGCCTCAGTTACCTCATCTGTAAAATGGGGATTAAGTCTTTGAGCCCCCACGTGGGACAACCTGATCACCTTGTATCCCCCCCAGTGCTCAGAACAGTGCTTTGCACATAGTAAGCACTTAATAAAAATGCCATTATTGCTTTGATCTTCTTTACAAACATAGGCTGAATTTTTGCCATTTGAACTGAGGTTTGCACTTGCACTGGAGCTGGAATCGGATGGATTTTTCCAAAGGCTTTTATGCACATATTGGTCTAGAAATTCACCCAGGCAGAAAATGGTGAATTTGTAAATGTGCTTTAAAGATCTACAGCCTCATCGAAATGGCACATCAAATTGAAAATCTTCTAAAAAATAGGACATCAAAAGTTTGAATGCCAAAGGTTCAGTCATTTCTCAATTGCATTATTAAATCGGAAACTCCTAGGGGACCCTGTGCTCTGTCTCCAGTGAAGTGTTCTGCACATAGTGGGCACTCAACGAATACTATTGAATAAAAGGAACGTCTGGCTGTTCATACTGCTCCACCGCACTTCCTGAACTGCCATAGTGCAGATATTTAGCAAATCACTTGGCTGGAGCCAATCAGCGGGTTCTTCTCCTCCAAGTGCCAATACTCCAAAAGGCCCTCACTGAGTTTGCTTTGCCCCAAGTAAGCGTTTCATAAATGTTACTACTACTACTACTCAGCGAGTTCCCCAGAAAGGAGAAGAGACAGATGAAAAGTATAAAAGAATAAGCCAAGTTGTCACAGAAGCTAGGAGAGGAGTTGAGCCTTCCAGGGGGAGAAGGAAGGAGCAGGAAAGATGGGAAAAAGCAAGAACAGCTAACTGGGACTCCAGAGAAGTTTGGGAAGGGGAAGCCTCAACAGGATTTGAAATGGGGGAACCACTGAACGAGTAACTCGGGTCATTTGGTGGGTAACTGGGTTCCAGCTATTCACTGAGGAATTGACCGGAATAGGCATTCATTTATTCATTTGAGCAGCAATTCAACTTTTGTTATTTAGATTTTCAAGGATGATCTTTTAAGCTATTGATACTTATCAATCAGTCAATCAGTCATTAGTATTTATTGAATGTTCACTATATGCAAGGCACTATACACTAAGCACTTGGGAAAGTACAACAGAGTTAGTAGATGCAAACTCGGCTCACAAGGAGCTTATAGTATATAGGGAGCAGCTTAAATTAGATTGTCTATTTTCAACAATTAACTGTAAGACCAAAGTCAAACTCTACCCCAATCTCATATTTCTAAATGTCATCTCTCAGTTTTGACTAATGATGGCATGCAGAAAAACATGACAGACTGCTCTCAGCTCCAAAAGAGATGCCAAAACACAACTGTCCTCAACCTAACATAAAGTTGACTTAATTTCCAATTTCCTTGGAGGGTTTATGATATAAAATAATTGAACAGCAGCTTAATGGGAACATTCTTTTTTTATTGAAGAAATCCTGTAGACCACACAATAAATCCTGGGAAAAGGATGGACTTTGGAAACTAGACCAGAGAAAGTTCCGAAACTCTGCTGTATGGAACTCAATCTTCGTAAGATCTTAATGAGCTGTACAGTCTTTTTTTCCCATGTGAAATTCGTGTCATGTTAGGAGCAAACTCTTATGAGATATATATAGATGACCAAAATAATTTCTGCTTCCTCCAAAATAAGTAGAAGACACTGATTCCCAGATATGCACATTTCTCAGACCGAGAGTATGGCCAAAAAGAAAAAGTGCCTTATTCAAGCAGGAAAAAAAAAATCTGCATTACTTAATAGAGCAGGGAACCAATTAAGAACAGTCCCCTATCCAGTTTAATTAGGCTAACTACAGGTAAGGGAATCATATGGTAAAGGCAGGAGCATTAGGTGGTGGAATCTCTGCAGCATCTCTTTCATCTATGACCCTTCCACTGTGACAATGTTAAAAGATATCTAGTACTTGACTTTCACCCTGGATTGTTCTTTTAATGTTAAATCGAAATGAATCCACCCTTTCACATTATCAGAACTTTTAAATTGTAAGCTCCAGGCGTACCCAAAGTGGTAGTGAGAGAAAAAGAAGTGCTTGCTCTGTTCATTTATTCCGAATTAGCACCGGTGACAAGTTATGTCTAAATCTTCATTTCAGCTTCACTAAACTGATATTTTGCACAACCCAGTGCTCCTTTCTTTAAGGATGATAAGAAATTTAAATTTCCCATGTTGTCTGCTTGAGAAATTGAAAGATGCTTCTAAATATAAAGATATTTCTGAAAAGGGAAAGCTGTGAAGCTGAAATCAGTACAACTTTCTCTTTTGTAGGGCTTGTCCAGTTGCAATTTATTTTCACACAGTTCTATTTTTGGGGTTCTGCAAGCACTCTGTAAAAAATGATTTATTAAGTAGTCCTTTTCATTATGCATGTTTAGTCTAGCTGCTAAGCAATAATGGAAATCCACAAGGGGGCAGAAATCTCAAAGAGAGAGAAAAAATGATCTAGCTCAGCAAAGGAGCCGCTATTCATGATGAGAAAATGTAAAAGAAGCCAGTGTGGAAGGTTTGTCTGTTCAGAGAATCTCTTTATGAATGCAGGATAAATCTACACTACTATTTACATCACCACAACAGGCAGAACCTACATTGTATCGTGACTGGGAAATTGAAGGCCAAGGAGGTCATTTGGATTATGGAAAGGGGAAAAAAAGATTATTTGAAAGAACAAGGTGGTGGTGGGGAGGTGTCAGGGGACGACAGCCATGATTATAGTATTTTTCATGTCTCATGCCAAATACTAGCTCCTCTGGCTTTCGGTGCTTTAAAAGAATCTACTCATCTCTCTTTAGTATGACTCCTAATTTAGCAAGAGTGCACTGGGCACAGTGGTAAGGAAGGAAGGAAATTAAGGAGAAAAGTCAACTATGGCAATGGAGTAGCTTTCATACAAGGGTGGAGTCAGATGATGAAGACTGACCTCATTCTGGAAAGACGAAGTCCAAACGGGATCATGACTGAAGTCTACAAAATCATGAGGGAAGTAAATAGGACAAACATTGGATTTTGGTCACCATAACTCACAATGGCAAGGTGAGGGAGGGAGCACCACTGAAGCTGGAAGATGGAGGGTCCATGAGTACACAAGGGAAAACACTTCACGCAGCAGATGGTAAACACAAGAAATTGATTGTAACAGAAAGATCTGCACATCAAAAATATCCCCTCTCATCTCCTCGATCAATCGATCAATCGATGGTATTTGTTGAGCACTTACTATGTACAGAGCATGGTACTAAGCACTTGGCAGAGTATGAAACAACAGAGTTGGCAGACATGTCCCCTGCCCAGAATGAGCTTACAGTCTAGAGGGAGCTTACAAGCAATTGCTCTCATTCTTTGCTCCCTCACTACTATCTTCAACCTCTCTTTCTTTGTTGGCTTCTTCCTCAGTCTTCAAACATGTCCAAGTATCCCCCATGCTTAAAGAATCAGGTCTTGATTCCACTGTTCTCATCTCCCTGATCCCATTCCTAGCCAAAGTTCACCTTTTACAAAGTACTCATCATTTACTGAGTGCTCACCTCCTCCAGGAGGCCTTCCCAGACTGAGCCCCTTCCTTCCTCTCCCCCTCGTCCCCTCTCCATCCCCCCCATCTTACCTCCTTCCCTTCCCTACAGCACCTGTATATATGTATATGTGTTTGTACATATTTATTACTCTACTTATTTATTTATTTATTTTACTTGTACATACCTATTCTACTTATTTTATTTTGTTAGTATGTTTGGTTTTGTTCTCTGTCTCCCCCTTTTAGACTGTGAGCCCACTGTTGGGTAGGGACTGTCTCTATATGTTGCCAACTTGTACTTCCCAAACGCTTAGTACAGTGCTCTGCACACAGTAAGCGCTCAATAAATACGATCGATTAATTGATTGATTGATTTACACCCATCACCTTCTCTCCCTCTCCACCAACTCTCTTTTTGACCAGCTGCAATCAAGCTTTCGATAACTGTCCCTCCACCCAAGCTGCACTCTCTAAATGGCATAGAATATTAATAATAATAATGATAAAAATAATATTTGTTAAACACTATGTGCCAAGCACCTCTCTAAGGTCACCAATGACCTCCTTATACCTAAATCAAATGGATTCTACTCTACCCTAATCTTCCTTGACCTCTCAGCTGTCCCTGACACTGTGGACAACTTCCTCCTCCTTGGAAAAAAAATTAATAATAACAGTATTCGATAACTGCTTACTATGTGTCAAGCACTATACTAAGCACTGGGGTAGATACCAGATAACCATGTCCCACACGGGGTTCACAATCTATGTAGGAGGGAGAATAGGTATTGAATCCCCACTTTGCAGATGAGGGAACGGAGGCCCATAGAAGTGAAGTGACTTGCACAAAGTCACACAGCAGGCAGGTGGCAGAGGTGGGATTAGAATCCAGGTCCTCGGACTCCCAGGCCAATGCTCTTTCCACTAGGTCAAGCTGCTTCTCAGGCTGTAGTTTTGTTGACACGGAATTAATCGAGTTTTCCTCCAACCTCTTTGATTGATGATTTGTTGCTGATTTGTACTTCCCAAGTGCCTAGTATAGTACTCTGCACACAGTAAGCGCTCAATAAATATGATTGAATGAATGAATGACTAATCCTTCTCAATTTCATAATAATAATAATGATGGTATTTGTTAAGTGCTTACTATGTGTCAAGCACATTTCTAAGCGCTGGGGTAGATACAAGGTAATCAAGTTGTCCCACGTGGGACTCTCAGTCATAATCCCCATTTTACAGATGAGGCAACTGAGGCCCAGAGAAGTTAAGTGACTTGCCCAAAGTCACACAGCAGACAAGCGGCAGAGCCAGGATTAGAACCTACAATCTCTGCCTCCCAAGCCTGTACTCTTTCCATTAAGCCACGCTGCTTCCTGGCACCTGTTCTGCTTCTTATCCTTTAAGTGCAGGTAGCCCACAAGACTCTGCTCTAAGGTCCTCTACTCTTGTACTTTACACTCACTCTCTCAGGGAGCTCCTTCACACGGATTCAGCCACTGCCTTTATGAAAATGACTCCCAAATCTATCTCTAGATCAGATTTATCATATCACTCACAATCCCACATCTCTCCTTGCCTCCTGGACATCTCCATTTGGGTGTCCCACCTACATCTCAAGCTCATGATATCTAAGACCATCTCCCATCACTTATCTACTCCTCCGCCTTCCTTTCCTATCTCAGTCAACAACCCATCCATCCTTCCTGTCCCCACAGCACGCAAGCTCACCACCATCCTTGAGCACTTATGCCCATATGCGTAATATATTTATTTATATTAATGTCTTTTTCCCCCCTTGACTGTAAGCTCCTTGTAGACAGGGAATGTGTCCGATATATTTTTGTGTTGTACTCTCCCAAGAGCTTAGTTCAGTGCCCGGCACACAGTAAGCACTCAATAAGCATGACTGATTGATTGATTGAGTCATTCATTCATTCATTCAATCACATTTATTGAGCGCTTACTGTGTGCAGAACACTGTACTAAGCGCTTGGGAAGTACAAGTTGGCAACATATAGAGACGGTCCCTACCCGACAACGGGCTCACAGTCATTCTCCTTCAACTCTTCATTCAGTCTACTGCCAAATTCTGCCTATTCACAACATTTGCCATATCCGTGCCTTCCTCTGGTACCAGCGTCGACCATATTGCAGCTAGCCTACTATAGCTACATCCTCATTATTCTGCCTCCAGAACCTCCCTTCCTCATGCTATACTACATGCTGTTGCACAGATCACCTTCCCAAAGCATCACGGGGCACACATCTCGCCTCAAAACTCTCCACTGCTCCCTGAATTCCTCTGCATCAAGCGAAAACTCCTCACAATCTCCTTCAAGGCATGCCGCCAACTCATCCCATCTTACATATCTGCTCTTCAATAATCCAACCCACATTCGCTATCCTTCTGACCCCTTGCTCACGATGTTTCCCTGGCCTGAATCTCCTTTCCTCCCCAGGTTTGACAGACCATAGCCCTCCCCATATTCAAAGCCTTCCTGAAAACCCCCCAACATCCTCCCCCTCCCCCCCAAAAAATCCCTACCTTCCTGAACTGAAGTGTGGGCCTGTTAACAAGGGGAATAGAAGAACTATTTTAATGGCACAAAAAATGGAAAATCTCAGACAAATTACAGCTGTGAATAGCTGGTTGGCAGTAGCAGCAGCAGCAGGTCAACAAGCCTAGCGGAAGGCAATGAGAAATGCCTTTCAGTACGGTGTTTGACACAAACAAAGCACTCAATGAATGCCTTAAAAATGAAGAAATGGGGCGATGTTCTTAGAACAGCACCTTCCAAAAGGCCGGCACCAAAAGCAGAAATGAAAATGGTACCAGGCACTATTACTAACAAATGTGACAGCATGGCTAGGGATGATGTGGAGAGATTACAGTTGCGCATTGCTCTTAATCAGCCACACACATCCAGGCACTGATAAAACCTATCAATTTTGAATCGCAAAGAACGGTTCTGTCCTCATCTGTCGACAGAAGAGGAAACAAACAGAAACACAAACAAGCTTCCTCTGCATCTCTCAGAAGGTTGATGGCAGGTTAGAACTAGAACTCAGATGCTACTCTTTAGTAGTACCAAGACTAGTCCTTTGAACCAACGATGCTCTCCACTGCCACAACCAGTTGCTCTGGACCAAATATAATAAATACATAATAATGGCATTTATTAAGTGCTTACTATGTGCAAAGCACTGTTCTAAGCGCTGGGGAGGTTACAAGGTGATCAGGTTGTCCCTCAGGGGGCTCACAGTCTTCATCCCCATTTTACAGATGAGGTAACTGAGGCACAGAGAAGTTAAGTGACTCACCCAAAGTCACACAGCTGGCAATTGGCAAATATGAGCAAACTTTTTTTTGCCTTTGTGGCAAATACAGACCTTTGAATCCATTGGTGCCTCCTAGAAACGTATATAAACACTAGACAGACAGAATTACCTATCTGGCAGCAGTGCAGAGAATAATAATCCTTGTAATGACATGAAAACAGTCTTACTGAATGAGAGAAATGAAGGGTAGATCAGAATTCCTTAAATTTGGTGGTGACTGATGAAAAGCAAATAGCAAGTTTAGTGGTATAACAAATGAGATTTAGAAGAAAAGCGTACAAATAGCTACAATAAATGTCAAAACAAAGGCAAAAGGGTAATAAAAAAAGAAACATTGCTGGGAGAGTACTATTGGTGTCACCTATACCTCTCTCCTCCACATACATATACACACAAACACACTCAAAAGCACACATCTATACCATTCCATGATAATAAACTCTTTAATCCTTAATAAAGAGATCCAGATGCACGTAAACAACATTCAACATTTAGAGAGCATGTGGTAAATCGGATTGTATTCCTTTGAAGAGGCACTATGACGCAGTTGTTTATTCAGCAAAACAAAACTGCTCCCTGTGTCCGTTAACAAGGCCGGCTTTGTGCAGCTCAGACTTCTGCAGGGCTGACTCCCGTTTGGAACCATTTCCCACTAATTAGAAATAAAAGAAAAGGCCAGGTTCATAAATGGCACAGCTCTGGGCCTCTTTTGAACAACTCTCTCTAAAAATCAACTCGGTTGTAACCCTGCATGAATAATAGCTTTGCGCCAACAGTTTGGAGAAAATATATTGTTAATAATTGCCATCTTGCTGAGCAAAATGCTGGGGCAAATTTTACATAACAGCACAAGACCAGATAAAATGATGAGTTTGTGGAGCTTTGAAAGACGCAGATTGTAGCTCAGTCTTGTTTTCTAAGGCTACCCTCATAATGGTCTTGAAATACTTCATAACAAGAATGCAAGGAAAAAAAAACCCAGCATCATAAAATGATGTTAATGGTCACTTTAGAAACAAGGTATTCTGTATGATGTTAATTATTGCTTTTTATTACTACTATTACAACTAAGTCATATAGGCAGACAGTTTTCTCTAAAAATCTTTCATTGCAGTTGGAGTATATTAAAGAATAGAAACCCTACCCTGAAGATATTACATTGTAAAAGCAAAAGGCAGATTGCTACAATTTAGTGCGAGAATAATATGAACAGGGCAGGTGGTCTTTATAGTTGAAAAATAGGGAGATTTTCAAAAGTTTGTAAAGAAAAGAGTACCTCAGAAAATAGTAAACATGCAGAGCCCCGGGGAGGTAGGGTGGGAGGGGTTCTGTAAAAGCACATACAATTTAAAAGACACTATGGAGAAAGGGGGATGTCAACAGTTAAGTTCAGGATATTACTAAAATTTGACTGGAGTCGGGGGGCGGGGGGAGGAAGGGAATCCAGATTATTCTGGTGGTCCCTACACTTTGAATCCTATAGTTACAACTATATGCCTTTTTAAAATTGTGGAACTACATCAATATGGAATCCAGTAGATCAACTGGATATGAAAACCATTGCGGAAGATGTGAATCTGGTTAAAGAGCTGTCCTGTACATAATAATGATAATGATGGCATTTATTAAGTACTTACTATGTGTAAAGCACTGGTTCTATGTGCTGGGGAGGTTACAAGGTGATCAGGTTGTCCCACGGGGGGCTCACAATCTTAATCCCCATTTTACCGATGAGGTAACTGAGGCACAGAGCAGTTAAGTGACTTGCCCTAAGTCACACAGCTGACTTGGCAGAG
Organism: Tachyglossus aculeatus; assembly: GCF_015852505.1. Lineage (NCBI taxonomy): Eukaryota > Metazoa > Chordata > Mammalia > Monotremata > Tachyglossidae > Tachyglossus > Tachyglossus aculeatus. The sequence goes on from NC_052098.1 coordinate 10,314,646, forward strand.
CCAGGATTTGAACCCATGACATCTGACTCCAAAGCCCGTCCGTGCTCTTTCCACTGAGCCACGCTGCTTCTCTAAAGTAAACTACACACCCTATGTATGGTGTAGATAAGTCTTTCTGAGAGGTCTGAAACCAAATATGATGTTAGAATACATTTGCCAGCTATCCCCAAAACACACCAATGGATGGAAGCCAGGGTTTCGATCTTAGGAATTCGGGTTTCCCTCAACTCCATTTTTCTAGGATTACTTTGATACAGGATTTGGAAGCCACCAGACACTGGCCATTAATAAAGGTACATGATTTTGTGTTGGGAAAATCCCTAACCTTATACTCACATTTAGTATCTGCAAAAATCAGGGTCCAGTACGTTATGAAAATATGTTCTCTTGTCATTTCTAATGATTCCAAAAGTAATTCTATTCTGAGGCAGAAAAAGTACAGGGTGACATTGCTGGAAGGCAGGTCGGAGGGAAATGGGAACAGCTTATTTCAACCTGGGTTCCCAAAGGATTTTGCTCTCCGTTCCATGTAAGACACTTGTATCCAAACAAATTCTGCCATTCCCAGATGACATCCCCAACATCAATTTGTAATTGCTTCAGATAGACGAGACAATATTTTAAATGATTTTAAAGCTATCCTTTGAGGAATATGTTGAAATCATAGCATGAGTCCAATAAGTCAGTAGTCTAAAAACAGAATTTAAATAACATCTTTTGTTTTAGTCCTGAACATCAATTAATCTTTGGCTCTCAAAACGCAATGGGAACTAAATGTGATTGATAAACCTTTTCATATTATATATGCATACGTATGCACCTACATAACACCTCTATACAGATGTTTCTCATTCTACTTCTAATGCCTCCAACTCTCTCAAGCTAATCAATTACATCTCCTCTTTACTCTGGGGCATCTCCACTTGGATGGCCTTCTGGCACCTCAATATGTCCAAAATGGAACTTCTCATTGTCAAAGAAGCCCAAAGACTTGGTGTCATTCTTGATTTCTCACTTTCCTTCAGTACTCACATCAAATCAACTGTCTGATCCTGCTGTTTTTTTCTCCACAACATTTCTCAAATTGGCCCCATCCTCTTAAGCCAAACAGCTATCACCCTCTATTTCAATATATTTCCAGATGACGAACAGAACACTGCATTAGGCTCTGCACCAATCTCCCAATCTACAGTCCTTCACTCCTACAGTTTTCACTACATGCTGCTGCCTGGGCCATTTTTCCAAAGTACCACTCAGCACACATTGCCCCTAAACTCAGAAATGGCCAATGGCCACCCAATGTGCATTTAATGAAGCAGAGACTGGTTCATACAAAGGATTATCAGGATTTTGAACTATGACCAGTTTATCTGGTGAAGAACTTCAAGATCAATGGATACGCTGTTTTGATATCTCATCTCACCACCTCATCACCCAGTGGTTGAGGGTTGGGCGAACACCTAATGCACAAAGGGCACAGATACAAGTGCACAGACAACGTGGAAGGAAGAGGGAGCTGGGGAAAAGAGAGCTTAATTGGGGAAAGTCTCTTGGAGTAGATGTGACTTTAATAAAAGTGGGGAGGGGGTGGTCTTGTGTATCTGGAGGGGGAGGGGGTTCCGAGCCAGGCGGAGGATGTAGAAAAGGGTTCAGCAGCAAGATAGAGTAGACTGGGGCAAAGTTAGCAGAATGGTACTACAGGAGCTAAGTGTGCTGGCTGAGCTGTAATGGGAGATCAGTGAAATGAGGTAGGAGGGGGCAAGCTGCTTCAAAGCCTATGGTAAGGAGGTTCTTAAGGAGTGGGGAGACATGGACTGGACATTATTTTTAGAAAAATAACCTGGGCAGCAGAGCGACATATGGACTGGAATCAGGAGAGACAGGAGGCAGGAAGGACATCAAGGAGGCAGGTGTAGCAGTCAAGGTAGGATAGGCTAAGGATAGGCTCAGCATAAGTAGCTGTTTGGATGGAGAGGAAAGGGTGGATTTTAGTGATGTGGTGAAGGTAGAACCAACAGGATTGGGTGACAGATTGAATATGGGGGTTGAATGAGGAAGACAAGTCAAGGACAATGCCAAGGTTACGGGCTTGTGGGATAGGAAGGAGAGTGGTATCTTTTACAGTGATGGGAAAGATGGGGGAGGAAGGAGTTCTGTTTGGGACACAGTTCTGTCTTGGACTACAGTCAAAGCATTGAGTTGATGCTCTCTAAGCGTTGAGTTGATGTAATGCAACCAGATCATGAACAATCCCTATCCCACATGGGGAGGCGGGGGGAGAGAACAAGTATTTACTCCCAATTTTACAGATGTGGAAACTGAAACACAGAGGAGTTGAATGACTTGACCAAGGTCATGCAGCAGGCAAGCGGCAGAGGCAGGAATTTAAGTAAGAGCTTAACAAATACCATTAAAAAACAAACGCTCCTTATTCCCATCCTGTCTTCTTTCCTCTAGGTCATCATGCTTCTCTTACACATCTTTGCACCTACTAAACATTAATTCTCCCACTTCACTCTTCCCAGGAATGCCTTCTGTGACTCTGACTCTAGTTTCCCACCTCCCACCCTTTGCTCATTCTGTTTCCCTAACAGGGACTCCCTCTCCCTTCAAAGTCTGCAGACTGCTACTCTCCCCATTTTCAAACTCTCAGAAAAACCTAACAACTAAAGGAATCATACTTGATTAATTCCCAACTTCCCAAATTTTATCATCAATCCAGAAGCCACCCTGATCATGTATGTTATCATTCATTCATTCAATCGTATTTACTGAGCGCTTATTGGGTGCAGAGCAAGCATTAAGCACTTGGGATAGTACAGTACAAGAACAGATACATTCCCTGCCCACAACGAGCTTACGGTCTAGAGGGGATGTATGTATCTATATATCATGTTTGTATCTACTTCCAGCACATAGATGTAAATGTATGCGTTTGGTTCTGGGAAGGAGTAGCATCATTTTGTTCTAAGACCCGTTCATAAGGCAAAATCTTTCACCATGGCTGGATGAACAGCCACTATATTTCAGACCCTTTACTATAATTACACTACGTAGTTGCTAACCTACCGACAAGTGGGTGGAGCCAAAGAAGAGGGAGGTTTGGGCATTCCATCAGAAGCAGCGTGGCTTAGTGGAAAGAGCACAGGCTTGGGAGTTAGGGGTCTTGGGTCCTAATCATGGCTCCACCACCTGTCAGCTGTGTGACTTTGGGCAAGTCACTTCACTTCTCTGTGCCTCGGTTACTGCATCTGTAAAATGGGGATTAAGACTGTGAGCCCCAAGTGGGACAACCTGATTACCTTGTATCTATCCCAGCACTTAGAACAGTGCTTGGCACATAGTAAGTGCTTAACAAATACCATCATTATTATTATTATTATGCTACTTCACAGTATTTTGATTCCGTTGTTTACCAGTGAGAGGAGAGGATGGAAAGAAACAGATAAAGCTACAAAAGTCCCAGACTATCTCTGAAGGTTTCATTCATTCATTCATTCATTCAATCGTATTTATTGAGCGCTTACTGTGTGCAGAGCACTGTACTGAGCACTTGGAAAGTTCAAGTCGGCAACATATAGAGACGGTCCCTACCCAACAATGGGCTCACAGTCTAGTTTTCTGAAAGTACTCGTGACCAAAAATGACTTTAATATTTTGGCAATACTCAGATGTCATCATGCTTAGATGATCAACATGTTTAGATGAATGATCATTTTTCTACTATTATTTCAAGCAGCGGGTGGAGGCTGACGGGAGATTTGCTTATTCTTCAAATGGTTAGAAGAGTGAGAAACTCTACAAGTTGTTTGTGCAATAAATTCCACCCCCTCTGAGCAGCTTGGGAAATCAACTGCAGCCATGTTTCCTGCTCACCACCCTTTCAGGACGGTTAGGGCAGCACAGCTAGGGGAGCCAGTGCCATTAAGTGCTGATTAGCTTGTGCTGGATGTGCTCAACCTTGAAAAAACTCCCTTCCACCAGTGAGGGGGCCAAAATAAATAATGGAATAGACTTCTAGAAATTCCCAAGGCCCAGGAGTAAATTCATTTGCTTTGGAAATTGTATTTACCAGATTCTCTCCATGCCACATTCTCTCCTGTTATTGGCCAGATTTTGATTGTGCTACTTAGAAGCAAAGATTGGGAATGTGCCACTTCAAATCTATAGTTGCAAAAGAGTGGCACATATATGAAAAGGAGGACCCATGAAAGTCAAAAATCAAGCTACACTGCAAATGTGGTCAGTACTTTACTTTTTTAATAATAATGATGGTATTTGTTAAGCGCTTACTACGTGCCAAGCACTGTTCTAAATGCTGCAACTCTTCCCTTAAAAAAATGTATTTGAACTTTTCTTTTATGCCACATTTAATAGTTAATGGCTTACCTTGGATTAGAAAACAGGTTTTCCAGCCCTGTCCTCTTGTCACAAGGCCATGCTTCTTAGCTCACAAAGTCCCAGAACAGTTTTGAGGAGAAGCAAGGCCCTGGGAATCATCTGGTATCTTGAAAGGGGCCTGTGCTCTGCGAACTTCGGCACTTGAGCACAAAATAGAGGGAAAGACACCAACGGGAGTAGGGCAGGCAGGAGGAGACATAGGGAGAAACCATGGTCCGGGAGTGGGAATCTGCTTATTAGGGATTATTGGGAGTCAGTGTTAATACTCCTTAATGGCCACTAACATGCTTACATGTGCAGTTAATATGGTCACTAAAGAATTTGTCGTCATTGCACTCTTATAAAAACCAAAGAAATGCTGACCAGATCTCAGGGTATCACAAAGGCAGTACACAGCTGAATTGTAATCTCCTATTTCATAATAGGCATAAAACTCTGTGACAATATTTTTCCTGACTCTATAGAGCCGGCCTTTGGTATTGATTACTGAATTACTGTATCTGCAAAGTCTTTTATAGAAATAATATAAAAATGGAGATCAATTATTTTTCTGCTAACTTTATCAAATACCTTGTCTGAGCTAATTATTTTCATCCTTTCGCAGCACATTAGTTCATTATATCACTTGAAATCCAGTGTCTGTCATGAAAATTATTTTAAGACTACTATTTCCCATTCTCTCTCAGCTGAATACATTTTACTCAGAATAAAAGTCATAGAAAAAAAGTCCTTGGCTGCATAAAAGTCCTTTGTTGGTGCTTTTGAACTCCCTGGTTGTGGACTACAAAGAGTCCAGCGCTCTGCCTCTCACCACTGTAGAACAGAAACGTTGCCTTTTGTGGATCCTGATATACAGGATACATTACTGAGTGCCTTTAAAAGCTTTGTGAACCTTGATGGAAATCAGAGGTGAAAATGACAGTTCAAATGTCTGGTCTGGGTTTAAAAGATCTATGGTAATATATTTTTCCCTCAAAACAGATGCAGATAAAAAACTAGGAATGGTCCTACCCGTAAAAATATGTTCAGTTACAGTCACGGCTCTTTGAGAAGCTTCCCCTCCCTTGAGCACCGAAGCCCACAATCTGATGATGTGAAGGTAAAGCAAAACCATTTCTGCCATTTCGGTGCCACTTCATACATTTTTTTCCTCCTTCTTCTCCTCCTTGTTCTTCTCCTTCCTATTATCACTGCTGCTATTATTCCAATCATTCTAGTGATGATCATCAGGATGCTGAGCAGCAGAGACTTTGGACATTACTAGTTTAGAGATCCTTACACACACCTAAGACTCAAATGCAAATTAAATATTTCATAATCGTAAGTATTTGCATTTACAAAGAACAATGCTGCACTCACAGAAGGCCTTTCATTGGAGGAGCCACCTTTAGGGGCTAAACTTTACAATAGCCAAATCAAATAGATACGGGACACATGAAGGGGTGTTCATTTACCTCTGTAGTGGACCTTGGAAGCTATTAAACACTGAGAGAAGATCGTCACAACTGTTAAAGGAGGAATGTCACGTTCAATTGAAATGTGGGCAAGGAAGAAAAAATAGAGGCAATATCTAAAGTTGCGGTAGATCACTAGGGTGGATACTCCTTGAAAATAAATGCAGTGAGACCAAATTTGACATATCCAAGAAACTACATCAGACTGGCATCCAAGCTGTGAAGGGAGAGGGAAGATCACATAACCCCATAATTTGTGTATGGCCTGAACTTCAGGGAAGGCAAAGCAATAGAGAAGCTAGGAGGAACTTACTGATGGGTGCTGAATCTTTATGTTTCAGTGATAAGGATTCTAGGAAAAAAATCCGATGCGGCTAAACCCAGCCTTGGGAGTAGTCAAGACTGTGGATAGTAGTGGTCAAGGCAACAGTAGTATCTGGCAAACCGATACACCAATGCTTTCAAGTAGGGTCTCTTTGGAGGAGTTTCAGGTATAATACCTCAGATGGTTTAGGGCAATGGAAGAAACCTGCAGACTGTGTTACCCCAAAGCACAATAGTTGGCAAAAATATGCACTCGATCATGAATGTGTAGCACTTACTATACTTTGAAATTAAGACATTAGTTAAGTTGTAAGCTACTGCAATCATAGGATCACAAAGATGGAAGGAACCTCAAATAAGTCAGTTGATCCAGCCCCTAGTGTCCTGACAGGTAAATGCTTGAACCACCTGGGCTGAGAGCAGTATAGAAAATCAGAGTTGGGTAAATTGTTCCAAACATCACGGAGGCTAGTTGAAAATGCCAATTAGACCCAGCCCAATCTCTTTCTGACTTTGAGCCAGTATGCCTATGCTAAATTCATAGCTGGAGGAAAGTAAGTATGCACATTTTATATGAGCTGAGAAACTGGGACATTTCTTAATCTGATCAGAACACCTATAATTATGGATTGAGGGAATAACAGTTTCCATCAAATTACCTTCCTAAATGAGATAAGGAGAACATGTACAGCCAGGGGACTTGAGCTATAGTCTGAACCCAAGTCCCATTAGGGTCTAAACAATTTGAGAACTGGGATTGGCTCTTATTATTTTGTATGGCCTCTGAACTGCCAACCCTCCTTAAAGCTGTGCATGTTTCACTTGGTTTGGACCCCAGTGAATAGATTCCCCAGTGAATAGAGAGGCAGCATAGTCTTGTGCTGTAGCATGGTCCTGGAAGTCAGAAGGACCGGGGTTCTCATTCCAGCTCTGTCATTTGTCTGCTGTGTGACTTTGGGTAAATCACTGAATTTCTCTGTGCCTGAGTCCTCTCTTCTGTAAAATGGGGATTAAGACCATGAGCCCTATGAGGGACAGGGATTGCGTCTGATCCGATTATCTTATATCTACCCCAGCGCTTAGTACAGTGCCTGGCACATACTAAGCCCTTAAAATCAATCAATCATATTTATTGAGCGCTTACTGTGTGTAGAGCACTGTACTAAGCGCTTGGGAAGTACAAGTTGGCAACATATGAAAAATTAAAAATTAAATTAAAAATTAAAATTAAAAATATGATGATGATGATCATTTTATCCCCAGCAGAAGATGATGGCTATAAGCAAATAATTTGGGGGAACCTGGCCATTGTCAATACTTTAAACACAATGATCATTTGACTCCCAACACTACCTTTTTCATCTACTACCTGTCCTACCCTGTCTCTTCTCATAGCTCTGAGCTCTCCCCCTTGTTTATATGTATATATGTTTGTACATATTTATTACTCTATTTATTTATTTATTTATTTTACTTGTACATATCTATTCTATTTATTTTATTTTGTTAGTATGTTTGGTTTTGTTCTCTGTCTCCCCCTTTTAGACTGTGAGCTCACTGTTGGGTAGGGACTGTCTCTATATGTTGCCAACTTGTACTTCCCAAGCGCTTAGTACAGTGCTCTGCACACAGTAAGCGCTCAATAAATACAATTGATTGATTGATTGATTGTTGCCTCAAGCTAAACAAGGGGATGACGGAACTTCCCACCAGTGTCCTGCTCTCTTCTTGAAACTGCTACACTTCAACATCACTGTGATGCACAATTATCCTATACACCTGCCAATCTCAGACTTTCAGAGGGGAAAAGTCATTGACTCCTTATACACTTTCAAACCCCTGTTGATCCCAGAGAGCATGTGAAGAGCAAGCAAAGAAAATGGTTATACTGTGATAGTTATTAAGAACTATGTGCCAAGTGCTGGGTAGAAACAGAGTAATCAGATCAAACACAGTCTTTCTTCCACATGAGGTCCACAGTCTATGAGGGATGGAGAGCTTTCATTCGATCCCCACTTTAAGGGCTCAGGGAGGCTGTGACTTGTCCAAGATGATTCAGCCAATGGGCAGCGGGGCTGAGACAAGAACCAGGGGCTCCTGACTCTCCCATGTTCTTTCCATTAGGCCAGTCTGTCTCCCTGATGATGATCCTGATGATTGTATCTAATTATGTAAATCATCATACAGCTATTGTGGGTGCTATGTTTTGAGGAGCGGGCATATCAACGCCATAAAATGCAGTCTTTCTGGGATTCTGAACTTGGATCGTTTCTTGACAGCATGGCAGGTTGCCATTCGTGAGCCTATTGGTCTTATCCAGCAAATGTCCATGAGTGATTAATTCAGTTTCCATATTCTCACCACACAAGTCCCGGGAAAAGAGAGGCAAAAGTGTACTTCACAAACGAAATATCATAGGCCCAGAAAATACATAAATATTTGGGCGAGAAACTAAGGAGCGTTACTCCTCCTTCCTAAATATCATTCATAATTAGACTTTTTTGTAGAAAGCACAACCCTTCTGATGAGTGAATTGTACTGTAAACCCACATACCATTATTCAGCTTCTCATTGCACCATCTGACCTTACACAGTGTTACAATTGCACTGATAATCACACCATTTTTATTGTGCCGAGTACTTAAATATTATGTATTCATTACAGAATCACCCTATTAAGTCCTATTCAGCTTCACAGTTTACTGCACAGCTCTTTAAGATTTCTATTGTGCTACATCCCATAAATAATATCTGTGCCTAAATGTGAGAGTTGAGACACATTTTCTTTCAGATAAAAACAGTGATATTACCTAGCAAATCATTTCCCATAGCCCTACTGTGAAGTTTTAGAGTTTGTGTGGCTTTTCCTTCCAGTCAACTTTTTAGAATACTGTCAAGTTACTATTTCTTAAAAGCCAAAGTTGTAAAACGACTATCGCTAGTAACACTAATAATTAGTGTTTTGAATGAGGAACTCTTCGTTTAGAATGAGGAACTCTTAAGAGGTTTATAGATGGGGATTTGGGGTTACTATCGGTTGCAAGACAGAAAGTGATATTTTCCTTTATGCTAACTGTTACCAGTCTTGGAAGTACTCTCCGACAGAGACCCACTCTACCTCAAGTCTGACCAGAAACCCCTCCAGAAAAGAGGAAAAGAGGATTTCCAGCCTATTATTTTTCCTGATTTTGAAAATTTCTATGTCCACTAGAGGAACTGTCATGGAAAAGGTTCAGCTTTTTAAGGTATTACATATGGGACAAAAGTTAAAACAATTCTAAATAAAACTCAAACTTCAGTGAAACTCTAACACTCCACAGATACAATAAACTATGTAGTTTCTTCAGACAATCAGTTAATCACTGGAATGCTCTCAAGCACTTGGGAATGGACAATGAAAGCAAGACATATATTCTCTACCCTCAAAGAGTTTAGAGTCTACGGGAAAGACAGACAAAAATTGCCGACAAATAGTGGGAGCAAGGGGAAGACCTAGGATATAACAGGAAGTAGAACAAAATGTTCAGAAAGAAAGAGCTGAATACATAAACGTACAAATAAAAATGCATAGATACATGAGTGCTGGGGATAGGAATTACATACATAAATGCTCCAGGAGGCTGTTGCACTGATGCAACTAGGGTGTTGTGAATTCATTGGGGAAGGCTTCCTGAAGCTCTGAAATGTGCAAGCCATTTGAAAATAATCAAAATAAATATTAGGACAGGAACTTCAGAGAATAATACATTTGTAAGCTTGATTTTCAGAAGGTGGACTGTGTTGCTTATGGAGATGCATGATGATAGTAATGATGGTGGTATTTGTTAAGCGCTTGCTATGTGCCAAGCACTGTTCTAAGCGCTGGGATAATAATAATAATAATAACGATGGCATTTATTAAGCTCTTACTATGTGCAAAGCACTGTTCTAAGCACTGCTGAGGTTACAAGGTGATCACGTTGTCCCACAGGGGGCTCACAATCTTAATCCCCATTTTACAGATGAGGTAACTGAGGCACAGAGAAGTTAAGTGACTTACCCAAAGTCACACAGCTGACAAGTGGCAGAGCCAGGATTAGAACCTATGACCTCTGACTACCAAGCCTGTGCTCTTTCCACTAAGCCACGCTGATGATGAGCACTATTGTTTTTCATGAATTTCTCCTTATACCAGCAAAAGTCCCTTAACCAAAATGCTACAACGCTTTCCAGGAGTAGCCTGGCTCACAGCTGCAGGGGAAACGTTGGACGTTGAAATGTTTTAGTGGTAATAATAGTAATAGTACTTTTCAGTGCTTACTATGTGCAGAGCACTGTCCAAAGCACTGGGAAAGATTTGACAGGTGGGAATTAGACACAGTCCCTGTTTTGTGAGATTAAAATGATTTTATCCAAGGTAGATAAAAGCTGGTAATAGGAAGGCCTTCTGCCATGCCTACGAATTTGATTTACATTGAATAGAAATGGTTTAGGACAGTGGAAAATGAAGTGTGAGTCACACTTACAGAACAGGTGTTGGAAAAGGGACAAAGAAATCACTCTACTTTGTCCTGTTAAGACTTTGTAGGGGAGGTAGGACTTTAAGAGCCCTTTAAATGATGATCTTGTTGATCTTGGCAGGAAGGGGCATGAGACTACATCAAGAATTGCTGCTTGAGAGAGGAATCAAGACTGAGAAACAACGACAAAGAGAATAGTGTCTGGGTTTGACTAAATAGAACAAAGGGTGTGACAGACAGTCTGGTGAAAAGACCTAAAACTGAGGTTAAGAACTTCAGTACTGCTGCAGAGGCTGAAGGGAACTTGCTGGATTTTAGCTCAAAGAAGGATGACAGATGACTTGACTTGTTCAGTGTTAGGGAGGCAGCATGACCTACTGGAAAGAGCACAGGTCTCCGAGTCAGAAGATTCAGGTTCCAGTCCTATTTCTGCCACTGGCCTACTGAGTGACCTTGGGCAAGTCATTTAACCATAATTATCATAATTATTATTAACCTCCCTGGACTTCAGTTTCTTCACCTATAAAACAGGGATAAGATCCCAGCTCTTCCTCCCCCTTGGACTGTGAATTCTGTAAGGAACAAAGGCTACATCTGAACTGATTACATTGTTCCTACCCTGGCCCTAAACTCAGTGCTTGGTACATAGAAAGTGCTTAATAAATATCACTTTTTTATTATTATTATTATCATCTTGTGGATAGGGGAAGTCTCTCAATCAGGGCAGAAAGACATCTCCGATATAATAATAATATTAATAATAACAATTGTGGTATTTGTTAAGCGCTTACTATATGCTCTGGGGTGGATACAAGTAAATCGGGTTGGACACAGTCCCTGCCCCACGTGGGGCTCACAGTCTTAATTCCCATTTTCCAGATGAGGTAACTGAGGCACAGAGCAGTGAAGTGACTTGCCCAAAGTCACACAGCTGACAAGTGGCGGGGGCAGGATTAGACCCCATGACCTCTGACTCCCAAGCTCTTGCTCTTTTCACTAAGCCACCCTGCTTCTCATTAGAAATGCAAAGCGACCAAAGCATTCGCATTCACTTGAGCTTGTACAGTTTCTCAAACTGGTATATATCACCTGCTCTTAAGATTCAATTATACACGTTAATTTTGACTGAAGAATACTGGGCCCTGCAAGGAGTTTTTATTACAGGCCTGCCTCTTTCAGCTTGTACATAATCAAACAATTTTGTCAAGGAGTTCAATGATAGCTCCGGGGCACTATAAGAGGAGATTGTTTTAAAATGTTAAGCCTTAACGTTCACTTAGGGAATAATGGAAAAGCAAGAAAGTATGAATTAACCTTGCCCAATAAATACTGCTGTGGTTTCGGTACAGCAGAGAGAGACAGTATGGCCTAGTGGATAGAGCATCGGCCTGGGAGTCAGAAAGACCTTGTTTCTAATCCCAGCTCTGCCACCTGTCTGCTGTGTGACCTTGGGCAACTTACTTAACTTCTCTGGGCCTCAGTTTCCTCATCTGTAAAATGGGGATTAAGACCGGGATGCCCCTGTGTGGCAAGGTCTGTGTCCAACCTGATCAGCTTGTATCTACCCCACTGCTTAGCACAATGCCTGGCACACAGTAAGTGCTTAACAAATACCATTTAAAAATTACCTGTTTGAGCTCTCTTCCTCTGTATATCAAGGAAATATTCAGAATTTAAAGTCATTTGTACCTCTAGATCTTGATACAACATGAATCTAAGACCATCATGACCACCATTAGAAATGCTTATTTTTAGAAATAGTCTTAGAAATAGTTATTCTTTCCACAAATACTTCAGATATCAGCCCCTTCCTTCCTCTCCCCCTCGTCCCCCGCTCCATCCCTCCCATCTTACTTCCTTCCCTTCCCCACAGCACCTGTATATATGTATATATGTTTGTACATATTTATTACTCTATTTATTTATTTATTTATTTTACTTGTACATATCTATTCTATTTATTTTATTTTGTTAATAAATAATTTTGTTTCTCCCCCTTTTAGACTGTGAGCCCACTGTTGGGTAGGGACTGTCTCTATATGTTGCCAACTTGTACTTCCCAAGCGCTTAGTACAGTGCTCTGCACACAGTAAGCGCTCAATAAATATGATTGATTGATTGATTGATTGATATCAACTGAAAGCACTTAGGGACTTTACTTCAAGTGTTTCACCAAGTCTTTATCTCAAAGCAAGAGGACACCTCAGAGTCAGTAAAACTCCTCAATCTTAGTGTCCTATTTGTAGGCTGTCTTATTTTGTTTAGGAAACCACGGAATTTCATAGGTGACAAATATATGTCAGTGAGACATGTATTTTGGCAGACACCAAAGAGTTCAGTTTATCCTATTTGGGAGATAATTTGCCAAAGTTTACCAAGATGAAATATTCATTTCAAATATTCCCCAATCTTTTGAAGACTGGGATTAGCGCAATTCATGTCTGTTTATGGTAACCGTATCTGTGTATCGTGCAATCCTCAAGCAATACCAGAGATGATGGTATTGCAGACAAAGAGGAGGGCTTTTCATAATGCAATATCAAAGGAAACAAACTAAAAGAGTTCAGGTAGCTTCTGGCCAAACACTATTAGAGATGTGTCACCTTAGACAGAGAATTCTTGTTCAGAGTTTGCTGAAGATTGGGTGGCCTTCTCAGTGCCCAGTGAATTTAATAAAGTTCCCCAGGGAGTTAATTACTAAAGAAATAGGGCTTGGGGGGATTCTTAGAGCTGGCGAATGAATCAAACCTGGAAAACTTTGGGGAAATCTAAAAAGGGTGGCAAATAACCTCCAGAAAATAAAGGTCTCCCTATGCTAATAAGAGAAAAATGATCTACTCCACACATCTTAGCAAGGAAAGAAAAAGAATACAATCCTAGCTATTTCATTTATCTGCAGTAGAATTGGCTGGACTGGGTTTTTTTTTTTTTGGTCAAGTTAATACAGCCCTGCAGATATTCTTATTGTTTGATACAGTGGGGATTGCAATGAAAGCTCAATGTGAGAATCTAAAATGCCTACCACATGCAGAGCAGCAGTTGTAATATTTCTATTTCCTCTGCCATTAGTCTAGAAACAGTAAAACTCCTGCTGGCATTCTTATAAGAGATGTGGACAAACTAAAGGGAAGATCAAGATGTCCTTTGGTAAAAAAAACAAGATGAACATCTCTCTACAGTATAGTTGATGCTGAGCACTGTTTTGAAAAGCCTGATAAAGAATGAATCAGAGGAGAAAGAGAAGAACTATTTTGATCCTTAAACCCCAGACCCTTAATTTTCCATGCATGAAATAGATTCCGTACATTGCAAATCCTGGAAAATATTTCCCCATTGAAGGATTCTTAACACAGAAAATAGAAATATAGGTTAGGGATGATGTCTTCATCTTCAATACCAGCAATAAATTGCTTTTAAATTTGATTTCATTAACTATTCATTTAGGAGTAGGTTGCATAGGGGGTAAAATCTCTTTGCCGTTCCACTAAGTCTATTCCAATTTAAACAATAACTTAAAAATTAATGAATCTAGTGCTCTCCTCTACAGAAATCTCTCCCAGGGACAATTTTCCCAGCTGATATTCATCCACTGGATCTGTATGAAAAAGGAAAAACAAGTCTGTTTCTCTTTGGGGAGTCCAATTCTTAGTCAAGATTCACAGGCATAAAGGCCAAATTCATTTCTTCACCCCAGCATCACATCTAAGGCTTTCATTAAAAACCTAGAAGCCGCCAATGTGAGAAATGTTATCCCTTCACTCTTCCTGTACTACAACAGAAAATGAGAGGATCGAAGCAGTATCTTTTCCATAGAAAAAATTGATTTTACAAAAAAATCTTCTTAAGTGATTAGAAGCCTCTTTAAGAGACATCATAAAAGAGGAGAGGGAGAAATATTTACATTCATTTTCTGCCCCAGTATCTCCTAATATTTGATGTATTAAATTCTGTTCGGAAGAGAAGCAGAATATTAATATACTTGATGGCCTCATTTATCTTGAAGGGAAGCAATGTTGCCTAGTGGAAGGAGTATGGGCCTGGGAGTTAGAGAAATGTGGGTTCTAATCCAGGCTCTGCCAATTTTTTGCTGTGTGACCGGGCAGCAAATTACTTAACTTCACTGTGCATCAGTCACCTCATCTGTAAACTGGGGATTAAACCCTCTTTCCTCCTGCTTACACTGTGAGTCCCATGTGGGACAAGGACTGTGTATAACCTGATTATCTTATATCTACCCCAGCATTTAGTATAGTGCTTGACACATAGTAACAAGTACCAGTACAAACTGTACCATTAAAAAATATATATTTCAGATACTGGAGGTGGGGCATTAAGGCAAAGTGGATATTGTGGATATTTACAATACTTGTAAGCTTCTTATGGGCAGGGAACATGTCTACCAACTCTGTTGCAGTATACTCTCCCAAGTACTTAGTCTAGTCTAGTGTTCTGTATGCAATGAATGCTCAATGAATACCACTGAGTGGTTGAATTCATTCATTTATTCAATTGCATTTATTGAGTGCTTACTGTGTGCAGAGCACTGTATTAAGCACTTGGGAAGTACAAGTTGGCAAAATATAGAGACGGTCCCTACCCAACAGTGGGCTCACAGTCTAGAGGGGGGAGACAGACAACAAAACAAAACATATTAACAAAATAAATAGAATAGTAAATACGTACAAGTAAAATAGAGTAATAAATCTGTACAAACATATATGCATGTGCTGTGGGCAGGGGAAGGAGGTAGGGCGGGGGGGATGGGGAGGGGAGAGGAAGGAGGGGGATCAGTCTGGGAAGGACTCCTGGAGGAGGTGAGCTCTCAGTATGGCTTTGAAGGGAGGAAGAGAGCTAGCTTGGCGGATGTGCGGAGGGAGAGCATTCCAGGCCAGAGGGAGGACGTGGGCTGGGGGTCGACAGCAGGACAGGCGAGAATGAGGCACAGTGAGGAGGTTAGTGGCAGGGGGCGGAGGGTGCGGGTCGGGTTGTAGAAGGAAAGAAGGGAGGTGAGGTAGGAGGGGGCGAGGTGATGGACAGCCTTGAAGCTGAGAGTGAGGAGTTTTTGCCAGATGCGTAGGTTGATTGGTAGCCACTGGAGATTTTTGAGGAGGGGAGTAACATGCCCAGAACGTTTCTGCACAAAGATGATCCGGGCAGCAGCGTGAAGTATAGATTGAAGTGGGGAAAGACAGGAGGATGGGAGATCAGAGAGGAGGCTGATGCAGTAATCCAGTTGGGATAGGATGAGAGATTGAATCAGCAGGGTAGCGGTTTGGATGGAGAGGAAAAGGCGGATCTTAGCAATGTTGCGGAGGTGAGAGCAGCAGTTTTTGGTGACGGATTGGATGTGAGGGGTGAACGAGAGAGCGGAGTCGAGGATGACACCAAGGTTGCGGGCTTGTGAGACGGGAAGGATGGTAGTGCCGTCAACAGTGATGGGAAAGTCAGGGAGAGGGCAGAGTTTGGGAGGGAAGATAAGGAGTTCAGTCTTGGACATATTGAGTTGTAGATGGCGGGCAGACATCCAGATGGAGATGTCTTGAAGGCAGGAGGAGACACGAGCCTGAAGGGAGGGAGACAGAGCAGGGGCAGAGATGTAGATTTGGGTGTCATCAGTGTAGAGTTGAATGAATATTTGCCCTTTGGTCTCTTTGATTCATTCAGTGGTATTTATTGAGGGCTTACTAGATGCAAAGCACTGTACAGGGAGAATCAAGTGTGAAAGGCGTTTACATACATCTGTAGCATTTAGAATATGTAGAGACGCAGTGTGGCCTAATAATAATAATAATAATAATGACATTTATTAAGTGTTTACTATGTGCAAATGATGATGATGATGATGATGGCATTTGTTAAGTGATTACTATGTGCAAAGCACTGTTCTAAGCGCTGGGGAGGATACAAGGTGATCAGGTTGCCCCATGTGGGGCTCACAGTCTTAATCCCCATTTTACAGATGAGGTAACTGAGGAACAGAGAAGTTAAGTGACTTGCCCAAAGTCGCACAGCTGACAAGTGGCGCAGCCGGGATTTGAACCCATGACCTCTGACTACAAATCTCGTGCTCTTTCCACTGAGCCATGCTGCTTCTCAGTGCCTAACAGATAGAGCACAGGCCTGGGAATCAGAAGGACCTAGATTCTAATCCAGCTCGGCCACTTGTCTGCTGTGTGACCTTGGGCAAATCACTTCACTACTCTGTGCCTCAGTTACCTCATCTATAAAATGGGGATTAAGACGGAGCCCCATGTGGGCCCTGGACTGTGTCCAACTTGATTATCTGGTACGTACACCAGCACTTAGTACAGTGCCTGGCATATAGTAAGTGCTTAACAAATACCATAAAATATATGTTTCCTAGAGACAAACAAACAGCTATATGCATTGGTGTGATTGTTGATTACCACGGCCATTCCGGCTGCTCCCTGAAACTGCAACATTAGTGGGGGAAAAAGTACGTCACTCAACAGCAGCTGGTGGCACACACATCCACTTGTGGCCAATGAGAGCCAGGGAAAGAGGGGCCAACCCAATTTTCTTGTATCTACCTCAGAGCTTAGGACAGTACCTTGCACATAGTAAGCACTTAACAAATACCATGATAATAATAATAATTATTATTATTAAAAGGTTACTGGGGTCTTGGGGCAGTATTGTGAACCCCATGTAGGACGGGGACTGTATCTGACCTGACTGACTTGCATCTAACCCAGTGCTGAGCACTAAATGCTTAACAAATATTATTTTTATTAGTCTTCCAGACAGAGTGCTACAAACAAGGATGAGTGAAACAGCAATAAACTACCCTGCTTTAGCCCCGTTGCCCTGCACAACCACTGTGGCATTGGCTGGCAAGAAGACAGTCAACAAGTGGACAGAGAATAGGTCTTTGCCTAGGAAACCACAAAACAGAGCAAATTAGAGTCAAAAGGGAAAGCACTCTTTATTAATCTCATTCACTTGCCTATTGATTGGTCCACTTGGGGATATACTTTCCATGTCTTTACCTAGCCTGGTCTGAAATGTTCCAAAGAATATAGCTCTTTGAGGTCTCTTACCCAGCAGTTCTACTTCTCGACTGATCTCTGTATTTCACCTATATTTTTTCTCTTAAAAAGGATTTCCACGAGTCTTATTTTATAGGGGTAATTACTGACAATTGTTGCTTTGCTTCTTGTCTGTCAGGCAAGAATTTCTAGTGAGTTGTTCATTCCTTTCCATCTCCATTCTCTTCTCCAACTGCCAATGCTCGGGTTGCCCAACCGCAAAAAATGCTTTGACTATGCTCTCCTTTTACCACACCTTAGTGCTAATTCTTGAAAGTCTTATTTTTCTAATCTGAATTTTCCAGATTTTGCCTACACACTCCTGGGTATGGGATCCCTACAACTGAACTTTTTTCCTTCTTGGGGTCTCTCTCAGCAGAATCGCCTGATGGTTAGCAGTGCCCTTATTCTTGAGGCAAGAGTTAATTAACCTGTTGCTCCCAAGACCTCGCAGCCTATTGATTTCTAGGCTACAATGCAAATGTGCTGCTGAATTTCATTTGATTATCACCTGGTTTTCTGTTGGCATTGCTGCTTCCCCCGCCCCCCCCACCCCCGATCACACACTGAATATTTTTTGTTACTAAAGTTTCCCCAGATACATTTTTCCAAGTTGGAATTTGAATTGAAGTTGAGGTTTGGCCATATTTCAAACCTCTTTAGGGCTCATTATTGCTTCTCTAGTCTCACTGATGTTTGCAACACTTTTCAACTTAATGCCATCTGTAAATTTAATTAGTCTGCTGTTTACTTCCTTTTTCAGATCATTAATGAAGATGTTAAATAGGACTGGACCTAACACCAACTCCTGCAGCCCCACGGTAGACACCTCCTCACAACCACAAGTGTCATATACCATTAGTCTGTTCATGTGGCACTTCAACCATTTTTAGTTTACGCCAGAGTACTCCTATCCAAGCTAATTTAGATTTCTTTGAGTAAAATTTCATAAGATTCTCTACCCAGTGCTTTAGTGAAATCAAGATGCATTTCAAAAACTCTGTTTTCATCTATTTATTTTATAACTCCAGCCAAAAAGGAAAACAAAATGCAATTAAATTTCCCAGGAAAATCTGGTTTATAAAAACCAAACCATACTGCTCACTTTTCATGGATTAATTTATTTGCCTTCTAAATATTTCCTAATATTTCTCTTGGTATGTGTTCTGTCACATTATCAAGAGTTGACTTTTTGGAATGTCAGTGCCATATTGGTTTGCTATATTAGGCCTTCAAATTATCCACGGTTTTAAATTTGAAAAACCTTTGGTGCTAAATAGGGAATAATTCCACCAGTAGGCTCTGAGCCCTGCTTCAGACATTTCTAGAATCCTAAATATGGTGTAAATAAACCATCATTCCCTTCTCATGCTAAGATACATGACAGTCAGGCCGGCTCAGTTCAGTTTAAATACCGCAAGTTCTTTCTTTATCTAGTTTTGATCAATAGTTGTTTCACATGGTCTCCATCACATGGTAATTGCTCAAACTTCTTTTCTCTACTATTTTTTTGAGGTTACTGTGGTAAAGGATGCTCTTAAAAAACAGGTCGATATTCCCATCATTTGGAAGTCTTCATGGATTTCATTACCTTCTCCTCATTAATTAGGAGCATTTTTCCTTATGATATCTTTATAAGATCCCTACTTATTCCTTGTAAACCCCTTTGGATATCATTAGCACATTCTCTTTTTTTTTTTTTTGCTGACCTTATCTTTCCCCTAAAAGGCTTAACTGATATTATTTGCAGTTTTACTTGGATCCTGCCCCTCTTCTCAATTGCCAGCAAAGGTTTCTACACTCCAGTATTTGAGGAGTTTCCCTCGAAATAGCATTCCTGGCATTCCTTTGCCACACAGGAAATAGAGTCAGATGAACCTCAATTATGTGTCTCAGGATTATTTGATCTTTTCTCAAAACAACATCTTATAAGCTTTCCATACCTTTTCTGCTCTATTCCCCTGATTGTTTAGAGGTTTTTTAATGCTTTTCCTTAAAACCCAATGCTCCTATGTTTTGTAAATATACTACCCATTGTTATGCCAAATTTAAAGAGTTTGCTGCCCCTGGCTTCCAACTTTATTTGTATCCTTAACCTTTCTTTTTTTTAAATAAATAAAACAGAGCTAATCCATAATGGCTTTTCTATCACTGGGCCATCTATTTTCTGGATCCTTTAAGTGATTTTGGGTCCAATCTAGGCTAGCAATTTATTGCTGCTCCCCGATGTTACTTGTTTGGCTCAGCTGTCTCTAAAGCCAAAGGGAATTTTTCATTAGGAATGCAAAAACTGCTTCTGAAGAAACCCTAGCTTCTAATTTGCATGTGCCTTGATATCCATGTATTCTAAGACATGTGAAGAAGAGTAAGGGGAGTATCAGTGTCCCCTTGCGACTTCCTCCTCCTCCTCTATTTGCTCCTTCTTATTCTTAAAGGGAGGACAGATTATTAATAACAGTAGGAGAAAGACACATTCCCAGAATCCAACCACAGCTTCAAATTCTCTGGAATCAAAGAGGCTCCAGTAGGAAGGGGGAGGAAGCGATAAGGGAAAGGGAAGAAAAGAA
This sequence comes from Tachyglossus aculeatus, assembly GCF_015852505.1. Lineage (NCBI taxonomy): Eukaryota > Metazoa > Chordata > Mammalia > Monotremata > Tachyglossidae > Tachyglossus > Tachyglossus aculeatus. The sequence goes on from NC_052098.1 coordinate 10,334,940, forward strand.
AGGGACTGGTTGAGGTGGGACCTGAGCTGAAGAATAGGGAGTTCTGAGTTTTTCTTTTTTCTGGGTGTATTGGAAGTTACGCTTTAATGGTAACCTTACTCTATGAGCGAATCTGATCTATGAGTGGAAATTCTCTAGAATAAATACCAAAATGGCATGCAGTGGCAAAGAAGATAGGGCAAATCATTACTATTTTACCCATATGACAGATACACTGCAATTTAACAGTTGTTACTGCCGCCAGTTACCTAAGGAGTTCAAAAGAAATTGTTTCATGTTGTCATGTGGTTTGGGGATTATCAATCCAAAAGAAAGAACTATCGGGAGGATCTACAAAGCTCTGGGATAAAAGGCATCCTAACAGTTTTTTATCCAAGTTCGTTAAGTGCTTGAAATGTTGAGAGAAAAAAAGTATAAGGTTGGCAAAGCCTTTTCAAACGTAACTCATTATAACACTGGAGGAAGTGGAGATAATTCTTACTTTAAAAAGGTACTTTGTGATAGCTAATGCAAATTTTTTTTTATACTGTTGAGTTGTCTCCGACTCAGAGCGAGTCCACGGACACATCTCTCCCAGAATGCCTCAGCTCCGTCTCCAATCGTTCTGGTACTGTATCCATAGAATTGTCTTGGTAAAAATACAGAAGTGGTTTACCATTGTCTTCTTCCATGCAGTAAACTTGACTCTCCGCCCTCAACTCTCTCCCATGCCGCTGCTTCCCAGTATAGGAGAGTTTTGAATCGTAGCAGATTGCCTTCTACTCACTAGCCCCTGCCCAAGCTAGGAATGGAATGGGTAGGCCTCTGCTTGACTCTCCCTCCCTTAGCAGAGACTGGTAGAGTACAGGAAACTCTCCAGGTGCAATCCTGGAGGGGAAATACAAATATAGAAACCCCTATATAAGCAAACTATTAAGAGACCACTTAAAACTCTTCAGGAGAAAATTCAGATGAATATATATAAAATAATAATAACAATACTCATGGTATTTGTTAAGTGCTTACTATGTGCCCAGCACTATTCTAAGTGCTGGGGTAGATACAAGGTAATCAGGCTGTCCCATGTGGGGCTCACATATCTGGCATAATATTTGGTATATAAATTGGTCACTAGTTGTGTTTAGGTGTGTGTGAATGTGTGTGTTTGTGCCAGGAAAATTACTTAATTGGTTGTCATAGCTACGTAGTCATTTAGAAGCAGGGATACAAAAATATATCCAAGGTCATTATTAAATATAAAAAAAAGATTAATTGGAAAGGGGTGGCTGTTTCTACTTGGTATGTACCATGCTATGCAATTGAAAGACTGATGCTAAGTTAGAGAATTCAAATGACCCGTTTTTGTCTACATTTAAAATTGAATTTGGCTTTCTAGCATCAATCTTGTTAATCACTTGAAACCTTGCAGTTGGCCAAAATAGTGAAAGAAATGATGGAGAGACAACAAGGATGATTTAAATCTCTTAAATGAATGGAACAGCAAACACCAAAGACTGAAAACATAAAATCTTTAAATTATCCCCTTGTTATAAGTGAAGTTATTCATATTTTCTAAAAGAATGTGAGAAAATAATAAAGGTGAAGCCAGATTTTTAAGAAGAAAAAACACAGTCCATATTTGAATGATTTAGAAACAAAATCCCAGTTTAATATTTCAGGTAATTAGAATCAAGTCAGTCAGTCAATCGTATTTACTGAGTGCTTACTGTGCGCAGAGTACTGTACTAAGAGCTTGGGAGAGTACAATAAAACAGTAAACAGAGACATTCCCTACCCACAATGAGCTTACAGTCTAGAGGGGGAGATAGACATTAAATTGCAGATATGTAGAAAATGTGTGAATACATTAGACTCAGACGAATGAAGTTGACTACCTCAATCAGTTTGGACATGTTTGGAAAACGGGAAGCTGACATCCAGTGTAGTGGAAAGAACACGGGGCTGGGCATCAGAGGACCTGGATTCTAATGCTGGCTTGGTCACTAGCCTGCTGTGAGACCTTGGTCAAGTCACTTAATTTCTCTAGGCTTCAGTTTGCAAATCTTTAAAATGGGAATGCAAAACCCATTCCCCTCCTATTTAGACTGTGACCCCCATCTATCAAGCAATCAATGGTATTTGTTGAACATTTACTGCATGCAAAATATGATATTTAGCACTTGGAAAAGTACACTACAATAGAGTAGGTAGGCATGTTCCCTGTCCACAAGAAACTTCCATGAGGGACAGGGACTGTGTCTGACCTGTTTATCTTGTATCCTCCCCAGCGCTCAGTACAGTGCTTGGTAAATCACAGGTGCTTAAGAATTACCACGGTTATGTTTATTTTGGCACAAAGGAAAGATTTCAGAAGATTCACCAGGGGTAGGTAGTAATAGTAGTAGTAGCAGCAGCAGCATTTTGAGTGTCCACTTGGTGTTCATTCATTCATTCAATCATATGGTTAGAACAGTGCTTTGCACATAGTAAGTGCTTAACAAATGCCATTATTATTATTATCATTACAGTGCACTGTACTAGGCTCTTGGGGTGTAGAGAATAACACAGCACATGTTCCCTATCCAAAATAGGGAAGAAAAATATAAAAATATTTACAACTATAGGGGTCAAAAATAAATGAATAAAATGACCTATATTCACGAGTGCTAAGTTCTGGAGTTGGCTGAAGTGATACTATGGCTCAGGGTGCTGGGGAATCAATCAGGGAAAGCATCTTGGAGGAGGTAGAATTTAAGGAGAGATTTGAAAGTGGGGAAAGCAGAAGTCCATCTGACATTGGGAGGGAGGGAGTTGCCAGGGAGGGAGTTCCAAGCTGGAGGAACAGAGCAAGCAAGGGGATGGAGGTGGGAAAGTCAAGAACGATGGACAGCTAGTAAATTGGCTTGAAAAAAACAAACACAGTGAGTAGGGGGATAGTGGGTGAAGGGAGTAGATAGATAAGGAAGCAGTTTGACCTAGGGGAAAGAGCACAAACCTGACAGTCTGAAGAACTGAGTTCTAATCCCGGCTCTGCCGCTTGCCTGCTCTGTGATCTTGGGCAAGTCATTTAACTTCTCTGTGCCTCAGTTTCCTTATTTGTAAAATGGGGGTTAAATAAATATGATAATTAAGTATAATTATTCTAACATGTGGACAGGTGGTGGAGCGCCTTGAAGCCAATTGTAAGGATCAGTAGTTTGATGCAAAGAGATCCAGAGAGCCAGTGGAGGGTTTTGAGGAGTAGAGAGATGTGGGCTAAGCAGTGGTTCTGGAAGATGATCCAGGAGAATGCAGGTAGCATAGACTGGAACAGGTAGAGTCTGGAAACAGAAACGCTAGTGACAGAGCATGGGGCCGGGAGTCAGAAGGTCATGAGTTCTAATCCTGGTTCCGCCACTTCATTCATTCATTCAATCATATTTATTGAGCGCTTACTGTGTGCAGAGCACTGTACTGAGCGCTGGGGAGAGAACAATATAACAACAGACACATTCCTGCCCATGACGAGCTCACAGTCTAAAGGGGAAACAAATAAATGACAGATATATACAAATATGCTGTGGGGATGGGAGGGAGGATGAACGTAGGAAAAGTAAGAGCGGTGCAGAAGGGAGTGGGAGAAGGGAGTAGGAGAAGAGGAGAGGAGGGCTTAGTCAGGGAAGCCTTCTTGGAGGAGATGTGCCTTCAATAAGGCTTTGAAGTGGGGGGACAGCAATTATCCATCTAATATGAGAAGGGAGGGTGTTCCAGGCCAGGGGTAGGATATAGGCGAGAGGTCAGTGGTGAGACAGACAAGGTTGAAGTACAGTGAGAAGTTTAGCTTTAGAAAACATGTTGCAATAGTGCTTAGGCCAGTACCTGGCACATAGTAGTCAGTTAAAAAATACCATATTTTTTAAAAAAAACCAATACAGGCCCACTTTCAAGAAACATATTATGACTGTATTGTGGGATATGCCTGTATTTACATGTTTGTGTTAGATATAGTATCCGTTAAAGCGCTTACTATGTGTCAAGTGCTGTATATATGTATATATGTTTGTACATATTTATTACTCTATTTATTTATTTATTTTACTTGTACATATCTATTCTATTTATTTTATTTTGTTAGTATGTTTGGTTTTGTTCTCTGTCTCCCCCTTTTAGACTGTGAGCCCAATGTTGGGTAGGGACTGTCTCTATATGTTGCCAATTTGTACTTCCCAAGCGCTTAGTACAGTGCTCTGCACATAGTAAGCGCTCAATAAATACAATTGATGATGATGATGATGAAGTGCTATTCTAACAGCAAGGGTAGATACTAGGTAGCCAGCTTGGCCCAGTCCCTGATCTACATGGGGGGTGGGGAGGGAAGTCACAGTCTAAGTAATTTAGCTACTGACACCTCTATATTCTCCCCTTGGTTTTAGAAAACGTTTTCCCCGAGACAAAAGCATGGAAGTGGGGAGGGGAGGGAGGAAGAGAGAAGTGATGTCTTCCTCCGTGAACTCACAAGCCCCAACTGCCATCCGGAAGCCGCAAGGACCGGAGATATCGAATCATCTCTTCTTTGTATCCAGCTGGCAGCGAGATGTTAGCCACGTGGCACATGATAAGAAGACCTGGCAGTAAGAAGAGAGTTCCTCCATAATCCCCAGTCCAGTGACCATCCTCTGCTTACAGTTTAGAGTAAAACTGCGTCCCGTTCAGAGCTCCTGCCCAGGCGGTCTGCACTTGGGGTAAATCCTCAAAGAATTGACTGGTATCCACCCCCAAAGAATGGGCCTCTAACCCATTCTGTGCTCTTTCAGCCTCTCCGCCACTTGCCGGGCATGTGACCTTGGGCAAGTCACTTCACTTTTCTGTGCCTCAGTTACCTCATCTGTAAAATGGGGATTAAGATTGTGTGCCCCACGTGGGAGATGGACTGTGACCAACCTGATTATCTTGTACCGACTGCAGCGCTTAGTACTGTGCCTGGAACTTTCTCACTGTCCCTCGATCTCGCCTGTCCCTCAATCGACCCCTGGCCCACATCCTACCTCTGGCCGGGAATGCCCTTCCTCCTCAAATCTGCCAAGCAATCACTCTTCCCCCCTTCAAAGCCCTACTGAAGGCACACCTCCTCCAAGAGGCCTTCCCAGACTAAGCCCCCGTTTTCCTCAGCTCCCCCTCCCTTCCGCGTCACCTAGACTCGCTCCCTTTGCTCTTTTCCCCTCTCCCCACCCCACAACACTTATGTATATATGTATATCTCTATAATTATATTTATTTATATTGATGCATTTTTACTTGTTTTGATGGGTGTATAGCTATAATTCTATTTATTGATATTGATGTCTGTTTACTTTTTTGATGTCTGTCTCCACCCTTCTAGACTGCAAGCCCGGTGTGGGCAGGGACTCTCTCTCTTTATTGCTGACTTGTACTTTCCGAGCACTTGGTACAGTGCTCTGCACACAGTAAGTGCTCAATAAATTTGGCTGGATGAGTGAATGAACGAATGGAACATAGGAAGCGCTTGATAAATGACACTATTATCAATAATAATATCATTTATGAATTATTAATATAATTAATTATGGAGTGATAATCATTATATTATATAGTAATTACATAATAATTGATAATGTAAACATTAATTATCAATAATATGTACATAATTGATTATGATAAATAATTAAATTAATGATAATTCATGATATTATTAATTGATATTGTTAATAATGATGGCATTTGTTAAGTGCTTACTATGTGCAAAGCACTGTTCTTAGCGCTGGGGAGGTTACGAAGTGATCAGGCTGTCCCATGGGGGGCTCACAGTCTTAATCCCCATTTTACAGACGAGGTAACTGAGGCACAGAGAAGTTAAGTGACTTGCCCAAAGTCACACAGCTGACAAGTGGCAGAGCCAGGATTTGAACCCATGACCTCTGACTCCCAAGCCCGTGCTCTTTCCACTGAGCCACGCTGCTTCTCTATTATCGTGGCAAGACCAGAGTTGGTACCAGGGTGGTAGTAGTTTGGGTGGAGAGGAAGGGGCAGATGCAAGAAATGCTGGGCAAGAAGAGCAGAGACAAACAGAAACAAATGACCGATAGGGTAGGTAGAGCTTAAAGGTACGGACATAAGTGCTGTGGGGCTGAAGCGAGTAACAAAGTGCTTAAGGACTACAGACCCAAGTGCAGAGGTGATGCAGAAGGGAGGGAGAACTAGGCGAGGAGATGAGAGGTTAGTCAGGAGAGGCCTCTTGGAGGAGATGTGATGTTTGGAGGGCCTTTAGATGGGAAGAGTGGCGGTCTGTCAGATATGAAGTGGGAGGGAGCTCCAACAAGCCACCTTTAATAATGGCATTTATTAAGTGCTTACTATGTGCAAAGCACTGTTCTAAGCGCTGGGGGAGATACAAGGTGATCAGATTGTCCCACGGGGGCTCACAGTCTTCATCCCCATTTTACAGATGAGGGAACTGAGGCCCAGAGAAGTTAAGTGACTTGCCCAAAGTCACACAGCTGACAAGTGGCAGAGCCGGGATTTGAACCCATGACCTCTGACTCCAAAGCCCGGGCTCTTTCCATTGAGCCACGCTGCTTCTCTAAAATCTCTCTAAATCTTCTCTAAAATCTTTAGATTTTTTTTTTTAATGGTACTTGTCAAGTACTGTTCTAAACTCTAGGGTAGATACAACCTAATCAGGTTGGACCAAATCCCTGTCCCACAAGGGGCTCACAGTTTAAGTAGGAGGGAGTAAGATTTAATCCTCATTTAATCCTCATTTAATTTAATTTAATCTAATTCAATTTAATTTAATCCTCATTTAATTTAATCCTCATTTTACAGATGAGGTAACTGAGGCACAGAGAAGTTAAGTAATTTGCCCAAGGTCACACCACCGGCAAGTGACGGAGCTGGGATGAGAACCCAGGTCCTTCTGCCTCCTAGGCCTGTACTCTATCCAGTAGGTGATGTTGCTCAGAGAAGCAGCGTGGCTCAGTGGAAAGAGCATGAGCTTGGGAGTCAGAGGTCATGGGTTCAAATCCCGGCCCTGCCAATTGTCAGCTGTGTGACTTTGGGCAAGTCACTTCACTTCTCTGTGCCTCAGTTACCTCATCTGGAAAATGGGGATTAAGACCGTGAGCCCCCCCGCCGTGGGACAACCTGATCACCTCGTAACCTCCCCAGCGCTAAGAACAGTGCTTTGCACATAGTAAGTGCTTAATAAATGCCATTATTATTATTATTATTATCCCAACACGTGGTTGCCTTGGGAGCTGCTGAGGTCTTTGCTGCCCCAACTAGCCAACTATTTTTTTCAGAATTCCTGCTGGGCCATGTCCACTTTATCCAATGTCCTAAGTAATTATCTGGTGAACAACCTTCTCCCATGAGGGCATAGCTAGATTTCAGGTATCCCAACCCCCAGAGCTAGGTTTACCACTGGACCAATACCATTAAATGAGCATATCTATACAATGGAATCTACATGTCCAGGAAATTGCTGAGAATGGGTGTACATACACATAGGTGTAAGGGGGGCTGTTCAGGGTAATGGGCCTTAGAGTGGTGGAAGTTAATCAGGGAAGGCTTCCTGGAGAAGATGGGTTTTATGAGGGCTTTGAAGAAGGGCAGAGCTATAATTTTTTGAAGTCGAAGACAGTGGAGAGCTTCAGGCCGAGGAAACAGTTAAAACAAGGGGTTGCAACATTTTTGCATCACCTCAGCACATATGTATTCTCAGTCATCAGTAGCGCTTTTATACATAGTGTTTCATGTACTCTGCTGTGCAAGACTTTCTTTATTCACCTAATCATTCTCTCATCTCTTTTTCCTCCCATCTGTAAATGATTTTGTGTCTGTCTTCCCCCATTTGATTATGAGCCCCTAGAAAGTTGTAGAAGCAGAGAAGCAGCGTGGCTCAGTGGAACGAGCCTGGGCTTTGGAGTCAGAGGTCATGGGTTCAAATCCTGGCTCCGCCATTTATAATAGTAATAATAATGGCATTTGTTAAGCACTTACTATGTACAAAGCACTGTTCTAAGCTCTGAGGGGGATGCAAGGTGATCAGGTTGTCCCACGTGGGGCTCACAGTCTTAATCCCCATTTTACAGATGAGGTAACTGAGGCTCAGAGAAGTTAAGTGATTTGCCCAAGGTCACACAGCAGACATGTGGCAGAGCCGGAATTCGAAGCCATGACCTCTGACTCCAAAGCCTGTGCTCTTTCCACTGAGCCACGCTGCTTCTCATGACATACGTGTCAGCTGTGTGACTTTGGGCAAGTCACTTCACTTCTCTGGGCCTCAGTTACCTCATCTGTAAAATGGGGATTAAGACTGTGAGCCCTACGTGGGACAACCTGATCACCTTGTAACCTCCCCAGAGTTTAGAACAGTGCTTTGCATATAGTAAGCGCTTAATAAATGCCATTAAAAAAAAGTTTGCACAGAGCATTGTATTCAGCACCTGGGATGCAGTACAACAGAGTTGTACCCACCTGGAGCTTACAGTCTAGAGGGGAAGACGGGCATTAAAAGAAATGTGGATATGTACCTAAGTTCCCTAGGGCTATGGCGGGGGTGAATATCATCTATCATACTCTCTCAAGTGCTTAGTACAGTGGTCTGCAATAAATACTTTTGATGGATTAAATGTGCTTGTGGGTGAGGTCCTTCACTAAATCAACTTGAACTAGTTTAACTTGGCTTTTTTGCAATGAGCTGATAGCAATTCTCCATACAGAAAAGGAGACTGTACAATACAACTGTGATCCAGCCACAGCAGCTATAAATCACGCCAAATTAAAGAACAAGATAATTCATAATTTGCTAAGTGCTTCTCATTTCTTGACATTAGAAAGCAGCCTCCTGAAATGGAGGGTTTCTTTTAAATGAAAAGTATTGAGGTTTTCACATTGAATAACCTCCCAACCAGCAAAGTTTAAGTGTCTCGTACTCAGAGATGCTGGAAAAAATAAATGGATTCGAGATATAATCCAGAATGAAGTGAGTTCAGCATCAAGCAAAAAAAAAAAAAGAAAAAGAAAGAGCAAAACATCACCCAGTTCCACTTTGCAGGTAATGCTTTGTCCCCTCAGGCCCCTCTTCCCTATGCAAATGTAAGTTTCTTGCAGGAAGTGGGCATGTGCTCTGCTTCTGGTGTACACTCAGGTACTTAGTAAATACATGAATTGACTGATTGATGTATGGTTTTCCCCCACCCACCATCGAAATGCTACTTTACTAAACTAGCCTGTGAGCTCGTTGTGAGCAGGGATTATCCCTTTTTATTGCTGCATTGTACTTTCCCAAGTGCTTAGTACAGTGCTCTACACACAGTAAGCGCTTAATAAATACAATTGAATGCATGAATGAATATTCCTTCATTCACTCTGGGACTCGAAATAATCCTGACAGTCAAGTGTGTAACTCAACCCAAAGGCTTATCCTTTTGGGGGCAGTTGAAGGAACCTTGGCTAAAACTGGTTTTTTTCTAGATATTTCCAACTGTTCTTGACTCCCTCTCCCTTCTGTGTCGTCCCTGCATTTGGATCTGTTACCTTTTGGCTTTTGATATTCGCCCAACCTAAGCTCCACAGCACTTCTGCACATATCTATAAATTATGCATTATAAGTTATTCATTTAGAGTAATGTCTGCCTCCCCCTTTAGACTCTAAGCTCTTGGTGGGCAGGGAAGGTGTCTACCGACTCTGTTGCATTGTCCTCCCCCAGGTGCTTAGTACAGCACTCTGCCACAGTAAGCACTCAATGAAACCATTCGGTCCATGTTTCCTTTTTCCTCAAGAACCTCCAGTGGTTGCCCACCCACCTCCACATAAAATGGAAACACCTTACCACACGCTTTAAAGCATCCAATCACCTTGCCCACTCCTACACTTAAACTACAACCCAGCCCACACACTTTGCTCCTCCAATACCAACCTATTCACTGTACCTGGATCTTGTCCATCTCAACGCTGACTCCTCACCCATGCCCTGTCTCTGACCTGGAACCTCCTTCCTCTTTATATCTGGCAGATGTTCACTAACACCACCTTCAAAGCCTTATTAAAAACAAATCTCCTTCAAGAGGCCTTCTCTGACTAAGCCCTCATTTCCTCTTCTCCCACTCTTCTGCGTTGCCCTTGCACTAGGATTTGCACCCTTTATTCACCCCTCCCTCAGCCCCATAGGACTTGAATACATATCCATAATTTAATGTATTTATTTATAGTAATGTCTGTCCCCTCCTCTAGACTGTAAGCTACTTGAGGAAAGGGAATGTGTCTACCAACTCCCTTACGTTATATCCTCCCAAGAGCTCAGTAGAGGGCTCTGCACACAGGACACTAAATATAACTGATTGATTCATTGAATCAATACCATCAATGATGATGATGTTCTAATCCACAGGTGCTTCTCCATCACTTCCCAGGTCTAGCTCCTGACCCTTTGCTGGGTTTAGATTTCAAAAACTGGTTGCAGCCCTCTGGCTTACATTTTCTGGCCAATCTCCATGCCACCCACTGGACCCCTATTTACAGAAATTTCTTCACTGGCAGAAGAGTTTGGCAGAGTGAGGGTTTTTTTTTTCTGCTTTCTGTGCCTTGGAGAAAACATTGCTGAAAGCCCTCTCACGTGTAACATACAAATGCAACATACTGGTGTCACCTGAAATATGGTGGGTCACACTCATGGTACTCCCCATATTTCATACCTCTTTCCCATGTGACAGTCCCCAAAACTTCCACAAAATGAAGGTGTTCGAATATACTCTAGAAATGCCTCAGAGAGAAGGTTAACATGGATTATCTGGTGGCATATGTGAAAGCGATAAACCAGATAGGACATGCTGGAAACATTAACACATATGAAGGGGGTCTCTCTCTCCCCTAAGAACTAAGACATCTGCTGTAGGAGCAGAGTGCCAGAGTAAATGAATCAATGGTCTTGCTCACAATAGCAAATCACATGTTCCCAAGTACTGTATTAGGAAATCAATCTATTCACTGTGAAATTTCTCCCTAATAGAAACAAATTATGATTTCTCTGCCCATGTCACAGTCTTTCTCCACTGTTTGCAGGCACACAGGGTTATTCCTAGTTGGTCTGGCTCTTTGGTATGCGTTAACTAAGGGACTTCATATCTGAGAACAAAAACCCTCAAATTGAAACTATTGATGTTCCTATTGATTGCTTCAATGAAAAACAAAAATATTAGTTCAAGAATTTATGGGATAAGGGGAGGAGAGGGAGGGAGAAAGACTCGGGAGAAGGAGGAGTAGGGACATACCTTTTGCTTTTAGAAAGTAAGAATTGTTCAAATGCAGAGAGTTGTCTGGAGCTTGGCCATGCAATTGGTTTGACACATTATAAGATAAATGGAATGACAGTGGGGCAGATAAACATGGGAAAGATGGTCTGTGCAAGGCCATAACTCTTAAGCCTGTGCCAACCTTGCCCTAATTTGGGTGGGGGTTTCAAATACCTAAGTACAAATGGATTACACCCATCCTTAGTTGAGTTTAAGCAACTTGTGGGCAAGGACTGTTCCTCAGGCTTCTGTTGGTCTCTTGCTAGACTGTAAGTTCCTTGCAGGCAGGGATCACATCTATTAACTCTACTGTATTCTCCCAAGTGCTTAGTACAGAGGAAGCACCTGATAAATGATTGATTGATCGACTGTTGCACTTTCCTAAGTGCCTAGTAAAGCGTCTTGCACCGATTAGGTACTCAATAAATAGCATTGCTGCTGCTGCTACTACTGCTACTGAGTAGTGCCTAGGATAGAAGATATAAACCTCATGAAATTGCACCCGCTCTGGCCTCTCTTAAAAATATAAGTGACATCTTCCAGCAGCCTTAGCATTTCCACTTCCAGCCCAAGCCACCTCCAATATTAGTGTACCACCTGGGAGCGAGGAGAAGGGGAGAGAAGGCTTGAACAGGGTTGAGTTTGGGCTCAGGCTGCTGGCAGCTATCATTCCTTGAATGGCAGGGGCAACCTTTTAAAATTTACATTCCCTACGTCCCAGCTTCTGGATAAATCCATCACCAGAAAACATCAGAAATGATCTGGGCATGTCACTCCCTTCCTCAAAAATCTCCAGTGGTGGCCCATCAACCTTCAAATCAAGCAAAAACTCCTCATTCTCTGCTTCAAAGCTCTCCATCACTTCACCCCCTCCTACCTCACCTCCCTTCTTTCCTTCTACAGCCCAGCCCGCACACTCCACTCCTCTGCCGCTAACCTCCTCACTGTGTCTCGTTCTCACCTGGCCTGGAATGCTCTTCCTCCACACATCCACCAAACTAGCTCTCTTCCTCCATTCAAAGCCCTACTGAGATCTCACCTCCTCCAGGAGGCCTTCCCAGACTGAGCCCCCCCATTTTTCCTCTCCTCCTCCTCCCCTCCCCATCACCCCCTTTCCTCCCTCTGCCCTACCCCCTTCCCCTCCCCACAGCACTTGTGTATATTTGTACATATTTGTTACTCTATTTATTTTATTAATGATGTATATATAGCTATAAGTCTATTTATTCTGATGGTATTGACACCTGTCTACTTGTTTTGTTTTGTTGTCTGTCTCCCCCTGCTAGACTGTGAGCCCGTTGTTGGGTAGGGACCATCTCTATGTTTAGCCGATTTGTACTTCCCAAGCACTTAGTACAGTGCTCTGAACATGGTAAGCGCTCAATAAATATGATTGATTGAATGAATGAATCAGTCAGTCGATCAATGGTATTTCTTGATCATTTACTTTCACAGAGTAGTGTGTTAAAGCGCTTGGGAGAAGACGATACAATAGGGTTGGTATATATGATCTCTGCTCCCAAGGGGCTTACAGCCCAGGTGGGAGACAGACGTTTAAATAAATTACAGACTGGGGAAATAGTAGAGTGTAAAGATATGTGCATAAGCACCATGGGACTGGAGTGAGTATCAAAGTTATTAAGTATTACAGTACAATGTGCAAAGTGCTTAAAAAGGAATGAGCATTTCCCGAAAGTTGAAGAAGAAAAATGGGTTTGGAGAAAGTCAGTGGTCACAAAAGCTGGGCAGGAGATTTTCCGGCCCTAACCCATAGGAAAACCAGTCAGCAGCACGCTTGCCCTCCCTTCCGCCACCAAAGGGACAGGCACTGAATAGGTAATCCTGGCTGAACTCATGGAATCAGTTTGATTGTCTTAGACAGAACACAAGATCCTTGATTTATGTCACAAGAGAATCATATTCAACCACGGAAAAAGACATTACAAATGCCCCTCTTAATATCTTCTGAACATGCTTCACAGATTTCATCTAATCGCAAGGTGCCCACTAATTCCAATAAAGCCACCTGAAAGCAATATTTGTGTGTTCAGTATGAGGTTAGAGAAAGTTTCTGTTTGAAGCAACATCAATTTATATTCCAGTGCTATTCCCCAAAATACATGTTAACCATATAGACTTTGTAACATCAATACTAAAATGACTTTTACTGCTGCCCAGCGGTCTCTAAGCTGAGAAAGTACGCATTTGTAGTTGGAAACATTTATCTTAAAAACGTAGAGCACATAAATGCCACTCTTGTTCAATTAACAATCCTACCTACAAATATCCCACTTGCTACTTTTCTCTGGAATAAATAGAACATTCTTGATCACTGCACTTGTGCTATCCTCTAAGTCCTCATTGACAAATGACGTGGATTTCCAACCCATTCAAAACTCTGCAACTTTAACGGACAAAGGATTTCTAGGATCTCATAACATCTGTGACAGTGGTATGTCTTAGGGCAGTCAGTCTGTACCCTTCTATCCTGTTTCTAGCTACTCCAGTTGCCTGCAATCTATATCTTCATTTATTGCTTTCTTAATTGCAGAGCCACGACCTTATGTTTTGCAACCTTTTCTTTTGTCTTTTTATAGCTCTAAATGATTTGCACATATCATCTTTAATTGACACCTCAGTGTGACACCAGCAAAATGGAGAGTATGCATAGCACCAAGCAGGATGCAATAGCCTAGCTGTTCCATTTATAATGCTTCCCAAAAACAATTTGGCCCCATGGAGGTTTGATTTTTAAGCTTTCTTTGGCAGCCTGTCTTGTTGGGAGCTGTCTTTTCTTTCTGTTCTGGCAAGTGAAATGGGTTGTTTAATCACTGATCATAGAACTCCCACTTAGCAACAGAGCCATGTGAAACTCAGTAGAGTGTGTTTGAAACTTAGTAGGTTGCTGTTACTCAGAGATTGCTCTGATTCCCAGGAGTCCTCTAAACCTGGGTTCTGACCAGCATCAGATGGGGTTAGGGGGAGGATTGAAAATGTAAAAGCAAATACAATGTAACTTGGTTATAATGACGCTTAAGGGAGCCGAGAGATTTATGGCCATAGAAACGGGTCATCCAAACCCAAGTAAACTTTAGGCAGATTTTCCAGGGTAGATTTTTCTAAGCATCTCCCCTCCTTTTGGCAGTCACTCTAGGGGAGAGGGATTTATTTATAGGAAAGAAAGATGGTGACAACATCCACTCTGTTTCCCCAAGAATGGAGATACCGACACTGGCAAGGCACAAAGGAGAGCAGGGAATGGTCTGACTCAGACCTAGGGCAGGAGGAAGCTCAGAGCCCAGGAATTCCATGGGATTTCAAAAATGCCACGATCATTCCCCACTTCAAGAAAAATGATGAATAAACTGATGGGGGAAAATCCATGTTAATAATAATAATGATGATGGCATTTGTTAAGCAATTACTATGTGCAAAGCACTGTTCTAAGCGCTGCAGGGGGATACAAGGTGATCAGGTGGTCCCATGTGGGGCTTACAGTCTTAATCCCCATTTTACAGATGAGGTAACTGAGGCACAGAGAAGTTAAGTGACTTGCCCAAAGTCACACAGCTGACAAGTGGCGGAGCTGGGATTAGAACCCATGACTTCTGGCTCCCAAGCCCATGCTCTTTCCACTGAGCCACGCTGCTTCTCTTATTTTCTCTGTTATTTCGTTGCTCCCTGATGCTGGTAAGAGCCTAGTCAAAATTCCTCAGGAATTCCCGAACAACTTGGTTAACTTAAGAGCAGTGTGGCCTAGCAGAGACAGCACAGGCCTTGGAGATAGAGGACCTGGGTTCTAATCCCAGCTCTCCCAATTGCCTGCCAGTGTGACCTTGGGCAAATCACTTAACTTCTCTGTGCCTTGGTTTCCTCATCTGTAAAATGGGGTTTCAATGCCGGTTCTCCCTCCTCTTTAGACTGTGAGCCCCATGTGGGACAGGGACGCTCTCCAACCTGATTAACCTGTATCTGCCCCAGCACCTAGTACAGTGCTTGGCACACAGTAAGTGCTTAACAAATACCACTATAATTATTATTAATTATTAAAATAGGTTCAGATGATGTGTCCTCAATAACAGTTGCATAAAGTCTTTCACATGACACTGACTCTAACGAGGGATCTGAGAACCCGTGTTCAAATATGACTCCAATTCCCCCAGGAAACCCTTCCATCTCAACAGGCCATGAATGTCTTTGAAAGTCTCCTTGAAAGGGTTATCCAGGAACTGCTACATGCAACATCTGTTGCCTCAGAGATGTGCTAGTGGGCCGAATGTCCAAACCTATCAGACCAAAACCCAGAAGGACCCAGTGACCAGCACGACCCCATGTCCCCCGATCACGTTAAGTAACCAACAAAAGGAAATAGCTTCGGACATTTAGTCTATCAGGCAAAACTTCTGACAACAATACAAGGAACAATGTGTACATAATCACTATTCATTTATCTTATAATCACATAAATACTTGCTACCACAACAGCCATCAAAGGATTCCTCATCATAACAAACAAGAAAATATCCTAACAGTAAGCCGTACAAATAACCGTGACAGCACACTACACAAAAAAGGTGCGACCCTAAGAGGGTTGTTCTACTGTACTCTCCCAAGTTCTGGCATTATTATTTTTAGCCTAACCCGAACACTCTTAACCCTAATAGGGATCCCAACCAGAAGTAATGTCACCTGAACCGCTTCTCCAATGCCGCCAACACCTTAAACCTACTTTGTCAATTTCTTTGTTTAGTGTTGTAATGTTCCATCACTCCTGATCTCCAATCCCTTCTCTCCACCTACACTTTAAGAACGTGAGCTCTGCGAGGGACAGGGTCTGTGTTGAATTTGTGCCTCTCCCAGTGGTTGGTGCAGTTCTCTGCACACAGTAAGCTCTTGACAAATACTACAACTACTTATAGTTTGGGGACAACCTGGCATCAAGGTTCAAGTCAATCTGAGGATCTACAAAGTAGTTATTATTGACTCCCAATTAGCTGAAAAAACCTGAACCTATTAGATGAAGTTGCATCCACATCCAACTTCTTGAACAATTTCATCAGTATATCAGCAAAAGGCAGAATTGAAAACTGCATCAGGCACTGCAAATAGTAAATGCAAGAGCAACAACAAAAAAAAATTGTGGTGTTTGTTAAGCACTTACTATGTGCCCAGCACTGCATTAAGTGCTGGGATAGATGCAAGATAATCAGGTTGGACACAGTCCCTGTCCCACATAGGGCTCACAGTCTTAACACCCATTTTACAGAGGAGGTAACTGAGGCTCAGAGATGTGACTTGTCCAGGGTCACCCAGCAGGCAAGTGGTAGAGCCGGGATTAGAACCCAAGTCCTTCTACTCCAAGGCCTGTGCTCTATCCGCTAAGCAACACTGCTTCTCAACTCAGTAAAGAATGATCTTCGATCATTTATGTAAAAAAAGTTCAGTCCGTGTCTTCCCCAGTCCTCAAGAACCTCCAAAGATTGTCCATCCACCATCTCCTCGGACAGAAACCTCTTCCCATCGACTTTAAGGCACACAATCAGCTCTGCCTTTCCTAACTTACCTCACCTATTTCCTACTACACCCCAGCTTGCGCACTTCACCAACCTACTGAGCGCTAAGAACAGTGCTCAGTGCTTAGAACAGTGCTTTGCACATAGTAGCACTTAATAAATGCCATCATTATTATTACTGAAAGTACGTTGACTTTGTCTTTCTCACCACCAACCCCTTGCCCACCTCCTCCCTCTGGCCTGGAACACCCTCCCCCTTCATATACATCTGACCAATACTGTTCCCAACTTCAAAATCTTACTAAAATCCCATCTCCTTCAAGAGGCTTTCCCTGACTATTCCCTCATTTCCTCTACTACCTCTTCCCCCCTGCGTTGCCTATGCACTAGAATCTGTACCCTTTAAGAACTAGATATTCATCCCACCCTCAGCCCCACAGCACTACGTACATATCCATAATTCATTTTTTATGTCTGTCTTCACCTCTAGACTGTAAGCTTCTTCTGAGCAGGGAACGTGTCTACCGATTGTATTGTTTTGTACTCTCCCAAGCACTTAGTACAGTGCTCTAAACACAGTAAGCCCTCAATAGAGAAGCAGTGTGCCTTGATGGACAGAGCATGGACCTTGGGGACCAAATGCTTGCTGTGTGACCTTGGGCAAGTCACTTAACTTCTCTGTGTCTGTTACCTCATCTGTAAAAAAATGGGGATTAAGACTGTGAGACCCACATGGGACAACCTGATCACCTTGTATCCTCCCCAGTGCTTAGAACAATGCTTTGCACAAGTAAGCCTTTAACAAATGCCATCATTATTATTATTATTATTAACTTCTCTGTGTCTCAGTTTCCTCAACTGTAAAACTGTAAAATGAGGATTAAATCCAACTCCCTCTTACTTTGACTGTGAGCACCATGTGGGACAAGGACTGTGTCCAACTTGATAAACGTATATCTATCCCAGCACTTAGAAGAGGGCTTGACACATATTAAGGGCTTAAATACCATCAAAAATAATACATGAATAAATAAGATTGATCCAAAGCCCTATCAAAATCACATCTCCTTCAAGAAGCCTTTCCTGACTGACCCCTCGTTTCCCCAACCTATTCATCATCCCTTCTGCGTCACCTATGCCCTTGGGTCTGTACCCCATAAGCACTTTGATATTCACCGCACCTCCAGCCCACAGCACTCAAGTACAAATGCTTATACTCTGCCATTTCCCCCGTCTGTAATTTATTTTAGTCTGCTCCCCTACTAGACTGTGACCTCTGTGAGGACAAGAAATATGTCTACCAATTCTATTGTATCGTACCCCTCCAAGAGCGTGGTCCAGTGCTCTGCATACAGTGAGCACTCAAAAAAATGCCTCTGATCAATTGATTTCCAGGTACATGGTAGGGAAGGCATTTGGGGTTGCACTTTTATTAAGTAACACCTGCACACCAGGATACAATTTCTCCTTCAGAAGAGTAACATTTGAACCCAAAGGACAGCTGTATGAATCTATTAAGGAAGATCCACGATTTCTGCTCTCAAGGGGTACAGTCTAATTAACAGAGGAGCAAAGACTATCCAGTTAAATCTATATGAAAAATGCAATAATTACAAGAAGGTGCTGAGGGGAAACGGCAGTTGAGAAAGTGTGTTTGCAAACTGGAATACAAGCTTGGCTAGTCAGCATATGCTTCCTAGACTGGGTGGGCTTTGCTAGCAATTTAAAAGAAGTAAATGATGTGGTATTGCAGGCCGGGGGAGGAAAGTTGTTTCACAATATAACTTCCAAAGAAATGTTCCCAAAGAGCATAGGAGAAGAAATGATATGAAACAAAATGGAAAGTTGGGGGCTTGGATTATGCTCTCACCCGGTAATGGGTTTGGAACCAACAAGTGAGTTAATTATTAGTGAGTCAATAGCATCAGTATTAGTCTTTTCTGCTAGAACATGCGAACTAAAAGGTGGGAAATAAAACTATTCCTTTAGAAGTGGTATGACTATTAAATACGCCAATTCCATTAGGTCCTCTTGTTAGCCTTGGATGATAGCTTTGAATAAGACACGTGCTCAGATATATACCCACACAAAGTGCGTTGTACAGTCTAGCAAGGTGGGTGAGTGTTTAATGGCATCAGAAGAAATCGGCAGCCAAGCAAAGGTTGTTTTCTGACATAACTGTAGCACTTGCCTTTAATAGAGTTGGACCAATTCATCAATTGTTCCATATGAGAAAATTCAAGGGTCTTATTTACCTCCTGGGAAAGCAGCCATTTATCTTCACTGTTCAATGGTGAAATAAGAGAGTCAACAGAAGGTGCGGAGGGATGAGTGATAAGTAAGAGGATGAATAAAAAACATCTCAAGGTAAAAATGCAGAAGCCATTCATAATAGAAAAAGTGTTTATGCTACACAATCGACGACCTTGGGTTGAATCCTCTGAAAGAGGAATGTTCTCAGCAGAGCCTTCGGCCAGAGCCCACCTCTCTCTCTGCTTCCCATTGCTAAACTTTTAAAATGGATGATGCAGTTCTGAGTGCAACAGAATTCATCGTTCGGTCGGTGCACTTATGTCTGGCATCTCAAGTACAAAATCCTCAGCAACTCACCAATATCTGTCATTCCCTGCATGATCCTGCATTTAGGTTCTCTGTGAATCCGCTTGCTCTTTTCCTCTCCCCTTTGCCTTTCCAGGGAAAGTGGATTTACATCTATGTGTGTGCTTTATATATTGTCTAAAGTTTTAAACTGCAATCAAAGGAATATATTGAGTCCCTTTTGAGGGTTCAGACTCCCTGATCTCAAGGACATTATAATTTAATGGAGGAGGCACACAAAAATTATTTATGAATAGGGAATCAAGCAAGCAAGCATTCAATAGTATTTATTGAGTGCTTACTCTGTGCTGAGCACTACACTAAGGACATGGGAAAGTACAATAGAACTAGCAGACATGATTGCTGTCCTCAAGGAGTTTACAGTCTAGCAGGGGAGGCAGACACTAAAATAAATTACAGGTAGGGGGGTGCAACAGAGTTGAGAGAAGCACAAAATGCTGTGGGAGAATGAGTAGCCCAGTGTCTAGGTGAAGCGGAAGTAGTGGAGATTAGAGATTAATCAGGGAAGGCCTTCTGGAGGAGATGTGATTTTAGAAGGGCTTTGAATATGGGAAGATCAGTGGTCTTCTGGAATTGAAGAGAGTGAGAGTCCCAAGCAAAAGGAAGGACATGAGTAAGTGGTCAGTGGTGAGAGAGAGACAAGAACAAGGCAAATGGGTAGGTTAGAATGAGAGGAACGAAGCGGGAAAGCCAGGGCATAGTGGGAGAGGAGCAAGGATAAGTAGCCGGGAGAGAACTGATTGAGTGTCCTAAAACCAATGGCCAGGAGTTTCTGCTTAATGTGGAAAGAGATATACAACCACTGGAGAAGGTTGAGTAGTGGTGAGACATGATTTGTCTTGTCTTATGCTGTCGAGTCGTTCCCGACCCATAGCGACTCCATGGACACATCTCTCCCAGAATGCCCTATCTCCATCTGCAATCATTCTGGTAGTGAAGCATAGAGTTTTCATGGTAAAAATATGGAAGTGGTTTACCATTACTTTTTTCCACACAGTAAACTTGAAGCTCCACCCTCGACTCTCTCCCATGCCGCTGCTGCCCAGGACTGGTGAGTTTTGACTTATAGCAGGTTGCCTTCCACTTGCCAGTTACTGCCCAAGCTGGGAATGGAATAGGTATAATAATAATAATAATGATAACAATTCTGGTATTTGTTAAGCACTTACTATGTACTAAGCACTGTTCTAAGCGCTGGGGTAGATACAGGGTAATCAGGTTTTCCCACGTGGGGCTCACACTTTTAATCCCCATTTTACAGATGAGGTAAGTGAGGCACAGAGAAGTTAGGTGACTTGCTCAGGGTAACACAGCAGACAAGTAGCAGAGGCGGGATTAGAACCATTTCCTCCTATTCCCAAGCCCGTGCTATTTCCACTAAGCCACATTGCTTCTCTGCCCCTGCTTCTGCCTCTGGTATGCCTCTGTTTGACTCTCTGTCCCATAGCCAAGATTGGTAGAGTACTGGGAACTCTTCAGGTGCATAGACCTATATTTTAGACAAATGATCTAGGTAGCAAAGTGAAGAATGGACAAGAGAGGGGAGAAGTTGGAGGCAGGGTATTCTGCCAGGAGGCTAACAGGTTTCTAAGATAGGGGGGCTCATTTTTTGCTATGGAACATTATTCAGGAGAAATCTTTCAAGACAATATATCAGGAGGCATTTTCAAATGTCTCTGGTACACTCTCTCCCAGCTTGAATTACTAGATCACCCAATAAGGCCAGGAGGAGGAGGTACTGGGGAAGAGGGAGATGGGACTTTTTGGGAAACTGGAAAGGAACCCAGGATGGTCAGGGGATTTCTTCAGAAACCAAAGTGTGAGTGGCTGAGTCTGGAGATGAATTAGGGGGGGAGCCCAATCTGGGCCACTATGGCTGGGGGTCTCCCAGCTGGTTGTGTAGAGCTGCTGCTCCTAACACCACAACCACTGCTGCTCTTGGGGTTGAGGGAGGAGAAAGAGCTGAAGAGCTGCTGCTACTGTTGCCCTAAATTAAAGAATAAATAGCCTGACACTGGAGCTCCCCTGTCTGTGGATATGTCCCAGTGCTGGGGAGCCTGGTTTCTACCCCTCCAGGCTTCCCTCTTCCACCTCTTTTCTGTCCCCCCTCATGGCTCTGTACCTCAAGGAACCAGGGTGGCTGCGGGTGGCCCAGCTCCAATGTGAAATTTGGTGAGCCTGGCTTCTACCCCTCCGAGCCACCCCGCTGCAAAGTCCAACCCTCCTCTCTGTTCTCCGAGGAGCTGGAGTGGATGTGGAAGCAGAGAAGCTGCAGTCCTGACTCCAAACCCTTCCTGTAGCAGGGCAGTGGGGCTGGGGATGGGGAAGGATACTGATTTTGATATTTCAGAAACATTCTCTCCCTCTCTAATAAAGCTTTATTCGAGTTTCAGATCTTGTCAGCAGGAAGGGTCATCTTCCAACCCCTTCTGCAGCAGGGACAATGGAGCTGGGGAACCAATAAAAAACACGGATCACGGCAGAAATTGCGGTTCATAACCCCGTCATAAATTAATCCCTTTGAATTAGTGATAAGAGTGCCCAGGACAGCTGTAATCCAATCAGATATATCTCAGGGAGTCCACACCCCTGTTGTGTACCCTGATACAGTAGTTGAGTTGGAATATGACAGGGGTTTGGACCAGGGTGGTGGCCCTCGAGATGGAGAGGAAGAGGCAGATTCTTGGTATGGTGTGGAGGAGGAATTGACAGGAGTTGGAGACAGACTGAGTATGGGGGTTTAAACAGAGGAAGGAGCTGAGCAAAATGCCAAAGTTACAGGCTTCAGAGATGGGGAGGATGGTGGTGGAGTTGTCAACAGTGAAGGGAAAGTTAGGTATGGGAGATAAATTGGGAGGGAAAGTGAGGAATTCTCTTTTGAAAATGAATTTGAGGAGCCTGCGGGAAATCCATGAAGGGATGTCCAGGAGGCAGGAGGAGATGTAAGACTGTGAGAAGGAGAGAATTCAGGGCTGCTGAGGAAGCTTTGGAAGAGAAGGGGACCCAGAACTGATACCTGAGGGACACCCACAGTTAGGGAATAGGAGGCAGAGGAGGAGCCGGCAAAAGAGACTAGAAAGATGGACCAGAGAGAGAAGAGAACCAGGAGAGGATGATGTTAGATAAAGCAAGATTAGCCACTGTATCAAGAGAGGGTGGTAGTCCCCAGTGTCAAAGGCATTGGAGAGTTAAAGGTGGGTACAAACGGAACAGGGGCTGTTAAATTTTGTGGGAAGGAGATCATTGGTGACCTTGGAGAGAGTGGTTTCAGTGGAGCAAAGGAAGAATAATCATATAGCAGGAAGTACTATAAATATAGCTGGATAGGATGAATGAATAATTGTATGAATCAATATATGTGTAAACCAATCAATGGTATTTATTGAATGCCTACTGCATGCAGAGCACTGTACTACATGCTTGGGTGAGTGGAATACAACAGAGTTGGTAGACACATTCCCTGTCCACCATGAGCTTAGAGTCTTGGATGCACATGTACAAATGTACTAAGGCTAGGAATAAAATGCTCAGGGTATAGGATGGGCATTGGATTGAATTAATCAGGGAAGACCTCCTGGAGGAGGTGAAATTTTAGCAGGGCCTTCAAGATGAGGAGAGCTGTGGTCTGGTGGATTTGGAAATAATAATGATAATAATAATAATGGTATTTGGTAAGCACTTAGTATGTGTCAAGCACTGTTCTAAGCACTGGGGGGATACAAAGTAATCAGGTTGTCCCACATGGGGCTCACAGTCTTAATCCCCATTTTCCAGATGAGGTACCTGAGGCACAGAGAAGTGAAGTGACTTTCCCAAAGTCACACAGCTGACAAGTGGCGGAGCCAGGATTAGAACCCATGACTTCTGACTCCCAAGCCCGTGGTCTTTCCACTAAGCCAGGAAAGGGAGGATGAACACGGGAAAATTGCAGGCAGGGGAACAGCATGAACAAGGGGTTGGAGCTCTCCGAAGGCTGGATTCACATTATTATTTTGCAGTATGTGCTAACAACAATGAGGTATAAAATTCAACTGATCCCATAAAAGCAGTTTTAGGGCTTCCTAATTTATACTCAACAGGTTACTGCAACAGGTCAGTATATTTTCAAAAATATAATTCAATTTTAAGTTCATATTGAATGACCACACATTGTTCCAAGCTTACAATGCAACCAGCAGTGCCGTCTGAGAAAAAAAAATGTTGCCACAGCATGATTATTAAGCAAGTGTGGAAAATCACAATGTGAGAAAACTTAAAGAGAATCAAAAAGACCCTGAGCCGGTTATGCAAAGCAAATGAAATTTTCACTGAATTTGTGTAGCAGCCTGAAACTGCAACTTGAAACACTAAGCTGCTAATGTGTAATTGATGAGGCATAGCAAACACCTGAGGATTGTTTCACCTAGTTGGCCCTGGCCTATTGATGGTAATTATGCCCTGCTTTAGAGGGCATACCACTCCCCAAGACTCTGAGAACGGGGCAAATGAGCGGACAATGGAATTCTCTGTCCTTGCTGTCATTAAGCAGGTCAGTCCTACACCAGCTGTAACACGTGACAACCCCTTACCCACCATCCTCTGCCTAGGGATCATGCACCACTCTGAAGTCAGTAATAATGTCAAATTGTGGCTTTCGAATTGCTGATTTTAAATTGGCCTCTGAAACCCTTTTTCCACCTCTCTCCCATAACAACCCTGAGAAGTTCCCCATTCTGCTGCCCACATTTGAAAAGTTCCTCCAGCCTCTCTCTTCTCCATCCTTCACCCAATCGCCTTTTTGAAAAGCCAAATAAGACCAAACTTTCCCCTCAAAAACCTACAGGCTCCCATTCACTGCAAGGCCTAGTGCAGGAGAGTGGGATCTATCAATCAATCAATGGTTGTATTGAGCGCTTACTGTGTGCAGAGCACTGTACTAAGCACTTGGTAGAATTCAATACCATAGAGTTGTGAGACGTGATACAGCAAGTGCCAAATTGGTCTGACCGATTGATAAGGAGTTTACAGTCTACAGGGGGAGACAGACATTAAAGTAATGTGGGAGTTGGCTGAGATGGGTTTTAGTCTCAGTGAACTTGGGCAAGACACTTAACCTCCCTGGGGCTCAGTTCCTCACAGGTAAAATGAGGATAAAATAACACTGCTTAAATGAGGATAACTGCTTGGAGAAGCAGCGTGGCTCAGTGAAAAGAGCACGGGCTTTGGAGTCAGAGGTCATGGGTTCAAATCCCAGCTCTGCCAACTGTCAGCTGTGTGACTTTGGGAAAGTCACTTGACTTCTCCATGCCTCAGTTACCTCATCTGTAAAATGGGGATTAAGGCTGTGAGCCCCCTGTGGGACAACTTCTTCACCTTGTAACCTCCCCAGAGCTTAGAACAGTGCTTTGCACATAGTAAGTGCTCAATAAATGCCATAATTATTATTATTAAATAGATTCAGAACCCAAGGGGACAAGGGACTGTCCAATTAGATAACCTTGTAGCTACCCTGGTGCTGAGCACATAATAATTACTTAATAAATACTATTCTGATCAGTATTGTTTTTGACAAATGAGTTTTTATTTGAAAGATTCTTAAACAGCTGAATCTACCTCCTTTCCATGTGGTTTCTTTTTCTCCTGCGCCACTCCTAATCCTGTGGCCTACTTTGCGCACACTCGTCTCCTTACCACCCTTTGAAATTGATTCTCCCAAATCTGAGCCATCTCTCTTATCCTCTTACTAATTGGAACATTTTTCCCATTCTGCTAACTACACCCTCACCTCCTTCAAATCCCTACTATAATCCCATACATAAACTCATATACAAACACTTCCTGGTTTACATATTTAGTCGTACAGAGGCTAAGTGGAGAAATGCTTTAGTGCTCCATCATCAGACTAGCTTTTAAAGGGAGTGTTTAAAATGAATTCTATTCTTTGATACAATGCACTCAATTCCTTCAACTGTTCAAAGGAACCTAAGCAGATAAATTTAGAGATGTATTATGAGGTCTAGAAACAGTTTAATTTAGCAATAAGGAGTGTAACAAGGTCCTTCCACTATTCACCTAATTTTGATACTTAGGTATCACCAAATAAGCTATTAGGTAAATGTTCTATTTCAGTCCAATTTTCAGTATTCCTCACTTCCTCAACAAAACATTAGCATGCAGAAAAGCCACAATTACCAGTTCTTACTTGAATGCTAAAGGATCAACATTTAAAAAACATTTTAAAAAATGAGGCCAGAATTGTGCATGTGATGTCAGTTAAGTCATCTAGCTAATAATAGGTTCTGCCTACAAGGGGCATGATCAATCTTTGATTGGAATGAATATAAAATCAGCTTCTACACGTTTTAATGGCACAACCATTAGCCACTTAATTTCCAATTTAACTGCAGTGAGATTTGTACCGGTTCTCATCTTAAAACAGGCAGATTGACTGAAAGCTCCTTGTTTGAGCTACAGGTACAGAGATTGCTTGGGTATTTGCAATTTTGTTACCCTGTGTGCCTCCTGAAAGGCCTACAAGTGTAGCTGATTGACAGTTGCTGCTCAGGAGTCCTGGAGATTTTGTCTGCAATTCCAGAGTTGTCCTTCTTGCCTAGATTCTGGGAACGGCTATGACTACCCCTAGGTTGGGAGTCAATCAATTTAAAGTATATACTGAGCACTAACTGTGTGCAGGAGGCTTTACTAAATGCCTGGGAGACTACAATACCCTTGGTAGACACGATCCGGTCCACAAGGAGTTTACAATCTAGTTGGGGAGAAGACAATAAAATGAATTACAGATAGGGATAGAAGTAGAGTATGGAGATATCCACCTAAATCCTTTGAAGGTGAGGGTGGGTGAATATCAAAGTGTTTAGGGGGTACAGATAGAAGTGTGCAAGGGACACAATATGTGGGGAGATGAGAGATTAATCAGGGAAGGCTTCTTGGAGGAGATGTGATTTTAGTAGGGCTTTGAAGATGGGGAGAGTGGTGAACTGTCAGATGTGAAGGGGGATGGGTGTTCCAGGTAGGAGGGAGGAAGTGAGCAAGGGGTTGATGGTGGGATGAGATTGAAGAACAATAAGTAAATTGGTGTTAGAAGAGCTAAGTGTGTGGATTGAGCTATAGTGGGAGAGTACTGGGATAGATTGGAGGGAGAGAGCTAACTGAGTGCCTTCAAACCAATGATTCATTCACATTCACAATCACTAATGGGGCTATTAGCATGTTCTGCCCCTGGGTAGGTGCTTTCTTGGGCCACCAATGGTGTAGCTCCCCCTGGTTCAGCGCTCTTGCAGCCAAGGGTTTTGGGGGCAAGACAAGGGGACGAGAGGACAGACAAGGCGCACACACACAACTTATCAGTCCCCTCTGGGCTGGGAAAGTCATTCAGGGCAGATAGTTGGGGGATGAGGGGAGTGGTTTCCTGAATGCTACATATTCCCATGAAACCCGCATATTCAATGTGTTGCCAAATCCTGTTGGTTCAACCTTGACAACATAGCTAAACTCTTTCCTTTCCTCTCCATCCAAACCATTACCACTTCAATTCAAGCACTTATTCTATCCTACCTTGATCACTGTATCAGCCTCTTTGCTGAGCTCCCTGCCTCCTGTCTCTCCTGCCTCCAATCCATACTTTGCTGCCCGGGTCTTTTTTTCTATAAAAACATTCACTCCTTAAGAACCTCCAGCGGTTGTCTATTCATCTCCACATCAGACAGAAACTCCTTACCATCAGCTTTAAAGCACTCAGTCACCTTGCCTGTTCCTACGTTACTGCTCTGATTTCATACTACAATCCTGTCTGAAAAATTCACTCCTCTAATACCAACCTACTCACTCTACTCTCATCTGTGTCCTGCTTCTGGCCTGGAACTCCCTGCCCCTTCATATCTGACAGACCATCACTCTCCACACCTTCAGAGCCTTATTAAAACATCTCCTCCTTCCCCAGTTAAGCCCTCACTTCTTCTTCTCCAACTCCTTTCTGCATTACCTTTGCACTGGGATTTGCACCCTTTATTCACTCCTCGCTCAGCCCCACAGCACTTACATACATATCAGTAATTTATTTATTTATATTAATGCCCATCTCTCCCTTTTAAATGGTAAGCTTCTTGTAGGCAAGGAACATGATTGCCAACTCTGTTATACTGTACTCTCCCAAGCACTTACTACAGTGCTCTGCACACAGTAAGTACTCAATTAATGTAATTGATGGATTTATTGACTGATTGATCATTTTTCACAGAGATTCATGAGGAAACAGGAGAACAGCTGCAGGAGAAAATATTTTCTGCTTTCCCTCCCATTTGTTTTCAGTTTACCATCGGATTTCAAAATGTACCGAAACTCAACCAGCCCTGTAAGGGGAGAAAAACACCTCACTCCCTGCCACCCCAAGCCCCAACAATCACAACCTTTGCTGTCACGGGGGACTTAACTGGCAAATTTCCCCACCATTCAGATCATAGCAAACGCTCAACAGGCATATTTTTCAACCAATCAGATCCTGCCTGGTGGGGGGAGGAGGGTGCAGGAGAGACAGTAAAACTAATGTCATAACTGGAAGGATCCAAACAAGAAAGGTTTCCCAGAAGCCTTTCATTTGTTGTGGGAGTCACAGATGAGCAAAACACGAATCTGAGTATCACACTGCCTTTTAGTTTTAAATCTTTTTTCATGTCATTTCATTATTTTGTTTAATATTTTGCTGGAGGTTTTTGCTTGTTTAATACTCTGCTGTTACAGCCATAGGTTCAATTTGCTTACAGAACAAGTTAGGATTGTTTTCTAAATGGAACCCCATTTTTCTGAAAAAATTAACCCCAAGATATAATAGGTATCACTTAATTAAGTTTATTAGGTCCTGAGTTCATTTTCTGACATAGCACAGAGACCTGGTACCTGTCACTCAGGAAATTCCATGTTAACATAGATAGCCCTGCCACATGCCTATTAAGATGTAATACAACAGATTGTCACTCAGCAACACTTGCACATAGGGCTAAGATCCAACTTCATAGTCTTCTGTGTGACCTGGGGCAAGGCACTTAACTTATCTGGGCCTCAGTTACCCCATCTGTAAAATGGGGATTAAGAATGTGAGCCCCTTATGGGACATGGACTTTATCCAACCTGATTAGTTTGTGCCTATCCCAGCACTTAGAACAGGGTTTGACACACAGTAAGTGGTTAACAAATGCCATCATTATTATTATGACTATATAGATATTTAGACTATTTAGACTGTTGGGTAGGGACTGTCTCTATATGTTGCCAATTTGTACTTCCCAAGCGCTTAGTACAGTGCTCTGCACATAGTAAGCACTCAATAAATACGATTGATGATGATAAACACACACAAAAGTATATCCTTACACATCACATCCCATCCTGGGGCCAATTTTTGTTCCTTATAGAATCAATCCCACTTTTGAGAAGATTTGTACCCCCTTCGGCTCCTGAAAGCTATGTTGCCTTCTACAGTAAAGTTCTGTTTTCTCCACTCAAAAGGAAAGTCAGTGCTATCAAGTAACAGCAAGAGAAACAAATTACAGAAGGAGATACAGCCCCAGTATGGAGATGAAAACTGGGGCTACAAAGTACCACTTTACTGTTTCGCATAAAATGGACTAATGGCCCACAGTTCTGTATCATAAGGTCAAACATGTAATCAAAACAGTTCCCTGCTTCTGCATCAGACTGTAGAAAAACATTTTGCTTGGCAGAGTTTCTCAACAACAATTATGAGTCGGGTTGTGAAATACTGACTTAATAAAATCACAGTGGTGAGGTTTTTTTTAGAAACCTTTAGCTAAATTTATTCTTTCCATTTAAAAATCTCTATTACAGGGTGTTGCACATTACCGGTGACCTGAAAGGTCTATAGGTGTTTCAGCCCTAGAGGAACTCTCAGGTGTGAAAACACTGGGTTCAGGTCATTTCTGCAGGGATAAAGTGAAGAGTTGAGAAGAAGCAAGACCAAATTCTCATCCCTTCTTTCAACTGATCATCCAGATAATAAAGTAAAGGTATTAGTCTATTTGTAAGGATAATCATTTTAATAAAGTCAGATCGAGCAGCTTCTCCATAGGCAGGAGAATGGGATAAATGTACAGAAGATTTATCCTGGAAGGAATTGGCTGTAATAATTTATACAATGGTCCCCAAAAAGACTGGTGATACCATACTCTTGGTGGATTTGGGGTTGTGAATTCACCTAAAATTAGGATCTAGGAATGAAGAGATAAGAAATAACACCTGAGAAGCTGGTTTAAATGAAGGTGATCTTTCCTCTGAGCTCCTAAAAACTATGTTTCCATCTCCCTCTACAAGAAGTGATCTTTGTTACACTTAAGCTGCAGGTCAGTGCTCCCAAGCAACAGCTAGAGAGACACTTTTCAGACAAAGACGCAGCCCCAGTTCTGGACGAAATCTTGGAACTGCAAAATACTATTTTACTGTCTCAGTATAAAATGGACTAACGGCCCAAACTTCTGCATCATAGTAGTAAGTCAGATACATAATCAAGACATTTTTCTGCTGTTTGCACTAGATGGTAGAAAAAATATGTTGTCTTGATAGAGTTTCTGAGAATCAATTGTGAGCAGATTTTGAATGATGGACTTAATAAAATTATAGTCTTAAGTGAGGTTGATTGAAACAATTTTAGCTAAATCAATTCTGTGCTAAATTTAAATCTTTCTCTTTTTTAAAATTCCCATTTCAAAATACCGTGTCTGGCTGGGGACCTGGAGGATTTGGAGGTGTTTCAGTCACAGAAGAACGCTCAGGTTTGAAAAAGCAGGGTTCAGAGCTCCTGTACCTAACTTAAGAGGTCTCCCACCTCCCCTTCTAATCAACCCTCTCCACCTGCACCTCCAACCCCATCCCTTCTCATCTTAACAAAACACTTGCCCGCTCCCTTCTTCCCTCCCTGACTGCCATCTTCAACTATTCTCTCTCCAATGGCTTCTTCCCCACTGCTTTCAAACACTGGTTGATGAAGTGGGGAGTTCCATTTCTCCTTTCAACTGAATCGGTTGTAAGAATAGAAAACATACACTTCAGCGTATTTACCTGGATGGTTGTTTAATTGATGATGGGGTTTCCCATCCAGGATGATGGATGTGCCTTAGGCTTGAGGGCAGAGAACCTACATGGAGGGATTGATTATTGTGGCAGTGGTTTTCACTATGGCTCTCTCACTCGCTCATACTTGCTTGTCATATTCTTTCTGGGGCACGGAATTCAACAAGTCAGTAGGCAGGCAGGGATACAACGTATGGCATGCAATTTTTTTTTTCTGCACATACAGGACTCATTTACAGCCAAAATGACTACAGTGTAGTGCTCATGCTCTGTAGCCTCACAACCCAGGAAATGGTTGCCTTGGTAGCCACTGTGGTTTTTGTCACCTATGTTAACCAGTTATTTTACTGGGATTATCCAGCCTGGGTAATATCCAAGGTGGTTCTTCAGTCAGAAATTTCCAACAATGATGACGTAGCCCCAGAAGGCAGAACCGGGCCTCCTGATTTCCAGAGCAATGCTCGTTCCCCTGCACCAACAGCAAGGCTGTTATAGTTCTCGTTTATTTTTGTTTCAATTGTATTATTAGTCAAGTCTTAGATAGAGAGCATCATCTCCAGGGAAATGATAATAGTAATAATCATAATTGTGGTATTTGTTAAGCGCTTACTATGTGCTGGCACTGTACTAAACGCTGGACTAGATACAAGTTAATTAGGTTTCACACAGTCCCTGTCCCGCATAGTGCTCACAGTCTTAATCTCCATTTTGCAGATGAGGGAAATGAGGCCCAAAAAAGTTAAGTGACTTGCTCAAGGTCACCCAGCAGACCAGTGGTAGAGCCGGGATTAGAATCCAGGTCCTTCTGATTCCCAGACCCATGCTTTATCCATTAGGCCATGCTGCGGGGGGAAATGCAAAGAAGAACTGTTCTGGCAGGATTTGGTTATAACGACTCTCATAGAAGAGTCATTTCACTCCTTGAAGCGTGTCTTAGAGAATGCTAGAGGAAGGAGTGTATTTTGGAAATACTGTGGAGTAGGAAATTGACAGATTTGGTTACAGATTGACTGGGGTTTGAAAGAGGAAAGAGTCTAAGATAATGCCAAAGTTATGGGTTTGAGAGACAGAGAGGATGGTAGTGTTGTCAACAGTGAAGAGAAAGTTAGGTGGAGGAGAGGATTTGGGGAGGAGATGAGAAGTTCAGTTTTGGACATGTCCAGCTTGAGGTCCCTGGCAGGATAGCCATGTAACAATAAATAATAATAATAATAATGGTGCTTGTTAAGTGCATACTGTGTGCCAAGTATATACTAAGCATGGAGTACATACATGATACTCCGATTAGACACAGTTCCTGTCCCAAATGGAGCTCAAAGTCTAAGAGGGAAGAACAGATATTTATTCCCCATTTTATATATGAGGAAACTGAGGCACAGAGAAGTTGAGTGACTTATCCAAGGTCGCACAGCAGGCAACTGGCAGAGTTGGGATTAGAACCCATGATCTCTGACTTCCAGTCCCATGCTCTACTAGGCCATGCTGCTTCTCATACAGAGATGTTTAGGAGGTAAGAGGAGACATGCCACTGCAAAGAGAGAGGTCGGGCTAGCGAAGTAGATTTGAGAATCATCCGTGTCGAACCTCCCTTGACCCCAAGGCATCTCCCTCCTACCATTCTTCTCCAAAGTCCTCGAGCACGTTCTTTACACCCGCTGCCTCCAATTCCTCTCCTATCCGGCTTCCTTCCTCTTCATTCTGTAGGAATCT
This sequence comes from Tachyglossus aculeatus, assembly GCF_015852505.1. Classification (NCBI taxonomy): domain Eukaryota; kingdom Metazoa; phylum Chordata; class Mammalia; order Monotremata; family Tachyglossidae; genus Tachyglossus; species Tachyglossus aculeatus. Next base: position 10,367,132 of record NC_052098.1, read on the forward strand.
ACCCTTTCTAAAGTCGCTGATGACTTCCTTCTTGTCAAATCCAATGGCCTTTATTCCACCTGAATCCATCTCGATCCCGCAGACGCCTTTGACACTGTGGACAACCCCTTTCTCCTGGAAACATTATCTAATCTTGGCTTCACTGTCACTGTCCTCTCCTGGTTCTCCCCCATCTCTCCAGCCATTCATTCTTAGTTTCTTCCACCAGCTTTTACTCTGACTCCCATGCCCTAATTGTGGGGGTGCTTCAAGGTTAGGTTCTAGGTGTCCTATTCTCTATTAATACCCATTCCCTTGGAGAACTCATTTGTTCCCAGTGCTTCAATCTTCAACTCTTTGCAGATGATTCCCAAATCTACCTCTCCAGCCCTGACCTCTCTCCTCTGCAGTCTTGTATTTCCTCTTGCCTTCAGGGCATCTCTACTTGGTTATCCCCCCAACACCTGAAACTTAACATGTCCAAAAGAAAACTCCTTATCTTCTCACCCAAACCCTGTCCTATCACCACAGACCACACAAGTAGCCTTCCTGTGGTAAAAGCCCACGACATGGACATTATCCTTGACTTATTTCTCTCAATCAATCAATCAATCGTATTTATTGAGCGCTTACTATGTGCAGAGCACTGTACTAAGCGCTTGGGAAGCACAAATTGGCAACATATAGAGACAGTCCCTACCCAACAGTGGGCTCACAGTCTAAAAGGGGGAGAATGGGTTCTCTCGTTTAACCCATGCATTGTCTGTCCCAAAATTCTCTCAGTTCTACCTCTACTACATTTCTAGAGTCCACCCTTTTCCTCTCAGTCCAAACTGCTACCACGTTGATCTCAAACACTCATCGTTTCCCACCTTGACTAGTGGGTCAGCCTCCTTGCTGACCTCCCACCCTCCTATCTCTCCCTTTTCCAACCTACTCACTCTGCCCCTCTAATGCTAACCTACTCCTTTACCTCAATCTCATTTAACCCACTATTGACCCCTGGCCCACTAACGACCCCTTGCCCACATTTTCCATCAAGCCTGGAACTCCCTCCCCCCTCACAACTGACAGACCACCACCCTGCCCACCTTCACAGCCCCTCCCTTCTTCATTGCCTATGCACTTGAATCTGTAACCCTTAAACAGCTCTATATTCACCACAACCTGTAGAGAACTTATATACATATCCTTAGATTTTGCCATTTCCCCTGTCTATAATTTGTTTTAATGCATCTCTTCCCCTCTAGACCATAAGCCCCTTGTTGGTAGGGATCGTGTCTACCAACCTTCTTGCACTGCATTCTCCCAAGTGCTTAGTACAAGTGCTGTAACACAGTAAATGATCAATAAATACTGATAATTGATTGACTGAAGTGGTAGTTGAAGCCATCCTAGGCAATTACCTCCTTGCCTAAAACATAAAACAGCCCAGGCTGGAAGGATTTCTGTGGGAAATTTTTGCCTTCTTGGCAAGCATTATCATTTGGAAATGAATATCATGGCTATTAAGTGGTTCCAAGTGAAACACTATTTTCCTGAAATACTTTCTCTACGAGACCCTTAGTGTGACCTAATTATACTCCTGTTGTCATTTTGACTTGAATTCAGGTACTGCAGAACTTTGACCATTTCTCTTTAGTTTGCAAGAATGCCATTTTTCTCACAAATCACCTGTCTCCCTGTGCTCTCCCACAACATTTTGAGAGCAGGAAACTCTGATGAGAGCACATACCACAGCCTTCATTCTTTTTACAAAATAGCCTGTGACTAGTGGCTAATTTTCTAAAACATAATATTAAATAAGATTAAGACAAAATTTCACACCAAAACATGTGAACCTTTTTTTTCTGCAAGGTGCATAGTTTTCACCCTGCACACAATAAGCACTCAATAAATACGACTGATTGATTTCACCTTATAATGTAGAGTACTGGTTTCTACTGGTTAGCCTATTTACAAAATCTGGCCTTAGGTCACTATTTGCAAAACAGTGGTGTCAATCTTTGGTGAATCCTCAGTGGTCTTTCATATGATGGCTGTTGCCTATTTTGGGGGTTCATGCTTAAAGTTTGACTCATTTTTGAAGTTCCATGTTTCTTTTGGAGGTCAAAAGTACAAAATCACTTCATAGCATCTCTAGTCTGGAGGTAGCTTCCCCCAAAATGACATGTTCTTATTCCAGTGAGAGAAGAAGAGATAGTGAAAGGGTAAGTGATTTCCTGGAGGGTCTTAGTAGCAAAGCCAGAAAAGATGGTTTTAAAGGCTCCATTTTAGTTTTGGGCTTGAGCCACAGCCTAAACTCACAACATCTAACTGAGATTGTAAACTACTAGGAAGGATTCTCCCGAGTTATTATCTAATGAATTCAAAGGTGACTCAGGAGATATTATCTGGCCTTTTTGCTTATCATGAATTTGGTTGTTAGCTAAGATGCTGTAACCATGCCTGATTGAATTACATTGAATTGATTGAACTCCAATAGATTCCTATTGGAACAGTAAAAAATAAATTCCTTTGACTGCTCTTAGAAAGTCATGTTTAGAACTTCTTCCACAATCACTGAGGTTGATGCAATTCTTTTGTACCATCTTGGCATAAACTATTCTGTCTTTTTATCATTTTCTTAAACACATTTCTTGTTTCCATTTTGTTATTGCAGCAAAGGAAGCTTTTGTTTTTGTTGCCATGCATTGGTAATTTTTATATAAAATGTGTATCAGCAGTAGGGCTGGGTTTACCCACCCTTGGGCCCAGGGCTAATAAATTTCTGGGGCCCCCAACGTGATGCATGCTGAAATTTGAGATAAGGCTGTGATGCATGAGAAATAAGGCTTTGTAAAACAGAACCAATGGGCGGCCTTTTATGGCCCTACAACAGTAGTGCAAAATTGCTAATAAAGAATAAGAAGCTTGGAAGATTACCTTTGTATTTGCATTTTGGATAGACAGGAGGTAGACTAAGAGAAGCTGGAAAAGAAGAATTATAGCCTAGGAAAATACCGTAGGATGTTCGTTAAAGAGTTAGGTTTAAAGAGTATACCCATTATTTTTCCATTCACCAAAATCTGAAGTAAAATCTCCGTAATTTTAGTAATATTTCCATTAACCTCATCTTTAATTAGGTACCAGAGCTTTCTGCTGTCATAATCATTTTGACTGCTGGCCTACCACCCACCAGAGAGAATCTGGCATGTGCTTTCAAATTTCAAAAGCTCTGTTGGCTTTGAAATCTCATCTTGAATTTGAGACTTGTTTTAAAAAAAAAACTTTGCTCCATGAGCTCCCTAATACAGGACTGCAGAGAAGGAGAGAGATCAGGGTTAGAGATGTAGATTTGGGAATTATCTGCATAGAGATGTAGTTGGAGCCATGGGAGTGAATGAGTTCTCCAAGGGAGTGGGTGGAGATGGAGAATAGAGGGGGACCCAGAAGTGAGTCTTGAGGGACTCTAGCGATTGGATGAGAAACTTAGAAAATGTCTTGCTTTGGCAAAGCCACTCTATTTTGCATATTACATGAGTGTTTTGAGACTCAATCCCTTCATCTGATCAGTATCTGAGTCTAAGTATCCATTTTAAAAGGCAAAGAGAACTTCCTCACTGACTATTCTTGCATCCAAACACGTACTGTCATATACCATGGTTGATCTTGGTGGTCGCCGCTATTGGTGAAGATGACTAAAACTGATGCATTTTGGATTGGTTTGACCATTTCCTGGAGCTTTCAACACTATTTTCAAACTAGCTATAATTAGACACACATGTCAGTTATCCAGGTGCAGTAGAAGGTGACCGTGGACGACTATCAGCTTTTGCTGCAAAGGCAGAGAGGGAAGGATTCTTACTTAAAAACTTTAACTTTATCTTTCCATTGAGAGCTGCTTTTGTGTTTGCCATTTTAAATATCCCAGTTCAACATCTGCCTCAAAATGGCTGCCAAGTGCTTTTTAACACTTGTACCATGGTAGAGTTTGAGGGTTTTAATTGTTTTGTATATGTTTGACGATTTTAGCATCAGGTTCTCATGACATACCATCAGGTATTCCTGTGAACATATTAAACTGAGGCAACTGAGGACTTTCTGTTGATAGGAATGTCAGGCAGTTGCAGCTGGATTGTCAAGGCTAGACTTATTATTGCTATATAACCAAATAGAACAAAAATAACTCACTCTTTTTAGGTTATAAAGTTTTGGCAGACAGAAAATGGTGTGTTTTACTGCCACAGGTGGACACGTTCCCAAATTAAAAAAAGAAAACTGTTCTGAGGAATTATTTCAATTATTCAATTGTTCAAAGAGGAACAAATTGTAATTATTTGTTGGTCCTCTGCTCTTCCATCCCTGAGTGCCATTAAGTTGTAGGGGCCAGTGTATTCATCCAAGCTCTTAGTACAGTGCTCAACACACAGTGGGTATTGAATAAGAATACTACTGATTGGCTGATTGAGATAATCTATGACTAATACAAACAGGGTCATTTAAACATTAGTGTAGGGTTTTCATCCTAACCCAACATAATCAATAGGAAAAGAGTCATCGAATATACATGTGGGGTAGAGAGAATTATCTTTTCAATAGAAGACAGGTGAAGGGCTCCCTCCCACCTTGCCATGGCTTTCAACATATACTCAGGTAAGACAGCCAGAATAAGCCTCCCTTTTCCTCAGCTCCCCCTCCCTTCCACGTCACCTCAATTCTCTCCCTTTGCTCTCCCCCCCCCCCCACAGCACTTATGTATATATGTATGTATCTATAATTCTATTTATTTAAATTGATGCCTGTTTACTTGTTTTGATGTCTCTCTCCTCCCTCCCACACCCCACCCCAGACTGCGAGCCCGGTGCGGGCAGGGATTGTCTCTCTTTATTGCTGAATTGTACTTTCCAAGCACTTAGTACAGTGCTCTGCACACAGTCAACACTCAATAAATACAATTGAATGAATGAATGAATGAACATATTTATTCTATTTATTTTATTTTGTTAATATCTTTTGTTTTGTTGTCTGTCTCCCCCTTCTAGACTGTGAGCCTGCTGTTGGGTAGGGACCGTCTCTATATGTTGCCAACTTGTACTTCCCAAGCACTTAGTACAGTGCTCTGCACACAGTAAACACTCAATAAATACAATTGAATGAATGAATGAATGAATGAACAGCCAAAGCTAAACACTGGAGCTGCAAATTTCACCAGTCTCTCTCCCTTCTTAGGTAGTGAGCTCCATGTTGGGTAGCGACTATGTCTGACTTGATTATCTTGTATCCTCCTCAGCACTTGATAATAATAATAATAATAATTGTTATTACTGGGACTCATGGGATCACATTAAGGTGGATAGAAAAATGGGGGACAAACTTTGCCAAAACATTCCATTCCCCAAATTCATCAACTGCAGAGCCAGGAGGAGGACTTCCAGAATATCAATCAACCATTATCATCATCATCATCAATGGTAATTATGAATCAATCAATCACTCAACGGTATTCATTAAGCACCTACCGTGTTCAGAGCACTGTATTAAGTGCTTGGGAAAGTACAATACAATAGAGTTGGTATACATCATCATCATCATCATCAATCGTATTTATTGTGCGCTTACTATGTGCAGAGCACTGTACTAAGCGCTTGGGAAGTACAAATTGGCAACATAACATGGTACTTGTCCATAAAGAGCTTACTGCCTACAGGGGGATACAGACATTAAAATAAACTATAGATGGAGGAAATGAAGGATTAATTAGGAAAGGCTTCCTGAAAGAGATACTATTTCATTAGGACTTTGAAGATGGGGAAAGCAGTGGTCTGTTGGATGGGAAGGGAGAAGGAGTTTCTGGCAGGAATGATGGAATGAGGAAGGGGATGGTGGTGAGCGAGATAATGAGGTGCAATGAGTTGTCTTGAGAGGAGTGATGCTTATGAGCTGGGATGTTGCAAGAGAAGAGAGAGGACAGGTAATAGGAAGACACCTAATTTGAATGCCTTAAAGCTAATGATCAGAAGTTTCTGTTTGATGCAGAAGGAAATAGGCAACCATTGGACATTTTTCAGGAGTGGGGAGACGTGTGCAGAAGGGAACTTTAGAAAAATGATCTGGATAGCAGAGTGAAGTTTGGACCGAAGAAGGGAGAAGGTGGAGGCAGGGAGGTCAACAAGGAGACTGATGCAGTCATCATCTCAGGATGTAATATGACATTCATTCATTCAATCGTATTTATTGAGCACTTACTGCGCGCAGAGCACTGTACAAGTGAGTGAGAAGCAGCGTGGCTCAGTGGAAAGAGCACAGGCTTGGGAGTCAGAGGTCATGGGTTCTAATCCTGGCTCCCCCACATGTCTGCTGTGTGACCATGGGCAAGTCACTTAACTTCTCTGAGCCTCAGTTACCTCATCTGCAAAATCGATTAAGACTGTGAGCACTACATGGGACAATGTGATCACCTTGCATCACCCCCAGCGCTTAGGACAGTGCTTTGCACATAGTAAGCCCTTAACAAATGCCACCATCATCATCATCATTAAGTGCTTGAACCAGCATGGTGGTAGTTTGGATGGAGAGGAAAGGGCAGAGTCTAGAAAGGTTGTGAAGGAAGAATCAACAGGATTTAGCCACAGACTAAGGGAGTTGAAAGAGATGGGGATTCATGACTTGTTGTAATAGTAATAATTATGATATTTGTTAGGCATTTAATATGTGCCAAGCACTGGACTATGTTGGAGTAGATACAAGATAATCAGATCAGACCCAATCCTTGTCCCACTTAGGGCTCACTGTCTAAGTAAGAGGGAGAATGGGGATTGAATTCCCATTTTACAAGTGAGGGAACTGAGGCACAAAAAAGTTAAGGAACTTGCCCAAGGTCATAGAGCAGGCAAGTGGCAGAGCCAAAAATAGAACCCAGGTCCTCTGACTTCCAGGTTCATGCGCGTTTTTTATATTTTGTTTTTAATGATATTTTTTAAGTGCTTACTGTGTTCCAGATACTGTACTAAGCTCCGGGGTTGATGCAAGATAATCAGGTTGGACACGATCCCTGTCCCTCATGGGATTCACAGTCATAATCCCTGCCACTTGTCTACTCTGTGGCCTTGGGCAAGTCACTTCACTTCTCTGGGCCTCAGTTACCTCATCTATAAAATGGGGATTAAGAGTGTGAGCCTCATGTGGGACAGGGATGGAGACCAACCTGACTGATTACCTGGTATCTGCCCCAGCACTTAGAACAGTGCATGGCACATAGTAAGCACTTAACGAATACCATAATTTTACTGATGAGGCACAGAGAAGTTAGGTGACTTGCCCAAGGTCACACAGCAGAGAAATGGTGGAGTCAAGATTAGAACCCAGATCCTTGGACAACCAGGCCCGTTCTCTTTCAACTAGGCAACTCTGCCTCTCTTTCCACTAGAACATTGCTACCCTGGGGCATTGGAAATTAATCATGAAAGGCTCTTCTGAGGAGATGGGACTTTAGAAGGACTTTGAAGATGGGGAGAACTGTGTTCCGTGGAGTGAATTCCAGGCTGGAGGCATGGAGAAAGGGATCATTTGCAGATGAGTTGAGTGAGAGATTGACAAATGCCACAATTACCATTATCATTATTATTATCATTATTACAGAGTGAGGTAAAGTTAGAATCAATCAATAAATGATATTTATTAAACAGTTACTATGTGCAGAGCACTGTACTAAACGCTTGGGAGAGTACGATACAACAGAGTTGTTAGACATGTCCCATGCCCATAAGGAGCTAACAGCCTAGAGGGGGCTGAGGTGAATTTGAGGCCTGCATTTTACTCTCAGATATTCTTTTTTAATGCTCAAACTTGCCTCAGTCCAAAAACATATATGAAACATCCTTCGGTCAAGTCACAGTGCCCATGTTGCAATGCTAGCACTGATGTATGCACAGGACCAAACAGATACTGGCATTAAAAGTCATCACTGAAGCTTGGCTTTCAACACATTCCTTCTGCGAAATGCAAAAATCCCTTGTCTCCTTTCATGGAGCTGTTCCAAACAGGATACAGTGCAACTGCTAACTCCTTAGTCAGGCAAACTAGACCTAAATGTTCTTCCTTAAAGCTACCATGTTTTCCCCCTGTTTTGTTAATTTTTTTTTTCCCCACTTCGGGGGTGAGTTGGTTGGGGCGGGGTGGGTAACTTCATTGTACATAATGGTCATTAACTGTGATGCAAACGCCAATGTTTCCATGGCAACCTCTGTCCACTACAGAATGTACTAGAGCAATTTTTGAACCATTTGTCCATTTGATTAATTATGTCTTTGTGCTGAAGGCAGCTTGGCTTGATTGTCTCATCATGTATTAGAGAAACTACTGCTCTAACAAATGGGGCTATTGTTTTGGGTCTATTCATCTTGGTGCATCCCTGAGAGCTGATAGACATTTCAACAAAATGACTGTCCCTTAATGAGCTGCAGCCTGTCAGAATTGTTTAGGGTCTCATGCTAAGCACAGACCACTGTCATGACAGCTTCAGTTATTATGGCAATGAGTAGGATGTCTATAAAAGAGTCTATACAATGCAATGACCCTGCTTTTGATATCACATAGTTTTTAATTATCGACTCTCTGTATGTTATATTCATAATAGACCCCAAAGTCTTTCAAAACTTCAAGCTTCAGTTTTCTGACCAGCTAGCTGTTCTCTGCAAAAGCAAATTGGAAAAACATTCTTTATCACTTTGGGTAGGGAACTATCTGATAAATCCAGCACAAAAATGGAAACTAATAGAATTGGGTCCCAAAATGAAAAACTCAGTGTGTTTCTCATTCCAAACATAAGTTCTGGGAACTTACTACCTCAAGCAATGACTGGAAAAGAGAAAAAGTATCATCTATGCATAGGTACTCTTCAGAGAGGGACATTTTGTTTATAGACTAACAGAGGCACTTAAGGATGATGACTTTATTCCTAATCTCTCTCCTCCACCCCGACCCCAGTCTGCAGTGACTGTTTTCTTACTTTGAATAGTCAAGTGGGTGATTTGGTGCATACATTTGGGACACGAGCTCCCAAACATAAGCACGTCAGTAGAAGATGCCCAAGGGACATCTTCCTGCATTTCCTCTTTTACATCATTTGGCTGTGGTGTGGAAAGAAGAAAGATGCTGGACATTTCATTCCAGGAATGTTCAAAGCAAAATAGTATTTTCCTCTTGCCGAGATGGATGTATCTTCGAGAGCTGATGTAAAGTCAGCCAGTGCCAACGAGATGCCACCCTCTAACCATAGCTAGTTATGAAATTCAAGAAAGCTTTCTACTCATTTTTTTAAATGTAGATTTCATATTTGCATTTCTAGATTTTTCCTTCAGTAAATAGGCAATAGGAGTCTACTTATTTTTTAAAATGTAGATTTCATATTTGCATTTCTAGATGTTTCATTCAGTGAACAGGCAAGAAGAGTTGGAGAACATGACATTTGCTTTAAACATTTCTCTGTGCAGAAGCAGTGATTAAGCTGTGCCCCTAACAATCACAGATGGAAGTCAGCACCCTGTAGCTACCAACAGCCACATTTAATCAGTTAATAACTGTGGATTAAACTTAATTCAGATTAATTTGTATTAGTATAGAATTTGTAACTCAATTGCTTTCATATTAATTTACATGTTGTCTAGACATGACATCATATTGACTCTTTGTTTGACCCAAACACTAATTGCAGACCTGGAAGCTACTGAATGTAAACTTTCAGTTTAAAAACAACTACCCCAAAATGGGGGTTGAGGAAAAGGGAGGAGGAGTTGACTACAGGAAGCTAAAGAGAAAATCTTAATTCAGATTTACAGATGGGACATACAGTCTGGCATTAATTAGTAAGGTGACTTTTAAAATTTCTACTTCAACCTCCTTAAACTATGTTGTTTATTGTGAAGAATCTGGCTCCTGGAAAGGTACTATACTGACGAACAATTGTTGATCACGTCTTATTGGCAAGAGAGATGGTTAAAATTCAAGCAGAAACTCAAGGTAGTTAAAACTCTTTTAAAATACAACTCTCCCCACCTAGTACAGTGCTCTGTGTACAGTGTGCGCTCAATAAATATGATTGATTGATTGAGACCAAACCACTATTTAAATTAAAATCTTCAAAACAACTACAAAGCACCTGGTTTTAGGAGGGTTTTTCATTTTGACATGCTGCAGACTTTGAAGGAAAATGAGGAAAATCTTTCTCCAAAACATATTGCTATTGGACTGATTACTTTTCTGAATGCAGTGTGGAAACATGATGAAAACTCCCTTTTAAAAGAACACATCAAAGTGGAAATATTTGCTTCAGGTTTTTTATCATCTTTGACGGATCAAAAAATTGATGATATTAAATATAGGCTATGAGATAGGTGTCTATAATTATGTTAGTTGAAGAGACAAAGAATTGGTTTCCTTCTTCAAAAAAAATCCACAAATCCAATAACTTCAATTCTTCCATGGGGCTCTACAACATTTGCCTTCATACATCGATTTCAGAATGAAGATAAGTAAAATGGATTGTATCTATCCCTCCACTGTTTATTTTCTTGAACCGATTTTAGCAAACAGTGGTCTATGATTTTCTGGATGCATGATGCTTTGTTTTTCTTTAGTCAATATCAATGATATTTTATGGCTTTTCATTTCTCCCCTTCTTGTTTGCTGTAGATATTCATTTTTCTTTTTCAAAAATCCCATTCCTTATCTGTACACCAGAAAGCCATTGCTACAGAGAGAAATAGCTTGAGGTTCAAAGATGAAGTTAGAAACCAACCACACTCCCATTCTTTGATGGGGAGAGAACAGTTGCCAATTCTAGCTGGTGCTACATTTGTTGCTAGCAGACTCTCTGAGGATGTCCTGATACTTTTAAGAAATTACATAATCCAATGTCACACCATTGTGGTAGCCTTAAACCCCATGATTTTGGTACTGTGCCACAGCAAACATCTCAAATGTTAATATCCAAAAGAAATGGCCTTAAATGTTTACCGCCTCGATAAATGTTGTTGGAACTGCTTTTCTGTGCATTCATGGGTGACACCCAGTGGTCATTTTTTCCAGTCTCGAAAAGCTGTTCATTGGGCCCGCTTTCCCAAAACATCGAACTGTTTCTGCTTGAAAAGACTTCTGTTCACACTGTATCCAAATTTTCCAGTCCTGTACCTTCCTCAGAAAATGTGATCTTTTGTAAAATGATTTGATTTATTGATGCTGTTAACCAAGCCCTTCTGTTTCACTCCCTCCCCGGGAGAGATAACTGACATCTATAAATTATGATGGGAGTTATATTTAGAGGCCAGATTTAAAATTTTAAATAAAGGCAAATTGCAGTTGTATCATGAAAATTTAGTTTTAATGCATTGTAGTGATTAACAATTTCCTCCTCAATATCGCTATTCTTAGAGCGACTGTTTAAGACTACTGTTCGATAAATGAATAGGTTTAAAGTCCACCTCAGAATACAGTAATTCAGTCAATGATAAGAAAAGAAAGGGAATTCTAAGCTGCAACTTCCAGATAATACCAAGGGGTAAAAAGGAAGAAAAATGTTCATAATTAGGTAAAATGTTTTTCATTGGATAAACCTTTCAGGTATCAAGTGAAAAATGATATTCAGTGTTTGCTTTAAAATGTAAGATTTGTACTGCCACTCAGAACCTAGGCAGAGAGTGTAAGTGAATTCTATATAAAAGACTCCGGCCTAATGAATAGAAATTATCAATCAATTGTATTTATTGAGTGCTTACTGTGTGGAGAGCACTTTACTAAGTATTTGGGAGAGTAAGCACTTTACTAAGTGCTTGAGAAGCAGCGTGGCTCAGAGGAAAGAGCACAGGCTTGGGAGTCAGAGGTCGTGGATTCTAATCCTGACTTCCACTTGTCAGCTATGTGACTTTGGGCAAGTCACTTAATTTCTCTGGGCCTCAGTTACCTCATCTGTAAAATGGGAATTAAGACTGTGAGCCTCATGTGGGACAACCTGATTACCTTGTATCCGCCCCAGTGCTTAGAACGGTGCTTGGCACATAGTAAGCGCTTAACAAATGCCATCATCATTATTATTATTACAATATAACAAATTTGGTAGACATGCTCCCTGCCCACAAGGACATTGCAGCCCAGAGGAGGAGCTTGCAGTTTATATGATATCATAGATAGAAATAAGTTTGTTATTGATTTTTCTATAGGCACCTCTATATTTTGATGGCATTAGCACAGTTGGAGAACAACACAAAAACCTTCAAAGTATTTATTTAGTATTTTGTGTGGCATTCTGATCTAAACACTCAAGAAAAATCTCTGGAGTTAGATATAACATGTGGCCTCGAGGATTTTGCAATCTAGTGGGGGGAGACAGACAATAAAATAAATAACTTGAAAGAGGAAGCAATAGCGTACAACAATATGTACATCAGTGCAACATGGGTGGGGACAGGTGTGATAAACCGAGTGATTAGGTAACACAGTAGTGGTAAAGTGGCAGTTGGGTGAGTAATGAGTTGCGGAGATGAAAGATTAATCAGGGAAGATTTGCTGGAGAAGAGTGATTTCAGAAGGTTCTTGACAATAGGGAGAGCACTGATCTGTTGGATGTGAAATCAATCAATCAATCAATCAATCGTATTTATTGAGCGCTTACTATGTGCAGAGCACTGTACTAAGCGCTTGGGAAGTACAAATTGGCATCACATAGAGACAGTCCCTACCCAACAGTGGGCTCACAGTCTAAAAGGGGGAGACAGAGAACAGAACCAAACATACCAACAAAATAAAATAAGTAGGATAGAAATGTACAAGTAAAATAAATAAATAAATAAATAAATAAATAGAGTAATAAATATGTACAACCATATATACATATATACAGGTGCTGTGGGGAAGGGAAGGAGGTAAGACGGGGGATGGAGAGGGGGACGAGGGGGAGAGGAAAGAAGGGGCTCAGTCTGGGAAGGCCTCCTGGAGGAGGTGAGCTCTCAGCAGGGCCTTGAAGGGAGGAAGAGAGCTAGCTTGGCGGATGGGCAGAGGGAGGGCATTCCAGGCCCGGGGGATGACGTGGGCCGGGGGTCGATGGCGGGACAGGCGAGAGCGAGGTACAGTGAGGAGATTAGTGGTGGAGGAGCGGAGGGTGCGGGCTGGGCAGTAGAAGGAGAGAAGGGAGGTGAGGTAGGAGGGGGCGAGGTGATGGACAGCCTTGAAGCCCAGGGTGAGGAGTTTCTGCCTGATGCGCAGATTGATCGGTAGCCATTGGAGGTTTTTGAGGAGGGGAGTAATATGTCCAGAGCGTTTCTGGACAAAGATAATCCGGGCAGCAGCATGAAGTATGGATTGAAGTGGAGAGAGACACGAGGATGGGAGATCAGAGAGAAGGCTAGTGCAGTAGTCCAGACGGGATAGGATGAGAGCTTGAATTAGCAGGGTAGCAGTTTGGATGGAGAGGAAAGGGCGGATCTTGGCAATGTTGCGGAGCTGAGACCGGCAGGTTTTGGTGACGGCTTGGATGTGAGGGGTGAATGAGAGAGCAGAGTCGAGGATGACACCAAGGTTGCGGGCTTGTGAGACGGGAAGGATGGTAGTGCCGTCAACAGAGATGGGAAAGTCAGGGAGAGGACAAGGTTTGGGAGGGAAGACAAGGAGCTCAGTCTTCGACATGTTGAGCTTTAGGTGGCGGGCGGACATCCAGATGGAGATGTCCTGAAGGCAGGAGGAGATGCGAGCCTGGAGGGAGGGGGAGAGAGCAGGGGCAGAGATGTAGATCTGGGTGTCATCAGCGTAGAGATGATAGTTGAAGCCGTGGGAGCGAATGAGGTCACCAAGGGAGTGAGTGTAGATTGAGAATAGAAGGGGACCAAGCACTGAACCTTGGGGAAAGGGGAGAGAGTTTCAGGCAGAAGGGAGGGTGTGAGCAAGAGAGAAGCAGAGAGAGAAATGAGAATGAGAAAACTAGACAAGTCATTTTTCTGAACCATTATAGTTATTCTGCTTTTTCTTGTGAGGAGAAATGCAGTTTGGCATATCATAAACTGTTCTATGTACTTTAAAAATACATTTTATGGTTAAAAAGGAAGCTTATAACAATGGAACATGTCTACCAACTCTGTTGTATTGTACTCTCCCACGTGCTTGATACAGTGCTCTATAAAAGGTAAGCATTCAATAAATACAGTTGATTGATCCAAATTTACTAGGTAATACACAAAACTTCTCTTACCTAGCATAAACACAAACCACACACATGGTTGCCTTTAAGCTTATCACGAGCTCATCATTTAGTTCAAGACTAGGTGTACAGTATATATTTGAAAATACAAGTGACTACAGGATCAGCATTTGAAAGAAATGCCTAGTGAAGCAAATTTCCTTTTCAGTTAGTGGAACTGCTTCTACTGGTCATAAGGAACTAAACTGTTCATTTCTGCCAGTGGATTCATTCTCAAAGCCTATTAGAATGCAATTTTAGTTTGACAAAAAGCAAGGCTTCCACAGTCAAAGCAAAGTGAGTGATTGAGGTAATTACTTGGATTATTCCTGGAGGCGGGGGGACCCCCAAACATATAGCTAGCAGAAATTTGAACGAAGCCTGGGTTTCACTGTTTAGTTACCCAAACACCCTGGCCAAACAAATCAATCAGTGGGATTTGTTGAGTGCTTACTGTATGCAGAGCACTAGACTAAGCACTTGGGAAAGAACAATTTAACAGAGCTGGTAGACACATTCCCGGCCCCCAAGGAGCTTACAATCCAAAGTCCCAAATCCCCATGTTCCTTAATGGTGTGAACTTTCTAACTTCCTTGTCAGTCTCTCCAAAGGAAAATTAGCCAAGAGTAAACTGTCAGAATGCCTTGGGTTTGGAAAAACTGTTTCAGCCCATGCAGAGCAAAGCTTTGGGACATGGAACAATGCACATCTGCATGTTTCCTGAGATTCCTGGATTCCACTCAATCGATGGGTGTTGGACCTCACTCTCCAGCCAGCCCGGGCTCTGGACCTGGATTTAAAATTCCCTATGTCGAGTGGGTGAGGTCGAAGTTCAGGACTGTTGGATCCATTCCCTGCTCTCCACCCTTACCTGCTCAGCTTTGTGCAAGTCCTCAACACCTATCAATCAATGGCATTTGAGCATTTGCCCTGGGCATAATACTGAATTAAGCTCTTGTGGGAGTACAACAGAATAAGTAGACACATTCCCTGCTTTCAAGGATTTTATAGTCTGGTGGCAGAGAGAGAGGCACTAAAATAAATTAAAGATAGGGGAAGTAACCAAGTACAAGGATATTATTATTATTATTATTATAGTGTTTGTTAAGCACTTACTATGTGCCAAGCACTGTTCTAAGCGCTGGGGTAGATAAAAGGTAATCAGGTTGTCCCACGTGGGGCTCACAGTCTTAATCCCCATTTTACAGATGAGGTAACTGAGGCCCAGAGAAGTTAAGTGACTTGCCCAAGGTCACGTGGCAGACAAGTGGCAGAGCCAGGAGTAGAACCCCCATCCTCTGAGTCCCAAACCCTTGCTCTTTCCACTAAGCCATGGTGCTTCCCTACATGATATGCACATGAATGCTTAGGGGATGGGACTAAGTGCATGTGTGTCACAGAACGGGGGAAAATCACATCTCCTCCAGGAGGCCTTCTCAGATTAATCTTTCATCTCCCCATTCTATTTCCCCACTAACTGTCATTTCAGTAATTCTGCATCACATAAGCAATTGGGTACTTAGACTCCTCCCCCGACTTAACTATTGCACTTCTGTTCATATCTTAATACTCTAGGGCTTCATCCTACCACTAATTTATTTTGGTGTTTGTATCCCCTGAGAGGCTGAAAGCTCCTTTAGGGCAGAAATTATGTCTACTAAATCTACTGTACTTTCCCAACCGCTTAATTCAGGGCTCTGCACATCATAAAAATTCAAGTTCTACTGATTTATTAGCAGAAGGGCAAACTACCCTACCCCCAAAATCACATGGAACATTCCTGAAGCAGACTGGCTCTTCTGCCAGTACTGGGAAAGCTCAACCAACCTGCGGAGAAGATAAAATAATCCTGAAGGCAGAGAAAAAGGAAGTCAAGCAGTTGAAACTTCCTGCTGATTAAGTGTGTGTTAACCTGTTCTTCCAAGATCTACAAGAGGAGCTTCATGTGGTAATATATTCCTGTCTACTTAATTTATTCCTGTAGTGAAAAGGTAGTTCGAGCTAGTAGAGTCAATTGGTTCATTTTCTTAATTAGGGGCTATTCTAGATTAAATCTTATTTCTCAGCTTTTTTACCAAGCAAAGTACCCATGCCAAAGAACATGATGGTCTGACTTGGTAGCCAGATCAACCACTTGACCCTGCAGGTCCCACATACCAGTGGCTTTAAATAATTATGACCTTATAAACCTTGTCTTTGATAGATTGTAGATCATAAATTCTCTTCTCAATCATAAATTTCTTGAGGGTAGGGGTCATGTTTACCAATTCTATTGCACTCTCCCAAGCACTTAGTACCGTGCTCTGTACACAGTAAACATTAAATGTCAGTAATTGAGTGATTTTGGTCTTTTTTCTGTTGTGATCTTTTACCATTTATGGTACTAATTAAATGCAAATTTCAATCATTCTCTTGTTTGGGAATCTGGTTCAGCCATGACTGGGGCCTACCCAGAACTCACTATTGGATCCTGATTGGAGTTTCAAATTCCATTCCTTCCACTGGTGGCCGTAAATACAGGATGGCTAATTTGAGACCTAATTTAATAATCTACAGTATACAACATCTGCACCAAAGCACTTGGGTCTGTACCCCTTGAGCATTTTGATATTCATCCCTTCCCCAGCTCCACAACACTTACCCATCTGTAATTTATTTTAATGTCTTTTTTCAACTCCAGACTAAGCTCCAGGTGGGCAGGGGTCATGCCCAATACTCTACTGCATTATTATAATAATAATTATTATATTTGGCAATCACTTACTATTTGCCAAGCAGTGTTCTAAGTGCTGAGGTAAATATGAGGTTATAAGTTTGGACACAGTCCCTGTCCCACATGGGGCTCACAGTCTAAGGTAAGGGGGAGTAGGTTTTATTCCCTATTTTTAAAGATGAGGAAATTGAGGCACAGAGAAATTAAGTGACTTGCCCAAGTTCACAGAGCAGGCAAATAGCGGAGCTGGGTTTAGAAGCCAGGTCCTCTTACTTCAAGACCCCTGTTCTTTCGTCTAGGCCGGGCTGCTTCTCTACTCTCCTAAGCACTTAGTACAGTGCTCTGCACACAGAAAGTGGTCAATTAATACCACTGATTGATTGATACAGCTAAGAGGCTCTAATTTCAATCACTTCAGTTTAATAAAGGGCAAAAATGAGATCATCAAATCTGGAGATTCATTTACTTACCACTCAGACACCATACCTTAAGAGCTGGGGCTAAAACTCAGATGTCCTGAACCACAGTCTCCTGTTCTAACCCTAAGGCGTATTTCCTGTAGTATATAGTTAAGATAACTACAGTAGTTTATGAAAGACCAAGCAAATTATTCTTTTTGATGTTTTTAAATACATTAGATGATTGTGCTAAGAATTCTGTTATGTTTAGAGGCATAAATGCTACAGTGAAGCATATTACTATACTTGGAAATGCATCAAACTCATGAAGAAATAAATGGTACATGTACCTCTCTTTAAACATTGACCTGCAGCCTTAAACCATTAATATTACATAGGCATAAATATATTCAATCAATTCCAAGAATTCATGCCACAACTCATCCTCTTGTAAAGCAAAAATGTCCATCTGACTCATGCCAAAGATTTATTTTCCCATGGTTTTTGTTGAGTGCTCACTATGTGCCAGGCGCTGTATTGAGTGTTGAGGTAGAAACAAGCTAATCAGGTTAGACGCAGTCCATGTCCCACAGGGGGCCCACAGTCTTAATCACTATTTTACAGATGAAGTAACTTGAATGACTCTCCCAAGGACACTGAGTTCTTTAAAATGTCTTAGCTCACAATGCCACAACATTAGAATACACTTATTATCCGCATTCATTCATTGAAAGCTGGTCTAATGGGGTTTTGCAGGAGAAACTTCAGAAAGATATATGGCATTTCTGATAATCGTAGAAGTAATAGAATTTATTGAATGCACACTAGATTCATTACACTCTATTAAGCACTTAGGAAAGTCCAACACAAAAAAGTGTTGTGTTGTTCCCGGCCCACAGGGAGCTTACACTCTAACAGGAAAGACATAAAATTATTTACAAATAGAGTAAATGAAATGAATCACTGAATAAACATATATGCATAAGAGCCAAGGATGGGAGTAAATAAGTACATACACAATAGAAATGGGTGGTGAGATTGTGCGAGCTTGGGGTGTTGGGAAATTTCCCAAATGTTCAAAAGTTACACACCTAATTTTAGTTTTAAGTACTTCCACCTCTGATGTAAATGTTCTACGTGGTGCCCTGGTGACCTGAAAGAGTTAAAGTGCCCAACTCTATTATGGGGGTTACAGACTGGCAAGAATTTGTGATAAAACACAGATAATTCTGGATTTCAGTAAGCGCTCCTTCATATGTTAAGTCAAGGGTGATTGTCTCCTCTTTTATGATGATAAATTGCTTTTGTAATAATCTTTCTGCAAGGTACGCTAATTGAAGATAAACTTAACATTTCTGTAGCTAAAATAACATTTCTTGATGGGTCCTTCGTTTGCACGTAATGCTGTAGCCTACATTCCCTTCCCAACATGTTCACCTTTTATGCATTTTCAGTAGAATGGCTGTACTACATACTTCAATATTGAATCTGCTATTTTCAGAAATAACTTTTGCTCAAGATTACAGATCTTACAAAATGGTAGGCAGTCTCATTTACCTCTGTTCTTTCTCTAACATTTCTCAAACCCTCCCTTGCCTTAGAGAATACAGTATGTGTTCCCTGGGCCAACATCTGCCATAGTAAAAAAAAAAATGTGTGTGCACAATATCTATAATGATTGACCAACTAAA
Organism: Tachyglossus aculeatus; assembly: GCF_015852505.1. Lineage (NCBI taxonomy): Eukaryota > Metazoa > Chordata > Mammalia > Monotremata > Tachyglossidae > Tachyglossus > Tachyglossus aculeatus. The sequence goes on from NC_052098.1 coordinate 10,386,116, forward strand.
TGGTGCAAGGTAACATGATTGAGCCAGTAATCCTCAGGCCGAGGGGAGACAATAGAGCCAAATAATTAAACCCTATGTACAGGCATGAAACTGAATTGAAAAGATTTTGACAAAATTGGATAAAAGTCTAGTGATAAAATTCACAAAATTAGAGATGGAGAGACATTGCACAATTCACCCTTGTCTTCAGTTATCAGTGAAGTAGTGGAAGCTAAAACAAGAAAGAGAATGCAAGGCTGTTTTTCTCTCAGAAGAGTACTCAAATCCGTCAAAGATTAAACTCAAGTTTCAAAAGAACCAAATCTACTCTGGGAGCTTGGCAAAAATGACTTCTCACAGTCCTTCCTGAACATGTTGGTGAGATTCCAAAGCCTCAGGAAAGATTCACTTTATAATTCATAATTGGAGATAAACAGACTTTTATATCTTCCAGTTTCTAAATACTGGTGGCATTTGTTAAGTGCTTTCTATGTGCCTAGCATTGGGGTAGATACAAGACAATCAAGTTGGATACAATCCCTGGCTCATGTGGGCTCACAGTCTAAGTAGGAGGGAGAACAGATATGGACTCCTCATTCTACAGATGAGAAAACTGAGGCACAAAGTAGTCAAGTGACTTGTCCAAGGTCACACAGGAGGCAAGTGGTGGAACTGGTGTAAGAACCCAGATCTCCTGACTCCCACTCCCACCTGCTGCCTCTCATCCACTACTATTTGAAATCTCAATGTTTGTTTTTGGAAAGGTTTTCATCTTTGGAGGCTGTTGATGGGAGCCTCTGAGGAATGTGGAAAATTGAGAGCATGCCACATTATGTGCTTCTTTTTTCTGGACTCATGCTAACGAGAAAACTTGGCTACAGTTTACAGATGTTGAGAATGTATCATTCCCCAGATCTCTTAACGTGTTTGCTCGAAAAGGGCAATTGTTTCTAATAAAACCTATTCTTTTTAGCAGCTTCTGCCCACCTGAAATATTTTTAACACTCCCAACTCTAATGATCTTAATATTCAAATGAGGGTACTGTAGGCCTAAAGCTTGGAGAGAAAAAAAACCTCTTCAGTTTTTTCAAGAAAGACTGTGTTCCCAAGGAGGGAACTTCATATTGCTTCAAGTGGTGACTTGTCTCACTCTCTTCTGAAAGAATAGGTTTGCAGGAGAATAAGTAGTTTCTTCCCCTCAACTGGTAGGATTGCCATATCCCAGTGTCATTTTCAACTATAACCTTCCTAGAAATTCTCTTGGCAGGATGCCTGGTAGGATCTACTTTGAGCGATATGATCTTGCAATACTTCTTGCAGTGGTGACATGAAAGTGAACAGCTTCCAGCAGTTCATTCAGACCAGACAGTCAAAACAAAATCTATCCAACAAAATATAATTGCCTCAAGTTGTCTAAAACCACCACCATCTAGGCGAGTCAGGTAAATATTATTTTTTTAAAAAAGGAATGAAACAAAAAAGCCACTACCTTTCTCTGAATTACCAAAACAAATGGAACAGTGGAAGATTGTTTGTTGTTTGTTTTTTTTTTACGGGCATATCACATCCAATGAACTTCTATTAGAAGTTCTATGAGAACTTCTATGAGAAGCAGCGTGGCTCAGTGGAAAGAGCATGGGCTTTGGAGTCAGAGGTCATGGCTTCAAATCCAGGTTCTGCTAATTGTCAGCTGTGTGACTTTGGACAAGTCACTTAACTTCTCTGTGCCTCAGTTACCTCATCTGTAAAATGGGGATCAAGACTGTGAGCCCCCTGTGGGACAATCTGATCACCTTGTAACCTCCCCAGCACTTAGAACAGTGCTTTGCACATAGTAAGCACTTAATAAATGCCATTATTTTATTATTACTATTATTGGTCTAAAGAATGTGTGCCGTGTACCAAGATCGAATCCTCAAGGCTGACTTTTCTAGGTAAAATAGCAGTTAAAATTCTATTCATTCTCTTCTGTTTAAAAAAAAATGTTTTTGACTACAGCAAATACTCTCAAATAATGTTCTGGAACAACAGCTAAAATAATGAAGCCAAACTGTGTTCGTGGCAATACCATAATGGATTAAAAATGCTGTCCAGTTAGATTGGGCCCTAGCTGTTTCGTCTCTACCAAAGCAGTGAGCCCAATAACCTGAGCTGGAAAACTCAATGACATTTCCAGTGGACAAATGCCCATATTACAGAATCTGTCACTGATCCTGCTATCCTCCAAGGGATGTTCTATGAAATCAGGAAGGACTCAAAGGGGATGTCATCAGAAGGCCAATATGCCTAACCCGTGAAGAAATGTCCTTCCAGATCTCTGTTAAATTGTGTTGCGTGAGGCAATGATCTCAATCTCCTATTGATACTGACATATTCTATCTGTGATTTACGAGTTACACCATATACATATGTATATATGCTAGTCTAGTCAGTATGCGTGCATGTGTATGTGTGCATGTGTACACTTTATGACTGTCAGTCTAGTGTATACATTAACTATACATTATACTAAAGTTACCCTATCTAAAAGGTATTTAGGGCTTCCATAACAGATTGTCAAAAATATATTTCTCTCACATCCAATTAACTGTTAAAACATGCCAATTTTTTTCTCAGAAAACAGCTCACAGATCCACCCCTTCCTCTCCACTTATACAGTCACTACGCTGATTCAAGTGCACATCATATCATGATTGGGCTTTGTATTGGTTTCTATGCTGGTCACCCTGTTTCCAGCAACTCTGCTTCAGTCCATAAACTATCCTGCTACCAGGATTGTCTTTCTAAAATGCTGCTCAAAATGCATCTCTCCTCTCCTCAAAACCCTCAATGGTTGTCCATTTCCCTAAGCATGAAACAAAATCTCCTTACTATTGGCTTCAAGGCATCCCAGACTGAGCACCTTCCTCCCAGACTGACCCCTTCCTTCCTCTCCCCCTCTTCCCCCTCTCCATCCCCCCCATCTTACCTCCTTCCCTTCCCCACAGCACCTGTATATATGTATATATGTTTGTACATATTTATTACTCTATTTATTTATTTATTTATTTTACTTGTACATATCTATTCTATTTATTTTATTTTGTTAGTATGTTTGGTTTTGTTCTCTGTCTCCCCCTTTTAGACTGTGAGCCCACTGTTGGGTAGGGACTGTCTCTATATGTTGCCAATTTGTACTTCCCAAGCGCTTAGTACAGTGCTCTGCACATAGTAAGCGCTCAATAAATACGATTGATGATGATGATGATTCCATAAAACAATGGTAATAATGATAATAATGATGATAATAATAATAATAATAATAATAATAACACTGTACTAAGACCTGGGGCAGATACAAGACAATTGCATCCGACACTGTCCCTGCCCCGCGTGGGGCTCACAGTCTAAGAGGGGAGGGAGGACAGGGAATTCAATGATCCATTTTACAGATGAGGAAACTGAGGCAAAGCAAAGTTAAGTAACTTGCCCAAGGTCACAGATTAAGACTGTGAGCCCCATGTGAGATGGGGACTGAGTCCAACCTGATTAGCTCTCCCAGGACTTAATACAGTGCCTGGCACATAGTAAGTCCTTTACAAATACCATAAAAAAGTGGCAGAGCCAAGTATAGCACCCGAGTCTTCTGATATCAAAGTCCATATACCCTTAAACTCTCACCACCTCCAAATTTTCCCCAACTCATTATCAGTACTGCAAATCAACCTTGGTGCCCTATAAGAACACTTCTTTTTCTATTTCTCATTTAATTTCCAACAACATTTTGAAAAGAATTTTGCCAAACATGAAATCATTCATTTTTAACAGCATCTTAATTAGCTTACCTATTATTTCCTTGGAAGCCTCCATCTGAAACAAATTCCGAGTTGACCAATCCTTGATGTCTTTGCCTCTGTGGAAAGGGAAAAATCAATGGACTCTGCCAACTTCCTGCTATTTTCCTGATCATGAGAGTGTGTGGACAATGGTTCCAAGCTTTTCTGGCTGGAGGTGTCTTCATTTTCCTTTTGATGTTTTCCTAGCCCCCTTTTCCAAAATAATTGGACAGAATGATTCAATGAAATCTTTTGTTCAATATGACTACCTCTAGCAAAATATTTCTTCAAATGAGCCTCAAACAAAAATGGAAACATGAACTGTCTATTTCTGTTTACAATGTATACACATTAATGGAAACTAACCTATGAAATGGATATGTGTCAGTTAGCCCTTCACTACTTCTCCAACTCTATGGTCTTTTGGTCAACTCACAGGAGTGATTATAGAGAACAGTTAACAAAAATTGCAGAATACATCATTTTCTTAACTATCCAAACCTTTTTCATTTGAAGAGTGAGATCTGGGTATTAGCTGGTGAAGTGAACTGATAGACAAGATGCAAGAAGCCTTGAAGCCAATTCTGAGAAGTTTCTGCTTGATCAGATGGTTTTTGAGGAGTAGAGAGATATGTGCCAAGAGACATTTTTAATAGACAATTCAGGCTGCAGTCAATAGTTTAGACCGAGAGATAGGCGAGAAAGCTGATGCAGTAATCTCATCATGATCTAATCAAGCTGCCGGCTGTTTGGATGGCCAAAGTGGTGGATCCAGGAATGTTGAGGTGGTGTAACCAAGCAGATTATTAAATCTGAGAGATGAAAGAGTGAGAAATTGAGGACAACGCTAAGGTTGCAGGCTTCTGGAAAATTAGGAAGAGTGGATTTCACTGGAAAGGCGAGGAGCTCAGATTCAGACACACTGAGTTTGAGGTGCTGGTGGACCATCCAAATGGAGATATTCTGGAGCTAAGAGGAAACACCAGATCATCTAGCAAGAGGGAGATGGTTTGGAGAGTTGTCTACTTGGACGTAATAGCTGAAGCCACTCAAGCAAACGAGGTAGGAACCTTGTCTTTAGTTCCTGGTGTACTCTCCCAAGTATGTTTCATTCATTCATTCAATCAATCATATTTATTGAGCACTTACTGTGTGCAAAGCACTGTACTAAGCACTTAGGAGAGTACACTATAAAAATGAACAGACACACCCCCTGCTCACAATGCGCTTACAGTCTAGACAGACAGACAATAATATAAATAAATCATAAGGGCTGTGGGGCTAGGAGGCAGGGTGAATAAAGGGAGCAAGTCAAGGTTACGCAGAAGGGCGACACACTTAATGCAGTGCCCTGCCCAGAGGAGGTGCTCAATAAATACCACAGATGGATTTCAAACAAACAAGTTTTTCCAGTTCTGCTTGGAAGTACTAAAAAAATCCAGAGATGTAGATAGCTCTGCAATGCTCCCCTCACCCTTACCCCTATGCCACTCTCCCTAAACTTTGGAAACTGCCCTAAACCCTCTCATTGTCAAAAGAGGGGAATAAGGAGGAAGGACAGAGCTTGAAATCAGGAAAAGTTCAAAATACTCTCAGGCAGGTGTGCTGACATCGGGATTCATTAGCCACGACCCCTTATCACAGTTACATTTAATTCCAAGCAAATGTGGCTAATGTGTCTGTTTAGAGTAGTAAAATGCAGCTCTTCCAAAACCTGGTTGCTGTTTAAAGTGAAAAAAAGATTTTTGTGAATACTGATTCCTTATAAGATGGTCACACAAAATGTGCTAAAAATTCTGTGCTAAATATAGCTGCTGTTATCTGAAAAGATCAGATGAAGGAAGTTAACTCTATTGAGCCAGTATGAAAAGAAAGCTCTTTCCTATCCTAATCATGGACGTTGGCCTATTTCTGACCTTTGTTTAGAGCCTCTGTGCCATGTATTATAATAGTAGTGAAGGTATTTATTACTCACCCCCTGGGTGCAATGCACCGAATTCAATGTACAGTAAAGTAGGGTAGGACCAAGAGACCTGGGGTCTACTCCCAGACCCACTGCTTGTTTGCTGTGTTGACTTGGGCGGGTCACTTCACTTCTCTGCACCTCAGTTACCTCATCTGTAAAATGGGGATTAAGACTATGAGCCCCATGTGGGACAGGGACTGTGTCCAACCTGATTACCTTGTATCTACCCCAGTGCTTTGTATAGTGCCGGGCACGTAGTAAGCACTGAACAAATACCATTAAAAAAAAAAAAGAGAGACAAATTCCCTGTCCACAGAGAGGTCATACTCAAATGAGGGAGAAAGTGATAACTATATTTATGGTAATAAGATAAAATAATTGTATATGCATTTATACAATGCACATTGTAAATTGCAATGCAAATACAATGCATATTTATACAATGCACAGAAGCAGCTTGGCCTAGTGGATAGAGCACGGGCCTGGGAGTCAGAAGGACCTGGGTTCTAATCCTGGCTCTGCCACTTGGCTGCTGTGTGACTTTGGGCAAGTCACTCAACTTCTCTGTGCCTCAGTTACTTCATCTGTAAAATGGGGATTAAGACTGTGCGCCTTCTGTAAGACAGGAACTGTCCCCAACCCGATTATTTTACCTCGTATCTACCCCAGTGCTTAGAACAGTGCCTGGCTCACAGTAAGCTCTTAACAAATACCAGTTATTATTATTATTATACACCGGCACTGAAAGTGCTTATAAATAAATACCCAAGTGCTAGAAATGGTTGGTTGTTGGAGTAATACAACTTGGGGTGTTGGGAATTAATCTGAAAGGTCTTTGGGAGAGTACAGTAGAAAGTATGTAGACATGATCCCTGTTCTCAAGAAGCATATGATCTTTTTACATTTTTTCTGCTTTTCACTTGCACTGGATATGACTTGGAACCGAGGTTCTCATACCCTTTTCCCATATTCCTCGTTCAACCTAGTTTCACTTCCATACAATCAGTAGTATTTATTAAGTGCCTTCTGTGTTCCAAGCACTGTACTAGGAGAGTACAATGGAATTAGTAGACTTGATCCCTGCCCTCAGGGGCTTATAATCTAGCAGAAGACAGACACTGAAGCATATCACAGATAAGAGGAAGGCATTCTTATCACAATTTGAGATTTAAGCTGATTCTGTAGGAATGGAAAACTCATGTCAGCTAAAAAAAAATTATTGCAGAATCCATATGTTCCCTAATGGTCTTAATCAGATCTGCCTCATGAGTCAGTTAATGCCAGGGGAATTTGCCACCCATACTGCTTTTGTCCAAGACAGGAGATGCTTCCTTGAATCTTTACATTCTTGGGCATGCCTCAAAATGGAGTCTGGTTGGCAGCTACCATCCAAAGCTTCTGCCTGCCCCATGCAGCTTCCTCTCATCCCTAGAGGTCACTTTGGAGCTGAACTGGAAAAATTACAAATGGACTGACAACCAGTTGTGCTGGGCTGAGGCAGGAGTAGTGTGGCTCCCAAAATAGCTTTGTGTGAACAAGGTCATCCCTGCTAACATCATGCTTAGGGCAAACCCAACTGACCACTGACTTCCAGGCAAAAAGGAAATTTTCCACTAGAGTTGACTGATTATAAACTAGTAATGCCTCACCAATAAAAGATAATAATAATTGTGGTATTTGTTAAGTACTTACTATGTGCTGGGCACTGTACTAAACTCTGGGATAAATACAGATTATCGGGTTGGACATGGTCCCTGATTCACATGGGGCTCACAGTCTTAGGGAAGCAGCGTGACTCAGTGGAAAGAGCATGGGCTTGGGAGTCAGAGGTCATGGGTTCTAATTCCGGCTCCTCCACTTGTCAGCTGTGTGACTTTGGGCAAAGCACTTAACTTCTCTGTGTCTCAGTTTCCTCATCTGTAAAACGAGGATTAGGACTGCGAGCTCCACATGGGACAGCCTTGATTACCTTGTATCCCCCCCAGTGCTTAGAACAGTGCTTGGCACATAGTAAGTGCTTAACAAATATCAACATTATTATTATTATTATTAATAATAATAATAATCTCCATTTTACAGATGAGGAAATAGAGGCACAGAGAAGTGAAGTGACTTGTCCAAGGTTACACAGCAGAGAAGCGGCAGAGCTGGGATTAGAACACAGGTTCCACGACTCCCAGGCCCATGCTCTTTCCACTAGGCAACACTGCTTCTCCAAAATGAAAATGATCCCTCGGGATTCTAATTTGGGAAGCAAGTGATAGAGGATCAAAAGGACTTTCAACTCAGAAAGACTTAATTCACTCTGATATAGTAACATTACCCGCACCAACTCCCCTTCGCTCCATTGAGGAGCCCCCATCCCATCCTGCTTTCCACTGCCTGCAATAATAATAATAATAATGATAATAATAATAGTAGTATGTGCCAGGCGCTGTACTGAGTGCTAGGATGGATACAAGCAAATCAGGTTGGACACGGTCCCCAACCCATGTGGGGTTCACAGTCTCAATCCCCATTTTACAGATGAGGTAACTGAGGCCCAAGGAAGTGAAGTGACTTGGCCCAGATCAGCAGACAAGAGGCAGAGCTGGGATTAGTACCCAGAACCCATCAGGCATGAGAACAGCATCTGCCGCACGAGGCCTCAGAGCACCTCAGGAAAGCTAAGTCGCCACAGTAGGCATTGCTGTGGACTCAGAATCACGAGGAGAAATTCTGCTCCTGTAGCGGCTGCTCCCTATTGACCTTTGTTTTTGTTTTGTGTATATGTCCTTGTGTTTTATGCTGGCTTAGTGTTTCATTGCTCCTCATGGGTCTGTCTATAGCCCTCCCCACACTCACACATATGTTCATAGACGTAGATTGTGAGCCCCTCAAGGGACAGGATCTGTGTCTAATTCCTACTTGTATACTCTTTCCCAGCGCTTAGCCAGTGCTATGCATAAAGTAAGCACTTTCATAAATACTTTTATTACTACCATTATTCCTTTAGAACAGAACTGCTTAAAGGAAAAACAATAAAAATTCTACCCCATTTTGCTGTTGATGCCCCTTCTCTAGTTAGCACAACTTCTTTGGTCTGTTACTCATTCATTCATTCAATCGTATTTATTGAGCGCTTACTGTGTGCAGAGCACTGTACTAAGCACTTGGGAAGTACAAGTTGGCAACATATAGAGATGGTCCCTACCCAACAGTGGGCTTACAGTCTAGAAGGGGGAAACATGAACATGTACTCCATTACATAGGAGCAAGAGAATCAAAGTATGCAATAGCAATACACTTGGGAGAAAACAAGGCTGCATATCTGTTCTCTTCAGCTAAATCTTTGGACACTTTGGAATAGGTGACACATTTTTGAGAGCATTTCTGGGGAATAGAGCCAAGTTAATATGAGGCTCTTACCTATGTATCTTGCGTTCACACCAACAACCCAAATGCTGTACATTTTTAACCCCCATCTCCAAGGAGCTCAAAGCACTTTCAAGATTCATTTTAAACAAATTAGTAGAGTAGAGGTAGTAAAGAATCTGAGGACATGTTTTGAGAAGGAGAGCAAAATAATAAAAAAGACAAATTTACACAAGCCACAAAGGTGGAAAGGAATTGGATCTAGGGAGATTAGAAGAGATGTGGCAAAGAGCGAATAGAATTGTAGCACATAGATAATTGAGTGACTTTAACAATCTTGTTGGGGTGGCAACTATTGATGCCAAGCACAGAATTGGCACTGGAAGAATGGATTTTCAGTTGCTGGGGCTAGAATGATATGGGTTATCCGGTGTCCAACACAGTAAAGACAGGCTTTTTTCAGACCAAAGTCAGGTTTCCTCTCAGTAAATGGCATTCAAAAGGTGACAAAGTGTTTTTCTTTCTTTTTCAAAATCAAATGAGGATACTCCCTTTGATGTACTCAGTTCACAAATTGAAGAGTAGGGTTCAGATTATATCTAGTATGATGTTTGAATAGGTTTCCACACCTTTCATTTAGAACCAAAGCTTCCTGAAGGCATTCAACTTCAGCAAAAAATGAAATCTTTGGTGAACTTACAGTTTAAAATGTATCCAAGTCGCAAGTCATGTGGATTCAAGAAGAATAACGTTACTTTTGAAGCTGGAACTCCCAGCCCTGCCTAACACTTGTTTTACTCAAGAACAGGGAAACTAATGGGGGGCAGTGGTGTTCTCCAAAGGGTGAATGTTGTACATGAGGAAAACTCTTGGATGAAATCAAAATTGTACTTTACATATGTTCATACTCAGTCCTACCTTTCCAGTAAATCTATTTTTCACTCTTCCTGAAAATCAACAGTCAGTTTTTTGCTTTCTTTCTTAAGTCCTATGAGAGGCAATGATTTTTTCCATTTTTGTTAAACCGCTGTGCTAATTAACATCCTAAAACAACAATGTACAACTCTGGCCTCTTTTGTTGTCTCAACTCCTTTCCCTGTCCATTTGAAAGCCAGGAAATAAATCTCTCCTCAATTTCTTCTTTTCTCAGTCTTTCTTCTCTGCTTCCAGGTTATATCACCCCCTCCAGCAAAGAATCAGGTAGGAACTTTCAATTGATCCTCTAACATACCTCTCAAGGGTCTACACTCTCCAGTGGGCCTCCTTTCTTGATTGCAGCTTGAAGCAGCTGTCAGTATTTCCATTTTAAAGTGGTGGATTTAACTCCTCTGCTGCTTATGCAGGCTACCTCTGCCCTGCCATAATTTTTGTCTTCAGTTTCACAGGTAAAGGTGAAGTAACTGTAGCCATTTTTGTGTGCTTTGAGAGACAGTGAACATTTCATGCATTTACACAAAAAGGGACATCGGTGGAGACTCTGAAATCCCTGAATTGTGGTTGTGTTTTTTAAAATGCAGTTTCTCCGACTGTACTGTAGATGTGTGGGCTCCCTCTGTCTAGATTCAGTTGCCAATTTGTACTTCCCAAGCGCTTAGTACAGTGCTCTGGACCCAGTAAGCCCTCAATAAATACGATTGAATGAATGAACTGGAGTGCAGTCTTCCCCTGCCTATTCTGGTCTGTCTTTTCAATTCTGCCTAGAGCAGCTGAAGATTTAGAAAATGTTCTGGATCGTTTGCCCACTGCTCCTGCTAACTCTAACACATCTTCTGTACTTGCTAGTGAACGGAGGCATTGGTAACCACAGTGTAGATGAAACATTGCCTAGTTTATATTGAAACCAGCCTTCCTTCTACAGAGAAGCAACGAGGCTCAGTGGAAAAGTGCACGGGCTTTGGAGTCAGAGGTCATGGGTTCAAATCCCGGCTCCACCAATTCTCAGCTGTGTGACTTTGGGCAAGTCACGTCACTTCTCTGGGCCTCAGTTCCCTCATCTGTAAAATGGGGATGAAGACTGTGAGCCCCCCGTGGGACAACCTGATCACCTTGTAACCTCCCCAGCACTTAGAACAGTGCTTTGCACATAGTAAGCACTTAATAAATGCCATCATCATTATTATTATTATTATTACAGCAACAGGGAGAGCTAAAGGAGGAAGGAGGATGTAAGTACATGATCCAAATGATCAGGAATTCTGAATTAGAGGCTCAGAGTTAATGAGGCTTTACTGGTATGATTCAATTGTTACAGTGCTCAAGTGCTTAGTACAGTGCTCTGCACACAGGAAGCACTCAATAAAATACAATTGAATGAATTATGCCAGAATGATGCACAGACACATATGGATTATTGACTGCCATAGTCTCCAATCAGAGGGAGCCCAGAACCATAGTCTGGGCCGTAGAAGTGCAAAATGACACCAAGCAGGTGGTGTCAGCAGAGGTGTTGAGTGCATGGCAGCAGGGGTCCTATTGCTTAGTCTGTAGGGGCTGGGTTCCTGTTGGCATGATAAAAATGAGAATAATAATAACTGTGGTATTTGTTAAGCGCTTACTAAATGCCAGGCATTGTAATAAGGGCTGGTGTGGATACAACCAATCAGGTTGGACACAGTCCCTGTCCCACATGGGGCTCACGGACTCAATCTCCATTTTACAGATGAAGTAGCTGAGGCCCAGGGAAGTAAAGTGACTTGCCCAAGGCCACACAGCAGACAAGCAGTGGAGCTGGGATTAGAACCCATGACCTTCTGATTCCCAGGCCAGTGCTCTATCCACTACAACTCAAATCAGAGTCTACAGTTGGTGCTTAGAGTTTGGGAAAGTGACTCTTGCTGGCATCATCACACCCACCCAATGTCCCTTGGATATATCCATCATGGGTCCACAATGTCACAAGTTTGTTTGGGAATCGGGGGGGAATGAAGTAGGGATGTGGGGAAAGAGCCCACAGAGCCTCTTCTTTCACTCACCCTATTCCTGTAGCCTCTTTCTCCACTGTCCTACTTCTGCTTCTGGGTAGCAGCCACCAAAGCTGGGCAACTGACTGACTGATACAGGCATTAACATAAAGTATGGCTATATACATAAGTGTTGCGGGGCTGAGGGAGGGGTGAATAAAGGGAGCAAATCCAATTGCAAGGGCGACACAGAATGGAGGAGGGTGAAGAGTGAATGAAGGAATGTAGTCCGTACTTCATTCTGCTTACTAGATCATTTTCCTAAAATGTCATTTTCCCTGTGCCCTGAAAATATTTAAAAAATCTCAAATGGTTACCCATTCCTCTGCATCAAGCAGAAACTCTGGGCCCATGATTTTAGGGTAATAAATCAGCTCCGCTCCCTCCTACTTATCTACTCTCTTCCCTCACTACACCCCTAGCTCGCATGCGTCATTCCTTCTAAGATAACCTACTTACTGTGTCTTATTCTCATCTCATCCACAAGTGACCTCTTGTTCACACCCTTACTCTTTCTTGGAACTCCTCAATCAATGATTTTTTTATGGTATTTCATTCAGTCATATTTATTGAGCACTTACTGTGTGCAGAGCACTGTACTAAGTACTTGGAAAGTACAATTGTTAAGCACTTACTGTGTACCAGGCCCTGTACTAAACGCTGGGGTAGGTACAAGCTAATCAAGTTGGATTACAGCCTTAATTCCCATTTTACAGATGAGGTAATTGAGGCACAGAGAAGTTAAGTGACTTGCCCAAGATCACACAGCAGACAAGTGGAGGAGCGGGATTAGAACCCAAATCCTTCTGACTCCCATACCCATGCTCTACCCTCTAGGCCTTGCTGCTTCTAAATCATATTTATTGAGTGCTTACAGTGTGCAGAACACTGTACTAAGCACTTGGGGAAGTACAATATAACATATTTGGTATACATGTTCCCTGACCACAAGGACTTCATAACCAAAACCCCATAGCTCTCCCCATTTTCAAAGCCCTTCTAAAATTATATCTCCTCCAGGGCATCTCCCCTGATTAATTTTGAATCTCTCCTATTTATAGCCCTCCAACCAATGCTTCACACTTCTGCCACCTAATGACTTGCATACTCACAACCTCCTATGTTAAGTCCACAATTTACATTGTTTATAATTCAAGTACTAATTCATATACATACCCTTTCCCCCTCCTCTTATCTGTAAATTATTGGAAGCTCTTTGAGGACAGGGCACTTCATGGGCATCCAGCAAGGTCTGCTGTACAACAACTGTATTCTGCCAAGTGCTTAACACACTGCTCTACACCTAGTAGGTGTTCAATCAATACAATGGATTGATGAAAACAATATACTAAATGCTAATCTAGGGTCTTAGAATGGTTGTTTCACCTCACATGGGTGAAGAGTTACTTTAAAGAACTGGAAATTGACAGATTTAGACCATTCATAATAACGGTTCAACCAGTCGGGCGGCTCGACATGTCACATGATATAAATCACATTTTGTGCATAGCATATGGTCATCATTATCATCTTTAGCAAGTTGTATTCAGTGCCCACTGGCTACATGGCATGGTTCTCCAGGATCGTGCCAAGTTGCCATAGTACAGAATATGTCACTTTCCTTGCAGTTTTGAAAATATTCAAGCAATATTAATTAAAATACTTAATAATACTTATTGACGAGCCTTATGCTTATGGTGTTGTGCCAGGCACTTTTCACAACTGTCTCATCATGAGTTTACTTTCCAAGCTAACCTATTCATAGTACTTTTTTCTGTGTTCCCATTCGAGTGTACATCTTTGCAGGGATGGAATAGGTTCTGTGTTTCTGTTGCTCTTTCCCAAGCATTTAGTGCAGGGTTGCTCCCAGTAAGCACTCAATAAATTGCATGATTGTTGTCGTTATTACTCTTACTTTATGCTAAATGAAACCGTCAGGAGAGATCTCCTGAAAATCTCCCCTGCTCCTCTACACTTCCTTCCTCCTCCAGAGCCCTCCTTGACTCTCCCATCCTTCCCAGCAGTATCTCAAGAGATCTCCTGCCTCCTCTCAAATTCTATCCCCTCCACCTGTGCTTTTGACCCCATTTCTTTTCACCTCATCAAAGCAATTGCCACCAACCTTCATCCCTCCCTGATCATCTTCTTCAACTGCTCACTTTCCAAGGGTTCCTTCCGCACTGCATTTAAGCATGCCCAAGTATCCCCATCCTAAAAAATTCCTCCGATCCCACAGAACCCTCTAGTTATCACCCTGTATCCCACCTATCAGTCTTCTCCAAACTTCTCTACGAGTTGTCTATACTTGCTGCCTCCACTTCCTCTCAACCAACTCTCTTCTCGACCTCCTGCAATCTGGCTTCTAAACTTTCCACTCCACAGAAAAGGCCCTCTTTAAGATGACCAATGACCTCTTTCTTGCCAAATCCAAAGGCCACTACTCCATCCTAATTTCCCTTGTCCTTTCTGCTGCCTTCACTGTTGAGGAAGACCCCCTCCCTGCCCTGCCCTCTTTTGCTGGAAACACTATCCAACCTTGGTTTCACTGAAACTGTCCTCTCCAGGTTCTCCTCCTATATCTCTGACTGCTCCTTGTCAGGCTCATTTGTGGGCTCCTCGTCTACCTCCTATCCTCTAACTGTGGGAGTCTCAAGGTTCTGTTCTTGGTCCCCTTCTATTCTCCATCTACATCCACTCCCTTGGAGAACTTATTTGCAGCCACAGCTTCAACTACCATTTCTATGAGGATAATTCACAAAACTACCTCTCCAGCCCTGAACTTTCTCCTTCTCTGCCGTCTTGCATTTCCTCCTGCCTTCAGGACATCTCTACTTAGATGTACCTCCAACACTCAAATTTAACAGTACAGTACTGAGCTCCTTATACCCGCACCCAAACCCTGTCCTCCACCTGACTTTCCTATCACTGTAGACAGCAACACTACCCTCCCTGTCATGTAAGCCTGTAACCTTGACACTATCCTCTACTCATCTCTCTCATTCAACCCATATATTTGATCTGCCAAATATAAGCACTCAATAAATACGATTGAATGAATGTCACCATATCCTGTCAATTCTACCATCACAGCACTTCTAGAATCCACCCTTTCCTTTCTAACCAAACTGCTACCATGTTGATCCAAGCCCTTATTCTATCCTACCTTGACTATCGCAAAAGCCTCCTCCCTGCCTCCTGTCTCTCCCCTCTTCAGTCCTTACTTCACTCTGTTGCCCAGATTATTGCTCCAAAAAAACATTCAGTCCATATCTCTCCACTCCTCAGAACCCATCCACCTCTACTTTAAACAGAAACTCCTTACCATCAGCTTTAAGACACTCAGTCAGCTCTCTCCCTCCCACTTAACATTGCTGATCTCCTATTACAACCCAACCGTCACACTCCAATCCTCCTTCGCCAACCTACTCTGTACCTCCACATAGTCTATCTCACCACCCATCCCTTGACGATGTTCTCCCTTGGGCCTGACATTGCTTCCCACCACTCTCCCCACCTTCAAAAGCCTCCTAAAATCACATCTCCTCCAAGAAGCCTCCCCAGACTAAGCCCTTTAATTTCTCCTATCCACCCTCCCATCTGTGTGGACTGTGAACTTGGTTGTGTTAAGCATTTTGAAACTCACCCCAGCCCCACAATACTCATGTAGATATTCTTATAACTACTATTTCCCCCACTGCAAATCTATTTTTATGTTTCTTTTACCAAATGCTTCATATAGTGTACACAGTAAGTGCTCAATAAATATGATTGATTGATTAAATACCACCTACTGATTGGTAAATACTCAACGGAGCTAAAACAAACCTCTCAAGGAGCTTTTATTCGAAAATTGGCAATGAGCATGCACCAAAAACAAAACCAGGAAGCAACAGCAAAAATCTTTCAAAATACGCTTTCACAAGCCTAACATGAAAAATGGCTGGTTGATTAAAATTTCCAACCAGAAACTTTGCCCAGATTCCCTGCCATCCCTTTTCCAAAAAGAGGGGGAAAAAAAAGAGCCACTTTTTATGATCTAAGATCGGGTCAAACATGAGTTAAATATTCAGAGCAATCGGTAAAGTCTAGATTGCACATAGTTTGTGAGCCATTCGTAAATATGGCACAACTAACATGGAGAAAATTATAATAAGCAAGAAGTGCATTTAAAATGTAAATTAGTTTGATTGCACAGTCTACACTCAGAACACATCAAACCTGCAAACTGTCTGACAAGTGGGTTTACAAAGAGAAATTAGCTCTGTACTAGTGACATGTAATTTTGATAAAGTAAGCAATTAAGTTTCCTGTACTTAGCGGATAGGAAGTTGTTCTGGAAATAATGGCTGGAATCATTGTAATTGCCATCCATAAATTACTTGTTTTTTAAAACTGCAGTTGATGTAAGCTCAGAAACCATCAGTTACCAACATATGTTCTTTCATTTCTTGGACAGTTGTTTCTGGAGGGTGATTTTGGTAGCAGAAAACTTTAATTTAATTGGCTAGGTTTCTAAAAGTGGAACAGAAGCAAATGTGGTGTCTCCTCATTTGGAAGCTCATCCATCCCCCTGATCATCTTGGTTGCCCTTCTCTCGATCTCCTCTAGCTCCTATTGTGTCCTTCCTCATATGTGGCAACGAAAATTAAATACAGCATTCCAGGTTTGGCATGCCATGGTTTCAGAGAGTGGAAAATCTATGCCTTTTGCTCAATTTTCTATTCTTTTTTTGATGATGCCTAACATTTGGTTGGCCTTTTGGGCTGCTGTTACAGTGATTTCAAAGAGGAGAGGTTGGAGTTGAGGGGTCAGATGTGGAAACAGAAGGGAGCAAGACATCCTTCATGTCTTCAGCTAAGATCCATGCCTCAAACCATGTAAGACATTTCCCTTTGCACATGTTTTTGTCTCCTACCCCATATCCCTCTACTGGCTTGGCCTGTAAGAGAACGAAGCTTCTGGGGAGGCAAGGTTTGCTACACACTAGCCACTTTGCTAAAGATGGAGTTAAGTGATTATTTTCTCACAGCACCTTCTTAGCAGGTTCTCTCTCCACTCTCTCTCTCATCCCTGCTGCGCCCAGAACTGTGAGGCTGTTCGGGGTCAATCAGTCAAATTCACTGAGCGCTTACTGTGTGCAGAGCACTGTCCTAAGCACTTGGGAGAGTACAATGTAACAATAAACAGACACATTCCCTGTCCACAATGAGCTTACAGTCTAGAGGGGAATGTGTGCAGCCTGTGGATATGGAACAGCAAACTCCACACCACTGTGTCATAAGCCACTGTTGAGATTGACACTCAGAGTGACTTACAAAACATTGGGGATGGGGATTTTTTCCATTGTCTTGAGTGCAAATCAGGGGAATGCAAAATCAAGAAATGAAAAGCCAAACAAGAAACAGCAACACCAGCAACAAGCACAAAAAGATACAGCATTTTTAGACAGACCAGAGCCAGAAAACAAGAGGAGCATCAGAGAAGGGCATATCAATCAATCGATCAATTGTATTTATTGGGTACTTACTATGTGCAGGGCACTGTACTGTTTGGTAGAGTATAATAAAACAGAATTAGTGGACACATTCCCTGCCCACAATAAGCTTACAGTCTAGAGGGGGTGATAGCGGTAATATAAATACCACAAGAAGAAGCGTGGCTCAGTGGACAGAGCCTGGGCTTTGGAGTCAGAGGTCATGGGTTCAAATCTCGGCTCTGCCAACTGTCAGCTGTGTGACTTTGGGCAAGTCACTTCACTTCTCTGTGCCTCAGTTACCTCATCTGTAAAATGGGGATGAAGACTGTGAGCCCCCCGTGGGACAACCTGATCACCTTGTAACCTCCCCAGTGCTTAGAACAGTGCTTTGCACATAGTAAGCACTTAGTAATAAATGCCATCATCATTATAAATACAAAATTTAGAATACATAATTTGAAGATTTGTATATAGGTACTGTGTGGTTGGGGTGGGGCAAATATGAAATGTTCAAAGGTCATTGATTCAAATGCACAGATGACACAAAAGGGAGAGCAAGCAAGAAAGCGCTTAATCAGGGAAGGCCTCTTGGAGGAGATGTGACCTTAACAATGTTGTGAAGGTGGACAAAGTGGTGATCTAGTGTATATGGAAGGGGAGGGAGTTCCAGGACAGGAGGAGGATGGGGGGAAGGCAGCGAGACAGATGAGATGAGGGCACAGTGAATAAGCTGGCTCTAGAGGAGCAGGGTGTACAGGCTGGCGTCATTCTCGCCTGTCCCGCTGTCGACCCCCGGCCCACGTCATCCCCCTGGCCTGGAATGCCCTCCCTCCCCACATCCGCCAAGCTAGCTCTCTTCCTCCCTTCAAGGCCCTACTGAGAGCTCACCTCCTCCAGGAGGCCTTCCCAGACTGAGCCCCCTCCTTCTTCTCCCCCTCCTCCCCTTCTCCATCCCCCCACCTTACCTCCTTCCCCTCTCCACAGCACCTGTGTATATGTATATATGTTTGTATGTATTTATTAATCTATTTATTTTATTTGTACATATTTATTCTATTTATTTTATTTTGTTAATATGTTTTGTTTTGTTCTCTGTCTCCCCCTTCTAGACTGTGAGCCTACTGTTGGGTAGGGACTGTCTCTATATGTTGCCAACTTGTACTTCCAAAGCGCTTAGTACCGTGCTCTGCACACAGTAAGCGCTCAATAAATATGATTGATTGATTGATTGATTGAGTGCGTAAAGCTGATGGTAAGGAACTCTGTTTGATAAGGAGGTGGACAGGCAGCCATTGGAGGTTCTTGAGGAATGGGGAAACATGGTCTGAACTTTTTTTGAAAAAATGATCCATGCAGCAGAGCAAAGTGTGGATTAGAGTTGGGAGAGACAGGAGGCCAGGAGGAGGCAGATGTAGTAATCAAGGTGGGATAGGGTAAGTGCTAGGATCAGTGTGGTAGCAGTTTGGATGGAGAGGAAAGGGCAGTTTTAGCAATGTTGTGAAGGTAAAGCTGACAGGATGTGGTGACAGATTGAATATGTGGGAGTAATGAGAGAGATGAGTCGAGGACAATGCCAAGGTTGTGGGCTTGTGAGATAGGGAGGATGGTGATATTGTCTAAAGTGATGGGAAATATGGGGGAGGATGGAGTTTGGGAGGAAAGATAAGTTCAGTTTTGAACATGTTTAGTTTGAGGTGTCTGTGGGACATCCAGGCAGAGATATCCTCAAGGCAGGAGGAAATGCAAGATTTCAGGGAAGGAAAGAGGTAGGGGCTGGAGCGTAGATTTGGGAATCATCTGCGTAGATATGGTAGTTGAAGCTATGGGAACCAATTCATTCATTCAATTGTATTTATTGAGCCAAATACCATCATTATTCTTTCATTCCTGCCCACCAGGAGCTTACAATCTAACAGAGGCCACAGACTCTAAAGGATTTACAGAGTAATTAAAGTGAATGCATATTTGTGTGTGTGCTGAAGGCAAGTATGCATTCATATGTCAGCGCAAGAGATCACTGATGATTTGGGATGCTGGGAATCAAATAGGGGAAGACATATTGATGGAGGTGGGACGCTGAATCTTTCAGGTTCTGCTTAATAATTTCTAAATACTGATTCAACTTTAAATTTGGTAGCAAGGGAAAAATTCCTAAATAAACTAGTAGCCCTAATGCAAATGTGGCACTCAAAGGAAGTAGATGGCACAGTGAGATTATCCGGCAAGTACGTTCTGGGTTTGGAGGTGGCTTTTTAGTGAGGTACTTGGTATTCTATATACATCATTTCTGGTTATACCTGGGGTTGGAAAGCGAAGCTTTCGTTCCCCCATTCTGTGCCTTCATCAGAAAAACAGGATCTATGGCATTGATACTTGAAACCCTTAAATTGGTGTACATTTTTGCAATCTTAATTTGAAGCAACCACATACCCTTCTCCACAGCCAGCTTCATCTGCTTACAACAGCACAATCGTTTTTTTTTCTTTACAGTAAAGATTTTTTATGATTCATAAGTCTTCTCCAGGGGGTGTGGTTATCATAAGATAATCACCCCCTTGGGGGATTAAAAACACTTATCTCTGGATCATGACTTGTAATGCCCCAGGGGTGTGATTATCTCAGGAAACTCAGACTCTCTGTCATGCCTAATTGCTTAATTATTATAGTGGTGAGTTCACACCTCCATACAGGAGCTAAGGTTGTGTCAGCGTTTCCATTATAAATCCCTATTTCAAGGAGTTTATAACTCAGCCACAGAAAAACTGCATTAGATTGAACTTTGGCATCAAAAAGGTCTCATCCAGGGAGTCCATTTTATCATCAGATTACACATACAGATGCACACACACACACACACACACACAAATTCTTAGTTTCGTTATTTTTCAGAGCTAAAAAAGATATTCTAATTAACTGACTTTTTATCACACCTTCTCCTGAGACAGCTGAGAAAATAATGCACATTTAAAGAGACTTGAAAATACAAATTCATACAGTCAACAAGTTATTGAGGAACTATTCACCAAGTTTGAGTATATCTCCCTGAAGATTATTTATTCCCTTTTTAAGTAGGACTAGCTAAACAATGCTGTGGATGAGGTTGTCAAAATTGTTATAGAATTGTAAATCCATTTCTTTGCCCAAGAGATTACCTCTTTCTACGCTTTGTAAAACATATACAATGTCTCGATTTTTTGTGCATCTCAAAAATTTAACATTATTGAAACTATGGAGACATTTGGAAGTGGTGGTGATGATGGAGAGGTTATAATTTTCATTCACCAGTAGCCAGGAAATGGTGAAAAATATAATCTGGAGGAGATTAATTATTAATTAATCTAATAGATTAATTATTAATTAATTATTCTAATAGAAAATGCATGGGACTGTGCGACAAGAAACCTGGATTCTAGTCCTGGCTCCTCCAGTGGCCTACTGTGACCTTGAGCGATTCATTTTACTTGGTTTCAGTTTCCGAATCTGTAAAATAGGGATAAAATACCTGTTCACCCTCCCACTTAGTCTGTGAGCTTCATAAGTGACAGGGACTGTGTCCAATCTGAAGATTTTTTTTAATGTACCCTAGTGCTTATCCCAGTGTGTGCCAAATAGTAAGCCAAGTCCATATCATTATTAATAATTCATTATTATAATTTATTGTAAACTAAACAAGAATTAAATGTTTTAACATCTCTCCCTTTAAACATCACCACAGGAAGAAAAAAACCTCAAACAGATGCTTATACCTCTTATTCAGCAACATGTAATTTTATGAAGGTTCACCCTAGGTCTGCACTAGCCTAATGAAGAGGAGAATTTAGGCAATTATCTGCAATTCATACACTGTACCGCTGTCTTGTCCACCTCTCTGCTGACCTCTTCCCCATGTCCTGCCTCTAGCCTCTGGCCTGAACACCCTCCCTCTTCAAATCTGACAATCACTCTCCTCGCCTTCAAAGCTTTATTGAAGGCACATCTCCTGCCCAAGTCCGAGCCAGACTAGGCCCTCCTTACCTATTCTCCCACTCCATTCAGTCACCCTTGCAAATCGATTTGTACCTTTATTCACCCCTTCCTCAGCCCCACATTACTTATGTACAAATTTGTAATTATTTATATTAATGCTTGTCACCCTCTAGACTGTAAGCTTGTCGTGGGTAGGGAATGTGTCTACCAACTCTGGTATACTGTACTCCCCAAAGCACTGAGTACAGTGCTCTGCACACAGTATGCGTTCAATAAAATGCAATTGATAGGTTATGCAGAGCACTGTACTAAGTACTTGAGAGAGTATAATACAATGGGGTTGGTAGACAGATTCCCTGCTCAGACAGAGCTTATAGTGCAGAGTACCTGTCTAGGGACAGTTTATACTAATTCTTTTTCTCCTCATAGGCAAAATTTACTCAGGTTAATTTTTCAAAGCAAAAGTTATCAATAAACTTCATAGATGAGTTTTCCATTCATTGTAGCTTCCTTTCTATTTTCCCTCTTTCTCCTTGACTTAGCTGAATGATGCTATTTGAGTTTAGCATTCAGAAATACTGGAGTTTTTCTTTAAAAACCATGACTATCTCAGTTCTAATAGAACTGGGACCCTCCAGATCTTTGGTTGAGGAGCCTTGGGACTTACTGTCCTGTTATCAGTCAGTTTTTAAGTGGAAGTTAAACTCTATTTTCTTAAGATTCATTGGGGTCTAACCACGTTTTCTTTTCTCAGCACATAATTGTGCCTATCAAAGTATTTCAGGTTATCCAGCTAGATTCTTAGAAAACTAATCTGGCTGCCCTGTAGAAAAAGAATAAAACCCTAACAATCCAAATACTTTCAAAGTTTTTTTGTATGCTTTTATTTCACACCTGGTATTTTACATTTCACAGAAACTCCCACCTGGAGGGCTTTCAGTCATTATACACACATGTGTTGGCAGCACATTTTACAGTTATCAGTGATGGGCGAACAGTGGCCAAAAACATCTGGTGCTTGGTGAATGTTGAGATCAAGACAGTTCATAAAAAGAGGTAATGAAAAGTAACAGTTGCTAAATGAAATGACAGGGACTGTCTGAGCCAATATGTATTTTCCATTTTGTTAAGGCTTTGGGGTATTACAAGTCACTAAAATGAAGTGGCACGAAGGACCATGTGAGAAAGAAAGTGAAGAAAAAATACGGACAAGTGATTGCATGCTGAGGGAGAAGGTTGAGTAAAAGATAATAATAATAATAATAATAGAATTTGTAAAGCGCTTACTATGTGCAACACATCATTCTAAGTACTAAGATAGTTCTAAGATAGAAAGGGAGATAGAAACACACTATTGTAGGGTAAAAGGAGATGGCAAAGATTAGAGATGAACTCAAATTCATGGTAATAAAACATAAATCAGAAATGTCCAGAGTGAACACGTACTTTGAATGGAGCTATATGTACACTGAATTCCCCCTAGACTGTAAGCTCCTTGTGGGCAGAGAATTAACTCTGTTATACTGTACTCTCCTAAATGCTTAATGCAGTGCTCTGCGCACAGTAAGCACTCAATAAATACGACTGACTGATTGATACAGGAAAGTATACATTTATGTTGTTTAAGGACCACAAATATGTCACCAGAAACTGAAATTATTTAATACAGTGATAGCACAACACTGACATTTACACAGATTCAATTTTCACCCAAATAGTTAGTTCTCCCATAACGTGCGTTTTCACTATGTGTTTTGGCTAGAATGCTGTTAGGCAATTAGGTCGACTGATCTAAGTCAGTCAATCATATTTATTGAGCACTTACTCTGTGCCGACACCATACTAAGTGCTTGGGAGAGTACAATATAACAATATAACAGACACATTCCCTGCCCACAGTGAGCTTATAGTCTAGAGGGGGAGACAGACATTAACATAAATAAATAAAATTGCAGCTGTGTACATAAGTGGTGTGGTGTTGAGGAGGGAATAAAGGAAGGAAGTCAGGGCAACACAGAAGGGAGTGGGAGAAGAAGAAAGGAGGGCTCAGTTAGGGAAGGTCTCTTGGAGGAGATGTGCTTTCAATAAGACTTGGAAGGTGGGGAGAGTGATTGTCTGTCGGGTATGGAGAGGGAGGGCATTTCAGGCCAGAGGCAGGATGTGGGTGAGATATCAGTGGCAAGATAGATGAGACTGAGGTACATTGAGAAGGTTAGCATTAGCGGAGCAAAGCGTGTGGGCTGGGTTGTAATAGGAGAGTAGTGAGGTGAGGAGGAAGGAGTTTCCCTTTGATGCGATGGCAGATGGATAACCACTGGAAGTTCTTGAGGAGTGGGAAAGCATGGCTTGAACGTTTTCGCGGAAAAACAATTTGGGCAGCAGATTGAAGTGTGGACTGGAGTGGGGTGAGACAGAAGGCAGGGAGGTCAGCAAGGAGGCTGATGCGGTAATCCAGGCGGGATAAGATCATTGCTTCGACTAATATGGTGGCAGTTTGGAGAAGAAAGGGCAGATTTTACTACTGATAACAACCAACACTCTATTCCCCGAGGGCAGGGATCATATTTACTTTCCGCTTTTGCACTTTCTCAAGTGCTTAGTACAACACTATGTACACAGCAGGGGCTCCGTACATACTATCTATTGACTGACCTTCTCTAAGTCTTTGCTCAAGAAGAGTATTTTGGTTCATTGGTTTCACATTATGGTAAGATTATCAGTGCTTCAAAGGGCCTCCTCCTCCTCAACAGTGAAATCCTTTCCTGCCTTAACTCAGCCCTCTCCTCTGCCAGACAAAACTATTTCTCCTCCCTTACTGACACCCATGCCCATCATCCCCGTCAGCTCTTCCGTACATTCAACTCCCTTCTCAGGCCCCCGGTTCCTCCCCCTCCTCCTTCCCTCACCCCCAAAGATCTGGCCTCCTACTTCATTAATAAAATTAAATCCATCAGGTCTGACCTCCCCAAAGTCACTCCCCACCCTTCCCCAACCCCCCGGCTCTCAACACTCTCTGCTACTCTCCCATCCTACCTAGCAGTATCCTCAGAGGAGCTCTCCTCCCTCCTCTCAAGTGCTACTCTGGCCACCTGTGCTTCTGACCCCATTCTCTCTCATCTCATGAAATCTCTTGCTCTGTCTCTTCTCCCCTCCTTAACTTCCATCTTCAACCGCTCACTCTCCACTGGTTCCTTCCCCTCTGCCTTCAAACATGCCCATGTCTCTCCCATCCTAAAAAAACCCTCTCTTGACCCCACCTCACCTTCTAGTTATCACCCCATCTCCCTCCTACCATTCCTTTCCAAACTTCTTGAATGAGTCGTCTAAATGCGCTGCCTCGAATTCCTCAACACCAACTCTCTCCTCGACCCCCTCCAATCTGGCTTCCGTCCCCTACATTCCATGGAAACTGCCCTCTCAAAGGTCACCAATGACCTCCTGCTTGCCAAATCCAACGGATCATACTCTATCCTACTCCTCCTCGACCTCTCAGCTGCCTTTGACGCTGTGGACCATCCCCTTCTCCTCAACACGCTATCCAACCTTGGCTTCACAGACTCCGTCCTCTCCTGGTTCTCCTCTTATCTCTCCAGCCGTTCATTCTCAGTCTCTTTTGTGGGCTCCTCCTCCCCCTTCCATCACCTTACTGTGGGGGTTCCTCGAGGTTCAGTTCTTGGTCCCCTTCTGTTCTCGATCTACACTCACTCCCTTCGTGACCTCATTCGCTCCCACAGCTTCAACTATCATCTCTACGCTGATGACACCCAAATCTACATCTCTGACCCTGCTCTCTCCCCCTCCCTCCAGGCTCGCATCTCCTCCTGACTTCAGGACATCTCCATCTGGATGTCTACCCACCACCTAAAACTCAACATGTCCAAGACTGAACTCCTTCTCTTCCCTCCCAAACCCTGCTCTCTCCCTGACTTTCCCATCACTGGTGACGGCACTACCACCCTTCCCGTCTCACAAGCCCGCAACCTTGGTGTCGTCCTCGACTCTGCTCTCTCGTTCACCCCTCACATCCAAGCCGTCACCAAAACCTGCTGGTCTCAGCTCTGCAACATTGCCAAGATCCGCCCTTTCCTCTCCATCCAAACCACTACCCTGCTCGTTCAAGCTCTCATCCTATCCCGTCTGGACTACTGTATCAGCCTCCTCTCTGATCTCCCATCCTCTTGTCTCTCCCCACTTCAATCCATACTTCACACCGCTGCCTGGATTGTCTTTGTCCAGAAACGCTCTGGGCATGTTACTCCTCTCCTCAAAAATCTCCAGTGGCTACCAATCAACCTATGCATCAGGCAGAAACTCCTCACCCTTGGCTTCAAGGCTCTCCATCACCTTGCCCCCTCCTACCTCACCTCCTTTCTCTTCTTCTACAGCCCAGCCCGCACCCTCCACTCCTCTGCTGCTAATCTTCTCACCGTGCCTCGTTCTCTCCTGTCCCGCCGTCGACCCCCGGCCCACGTCATCCCCCCCGGCCCACGTCATCCCCCTGGCCTGGAATGCCCTCCCTCCCCACATCCGCCAAGCTAGCTCTCTTCCTCCCTTCAAGGCCCTACTGAGAGCTCACCTCCTCCAGGAGGCCTTCCCAGACTGAGCACCCTCCTTCCTCTCCCTCTCCTCCCCCTCTCCATCCCCCCTGCCTTACCTCCTTCCCTTCCCCACAGCACCTGTATATATGTATATATGTTTGTACATATTCATTACTCTATTTATTTATTTATTTTACTTGTACATATCTATTCTATTTATTTTATTTTGTTAATATGTTTTGTTCTCTGTCTCCCCCTTCTAGACTGTCAGCCCACTGTTGGGTAGGGACCATCTTTATATGTTGCCAACTTGTACTTCCCAAGCACTTAGTACAGTGCTCTGCACACAGTAAGCGCTCAATAAATATGATTGATTGATTGATTGATTGATAGTGGAAGGCATGTGGGATTTCTTAGCTGTGTAACATTTGCTCTGCATCTGCAGTAGGAATTAAGCCTCTGTGGGCATGTTTCTTAGCTTGATCTGATTGGCCATCACATTTTTTGTTGTTTATTTCAAACAAGACTTGATGGTGCCTTTCACCATATCCACAGACTTGATGGTTACTTGTTAGGCTGTGTCTCAAAGAAACACATTATCATTATACATGTTAAGTGCTTACTATGCCTCAATCCCTGTTCTAAGTGCTGGGATGGATACGGATTAATCATGTTGGACACAGTCCCTATCCCACATGGGACTCACAGTCTAAGTAGGAGGGAGCACAAGTATTGAATCCCCATTTTGCAGAGGAAGTAAATGAGGCAAAGTGACGTTAAGTGACTTTCCCAAGGTCACACAGCAGAGAAGCAGCGTGGTATAGTGGAAAGAGTACGGGCTTGGGAGTCAGAGGTCATGGGTTCTAATTCCGCCTCCGCCACTGACCATCTGTGGGACTTCGGGCAAGTCATTTGACTTCTCTGTGCCTCAGTTCCCTCATCTGTAAAATGGGGATTAAGACTGTGAGCCCCACATGGGACAACCTGATTACCTTGTATCTACCCCAGTGCTTAGACCAGTGCTTGGCACATAGTAAGTGCTTAACAAATGCCATCATCATTATTATTATTATTATTATTAACTGGCAGAGTTAGGATTAGAACCCTGGTCCTCTGACTCCCAGATCTGTGCTCTTTCCACTAGGCCATACTGCTCCTCACTGTTACATTGTTGCAGGTGGGATTTTCTGTTTCAGTAAGGTTGCTGTGACGTTGTCACCAAACACCACACACAATTTTTGTATTCTCCGGAGCTTAATATTTATCCTTCTTGATTGTTTAGTTCCTGATTTTCACTGCACTTGTGGTATTGGTAACTCATCCTTGGAGAATATGAGCCAATGGCAGGTCCAGCCACTCACATAGCCGCAGTACCTGCTGACAGATAATGATAGAATCCACAGAGGCAGTTGTTTAGACACTGGGTGCATCCATGTTATTGTTTGCTCACTTGGAAGCAGAAGATAATGACACATGTTACATGTACGCACACATACAACCCACCTCCAGTTCTGTTTAGAAGCAAAATGGGAGTGACGATTTGATTTCGTCAACTATGTTGTTCCTGGACATTTCCATCATTAAATGAGACACCACATCTCTGTTGTGGGAAAACCTGCCACTTCTAATCCTACCACCACCACTTTTAAATCTAACCTCCTTTTAATGCCAAACTCATGTTATCTCCACTAACAATCTCAATTCCGAGGTGTGCAGATCAAAGAGGAATAATGGCTTTGTCCAAATCTATTTGACATCAAGGACAGGTAATATAAAGCTTTGCATTACCCGGAGAACTCTAGGGAACTTATTATCCAATGCTTTTGTTTTAGAGTAAATAAAGGTACATCAAATTTGTATTATTTAACATTTAGGTGATGCGGTTACAAGGAATGAAATGAAACTGATTAAAAAGTTCGGGGTTTCAAGATGGTATGAGGAAACTCAGCTGTTCTGTTTCAGTAAACTGATATGGAGCAATCTTGTTCTTTTGAGATTGCTATGCCTAAAGCAAATTCAAAGAACGTTGTCAAGTGCTGTTCAGTCCTAAAGAACATTATTATTTCTGTGTTGGAATGGGGTTTCTGTAGTATAAAATGCTAAAGGATGAAGTAGGTAATCTTTTAACCATGCATGTGAGATTTTCAATCTACCCTAAAGACAAGATGCTAAAACTATAGGGTATTTGGGGGAAATGTTTTACCGGTTAAAAAGTTATCATTACCCCGAATCTGCATGGCTCAGTTTTAGAACAACCCTTACAGGGAAAGCACCACATAAACAGGGCTGACGTTTAAGAAGCTAAATACATATCATTAGAGACTATATTGGAACTCCATCCCTTGATTGACAGAGGACATTATGTACTTTCCAGCCCCCCAAATTCATTCATTTAATTGTATTTATTGAGCGCTTACTGTGAGCGGAGCACTGTACTAAGTGCTTTGGAGAGTACAATACAATAAAGAGACACATTCCCTGTCCACAATGAGCTTACAGTCTAGAGTGACCCCTGTATGTGATCCAGTTTTCAGGGCTCTAGAGAAAAGTGAACAATACTACAGCTCTAAAGACCTTTAATTTGAGCTAGAGTCTGATGCCGTACTGCAGCCATACTCTTTTAGACAGTTACTCCAAGAATGTGCTGGCCTTCTTGATCTGATTTTCTGCCTCCTTGTCTGCGTCATAGGTCAGTGTGCATATCTATGTAACATATCAAACAAATACTCCTCACAAGTGGCTTCAAAGCTCTGCATCACCTTGCCCCTTCTTCCCTCACCTCCCTTCTCTCCTATGTCCCAGCCCTCACCCTCCACTCCTTTGGTGCCACTAACCTTCTCACTGTGCCTCCACCTCGCCTGTCCCCCCGTCGACCCCTGGCCCACATCCTACCTCTGGCCTTAAATGCCCTCCCTCCTCAAATCCATTAGACAATCACAATCACTCTTCCCCCCCTTCAAAGACCTACTGAAGGCTCACCTCCTCCAAGAGGCCTTCACAGACTAAGGCCCCTTTTCCTTCCACGTCACCTCGACTTGCTCCCTTTTGCTCTTCCCCCCTCTCCGTGCCCTACAGCACTTATGTATACAAGTATATATCTATAATTCAATTTATTTACATTGATGCCTGTTTACTTGCTTTGATGTGTAGATATCTACAATTCTATTTATTTATATTGATGCCTGTTTACTTGTTTTGATGTCTATCTTCCCCGTTCTAGATTGTAAGCCCAGTGTGGACAGGGATTGTCTCTCTCTATTGCTGAATTGTACTTTCCAAGTGCTTAATACAGTGCTCTGCACACAGTATGTGCTCAATAAATACAACTGAATGAATGAATGAATAATTCTGTCCCGGTTTTTAGCTCTATAATGCCAATATGAATTCTTGGTTGTATATGGCCTACCTGGGGCTGGCTGATACAGTACCCTTTTGGGGGGGGGTGGCGGGGAGAGAGCTCACCTCCTCCAGGAGGCCTTCCCAGACTGAGCCCCTTCCTTCCTCTCCCCCTCATCCCCCTCTCCATCCCCCCCGTCTTACCTCCTTCCCTTCCCCACAGCACCTGTATATATGTATATATGTTTGTACATATTTATGACTCTATTTATTTATTTTACTTGTACATATCTATTCTATTTATTTTATTTTGTTAATATGTTTGGTTTTTTTCTCTGTCTCCCCCTTCTAGAATGTGAGCCCACTGTTGGGTAGGGACTGTCTCTATGTGTTGCCAACTTGTACTTACTTCCCAAGCACTTAGTACAGTGCTCCGCACACAGTAAGCACTCAATAAATACGATTGATTGATTAGGCCATGACTCTGTTGGATTGTACTCTCCCAAGTGCTTAGTACAGTGTTCTGCACACAGTACATGCTCAGTAAATGCCCTGAGTGATTCCTTTCACTATCCTAAAATGAGTTTTGTCTGTCCTTACCTCCCTTGAAAGTAGAGGACATGTGTCTCCCTACAGTTTTACTCTCCTAAGTGCTGAATGTAATGCCTAGCACTGGGAATGGGTGCCCAGAGTGCATGAGAGACTCATTGAAAAACACAAATTTGGTCATTACAATGACTATGTTTTCACAATATTGGATTTAATCATACCTATTTGAAAAGTGATTTGCAGATGACAATCAGATTTATGGAGTTAAGCATTCAAATGGCAGAAAAGATTAATCGCTCCAGCTAAATAAATGGATTTTGATTGTCATCTACATAGTGCTTTTATTTTTCAGACAGCTCTTGTAATGGTAGCTTATGTATGTCCTTTTATGGGATAAGTCGGTTTAAATGTTGATGCAAATTTTCTACACTTTGACCTTGCATAAATGAGCATGCACTTTGAACAAGTATCAAATAATAATGCATATTCAGGCCAATCCTCCCATTATTCGAAAGGCCCTTAGAGTCTTGGGAATGAATCGTTTCGGGGCAAAGGTGCTGAGAAGTAGTGATTTGTGGGGGTTTCTGGAACCTTTGCCCCATGCAGTCCCACAGAGGTGACTTACTTGCTTTTTTGGATATGGGAGTCTTGGCATCGATAATAAGAACACATTAAATGGGAACCCATATGGGAAGCAGCGTGGTGTAGTGGATAGAGCATGGGCCCGGGAGTCAGAAGTTCATGGGTTCTAATCCCAGATCGGCCACTTGCCTGCTGTGTGACCTTGGGAAAGTCACTTCGTGTCTCTGGGCCTCAGTTGCCTCATCTGTAAAATGGAGATAGAGACTGTAAGCCCCACGTGGGACAGGGACTGTGTCCAACCCAATTTGTTTGCATCCACCCCAGGGCTTAGTACAGCGCCTGGCACATAGTAAGCACTTAAATACCATCATCATCATCATTATTATTATTATTAAATTTTGCAGAACATTGCTTCTGAGTTGCTGGAAGATTTCACACATATGTACTCATTCAACAATGACCATACTGGTACTCTCCAATCTGGACATCTAACTCCCATTAATAAAAATAAATAATTAAGGTATTTGTTAAATGCTTACTATGTGCAAAGCACTGTTCAAAGCACTGGGGTAGATGCAAGGTAATCAGGTTGTCCCACATGGGGCTCACAGACTTCATCCCCTTTTTACAGATGAGGGAACTGAGGCCCAGAGAAGTTAAGTGGCTTGCCCAAGGTCACACGGCAGACAAGTGGCAGAGCCAGGATTAGAACCCACATCCTCTGACTCCCAAGCCAGTGCTCTTTCCACTAAGCCATGCTACTACCTCCATTCCATCCATCTCCCTAGTTCCCATTGTTATTAATATTATTATTATCACTATCAATTTTTTTGTCATGACTTCAGTGCTTAGTAAGGGTCTCTGCATGTCATATGCATTTCACAAGTGTTATTATTATTACTGATTATTAACTATGTCCTACTACTGTTTTTTGTTTGTTTTTCACAAAAATACAAATTGTCAACTCTATGGTATTTCCAATGACAACGTATGGATCCAAAAACTGGACAGTGAAAAAACAGGATAGAAAGAACATCAATTCTTTTGAAATGTGGTGATGAAGAAAGCATTTACGAATACCACGGACTACACGAAAGACAAACAAATGGATTTTAGAGCAAATTAAACCAAATGGTCTTTGGAAGGCCAAATTACTTGACTTAGATTAGCATATTTTGGACACATAATCAGGAGGACTAATTCTCTGGAGAAGACGCTAATGCTAGGAAAAATCCAGGGAAAACGTGGAAGAGGCAGACCAGCAGCTAGATGGATAGCTGGAATGCCCCATCCCCCGGGCCTGGAATGCCCTCCCTCTGCCCATCCGCCAAGCTAGCTCTCCTCCTCCCTTCAAGGCCCTACTGAGAGCTCACCTACTCCAGGAGGCCTTCCCAGACTGAGCCCCTTCCTTCCTCTCCCCCTCGTCCCCCTCTCCATCCCCCCATCTTGCCTCCTTCCCTTCCCCACAGCACCTATATATATGTATATATGTTTGTACATATTTGTTACTCTATTTATTTATTTTACTTGTACATATCTATTCTATTTGTTTTATTTTGTTGGTATGTTTGGTTTTGTTCTCTGTCTCCCCCTTTTAGACTGTGAGCCCACTGTTGGGTAGGGACTGTCTCTATATGTTGCCAACTTGTACTTCCCAAGCACTTAGTACAGTGCTCTGCACACAGTAAGCGCTCAATAAATACGACTCAACGGCACCTAATAATAATAATTATAATTGTTTTTTATGGTATTTCTTAAGCACTTACTATGGGTCAAACACAGTTCTAAGTTCTGGAGTGAATTAGATTGGACACAGTCCCTGTTTCACATGGGGCTCACAGTCTAAGTAAGTACCTGGTGCCTCCTTATCCTTCCTCCTTCCCCCACTATTTGTAAATTATGTTTATCCATCTCCCTTGATAGAATGTAAACTCCTTGAGGGCAAGGAATGTGTGTCTTGTCTTCTACCAAGAACAGTGCTAAGCCCCACTTTTCCTCAGCTCCCCCTTCCTTCCACGTCACCCTGACTCACTCCCTTTGCTCTTCCCCATCTCCCCACCCTACAGCACTTATGTGTATATGTATATATCCATAGTTCTATTTATTCATATTGGTGCCTGTTTACTTGTATCGATGTCTGTCTCCCCACCCCCCCAGACTGTGAGCCTGTTGTGGGTTGGGATGGTCTCTCCTTATTGCTGTATTGTACTTTCCAAGTGCTTAGTTCACTTCTCTGCACAGAGTATGCACTCAATAAATATGACTGACAATGAATGAAAGTGCTTTGCAGTCAGTAGGTGCAGAATAAACCCTGATAGATTTTAATGCTACTATTGATAATCATTCATAATTTTGATGGCGATGATAATCAATCTATTTTATTTATTGAGTGCCTATGGTGTGCAGAGCACTGTACTAAACACTTGGGAGAGTATTCACCCATTCAGCCATTCGTTCAGTCATATTTATTGCGTGCTTACTATGTGCAGAGCACTGTACTAAGTGCTTAGGAAAGTACAATACAACAATAAACAGTGAGAATCCCTGCTCACAATGAGCTTACCATCTAGATGGAGGGAGAAAGACATCAATACAAATAAACAGACATCAATGCAATAAATAAAATTACAGATAAATACATAAGTTCTATGGGGCGTGGGGGGGGGGAGAGAAAAGGGAGCAAGTCAGGGTGACACAGAAGGGAGTGGAAGATGAGGAAAAGTGGCGCTTAGTCTAGGAAGGCCTCTTGGAGGAGATGGACCTTCTATAAGGCTTTGAAGCTGGGTAGAGTGATTGTCTGGTGGATTTGAGGAGAGAGGGCATTCCAGGCTAGAAGCAGGATGTGGGCCAGACAGGAGAGAGCAAGGCACAGTGAGAAGGTTAGCACCAGAGGAGCGAAGTATATGTGCTGGGTTGTAGAAGGAGAGAAGTGAGGTGAGGTAGGAGGAGGCAAGGAGACAGACTGCTTTAAAGCCAATGGTGAGGAGTTTTTGTTTGATTCAGAAGTGCATAGGCAACTACTGGAGATTTCTGAGGAGGGAGGTAATGAAATCTCAAAATACAGTACACCACAGTACAGTATGTCACAGTACAACAGAGTTGGTAGACACTTTTTTATGGTACACTTTTTTTATGGTATTTGTTAAGTGCTTACTATGTGCCACGCACTGTACTAACTGCTGGGGTAGATACAAGCTAGTTAGGATGGACACAGTCATGTCTCACATGGCACTCGCAGTATTAATCCCCATTATACAGATGAGGTAACCGAGGCATAGAGAAGTAAAGGGACTTGGCCAAGGTTACCCAGCAGGCAACTGGCAGAGTCAGGATTAGAACCTAGGTCCATCTGGCTCCCAGGCCCATGTTCTATCCACTAGGCTATGTTGCTTCCCTGCCCACAAGGAGCTTACAGTCTAGAAGGGGACGCAGACATTAAATAAATAAATTATGGAAATGTTCATAAGTCCTGTGGTACTTAATGACCTTTATTAAATGCTACAATATTGAAGGCACTGCACTGTTTACTGGGATGTTTCCACGTAAATCAATTCTGGCCCTGTTCCTGGCTATAAGAGGCTCACCATCACAAAGGGGAGGACAGATACAAAACAATCAGAACAAGTGCCAGCCAACAAGAAAAACTGATTAAAATTTGGCAAATTCATAAATGTCAATCGTAAAATATCTAAAGGTCAAGCTCTACTTGGAAAGGACAGTCTCTGGGAACCTCATTCTTTGGGCCGCCGTGATGGCAGTTAGGAAGATGGGTCTGATCCTGCCCCTCAGCCACCCTTGCTCTGTGGTGTTCCTTCCTCACTCCATCAGTGGTATTAATTCCCCCAGTTTACATCCCACTCAGTAACCACTTCAGCATTTCCACACCACCTAAGCCTTGATGTACTCCTCTCAAACTCATAGAGTGCTTTTATATATATCTTACCTACCCCATCACAGTACTAACTCCTTCAGTACTTAGAACAGTGCTTTGCACATAGTAAGTGCTTAACAAATGCCATTATTATTATTATTATTTTTATATCCCTTTTTCCTTCTTCATCCTATGGGTAATTCATTTTAGTGACCATCTCCCCAGCTAAACTCCTTGAGGGCAGGGAATCTTTGCATCCTTCAGGTCCTGAATAATGAGGGAGTCACAGAACAGCAGGTAGAAAATGCAATAGTATTGCAAAGATGATTCTTATATTGTAAGCTCCTGGAGTGTAGGAATCACATCAAATAATCCTTCTGAACAGTTTCCAAACACTTCCTAACTGGGCTCTGAACATAGTAGCGATTGACCTTTGCACCCATTATTAATTCATTCGATCATATTTACTGAGTGCTTACTGTGTGCAGAGCACTGTACTAAGGGCTTAGCACTATTGCTTGATATATTCACTGTGTGAAAATGACTGTCAATTTCATGCGGCAGGGGGTGGCGGGGGGGTCTTTTTAGACACACTTACATGCACAAAGAAACTCATTAGCTATATCATTATGTGGGACCAGAAGGATGCACCAGTCCTAGTAGCATTACACAGACCACATTCCAAGTTTAGGCTGAAAATTCAGCCATTGTATTAAAATGTGAACACCCAAAACACTAAAGCGGCTAAATGTTGGGCTCTTGGAAAATAAAGATAACTGCAAGGAGCTCTGCAGTAATTATTACAGCACCTCTGATGAAACAAGAAACTCCAAAGGCAATTACTAGCATAAACAGTGGATAGACATTCCTATATTTACTGTCTACCGGGCAGCCGTCCAAATAATCGACATGGCTAGTTGAAGCCACCAATCAACCAACCAACCAGTTGTATTTATGGAGCGCTTACTGAGGGCAGAGCACTGTGCTGAATGCTTGGGAGAGTACAATACAATAGAGTTGGTAGAAAAAATCCCTGCCCACAGGAGCTGACAGTCTAGAAAAGGGAGAAAGGCAGTAAATTACAGCATGGGAAAATGGCAGAGTGTAAAGATATGTACACAAGTGCTGTGAGTGGGGTGGGATGAATAGCAAGTGCTTATGGGATATAGATCCACAGGCACAGGCGACATAGAGGGGAGGGCAGTTAAGGGAAATAAGGGCAGAGCCAGGGAAGGCCTCTTGGAGAAGATGTGATTTTATCAAACCCAGAGTGGTTCGAAGAAAAAGACTCAAAGGGAAAAATACCCACTTTCAGCAAAACAAGTGAACCACCACTAACATTTGGCAGTCATTCATTCATTCAATCGTATTTATTGAGCACTTACTGTGTGCAGAGCACTGTACTAAGTGCTTGGGAAGTACAAGTTGGCAACATATAGAGGCGGTCCCTACCCAACAACGGGCTCACAGTCTAGAGGGGGGAGACAGACAACAAAACAAAACATGTAGACAGGTGTCAAAATTGCCAGAACAAATAGAATTATAGCTATATGCACATTATTAACAAAATAAATAGAATAGGAAATATGTACAAGTAAAATGAATAGAGTAATAAATCTGTACAAATGAATACAAGTGCTGTGGGGAGGGGAAGGAGGTAGGCTGGGGGGGATGGGGAGGAGGAGAGGAAACAGGGGACTCAGTCTGGGAAGGCCTCCTGGAAGAGGTGAGCTCTCAGCAGGGCTTTGAAGGGTGGAAGAGAGCTAGCTTGGCGGACGTGCGGAGGGAGGGCATTCCAGGCCAGGGGGAGGACGTGGGCCGGGGGTTGACGGTGGGACAGGTGAGAACGAGGCAAAGTGAGGAGGTTAGTGGCAGAGGAGCGGTGGGTGCGGGCTGGGCTGTAGAAGGAGAGAAGGGAGGTGAGGTAGGAGGAGGTGAGCTAGACTGTGAGCCCACTGTTGGGTAGGGACCGTCTCTATATGTTGCCAACTTGAACTCCCCAAGCACTTAGTACAGTGCTCTGCACACAGTAAGAGCTCAATAAATACAATTGAATGAATGAATGAATGAGGGGGCGAGGTGACCTTTCTCCTTCTCCCCTCCATTCTCCTTCTCCCCTCCCCTCCATTATTCTGACAAGAGACATTTATAAAAGCACCTGAAAATGATGGAGACTTGCTGACAAGTGGGGGAACCCAGATGACAGCGATCCAAGACAATGCACCAAAGCAAAGACTTCTTCACTTTATAGGTGAAGAAAATAATTGTGGTATTTGTCAAGCACTTACTAGGTGCCAATCTGTGTGCTAAGTGCTATACTAGATACAAGATAATCAGGTTGGACACAGTCCCTGTCCCACAAGGGACTCAGAGTCCAAGTTGGAGGGAGAACAGGCATTTCATCCCCATTTAATAATACTAATAATTATGGTATTTGTTAAGCACTTACTATGGGCAAAGCACTATTGTAACAGAAGAGGAAACTGAAGCATAGAGAAGCAGCATGGCCAGGTGGAAGGAGCACAGGCCTCGGAGTCAGAGGACCTGGAGTCTAATCGTGGCTCCTCCACTCAATCGCTGTGTGACCCTGGGTGAGTCACTTCACTTCTCTGTGCCTCAGTTACCTCATCTATAAAAGGCAGATTAAGACTGTGAGCCCCATGTGGGACAGGGCCTGTGTCCAACCTGAGCAGTGTGGCCGTGAAGCAGCAACGTGGCCTAGTGGATAGAGCCCAGACCTGGGAGTCAGAAGGACCTGAGTTCTAATCCTGGATCCTCCACTTGTCTGCCGTGTGACCCTGAGCAAGTCGCTTAACTTCTCTGTGCCTCTCTCCATGATCCCCTGCAATCTGGCTTCTGCTCCCTCCACTCAATGGAAACAGCCTTCTTCTTTAAGGTCACCAGTGGCTTTCTTCTTGTCAAATCCAATGGCCACTACTCCACCCTAATCCTCCTCGATCTTTCCGCTGCCTTCTTCACTGTGGACTTCCCCCTTCTCCTGGAAACACTGTCTAGCCTTGGCTTCACTAACACTTTCCTCTCCTGATTCTCCTCCTATCTCTCTGGCAGCTCCTTCTCAGTGTCTTTTGCCGGCTTCTTTCCCGCCTCCTTCCCTCTTACTGTGTAAAGGATCAGTTCTGGGCCCCTTTCTATTCTCCATCTCCATCCACTCCCTTGAAGAACTGATTCGCTCCCATGACTTCAACCACCATCCCTATGCAGATGATTCCCAAATCTAACACCTCCAGCCCTTACCTCTCTCCTTCTCTGATGTCTCACATTTCCTCCTGCCTTCTGACATCTCCGGTTTGGATGCCCAGTCGACACCTCAGATAGCCTGTTCAAATCAGAACTCCTCATCTTCCCACCCAAACCTTGTCCTTCCCTAGA
Organism: Tachyglossus aculeatus; assembly: GCF_015852505.1. Taxonomy (NCBI): domain Eukaryota; kingdom Metazoa; phylum Chordata; class Mammalia; order Monotremata; family Tachyglossidae; genus Tachyglossus; species Tachyglossus aculeatus. Next base: position 10,423,898 of record NC_052098.1, read on the forward strand.
CTTTCCCATAACTGTGGACAACACCACTATTGTCTCAAGTCTGTAACCTTGGTATTCTTTCCATCTCATGTCTCTCATTCCACCTACGTAGTCAGTCATTCACCAAATCTTGTAGTTTCTACTTTTACAGCATCTCTAGAATCCACTCCATCTTCATCCAAACTGCTACCATGCTGATCCAAACACGTACCCTATCCCACTTGACAACAGCATCAGCCTTCTCAGGGACCTTCCTGCCTCCTGTCTAGCCCCGCTACAGTCCATATTTCATTGTGCTGTTTGGATCATTTTTCTAAAGAAAGAAAGAAAAAACACTCAGTCCATGTCTCCCCTCTCCTCAAAACCCTTCAATGGTTGCCCATCCATCTCTGCATCAACAATAAATTCCTTACGACTGGCTTGAAGGCATTCCTTCAGCTCCCCACCCACTTCATCATCATCATCATCAATCGTATTTATTGAGCGCTTACTATGTGCAGAGCACTGTACTAAGCACTTGGGAAGTACAAATTGGCAACATATAGAGACAGTCCCTACCCAACAGTGGGCTCACAGTCTAAAAGGGGGAGACAGAGAACAAAACCAAACATACTAACAAAATAAAATAAATAGAATAGATATGTACAAATAAAATAGAGTAATAAATATGTACAAACATATATACACTTCTTACTTTACCTCACCGATCTCCCACTACGACCAAGCCCACGCCCTTCACTCCTCTCACACCAACCTACTCATCGTACCTTGATCTCGTCTTTCTCACCACCAACCCCTTCTCCACGATGCCCCTCTGAAACTCCCCCTTTATAAGTGACAGACCACAACTCTCCCTATCTTCAAAGCCCTACTCAAATCATATCTCCCCCAAGAGACCTTCACTCACTATGCCCTCGCTTCACCTATTTGCCCTTCCTTCTGAGTCGCCTATTCACTTGGGCTGTACACCTTAGCACTTTAAATATTCACTCCTCTCCTGTACTAAGAGCTTGAGAGAGTACAATGTAATATGACAGACACATTTCCTGCCCACAACGAGCTTACAGTCTAGAAGGGGAGACAGACATTAAGATAAATTATAGATATGTACATAAGTGCTGTGGGGCTGAGAGAGAGGATGAATAAAGGGAGCAAGTCAGGGTGATACAGAAGGGGGTGGGAGCAAGGGTAAAGGGGGCTTAGGGAAGGTCTCTTGGAGGAGATGTGCCTTCAATAAGACTTTGAAAGTGGGGAGAGTAATTGTCTGTTGGATCTGAAGAGGGAGGGGATTGCAGGCCAGAGGCAGGACGCGGGAGAGAGGTCAGCAGCGAGAAAGACGAGATCGAGGTACAGCAAGTAGGTTGGCATTAGAGGAGCAAAGTGTGCGGGCTGGGTTGTAGTAGGAGAGTAGTGAGATAGAAGGCGGCAAGGTGATTGAGTGCTTTAAAACTGATGGTAAGGAATTTTTGTTGGATACAGAAGTGGATGGGTGACCACTGGATTTCTGATTTGACCCAGGTATCTGCTGGAGTGACAACTCCAGCCTGGGCTGCTGACTGTTTTCTTCTGAGATGGATTCAAAAATATGAGAAGTTTTAATTTTGTAATAGCAGCCAGAGACCACATGGAAATTGGAGAAACCCTTGAGACTGTTGGTTCAATAAAGCAGCTCTGAATGAAACTCTTTACTTTAATGGGGAAAATAATAGATATAGCAGGAGCGGCAAACAGCCTTAGCCTGCTACCTTGTCTCATTGGTCCCAGGCAAAGATCTGAATTGCTTTTTCCCAGGAACCTTTCCCACCTAAAAAGGAAACATTTTCTCAAAGAATGGAATCCTTTTTCTTTTTTTTCATAAGACAATGTAGTACAGCCAGACAACCAATATTTTGAATCCATAATGGAACATTCTAGTCAGCTTTACTGCCTCTGGAAAAAGGCTACCATAAATACAATTTCCTGACACAGCATTTAATGCTTCAACTCATAGTTCAAACATGTTAACCACCTCCTTCAAGAGCTGCCAGAATAACTGTTGTTTACAAGCACTTCACTGTAAATATCTCTACTCAACAAACTAGAAGTCACAAATCATACATGGGATAGTTGTTAAAATGGCCAGTATTAATGGGTTCTTCTTGATGGAAATAAGATTTCTTCTTTTTTTTTTTTTTTTTTTAGTCCACCTAACAGGTGGTGATACTTTTACACTTCCCCTTGCCTTCTGGGCCTGATTCTCTGGGTGGAATCCAAAGAGTGCTTAGCTGTAGCCTCACAGGGATTTGCAGCCTCCACTGCAGTGCTGTCATTACAACAGACATGGGCCTGATACCTCAATGGCAGAATCCCCAAACTGCAACAGTGCTTGGACCTTTGGCTGCCCTCTAGTAAGCAGGACAGTATCCCTAGCCCAGGGAAGACCTGGGGGCCACTCTGGTAAACTGAGATCCTTGGGGTTTGGAGTGGCATCAGGGGAAGGATAATAATAATAATAACTGTGGCATTTGTTAAGCACTTACTAGGTACCATGCACTGTATTAAGCACTGGGGTGGGTATAGGCAAATAGGACAGGGACACAGTCCCTGTCCAGCATGGGGCTGACAGACTTAATTCCCATTTTATAGATGGGGTAACTGAGGTACAGAGAAGTGAAGTGACTTTCATCATCATCAATCGTATTTATTGAGCGCTTACTATGTGCAGAGCACTGTACTAAGCGCTTGGGAAGTACAAATTGGCAACATATAGAGACAATCCCTACCCAACAGTGGGCTCACAGTCTAAAAGGGGGAGACAGAGAACAAAACCAAACATACTAACAAAATAAAATAAATAGAATAGATATGTACAAACAAAATAAATAAATAAATAAATAGAGTAATAAATATGTACAAACATATATACATATATACAGGTGCTGTGGGGAAGGGAAGGAGGTAAGATGGGGGGATGGAGAGGGGGACGAGGGGGAGAGGAAGGAAGGGGCTCAGTCTGGGAAGGCCTCCTGGAGGAGGTGAGCTCTCAGCAGGGCCTTGAAGGGAGGAAGAGAGCTAGCTTGGCGGATGGGCAGAGGGAGGGCATTCCAGGCCCGGGGGAGGACGTGGGCCGGGGGTCGATGGCGGGACAGGCAAGAGCGAGGTACGGTGAGGAGATTAGCGGCGGAGGAGCGGAGGGTGCGGAGGGTGCGGGCTGGGCTGTAAAAGGAGAGAAGGGAGGTGAGGTAGGAGGGGGCGAGGTGATGGAGAGCCTTGAAGCCTAGGCTCTCCAAACTGCTCTTTCCTCTCCAAACTGCTCCCACCTTGATCCAAGTACTTATTTCCCATCTTGACTACTGTGCCGGCTTCCTCGCCAACCTCCCTGCATCCTCTCTCCCCTCTCCAGTCCCTCCTCTACTCTGCTACCCAGATCATTTTTTGAAAAATTATTCAGTCCCAGGGAGGCCTTCCCAGACTGAGCCCCCTCCTTCCTCTCCCCCTCTTCCCCCTCCCCATCCCTCCCGCCTTACCTCCTTCCCCTCCCCACAGCACCTGTATATATGTATCTGTTTGTCCGTATTTATTACTCTATTTATTTTACTTGTACATATTTATTCCATTTATTTTATTTTGTTAATATGTTTTGTCTGTCTCCCCCTTCTAGACTGTGAGCCCACTGTTGGGTAGGGACCATCTCTATATGTTGCCAACTTGTACTTCCCAAGCGCTTAGTTCAGTGCTTTGCACGCAGTAAGCACTCAATAAATATGATTGAATGAATGAATGAATGTGTCCACTAATAGGCTCCTGTCTGTGGGAACCAAATCAGAAAACGCAGCCCATGGTTGATAATGCATACTCTTCCCAAACACTTCCCACACAATCCGTGGTAATTATCGAATGCTTGACATGTGCGGAACACTGTACTAAGCATTTAGGAGCAGTAGGGGCTCAATAGATAGCGAGTACTGCCAATGGTGGAAAGACCACGGCAAATCCGGGTTGGTTTTAAACTACCATGGATGTATGTCCAAAACTGGAACCCACTTTGGTCTAAGCAGAAATCTGGATCCACTTCAAAACAAATTTATGGCCAAATAAACCGTCTCGTCATGAGGGTTTAAGAAAGTGTTTCCTTTGGACTTCCACAGGATTTTATTATTTATTGGATTTCTAGAGCACCTTTCCTCTGCAGAGTTCAAGGCAGTGTGCAGGGAACTTTTAAGCTGAACAAATAACTGAATTAATAGACATTTTTAAATGTCAAGTCAGTGAAGAAGAGTTGGAAGAGGAGCAGTGATTGGAAAGAAGACAGTGGGAACACAGGGCGGTGCATATGAGAGAAGGGCAAAGGGGGAAATTAATACTGACAAACTCAAACAAGAAGCAAACACAAGAGGCTACGTCCACTGCTCAATTTTAACTGCTCTAGCACAAGCACGAGTGCCAGGAAAGACTCAAAATTATTCCAGAACACTATTTCATTCTAATAGAAAATATGATGATAATGACTTAATAATAAAAAAGAAGGGAAGGAATATAAAAACGTTCTTCATGGCGATAGAAAATATGCAATACAAATTCTTGCTTAAGCAGTAAATCACACACATTTGAGAGACACAGGAATGCAATAAATCACACAAACTCTAGAGTTACACTCTCACCACAATCATGACGTTAGTCTCCCATGGGGAACAAATTCTGCACGGAGGGATTGATTAAAGTGCTAGTGGTTGGCACGGAGCTACTCACACCCTCTCTTCCCCATCAGTCACGTTCCTGCCGAGCACAGAATGCAACCAATGAGTTGGTGGGCAGGGGTTCAGCCCATCGCAAAATGCACCCAGAGGTCCTTTAACATGCAAGACTCATCCTTCTAGATTGTGAGCCCGTTGTTTGGTAGGGACTGTCTCTATATGTTGCCGAATTGTACTTTCCAAGTGCTTAGTACAGTGCTCTGCACACAGTTAAGTGCTCAGTAAATACGATTAAATGAATGAATGAATCTGTGGCCAAAGTGACCACGGCGTAGTGTCAATGAAGACTTCACGACCCACATTAGCCAAATACACTTCCGGATTCCTGCCGAGCCCGTCCATCTCACAGAATGGCCTCGGTGATTCTTTAGTCAGAAACGTTCACCACGAATGGAAGAACCCAGTTCTCCTGATTTCCCAAAAGCAGGGCACCACAACAGAAATAATGCTGGTTCAGTTATGGGGAGTGAGATTTCTGTCCTCTCCCAATAAAACTCTTTATTCTTAGATGGGTTTGGAGCTTCACTCCCAAGATATAACAGCCATGGCCTATTTCTTACACTTCAAAAGGTAGCTTTGGACGTTCAGGCGTGTTTATTATCAGAGATCAAGATTTCTGGCTTCTCTTAGTCCACTAGATTGTAAATTCCTGGTTGGCAGAGAACATGTCTCCCAACTCCTTGTACTGTATTCTCCCAAGTGCTTAGTATAGTGTACTGCACACACTAAGCACTCAATCAATCAATCAATCAGTGGTATCTATTGAGCATTTACTATGTGCAAAGCACTGTTTCAAGAACTTGGGAGAGTACAAGAGAATTAGAGAACATGTTCCCTGCCCATAATGAGCTTACAGTTTAGAGGGGGAGACAGACATTAATATGAATAAATAATTTATAACAGATATGAACATAAATACTACTGATTGACTGACTGAACTGATAGCTTAGGACCCATTATCGCTACGTTTCTGTAGAGGAATCTTGGTCATAATGACAAAGTTCAATCATTGGTATATATTGAATACTTACAGCATGCAGAGCACTGTACTAAACATTTTGGAGAGTACAATGCAATAGAATTGGGAAACGATATCCCTGACTCTGAGGAGCTTACAGTCTATTGTTCCATACAAATTATCTCTAGTTTTCTCCCTCTGTCCCTGAGACACCATTTGTTTCTTACACAAACCAAAAGGCTCTCTCAACTGTTTATTTTGTGACTAAATCGATAAATCAATGGTATTTGTTGAGCACTTACTGTGTTCCAAACACTATATTAAGCATGTGGGTAAAGATAAGCTCCTTTTGAATATTACCTGAGAGGAGAGCTCTGGATTGTTTTGTTCCCTTTTGCTTGGAAGATGATTCAAGCCCAAATTTTCATGGGCAACTCTATCACTTTCCTTTCCAGTTCCATTTGAAAGCAGTCAGCCTGTGCCGTCAAAAATGAAAAAAAGTTGGGACAAACATCCCCGAGTTTTCAAATTGCAAGCACTGACCTCTGGACTAGAACTAAAAGAACATGATGAAGTAAGCTCATGAAAAAACCTGGGCATCTGGAGCTTTCACCAGGAGGAAAGAAGTAGAAAATGAAATAAAAAAGAAAGGCAGAGAGATGGACTAAATAGAATCCAGTCATAATTTCAGCTTCCATTAGGGTATATGAGAAATTTGTGGCTTATTAAAGCATGACCCACGACAAGAAATGATGGCTTCCAGATGACCTTCTTCGATTGTATGCCACCTGTAAAAAGCATTGCTTTATTGGGTGTTTACAGGTCATTTTCTCTGAGTGGTTACCCAAGTCAGGATCTGATTGAGGTGTGTGTGTGTATGTTGGGGATTGGGGGGAGAAAATGGCGGCGGCAGTGGCTGAAGTGGCTTCAGCATTTGCAGAGAATTTCATGTTCCATAATTTAAAATATACTAAAATCTCTGAAGAAAACAAAATCAGGTTTTTGTGTTAAAATGTACATAGTGAAAACTCTGCAGTCCAACTGGGTACTGTACTGTAGTAATAATAATAATAATCGCATTTATTAAGCACTTAATATGCACAAAGCATTGTTCTAAGTGCTGGGGAGGTTACAAGGTGATCAGGTTGTTCCATGGGGGGCTCACAGTCTTAATCCCCATTTTACAGATGAGGTAACTGAGGCACAGAGAAGTTAAGTGACTGGCCCAAAGTCACACAGCTGACAATTGGCAGAGTTGGGATTTGAACCCATGACCTCTGACTCCAAAGCCCGGGCTCTTTCCACTGATCCATGCTGCTTCTCCATGAGGGTCCCTCAAGAGATGTATCTTGTTGGTAATGCAAGAAATGTCAATCAATCAATCAATGGTGTTTACTGAGCAGAATACTTAAAGCATTTAGGAGGGCACCATACAGTAGAGACGGTAGACACAATCTCTAGCCACAAGGAGCTTACAGGGGAGGTGCCAAATTGAGTTTTAAAATGAAAAACAACAGTAATTTCTAAAAGTGGAAAAAAAAATGTGTTGGAACTTTCTGAAAGAAAGTTTGCATGTGAGGCACTGAATGGTGCAGCTTTGAACCCGTGATAGGCTTCATCTTGCTAATGTTCTCTCCTTCTTCTTCCCTCTCCCTTGCACGTTGCCACTACGCAGCATCACCGCATCAGCATACGAGTTCTAACCCATCTCTCGGAACTATATTATGCCACATCAGGTCCGTGGGTTATACTCCAGCATAAAACAGTACAAAAAGATTACAAAATCAATTCTTCCCCCAAAACAGAGGGAGGGGAAAAAAAAATAAAGAGCCCATAACAAATAATATCTCCAAGTGATTTTTCTGCTTCACCATCAAATGAAGGGAAATAAAGAAGCTATATGAGATTGGACAAAATAGGGGGAGTTTTACTGATCCTACTTAAAATTCACCAATTTATTTTCACTAATCTAAGTCATCTTGCTGTTGAGTTAAATAATTATCAGCTGAGAGATTGGAGCATTCTAATAGAAGTTCAGAACTCTCAGAATCAATATCGGTTGGCATAAAGTCTCGGGGGAAACAATGAAAAATTGATTTGCTAGATTTCTAACAATAGGTCAGGCTATTGCCATGGCACCTCTGAGTAATGCAAGCGGCCCTGAATTGTGCATTTAAATATATGCTGCTCTTTTCTCAGGAGGGCAGTTGTTTTTGTTTCTGCATTTGTATTCAAAATATCACTTGGGAAGAACAGTAAAAAATATAAATTAAAATCTACAACCTGGATTTTATGTGTCTGTTTCCCAGTAACGGGTAAGATTCTTCACTCACACTAATTAAAATGGATGTACGGTATTTTTATTGAACAGATATTTTCCATTTGGTCCAATAATGCAAAAAAAAAAAAAGATGGGAAAATGTTCCAAGTTAAGGACAGGAGGAATCTGGGCTAATTAAATACAGATCCACAGACTCTCACTGCCATTTTTGAATAATATGGAAACTTGTACATTCCATATGGTGCATACTTAACAGTTTAATATGTAACTCACTGAAACTGTCTACCAGGCAGCCTTTAAGACAAAACACCCTCTTCAGTCTATCCTACATAAAATCTTTCAAATTATTTTAGAAAGTTGTTTGGAGCACATCACTACCCTCCTCAGAAACTTTTCAATGTCTACCCATTCCTATTAGAATACGACAAGCTGCTGAGTTGCCATCACAGGCTCTCGCTCAACATACGGAAAGCTGAGTCCCTTAGGATCTATTCTCTCTTTACCCTCTTCCTCTCCTTGATCTCCTGCAATCTGACTTTCCCTACTCCATGGAAATTGCTCTCCCTAAAGTCGCCATTCATTCATTCAATTGTATTTATTGAGTGCTTACTGTGTGCAGAATACTGTACTAAGCACTTGGGAGAATACAATATAACAATAAACAGACACATTCCCTGCCCACAACAAGCTTTCAGTCTGGGGGTGGGCGTAGTGAGAGACATTAATATAAATAAATGAGTTACGGATATCATCTCCTTCTTGCCAAATCCAACGGTCTCCATCCTAATCCTCCTTGACCTCTCAGCTGTCTGACTGTGGACCACCCCCTTCTCCTGGAAACATTATCTAACTTTGGCTTCAATGACATTGTTCTTTCCTGATTCTCCTCCTACATCCCTGGCCCCTGCTGCTCGGTCCCTTTTGCCGACTCTTTCTCTGACTCCCTCCCTTCCCTCCCCTGTATCCATCTCCAAACTAACCTTGGCTTCAATGACATTGTTCTTTCCTGATTCTCCTCCTACATCCCTGGCCCCTGCTCGGTCCCTTTTGCCGACGCTTTCTCTGACTCCCTCCCTTCCCTCCCCTGTATCCATCTCCAAATCCAACAGACACTCCTTACCATCGGTTTTAAGGGACTCAATCAGCCATTCCCCTCCTACCTTACCTCACTAATCTCCTACTACAGCCCAAACCACACACTCGGCTCCTTTCACACCTACTCACTGTACCTTGAGCTCAGGTTTCTCACTGCTCACCTCTTGCCTGCATCCTTTCTCTGGCCTGGTAATCCCTCCCACCTCATCAATCAATCAGTGGTATTTATTGAGCTCTTGTTATGTGCAGAGCACTGTAGTAAGTGCTTGGAAGAGTACAATACAACAGAATTAGCAGATGCATTCCCTGCTCATAACGAGCTTACAGCCTAGAGGGCAGCTGACAGTCTATAGACATATCCAAAAGGCCATCACTCTCCCCATCTTCATAGCCCTACTAAAATCACATCTCCTCCAAGAAGCCTACCCTGACTAACCTCTCATTTCTCTACACTATTTGTCCTCCCTTCTGTGCTGCCTATTCACTTGGGTTTATACCCCTTAAACACCTTATATAGTCACCCCAGCCCCACAACACTTGTACACAGAGCTGTAATTGATTGGTATCCATACCTGTCTCCCGCACTAAACTGTAATATGTACATATTTGTCTAAAAAAATTCAGTCCATGAGTCCCTACTCCTCAGGAACCTCCAGTGGTTGCCCATCCATTTCCACATCAAACAGAAGCTACTTACCAGTGGCTTTAAAACACTCAATCAACTTGCCTCACTGACCTCCTACGACAGCCCAGCCTGTACACTTCACTCTTCTACTTCCAGTTTGCTCACTGTGCCTTGACCTCTTCTATCTCACTGCTGACCCCTTGTCCACATCCTCCTTTTGACCTGGAACTCTCTCTCCCTCCATATGCATTTGACCACCATTCTTTCCATCTTTAAAGGCTTGATAAAGTCGCATCTCCTCCAAGAGGCCTTCCCCGACTAAGCCCTCTTTTCCCCGACTCTCTTTCCCTTTTGCATCGCCTATGCACTTTCATTGATTCATTCATTCAATTGGATTTATTGAGTGCTTACCATGTGCAGAGCACTGTATTAAGCCCTTGGAAAGTACAATTCGGCAGCAGATACCGTCCCCACCCAATAACGGGCTCACAGTCTAGAAGGAGCAGAACCCAAGGGGAAGCTGTGCTGCCTAATGGAAAGAACATGGACCTGGGACTCAGAGTATCTGGGTTCAAATCCCAGCTCTGCCATGTACCTGTTGTGTGACCTTGGACTAGTCACTTAACTTCTCTGTGCCTCAGTTCCCTCGTCAGCAAAATAGGGATACAATACCTATTCTCCCTCCTACTTAGACTGTGAGTTCCATGTGAGGCCTGATTATCTTGTATCTAACTCAACCCTTAGCACATGGCTTGGCACGCACTAAGCACTTAAATACCACAGCTATTATTTTATTATTATTACTCTTATTACTATCATTACCCTTTAAGCATCATTATCATCATCATCATCAATCGTATTTATTGAGCGCTTGCTGTGTGCAGAGCACTGTACTAAGCGCTTGGGAAGTACAAATTGGCAACATATAGAGACAGTCCCTACCCAACAGTGGGCTCACAGTCTAAAAGGGGGAGACAAAACCAAACATACCCCACTCTCAGGCAGAGCAGTCACGTACATATCTGTAATTTACTTATTTATATTAAAGACTGTCTCCCCCTCTAGACTGTAAGCTCCTTGTTGGCAGGTAATATATCTGCAAACTCTGTTGTACTCTCGAGTGCAGTACAGTGCTTTGTACAAGGCAGTGCTCAGTAAATACCACTATCCCACTCTTCCACTTCCCCTATCTGTAACTTATTTTAATTTCTATCTCCCTCTTTAGACTGTTAGCTCCTTGTGGCCATGCGTCATATCTACCAACTCTATTCTATTGTACTCTCCCAAGCACTTTAGAAGAGTGCTCTGTGCAAAGTAAGTGCTCAGTAAACCCTACTGATTGACTGACTGCATGAGCCTCCTTGGCCTTTAACAATATTGACTAGGCACTCTGGCCTTTTTTTTACTGCCTTTGTACACTGCTCGTTCTCTTCCTTTCAATCTAATCATGACTTAGTGTTCATCCTGGCTCTCTGTCTTCTTAACCTGTAAATGTGCTTGTCGCAGAACTCTCTACTTCACTTGGGCCTTGGCAACCTCCCAGCCTCTCTTATAGATTATGAGCTCCCCTGAGAACCAGGGGCCAAGACTTTATTGTATTCTTCCCCACCACTTAGTTCAATGCTGTGCCCACAATAGGCAATCAAGAGATATTACTGAATCAGAGAACGGTCCTCTGCTCTTCTCATTCTACATCCATTCCATGGGGAGATCACTCGTTCACCATTCAGCTACTACCTCTGTGGGGATGACAACCAAATCAGGCTCATCAGCCTCGAGCTTTTTTCTATAGCATTTGTTAGGCTCTTACTATGTGTCAAGCACTGTTCAAGCACTGGGGTAGACACACGATAATCAAAACTCCTCACCGTTGGCTTTAAAACACTCCACCACCTTGCCCCCTCCTACCACACCTCACTTCTCTCCTTCTACAACCAAATCCAGACACTTCACTCCTCTAGTGCTAACCTTCTCACTGTGCCTCCATCTTGCCTGTTTCGCTGCAGACACCTAGCCCACGTCCTGTTCTGGCCTGGAACACCCCTCCCTCCTCAAATGTGACAATTACTCTCCCCCACTTCAAAGCCTTATTGAAGACACATCTCCTCCAAAAGGCTTTCCCAGACTAAGCCCCACTATTCCTCATCTCCCACTCCCTCCTGCATCGCCGTGACTTGCTCCTTTTGCTCTTCCCCTCTCCCAGCCCCACAGCACTTATGCACATATCTGTAATTTTATTTAATTTGTATTGATGACTCCCCATCTAGACTGTAAGCTCATTGTGGGCAGGGAATGTGACTGTTTACTGTTAATAATACTAATAATGATAATGATGGCATTTGTTAAGTGCTTACTATGTGCAAAGCACTGTACTAAGCGCTGGGGAGGATATAAGGTGATCAGGTTGTCCCACGTGGGGCTCACAGTCTAAATCCCCATTTTCCAGATGAGGTAACTGAGGCCCAGAGAAGTAAAGTGACTTGCCCAAAGTCACACAGCTAACAATTGGCAGAGCCAGGATTTGAACCCATGACCATTGACTTCAAAGCCCGTGCTCTTTCCACTGAGCTAAGCTGCTTCTCCTAAGCTGTTGTAATGTACTCTCCCAAGCACTTAGTACAGTGCTCTGCACACAGTAAGCACTCAATAAATATGATTGAATGAAGGAAGGAATGACTGAAGAACCAGGTTGGAAACAGTCCCTGCACCACATGGGGCTCACAGTTTAAATCTGAGGGCGGAGGATTTAAACTCTCATTTTACAGATGAGGTAACTGAGGCACTGAGAATTTAAGTGACTTGCCCAAAATCACACAGCAGACAGATGGCAGGGCCAGATTAGAACCCAGGTCCTCTGACTCCCAAGGCCCTTGCTCTTTCCTTTAGGTCATGGTGATTTCATCTGCTTTCCAATTTTGTTTCTCTTTCCTTAAGGACATCCCCACATGAATGATAACCAGCCAGCACCTCAAAAACTGGACTTGTAAACATCCCTCCTAATCTTCAATCACTACTGAAAACACCAATATTATCCCTGTCCTAGAAGCTCAATCTTGGAACGTGATTCCTCTCTGTTTTTTAACTTTCATATTCAGAATGCCTCTATATTATATTGGTTTCTCCTTCAATATGTTTTCTAACTCTCCACCCTTATGGCCACTACCCCTGTCTGAGGTCTTGTCAGTTCCATGAAGGATTATTGTCATTTTGAATTATGACCTGTTTATCCAGTGAAATCCTCCAAAATGACCAGATAAACTGCTGCAGTATCGTGCTGCCCAATCCATTGTCCAAGTGGTTGAAACTAAAAAGCAGAAAATCATGGGAGACATTTAAGATGGCAACCATAATAATAAGCATCAGCCTCCTCTCTGATCTCCCATCCTCCTGTCTCTCCCCGCTTCAGTTTATACTTCACTCTGCTGCCTGGATTATCTTTGTATAGAAGCACTCTGGGCATGTCACTCCCCTCCTCAAATATTTCCAGTAGTTGCCTGTCAACCTACGAATCAAGCAAAAAGTCCTCACTTTCGGCTTCAAGGCTCTCCATCACCTCACCCCCTTCTACCTTACCTCCCTCCTCGCCTTCTCCTACCCAGCCCGCACCCTCCGCTCCTCTGCCACTAACCTCCTCACTGTGCCTCATTCTCACCTGTCCCACTGTCGACCCCTGGCCCACGTCCTTCCCCTGGCCTGGAATGCCCTCCCTCCACACACTCACCAAACTAGCTCTCTCCCTCCCTTCAAAGCCCTACTGAGAGCTCACCTCCTCCAGGAGGCCTTCCCAGACTGAGCCCCCTTTTCCCTCTCCTCCTCCCCTCCCCTCCTCATCGCCCTCCTGCCCTACCTCCTTCCCCTCCCCATAGCACTTGTATATATTTGTACATATTTATTACTCTATTTTACTTGTACATATTTACTACTCTATTTTATTAATGATGTGCATATAGCTACAATTCTATTTATTCTGACGGTTTTGACACCTGCCTACAAGTTTTGTTTTGTTGTCTGTCTCCCCCTTCTAGACTGTGAGCCCGTTATTGTGTAGGAACCATTTCTATACGTTGCCGACTTGTACTTCCCAAGCACTTAGTACAGTGCTCTGCACACAGTAAGCGCTCAATAAATAAGACTGATTGAATGAATGAATGAATAATAACTGTTGTATTTGCTAAGTGCTTACTCTGTGCCAAGTACTATAATAAGCACTGGGATGGATACAAGATAATCAGGTTCGACATAGTCCCTGTTCCACATGGGGCTCACATTCTAAGGGGAGGGGAGAACAAGTACTAATCCCCATTTTACAGAAGAGGAAACTGAGGCACAGAGAAGTTAAATAAATCACCCGAGGTCATATAGCAGGCAAGTGACAGAGCTGGGATTAGAACCCAGGTTCTTTGACTCCCACACTCATGCTCTTACCACTTGAGCATGATGCATCAGAGGGAGGAAAGGGGTTTGGGTGGTGCAGACACCAGCACTACCCCAACCCACTTGGCATTGTGCATGCACAACGCTCATCTGGTGAAGGTGTGGTTTGGATGCTGTTGTAACAGGGTCCCAAGTCCCACCAATACCATTAAGGTCAGAGGGCTTTTGATTTCTACCTGAATTGGCGGGAGCAGTTTGATACACACGTTTCTGCACAGTGGCTGCCCTCCGCTAATGCCCCTACGGCCCTAATGCAGCTGCAGAAATCCAACTCTGGACCTCACTCCCCCACAGACCAATGAGTTCTCCTGGGATCTAGCTGAGTTTCAGTCTTTCCAAAAACCTTCGTGAGACACTGGTCCCTCTTCATTAGAATCAGACCTGTCCTTCCTAAACTGAACCTCAGCAAGGTCAATCTCATCCACACACTTAAGGAAAGCAATGCCTCAAGTATTTAGCTCAAATAAAAAGGACAGAAATGACACCAGAATGCTGCATTGTTGGCATCGAAACCCAGGATGCTTGTAGATACCCGCCATACCTCCCGTGCATTGAAAACAAAGTTAAAAGGAGGGCACGATGAATGCTAAGACAGATGAGTTTTTGTTGCGAGATCTTGGCTGGGTAATTGTGAGGGATTCTCAATATGTGTTTACCTTTCCCTGACCTTCACTGAAACCAAAGTGGCAAATTTCATTGGGATCCTGCTTTAATGGATTGTGAGCCCCGGGTCTGACTGGGACCAGGTCTGACCCGATTATCTTGTACCTACCCCAGCCCTTAGCACAGTGCTTAGCACATAGTAAGCACCTAAATACCACAATTACTAATACTATTGCTCAGAATCCATATTCTCCCTACTTGAAGGTTTGGCAATTAGGCTGAGAGGATGACTAATGGTTATTTGCATTATCTCCGTAAAGGGGTGGCTGTCCGGAAGAAGCAGCATGGCCTAGTGGAAACAGCGTGGCTCTGGGAATCAGAGGACCAGGGTTCTAATCCTAGCTCTGCTGACTGCTTGCTGTGTGACCCTGGGCAAGTTGCTTCCCTTCTCTGTGCCTCAGTTTCTTCATCCATAAAATGGGGATTTAAAACTTGTTATCCCTCCTAATTAGACTGTGAGCCCCATGCAGGACAGGGACAGCGTCCAACCTGATTAATTGCATCAGTCCCAGCCTTAGAACAGTGCTGGTTACATAGCAAGTGCTTAACAAATACTATTTAAAAAGGGGGAATAATACTATTATTCTTATGGGTCTTGTTAAGCATTTACTATGTGTCAAGCACTGTAATAAGCCCTGGGGTACATACAAGATAATCAGGATGGTCACATTTCCTTTCCCACATGGGGCTCACAGCCTAAGTGGTAGGGAGTAGGATTTCATCCCCATTTTACAGATGAGGAAACTGAGGCCCAGAGAAATTAAGCAACTCGCCCAAGGTCTCACAGCAGACAAGTGGCAGAGCCAGGATTTGAAGCCAGCAATGGGGCAGCATGGCCCACTGGAAAGAGCACAAAGTTGGCAGTCAGAAGACTAAGGGTCTAGTCCTTGCAGTGTAACCTTGGACAAGTCACTTAACCTCTTTGGCCCCCAGTTTCCTGAGATGAAAATGGGATAAAATACCTGCTTTCCTGCCCTCTTACATCATGAACCTCATGTGGGACAGGGACTGGGTTCTATCTGATTATCATGTATTTACCTTAGTGTTCAGTACAGTGCTTGGAACAGAGTAAGCGCTTAAATACCACACTTATTATTGTTCTTTTGGTAACAGGGACCAAGTGAAATCTGTCATCTTTACCAAGGCATTAACCACTCCCACAGCCTCCCCTGCCTCCTGAGATAGCAAAGGCAGGCTTCTGTCTCTGTGGTGGTGGTGGAGGTGATTTCCCCTTTAGACTGTAAGCTCCTTGTAGGCAGGAATCATGTCTACCAACTCTACTGTGTTGTAATTTCCCAAGTGCTTAGTACAGTGCTCTGCACCCAGTAAGCACTTAGTAAAAACCACTGATTGACTGATAACCCAGTCCTTATTTTCCGTGCCTAGCCTTTTCCTTTAAATATTCCATCTCTAGCGCTCCTGACAAGGCCTCTTAAATCCTGCTCTGAACATGATAAGGGCTCAGTCAATACCACTGAATGATTGATTAATACTGAGTGATAACATGTGAAAATTTACCGGACTATTCCCAACCTCTCACCTCCTCTGCAATCTCATATTCCTTCTTGTCTCCAGGATATCTCTACGTGGGTGTCCCACTGGCATCTCCAACTCAACTGAATTTCAAAACTGAATTCCTTATCTTCTGCCTCAAGCCCTCCACCTGACTTTCCCACCACACTTGACAACGCCACCATCCTCCTTGTCTCTGAAGCCAGAAACCTTGATATCATCTTATCAATCAATCAATCAATCAATCAATCGTATTTATTGAGCGCTTACTATGTGCAGAGCACTGTACTAAGCGCTTGGGAAGTACAAATTGGCATCACATAGAGACAGTCCCTACCCAACAGTGGGCTCACAGTCTAAAAGGGGGAGACAGAGAACAGAACCAAACATACCAACAAAATAAAATAAGTAGGATAGAAATGTACAAGAAAAATAAATAAATAAATAAATAAATAGAGTAATAAATATGTACAACCATATATACATATATACAGGTGCTGTGGGGAAGGGAAGGAGGTAAGACGGGGGGATGGAGAGGGGGACGAGGGGGAGAGGAAAGAAGGGGCTCAGTCTGGGAAGGCCTCCTGGAGGAGGTGAGCTCTCAGCAGGGCCTTGAAGGGAGGAAGAGAGCTAGCTTGGTGGATGGGCAGAGGGAGGGCATTCCAGGCCCGGGGGATGACGTGGGCCGGGGGTCGATGGCGGGACAGGCGAGAGCGAGGTACAGTGAGGAGATTAGTGGTGGAGGAGCGGAGGGTGCGGGCTGGGCAGTAGAAGGAGAGAAGGGAGGTGAGGTAGGAGGGGGCGAGGTGATGGACAGCCTTGAAGCCCAGGGTGAGGAGTTTCTGCCTGATGCGCAGATTGATCGGTAGCCATTGGAGGTTTTTGAGGAGGGGAGTAATATGTCCAGAGCGTTTCTGGACAAAGATAATCCGGGCAGCAGCATGAAGTATGGATTGAAGTGGAGAGAGACACGAGGATGGGAGATCAGAGAGAAGGCTAGTGCAGTAGTCCAGACGGGATAGGATGAGAGCTTGAATGAGCAGGGTAGCAGTTTGGATGGAGAGGAAAGGGCGGATCTTGGCAATGTTGCGGAGCTGAGACCGGCAGGTTTTGGTGACGGCTTGGATGTGAGGGGTGAATGAGAGAGCGGAGTCGAGGATGACACCAAGGTTGCGGGCTTGTGAGACGGGAAGGATGGTAGTGCCGTCAACAGAGATGGGAAAGTCAGGGAGAGGACAAGGTTTGGGAGGGAAGATAAGGAGCTCAGTCCTCTTACCTATGCACTCTCCTCTCCCACTACATTTCAGATTCCACTCTGCATTTTCTCACGCTAACTTACACACTCTGCCTCACTCTCATCTATGTTGCCACCATCCTTTTTCTGGGAACTCCCACCCGATTCAAATCTGCCTGACCACAGCTCTTCCCCTGCTCAAAACCCTTCTGAAATCACATCTCTTTCAAGCGCTCTTTCCCAATGAATTTTTCTCTTCTCTACATTATATCCCTGCCAACACCACCTCAGCATTTCTGTGCCAACTACACTTATATACTCACATCCAATCTTAACACTTCTGTACATAGTGAGTTTCATCATCTACTGTTTAAATGCTGTTCCTCAACCACCTATTCGTTTTTCTTTTCTCTTGTTCTGTAAATGATTTTGTGTCTGTCTCCCTGACAAGACTGTAAACTCCCGGAGGGCAGGGATTGTGTCTCAACTCAATTTTACTCTCCCAAATTCTTAGTTTAATGCTCTGCATATAGTAGGAACTCAATAAATACTATTGATTGGCAAGGAACTGTGCCAGAAGCATTACAGAGCAATCAAGAGAAAGAGTCCCTTCCCTCCAGCTGTTTGCCCTATAACACTGTGTGGCCTCAGGGAAAGTGCACAGGTCTGGGAATCAGGAGACCTGGGTTCTAATCCCAGATCCACCACTTGCCTGCTGTGTGATTTTAACTTCTCTGTGCCTCAGTTTCCTCACAAGTAAAATGTGAATTCAATACCTGTTCTCCCCCCACTACTTTGACTATGAGCTCAATGTGAGACAGGGACTGTGTCCAATCCGATTATCCCGTATCTACCCCAGTGCTTAGTACACTACTTGGTACATTTTAAGTGCTTAAAAAAAACCACAGTTCTTATTATTAGGTCTGCCACCCATTTGCTATGGGACCTTGGGCAAGTCACTTAGGTGCCTCTGCCTCTCTTTCACCAACCATCAAACACTCCTCACCAGCGTCACTAGGCTGACAGGAGAGTTTTTACTGTGATAAGTGTATAAAGGTTTGAAATTGTTGTTGAGAGGCAAGGTGGTTCAGTGAAGAGAGCATGGGAGTCAAGACAGCTGGGTTCAAGCTCTATGATAAGTCTGCTGTGGGATCTTGGCAAAGTCATCTAAACTCTCCTCGTTCCTCCCCAGCCAACCTTCTAACTGTACCTCCCTCTCCGCTCTCCCATCTCCAGCCCCTCACTTATTCTGTTCCCTCAACCTGGAACTCCCTCCTCCCCAGAATCAGGCAGACCACAACCCTCTCCATATTCAAAGCCCTCCTGAAAGCTTACCTCTTCCAACATGCCCTCCCCAATGAATTCCCAGCATTCAAAGTCACAAATGCTCATCAGCCATCTCTAGCATTTTACCCATATACCCAAACCTCCGAATTCACATCTATACATTCATTCAGTTATTTATTTTGATTACTCTGTAATCATTAGCTTGTTTTGCACTTCCCGAGAACTTAGTACAGAGTATTGCAACCAGTGGGTGCTCAATATATGCTCTTACCTCTGCTACTTTTCCCTGTGCCTCAGTTTTCTCATCTGTAAAATGGGGATAATAATTCTTGCTTCTCCCTATCTCAGAGAGATGTTGTGTGGAAAAAAATGAGATCGATGTGAAAGGCTTTGGAATGGTAAAAACACTACACAAATTCAAAGTATTATTGCAGATACTCTATAAATGCAAACAATGATTGCTCTATTATCATTGAATAAAGGACAGCAGTTAAAAAACACTAGAACAGAGATAAATTTTAACTTACATTTGTTCCTTGTGTCCTTCTGCAATCTTTGCAATAATTCATAGGACCTAGGGGGAAAAAAGAAGTAAAGTTCAAGAGGAGTGGTACGAGGATACATTCTCCCCAACTCAATGGATTCATCCATTTGTAATTAGTAAAGGTTTGAGCAGGTAGAGTTACTGCTACAGAAGCTCCAAACCATTTTTCCCCAAGTCTTTCTTGTAGCTTTTGTTCCCTCTGGTTTCAAGGGAATTGAATGTACTCAGGTTCACAGCTGTTAGAAAAGGGCATATTATGTTAATGGGCAGTGTGAATGGAGGGAATGATATTGAAAAGAATAACATAACAAGGTCATAAATGAGATCAAAAATATCAAATAGAATCCTAGATGTGTTTAGGATTAATTTGATGACCTCTTCTATCAAGAGAGAAGCAGCATGGCTTAGTGGAAAGAGCACGGGCTTTGGAGTTAGAGGTCATGGGTTCAAATCCCAGCTCCACCAATTGTCAGCTGTGTGACTTTGGGCAAGTCACTTAATTTCTCTGGGCCTCAGTTCCCTCATCTGGAAAATGGGGATTAAGACTGTGAACCCCATGTGGGACAACCTGATCACCTTGTATCCTCCCAATGCTTAGAACAGTGCTTTGCACATAGTAAGTGCTTAAGAAATACCATCATTATTACTATTATTATTAAGATGGACACACAGAGTAGCAACTCATTGCTGGGAGAAAGAAAAAGGAAACAAAAGAAACAAAATAGCCCTCTAAAGACAAGAAGGCTAATCTCACTTTTCCATTCTGACTCCACTGGGTCACAATTATAGCATCAAGACTGAGTTGCAAAGGCTACTAACATTGTCCATATTTCACTTTCCAGAACTCCAGAGCTATTATTATTATTTTTCTTCTTCTTCTTCTTTCTCTCTCTCAAGCATGTGGAAGGTATATGTGTACACATACATAGAGAGATCTAACAGGAAAGATGCACAAAGGTACATTTTGATCTGACCTCTATCTGTTGTGTGAGTGTATGTTTATGTGGACACAAATATATACCTAGATTAAATAATCATCCTTAGTACATAAAGGCAACCCGACAGCAGGCGAAATTTCAGGACTGTATGATATGTGAGTTCCTCACTCTAATGCTTCATTCCATCCCAAATCACCTAATATCTTGCTATCAACACACCTATCTCTGACTCCTTGCTCATGGTGTTCTGCACAAAGTAAACACTCAATAGGGGAAAGCAGCATGGCATAATGGATAGAGCCTGGGCCTAAGAGTCAGAAGGTCATGGGTTCTAGTCCCGGGTCTACCCCTTGTCTGCAGTGTGACCTTGGGCAAGTCACTTCACTTCTCTGGGCCTCAGTTACCTCATCTGAAAAATGGGGATTAAGACTGTGAACCCCTCTTGGGACAACCTGACTACCTTGCAACTTTCCCAGCGCTTAGAACAGTGCTTGGCACATAGTAAGCACTTATATGTTGCCAACTTGTACTTCCCAAGCGCTTAGTACAGTGCTCTGCACACAGTAAGCACTCAATAAATACGATTGAATGAATGAATAAGCACTTAACAAATACCATAATTATTATTACTATTAAAATACCATTGATTGATCGATTGACTGGTCATGGGCTGGAGACTGGATTTGCTCCTCCATTTGGATTTGCTGCCTTTTTTCCACTCCTCCCTCAGCCCCACAGCACTTAGGTACATATCCATAATTTATTCATTTATATTAATGTCTGTCTCCCCCTCTAGAATGTAAGCTTGTTGTGAGCAAGGAATATGTCTACCAACTCCGTTATACTGTACTCTCCCAAGTGCTTAAAACAGCGCTCTAGACACAATAAGCACTCTATAAATACAATTGATTGACTGAGAATATGAAACATATCTCCCTTGGTATGAGACACAATACTATGCTGCATTCCGACTGTCGAGAACCAGTCTACAAGGTGTGTGAGTGACAAAGACTCCAGGAGGAACTATGTGTTTGATATATTTTGTGAAAAATAAACTAGCCCACCTAGTTAATAATAATAATAATAATTATAGCATTCATTAAGTGCTTACTGTGTGCAAAGCACTGTTCTAAGCACTGGGGAAGTTACAAGGTGATCAGGTTGTCCCATGGGGGGCTCACAGTCTTCATCCCCATTTTACAGATGGGGAACTGAGGCTCAGAGAAGTGAAGTGACTTGCCCAAAGTCACACAGCTGGCAACTGGCAGAGCCAGGATTTGAACCCCTGACCTCGGACTCCAAAGCCTGTGCTCTTTCCACTGAGCCATGCTGCTTCTCTAGTTTTGCTTAGTTCTTAGTTCACGCTGCTTAGTTCTGCCCTAATGCTTAGTTTCACCACACATTTTAGCTAGATCTCAGTAACAGAACTGGGAAATATTTGTCCAACAACACAAGCCCATTTGAACACAGTGGTGCTTCTCTGTCTATCACCCAGCCCACACACTTCATTTCTCTAGCACCAACCACTTACTGTACCTCATTCTCATCTCTGTTGCCATCAACCCCTTGCCTACATCCTCTCTCCTGCCTGGAACTCCCTCCCTCTTCATAGCTGACAGAGCATCACTTTCACCATCGGCCAAGCCCTCCGAGAAGTCTTCCCTGACTAACCCCTCATTTCCTCACCCTATTTGCCTTCCCTTCTGCATCACCTATGGACTTGAATTTGTACCACCTAAGCACATTGTTACCCACTCCACCCCCAGCCTCACAGCACTTATGTCCATATCCTTATACTCTGCTGTTTCCCCTACCTGCAATTCATTTTAATATATGTTTCCCCTAAAAGATTGTGAGCAGGTGTGTGGAATGGGACACAGTGAGTACTAAAGAGTGGGTCTTCCTTAATGCAGGAACTGCAACTTTGGTATCTCTACCACCGGTACATTTTCAAAGGCTCATTCTCTGGGCAATAAATTAAACAAGAAATGGGACTAGAACACAGCAGAGTTAAACTATATATTTTACTTTTCATCATATGTCGTCTTTCATGATATTATATTACCTTGTTATTATTCCCCTTCTTATTTGATTTTTCCCATAAACATCACCATGTGCACGTAGGGAAAAAAGCACATCTCTAGGCAAAATGTCAAATGTTTTTTTAGGGACAGAGAAAAATATAAAAATTATACTTTAGTCTTTATAGTCCATGAACTTGCCTTAAAATTTACAATAGAAACAATATCTTTGAATAAGAAACTGTTTTATAAACTTGATGTAAATCCCACATTTGCTTAACATAGAGGCCGATTTGACTTTTTTTTCGGGGGGGGGGGAATAAATATCTTTGTTAGTAATGCAAAAAGGAGCAGCCTCACTTTCAATCAAACAAAAGGGAGATTTGTACCTTTTTTGTTTTGCTCTCAGTTTTCAAGCATTACTAAAAATCATGTATATGAGGCTTTGGAGACCGAGTTCTTTTGTTTTGATTTTTTCTGAGTGATTGCTCAATCCATGGTATTCACTGAGCCCTTACAATGTACAGAGCACTATACTGAGTGCTTTGGAGAGTACAATAGAATAGAGTTGGTAGACCCACTCCCTGCCCACAAGGAGTTTACAGTCCAGAGGGAATCCTTGGGGTCATAAATGGCTGAGGAGTCTGAATGAGTATTATTATTATTAATAATAATAATAATAGTACTTGTTAAGTGCTTACTGTGTGCCAAGCATTGTTCTAAGCACTGGGGTAGATAAAAGTTAATCAGGTTGGACATAGTCTCTGTCCCGCACTGGGGCTCACACTCTTAATCCCCATTTTACAGATGAGGTAACTGAGGCCCAGAGAAGGAAGTGACTTGCCCAAGGTCACACAGAAGACGTGTGGTGGAGCTGGGATTAGAGCCTTCTAACTCCCAGACCCGTGCTCTATCCACTACACCATGCTGTTTCCCGGAAAATATTCCAACCACGAAAGGACACAAACCCTGATGGAAACATCAAGCCTGTTCTTTCTGGCACCCACATTCCTTTCCCTCTTTTGAAAGAGAAATGGATTTTGCAAAATTGAAAACATGCTCATTTCATTCTCTCCTACATCCAGCCTGTAATTTAGACTCACTCTTCAAAGATCAATCAATCATATTTATGGAGTGATTACTGTGTGCAGAGCATTGTGCAGAGTTTGGGAGAATATAGTGCAACAGAGTTGGTAGACACATTCCCTTCCTACAAGAAAATCAGTTAGGAAAGTGCAGTTGAAAGCTCACATTAACTTACAAGATCAGTCCTGCTGGCCATCCAGGCAGGATCATTTTGATCTGCAGTCTCCATAACTTTGCCTCCCTGTGGCATTTCTTTACTGAATTATAAATTCTTCAATATTTTGCCCTCCCTCATGTGTTCTTCCTCTTCCTTCCTTCTCCTCTCCCCCTACACACACGGCGTAGAGGGTAACCTCCCCTCCCCTCCACCACCAAATCAACTGCTGCAAGATTGGACACAATATGAGATCCAAATTCAGGGTGAGGAAACCGGTTAGGAGAAGAGGTGACTTGTCAATCAGTAAAATAAAGTGGAATAATATTTGTAACTTCAATGGCTCCAATAGTGAAGATAGGTTAATCACTCAACTGTCACATCTTCTCAGAGCAAGGATTATTGTCAGGAGGGAAATTCCTCTTTTGACTCAAATCCATCCAGAGGGCATGAAAAATCACCTCATATCTAACAGTGCCTGGTCAATCATCAGCCAATTCCAATGGTCAGTGTTTCCACAAATTCCCATTCCCACCCCAACAACTTTAATAATCAAACATTATTGTCAGGCCACTCATCCAGTTTTAAACCAGACAGTCCAGTTTTCAGTTGGCCTATCCCATCGGGTACTGTGTGACTCTGAGTGGGGCATCAGAAGAGGGATGTCTATTGTTCTTTGAGGGCCATCAGTGGCCACTCTAATTACTGCACAAAGAATTAGCAGAGAATAGAGAAAAACAATGAGGGACCAACACAACCCATAATGCAGGGGAATATACCATCTTTGCCAACAAACCCATAGGAAATAAAGGAGAGAAACTGCAAGAGCAAAAGGGAACCAAATGATTTTGCTGAGTGAGTGGGTGGACAATTTTTTTTCCTTTATTCCCTATTGCACAACCACTTTAACTCAATATACTGAAATTTCGAAAGTAGATATCTAAGACCCAGATGATATCCTTCAAATATAGGTAAAAGTACTCAAAGTTCCCATGGTAAGGAACACTGGTGCTGGATAGGGGTGTTAGGGTTCTACCCAAAGGTAGGCCTCAGGACTGGGCCCTGACACAAATTAACCCCAGTTTCCTGGTGTATCTGGGTAACTGCCGTGGGAAATCATTGGTTTAGACACTCTTGCAGGACTACAGACAGGATGGGTGAGTAGCTCAGGAGTCTATTGGCAATTCCGCCAAGAATGTCATGGGATGAGGGTCCCCAAATCCAGGTGTCCTGAAATATGACCTGTAGACTGTAAGTTCCTTGTGGGCAGGGATCACAACTACCAACTTTATTATATGGGGCCTTTCCAAAAGCTAAGTACAGTGCTCTGCACACAGTAAGCACCCAATAAAAACCACTGATTGATTGATTGATTGATGACCCAACCCAAGTGTTCAGTCTTTATTTTCTGTGCCCAGCCTTCTCTTCTGAAAATTTTATCTCTATCTCTCCAGACCAGGCCTCTTAAATCCTGCTATATCCTATGGCCTGGCTTTGCACCTCTCTCTCCCTCAAAGCCTCTTCTATTCTTGACCTATTTTCCTTCTTTCTCCATTTATGGTGCTCTCTTTGCCATTTCTTCTCCAAAAACTAACATAGCAGGATGAGGAACAAAGTCAGTCCAATGTGGCAAAGGTATGAAGTGTTCCTTAAAGGTTTTTCTGTGGGTAGAAGACATGAAATAATGAAAACAATAAAAAAAAAATCCAAACAGTGAAAAAATGATTACTTGAAGTCAAAACTTATTAAAAGGAACTAAGAAACTCCGCTCCTCTGCTGCTAATCTCCTCAACGTGCCTCGTTCTTGCCTGTCCTGCCGTCGACCCCCAGCCCACGTCATCCCCCTGGCCTGGAATGTCCTCCCTCCCAACATCCGCCAAGTTAGCTCTCTTCCTCCCTTCAAGGCCCTACTGAGAGCTGACCTCCTCCAGGAGGCCTTCCCAGACTGAGCCCCCTCCTTCCTCTCCCCCTTGCCCCCCTCTCCATCTGCCCAGTCTTACATCCTTCCCTTCCCCACAGCACCTGTACATATGTATATATGTTTGTACATATTTATTACTCTATTTATTTATTTATTTTACTTGTACATATCTATTCTATTTATTTTATTTTGTTAATATGTTTGGTTTTGTTCTCTGTCTCCCCCTTCTAGACTGTGAGCCCACTGTTGGGTAGGGACTGTCTCTATATGTTGCCAACTTGTACTTCCCAAGCACTTAGTACAGTGCTCTGCACACAGTAAGTGCTCAATAAATAGGATTGATTGATTGATAAACACCAGTGATGATGGTGAGGATGAGACATTAATAATAGTAATAATAATAATGATGATGATGGAATTTGTTAAGCACTTACTATGTGCAAAGTACTATTCTAAGCACTGGGGTAGATACAGGGTAATCAGAGTGTACCACGTAGGGCTCACAGACTTCATTCCCATTTTACAGATGAGGCAACTAAGGCCCAGAGAAGTTAAGTGACTTGCCCAAAGTCACACAGCTGGCAAGTGGCAGAAGTGGGATTAGAACCCATGACCTCTGACTCCTAAGCCCGGGCTCTTTCCACTAAGCCACTTTAACTTGGGGATCATTAATTCATACTGTAACCTTTAATGATAGATCAAGTTCAGAGGGTATGTATAAAGACCCAGAAATTGTGGATTTAAAAAATTAAGCAAAAGACTTCACTCTGGATTTACCGCTTTGAATCATCCTATTTTAGACATTTACTGCATTTAGCATTTCTAGTATATAATGTAGCATATAATGAAAAATAAACCAAAAATAACTGATAAGCTAAGTCCCAGAGCCTTCTAGCTTTTGTTAGCAAAAATGCCAGATGTTCAGAGATGAGCGGCAGGAGGATAGAAAGGAGAGGCTGTGAGAGAAAATGTAGCAGTTTATATGTATTGAATTTGGGTGGATGAGGTACGGGGAGGGGGAAGATTTTTTTTTTTCTATTTTGCCTTGATTGAAAGACTCTTTGCTATCAGCTAGACTGACTGACTGGTACTAAAACAATTCTCTGGAACGAGCCATCAAGAACCATATAGGAGGGATAAAAAGCCAGCAAAGTGCAACTCCACAAACAGCCCCATGTTGTCAAATTGCATGTAATTTGGGCAAGGTTTTGAGTCTCTTACGCTTTCACTTCCAAACCAGGAGCTGTAAAACCCGGGACTTTTGGGTGCATTAGACGAGAGACCTCTCTTCTCTCACTGAATAACGCTTTATCCTATGTCATACAGTGAACTAAAGTTTGCCACTTTACTTACATTAAAGGTTTCTTCTCCATTCAATTCTCTTTTTCAGTGTAGGTTTTTAAACATTCTAAGGCTGCTTTCATTAATGCACGTAAAACAACTGTCCTGCAGGGAGTTTCACCTTGACCTTTTCTTTGCCCTTGACACAGACTTCCTTCACTCTCCTTTGCTCTACCTACATTTGATGTCATTGGAGAAGAAGCTGCTCTGCAGGTCACCATCCTTGTCCTGGAATTTCATTCATTCATTCATTCAATCGTATTTATTGAGTGCTTACTGTGTGCAGAGCACTGTGCTAAGCTCTTGTAAAGTACAATTTGGCAACTGAGACAGTCCCTACCCAACAACGGGTTCACCCTCTAGAAGAGGGATACAGACAACAAAACAAAACAAGTAGACAGTGTCAATACCATCAAAATAAATAGAATTATAGCTATATACACATCATTGATAAAATAAATAGAGTAATAAATATATACAAATATACAAGTGCTGTGGGGAGGGAAAGGAATTTCTTTCAGGAACCTTAGAATTATTTCTTTCTAAAATCATTAAGGGGAAGGAATACCGGTCAGAACAGGCTTCAATCAATTGAGGGCTATGTCTGACCTGATTATCGCGTAGTCAATTAATCAAAGGTATTTATTGAGTGCTTACTGTGTGAAGAGCACTGTTCTAATAGCTTGGGGAAGCGTAATACAATAGAATTGATGGACACAATCCCTGCCCACAGGGAGCTTACAGTCTATCTACTCCAGGGTTAAGTCCAGGGCTTGGCACATAATAATAATAATAATAACTGTGGTATTTGTTAAGCACTTACTATGTGCCCAGCACTGTTCTAAGCACTGGAGTAGATATAAGATAAGCAGTTTGGACACAGTCCCTTTCCCACGTAGGGCTCAAAGTCTAAGTGGGTGGGAGTGCAGGTAGCGAATCCCCATTTTACAGATGAGAGAACTGAGGCACAGAGAAGTGAAGTGACTTGCCCAAGGTCACACAGCAGATACGTGTCAGAGCCGGGATAAGAACACAAGTCCTCTGACTCCCAAGCCCATGCCCTTTCCACTAGGTCACACTGCTTCTCGTAGGAAGCGTTTAACAAATACCACGCATTATATTTATTCTCCCCATTTTTGCCTTGGGACAGTGTTTCAAGGGTCAAATCAAGTTCTGCAAAACATTGTTCTACTAGAGTTTAACCACTCAAAATGTGTTCATCGCAGACGATGATTTATCGCTCTCTTTGATGTGCCCTTCCTGGGACTCCATTAGAACTTTCATGACAAAGGAGCCCCTGGCAAAAGGAAATAGTGAAAGACTCTCCAGCATCTTGGGCTGGAATCAGAAGTCTGACTTCTTTTCTAGTTCTTCCACCCTGGGCCCCACCTCCTCCTCTAGCACCTGACTTAACAGCCCAAACCCCTTCAGATTTCTCCTCAAAATGTGTATACCTACAGATAATAATGGATGGAGTCTGGGAGAGAAAAATGTTGCATTCTGGATTTGTAAAATCATTCCTCTTGGGTTGAATAAGTTTTAGGATGAGGGGGAGTAAATAAAACACCTTCTGCTTGATAGTTGTGTTTCCTTTAAATATCAGTCCAAGCGCACCTCCCCTAGACATCTCCCTTAATTAACTTCACTCACTCACCAAACCAATCAATCAATCATATTTATTGAGCACTTACTGTGTGAAGGGCACTGTACTAGGCGCTTGGGAGAATTCAATATTACAGAGTTGGTAGACATGTTCCCTGCCCATGCAGTCTTCAATTCTCCCCCTCAAATCCTTCTCATCACTCGTGCATATGTCAGTCCTTAGGGACGTGAATCTTCTGGGAGTAAGAACTCTTTCTCCTTTGAGATGTGAAATCAGAGAGCCCGTATATTTGCTAACATTTGAACTCCATTTTAAGTCCTTCACCCAGATTCAGAGAGCAAAGGAAAAGATCAGGTGATTTCCTGGCTTTTCACAAAAATAACAAGATCTGCCTAATCACCGTGGGCCCCAAGTGAATATAGTGCTACATACATCAAGAAAAAAACATGTCAACTTGACTTCCCAACATATGTTTGTTTTCCACCCCTGCAAAGGGATTAAAAAAGCACCATGCTGTTTTGCAGAGTGTGGCAAAAATGTCGCATCCACCTTTTCCAGTAGATAAAGTGGGGGCTGGACTGGGCTCTACTGTGATCTCCCTCTGCCTCTCACTCTCACACTCAACTACTAGGTGACACTCTGAACAGAGTGGCGACCACTGCTTCATCTCATTCATTGATTCATTCATTCATTCAATTGTATTTCTTGAGCGCTTACTGTGTGCAGAGCACTGTACTAAGTGCTTGGAAGGTACAATTTGGCAACATATAGAGACAGTTGTTACCCAACAGGCTCACAGTCTAGAAGGGGGAGACAGACAGCAAAACAGAACAAGTAGACAGATGTCAAAAATAATAATAATGATGGCATTTGTTAAGCGCTTACTATGTGCAAAGCACTGTTTTAAGTGCTGGGGGGGATACAATGTGATCAAGTTGTCCCACGTGGGGCTCACGGTCTTAATCCCCATTTTTACAGATGAGGGAACTGAGGCTCAGAGAAGTTAATTGACTTGCCCAAGGTCACACAGCAGACTTGTGGTGGAGCCAGGATTCGAACCCACGACCTCTGACTCCAAAGCCCGGGCTCTTTCCACTGAGCCATGCTGCTTCTCTAATGGTACTGATGGTCAATACCATCAAAATAAATAGAATTATAGATATATACATATCATTAATAAAATAAATAGAGTAAATCAACAGAGTAGTAATCCCAGCTCAGTGTACCTGAGGTTTCATGATATAACTTTTTCTAGGGACAAGTCAGTTGCAACTTCGGCCTTACCTGCATGCTCAATCAAAATCGTATGTATTGAGTGCCTACAGTGTGCAGCTGTACTAAGCGCTTGGGAGAGTACAGTACAACAGAGCTGATAGACACATTCCCAGCCCACAGCAAGCTTATAGTGTAGCCAGGGAGACACCAGGGCCACTGCTTTAGAATCTGACCCATTCACCTTTCCCAAAGACCCACAATTCGCTACCCATTGTCCAGAGGCATGGGTCAAAGGGAAAGGTTTTACACTGCAGCTGGAGGGATCTAGGCTAGAAAGAAGGTATTTTCTAAATGGAAGGGTTTGGAGGACATGACTAGAACGTGACTCTGGAAATTTCTGGAGTCTCCTTCTGTGGAGATTTTTTTCATGAAAAGGGTAACCTTTCTGTCAGGGATGGTTTGAGAGTGGGCTGTTCACCAGAAGGCAGAGAGATGACAAATTACCTCTCAAGAATTTCTCAAGGACCTAGAAGTTTCGATAAGAAGAAGGAAAATAATTGTGGTATATGTGATGTGCATACTATGAGCCAAGCACTGTGGTAAGCGTTGTGGTCGATAGAATGCAATCATTAGACACAGTCCCTGTCTCACATGGGTGGCTAGCAGTCTTTAGGGGAGGGAGAATCAATGTTTAACCCCTGTTTTACAGATGAGTAAAATGAGGTACAGAGAAGTTACATGAATTGCCCTAATTCACATAGCAAAGAAAGAAGCCAGGATAAAAACCCAGGTCTACTGACTCCCAATCCTATGCCCTCTCCATGAGGTTTTTCTGCTTTTCAGTAGTCTATTCTCAGCATACAGTAGGAGCTCAAATGCTATTCAATTACTGGTATTAATTGAGTGCTCACTATATGCAGAGCACTCTACTAAGTGCTTGGAAGAGTACAGTATAACAGAGTTGATAGACATGTTCCCTGCTCACAAGGAGTAGTGTGGCCTAGTGGATAGAGCAGAAGGGCCTAGGAGTCAGAAGGTCCTGGATTCTAATCCGGCTCTGCCACTTATCTACTGTGTGACCTTGGGCAAGCCACTTAACTGTTCTGTGCCTCAGTTACTTCATCTGTAAAATGGGGATTAAGGCTGTGAGCCCCATGTGGGCCAGGGACTATGTCCAGCCCGATTACCTCTATCTACTCTAGTGCTTAGTACAGTGCCTGGAACATAGTAAGCACTTAACAAACACCATAAAAAAAGAAGCTTACAGTTTAGAGGGAGAGACACATGAAAATGTTATGGATAGGTATGGAAGTGCTGTGAGATTGAAGGCGGGGTGAATATCAAGTGCTTCAAAGGTACAGAACCAAGTGCATAGGTGATTCTGAAAAGAGAGAGGGTAAGAAAAGTGAAGGCTTAGTCAGGGAAGGCCTCTTGGAAGAGATGTGATTTTAGTTAGGCTTTGAAAATGGGGAGAGTGGTAGTCTGTTAGAGATGAAGGAGGAGGGAGTTCCAGGAAAGAGGGAGGATGTGGGCAAGGGGTCAGAGGCAAAATGAAGGAGATGGAGTTGCGGAGAGTAGGTTGTAACAAGAGAAGCAGAGTGTGTGGGTTGAGTTGTAGTAGTAGATCAGCAAGGTTAGGTAAGAGGGAGGACTGCTGACTGAATGCCTTAAATCTGGAGGTAAATAATTTCTCTTTGATACAGAGGCTGATGGGCAACTATTGGAAGTTCTTAAGGAGTAGGGAGACATGGACTGATTGCTATTTTAGAAAAATGATCTGAGCATCAGGGAGAAATAACGACTGGAGTGGGGAGAGACAGGGAGTCAGTGAAGAGGCTGATACAGTAGTGAAGGGGGGATATAAATGTGATAGCAGTTCGGATGGAGAGGAAAGGATGGATTTTAGCAATGTTGGGAAGGTAGAACTGGCAGGATTTGGTGACAGATTGAATGTGTGGGTTGAAAGAGAGATGAGTGGAGGATAATGCCAGATTTATGGGCTTGTGATACGGGGAGGCTAGGAGTGCTGTCTATGGTGAAGGGAAAGACTGAGAACAGGGTTTGAGAGAATCAATAATAGCTCACAGAAAGCTGGAACATAACTAGTATTTGTGATTATGATGATGGCCCTCTAAATTGTAAGCTTGTTGTGGGCAGGATTCTTGTCCACCAACTCTGTCACATTGTCATAGTGTACTCTCCCAAGTGCTTAGTACAGTGCTCTGCACAAAATAAGTGCTCAATAAATGCGATTGATTGAACTTGATGATTGTGGAACTTGGTCGTGGAAATGACACGATATTCAGTGAGTTCAGAATGGCATCTTTCTCTTAGAATATGACTGTTAAAAGACTGGATGGTGATGACAATGATGAGATTTAACCAAGAATAATAGATATTAATAATCAATCACATGCATTTAGTGGGTGCTTATTGCGTACAGAGCAGTGTACTAACAGCTTGGGAGAGTACAATATAACAAAATTGGTAGACGTTCCCTGCCCACAGCAAACTTACATTTTAGAGGGGGAGACAGACATTAATATAAATAAATTCAATTATGTATTTTTATATAAGTACTATGGGGCTGAGGGAGAGGTGAATTAAGGGTGCAAATCCTAGTGCAAAGGCATCACCGAAGGGAGTGGGAGAAGAGGAAATGAGGGCTTATTCAGGCAAGGCCTCTTGGAGATGTGCCTTCAATAAAGTGTTGAAGGTGGGGAGAGTAATTGTCTATTGGATATGAAGGAGGAGGACACTGCTGGCCAGAGGCAGGATGTGGGAGAGAGGTTTGCGGTGAGATAGGCGAGATTGGGGTACAATGAGTAGTTTGGCATTAGAGGAGTGAAGTGTTCGGGCTGGATTGAGGTGAGAAATCAGGGAGGTTAGGTAGGTGGGGCCTAGGTGATTGAATGCTGTAAAGGTATTGGGTTTCTGTTTGATACGGAGATGGAAGGGTAACCACTGTAATTTCTTGAGAAGTGGGGAAACGTGAACTGAATGGGGGTAGATTGCACTTTTTTTCCAAAAGATCAACTCTGTCCACAGAGAAACTGCTTCTAAAACTGGATGAGGACAGGAGAATTGGCAGAAACACACACAAGATGGACAAAGATCAAGTAAAGCTAGAACAGTAATGCTGCTACATGAAATTTTAATTTGCTAATTTTTATGGAGTGGCTTCAAAGATGTAACTTTGGTTGCCCTTGTAGAACATATTCTCTGGTTTGCTCAAAATGGGCTTTAACGTAGCTCAGTTCTTGGGTTCCTCCTTTCCCTAGTGGCTGAAGACTCCTTAAATCCAAAGTTTTCCCCACCATGGGAACCTTTCTAGCAGTAGGTGACAAGTTCAAGGTCCATGTTGCTAATTTTGTGGCTGATATTGTTGCTGAAAGAAGAGTCTCTGGAAATCCCAAACTGGGAATCTGTGCGATTCTGAACCTAGGTTTACCAGCATTACAGATCAATACATTTCACCTTATTCTCCCTAGGTACATGATAATAGGTTTGTGGCTTGTTAACCTATGACTCCTGTGATTCTGTGTGGCCTGGGTTCTGATCCCCACTCTGCCATTTTCCTGCTGTTTGATCTTGGACAAGTCACTTAACTTCTCTGTGCCACGATTTCCTCATCTGTAAAATGGGAATTTGATACCTGTTCTCCCTCATACTTAGTCTGTGAGCCCCATGTTGGGGAGGCCTAGTACAGTGTTTGGCACATAGTAAGTGCTAAACAGATATGACAATTATTATCATTAGTGGTGTTGAAACCTTTTGAAGTCTGATAAACTGCAAGCAAGTGGGAGGAAAAGCAGAAAATAGTCGTTTCTCTGTGAAACTCCATAAAAAAAATCCATGGCTTTTTTCCTTTCTGGGACCAGGGTGAGAGGAGATGGGGAGAGGCCAGAGGATAATGAACTGCAAAGGAGCGGGAAACTCTATGAATCACCATGAAAATCCCTATGGCTCCTTGCCTCCTCCCCATACCCTGCTTCATCTTTGCTATTAATGCCAGAACTAAGCCTTAGAACACTCAAGAAAGGAAACAGTCACTTTGGAAATGATCAATCTTTGAGGAATTTGCCAAATAGGAGGATCACTGTCTGTAATGCTAAACTGGCTCCATGGTACCTCTTTGCCTGAAGGGGAGAGACAAGGTTAGAGAAAAAAGCATGAAGGGACCCTTTCCTCTATCCCTTTGTGTCTTTAAGTTGGGAGAGAATGGGAGGGATGGCTCAACCCCAACATCACCAAGTCTCACTGAACTAAGTGCAGTGACCCTTGCCTAAGGGAATCCTTGATTTCCAGATGTATTGCATATGATCCTCTAGTAAAGGTCACATGAAAAAGGGAAGAGGCTATTGTTCCAATGATAATTAGAGTAGGAGAGAGAGAATGGGAAGGAAAAACTGGGAGTTGGGAAATGGCGAAGGGAGAGAGGTTACAAAATGAGTGAAAGAAATGGAGCTGCTTTGGTTAACCTTTAAAAAGGTTTCCAATTTCCTTGCATCTCACCCATAGTGTCTGCAGCTTTTACTTAGAGTAAGTGCACTTCATCATTCTTGATGTTTGTACTATCTCTTGTTCACTTTTCTATTCTCTGGATGGATATGCAGCCAGCTTGCAGGCAGTAAAGTACTAAAAGGAAAAAAAAAAAATATTGGCTGCAGGAGTGCACTTTGGGTTGAGAAAATTACCAGGGTTCTCCCATGATTTACCGTCTGATATTTTCATTTATCACAGCTTGTACAAGCAAGCCTATTTCCCAAAATATAAAAGGCTGTCTTCTTTAGGAAACTCTCCCACAGTATCCCCACCTATTTTCCAACCTACTTATGCCCTTTTTTTAAACTCAGTCTTCTAAGAATTAATGACATTTTGTATATATTCATGTTGATTCAATGCGTGTCTGTCTTGGGTATTAGATTACAATCGTATTAGATTACAATCTCCTTGAGACCAGGGATTGTGTCTGTATTTTAGAATGCACTCCCAGTGCCACAAACAATGAGGTCCTGGTCTCTAGACTGGAAGCTTCGGGTGGCCAGGGAATGTGTCTGCCAATCTGGTATATTACTGGCTGCAGTGCTTTGCACATGGACTTCTTCACAGACTCTGTCCTCTCCTGGTGCTCCTCATCTCTCTGGCCATTCATTCTCAATCTCCTTCGCAGGCTCCTCCTCCCCCTCCCATCCCCTTACTGTAGGTTCCTCAAGGGTTGGTTCTTGGTCCCCTTCTGTTCTCCATCTATACCCACTCCCTTAGTGAATTCATTCGCTCCCATGGCTTCAACTATCATCTCTACGCTGATGACACCCAAATCTACATCTCCACCCCTATTCTCTCTCCCTCCCTCCAGAATCGTATCGCCTCCTGCCTTCAAGACATCTCCATGTGGATGTCTGCCCGCCATCTAAAACTCAACATGTCCAAGACTGAGCTCCTTATCTTCCCTCCCAAACCCTGTCCTTTCCCTGACTTTCCTGTCACTGTAGACGGCACTACCATCCTTCCCGTCTCACAAGCCTGCAATCTTGGTGTCATCCTCGACTCCACTCTCTCATTCAGCCCACACATCCAATCTGTCACCAAAACCTGCCTGTCTGACCTTCACAACATCGCCAAAATCCGCCCTTTCCTCTCCATCCAAACCGCTACTTTGCTGGTTCAATCTCTCATCCTATCCCAACTGGATTATTGTGTTGGCCTCCTTTCTGATCTCCCATCCTCCTGTCTCTCCTTGCTTCAGTCTATACTTCACTCTGCTACCTGGATTATCTTTGTACAGAAATGCTCTGGGCATGTCACTCCCCTCCTCAAAAATCTCCAGTGGTTGCCTATCAACCTCCCAATCAAGCAAAAACTGCTCACTTACAGCTTCAAAGCTCTCCATTACCACGCCCCCTCCTACCTCACCTCCCTTCTCTCCTTCTACAGCCCATCCCACACACTCCACTCCTCTGCCGCTAACCTCCTCACTTTGCCTCGTTTTCGCTTGTCCCGCCATCGACCCCTGGCCCACATCCTACCTCTGGCCTGGAATGCCCTCCCTCCACGTATCCACCAAACAAGCTCTCTTCCTCCCTTCAAAGCCCTACTGAGAGCTCACCTCCTCCAGGAGGCCTTCTCAGACTGAGCCCCCCTTTTTCCTCTCCTCCTCCCCATTTCCCTGCGCTTCCCGCTTCCTCTCCCCACAGCACTTGTGTATATTTGTACATATTTATTACTGTATTTATTTTATTAATAATAATAATGATGGCATTTGTTAAGTGCTTACCATGTGCAAAGCACTGTTCTAAGCACTGGGGTGGATACAAGGTGATCAGGTTGTCCCACGTGGGGCTCACAGTCTTAATCCCCATTTTACAGATGGGGTAACTGAGGCACAGAGAAGTGAAATGACTTGCCCAAAGTCACACAGCTGACAAGACGTGGAGCAGAATTAGAACCCATGACTTCTGACTCCTAAGCCCATGCTCTTTCCACTGAGCCACGCTGCTTCTCTAATGATGTGTATATATCTATATTCTATTTATTTTGATGGTATTGACACCTACTTGTTTTGGGGTTTTTTTTGTCTGTCTCCCCCTTCTAGAGTGTGAGCCCATTGTTGGGTAGGGACTGTCTCTATATGTTGCCGATTTGTACTTCTCAAGTGCTTAGTACAGTGCTCTGCACACAGTAAGTACTCAATAAAAACAATTGAGTGAATGAATGAAGATGGGCCAGCGTGGCATACAACAATCAGAAATTGGGTGGCTGTCTCACAGAAGAAATTTCAGGAAAATTGTGATATTAAAGAGGTAGAAATGCCAGACACAAGTAGGCAATCTTTATGAGCACACATTGCAGAAGGGATTGGGAGGCCCACACTGTTCTGATTAGCTGATAAAATTTTACCATCAGGAACATTAATTTCAGACCCAAAGGGCAGCTATAGTAGTAATCGCATTTATGAAGTGCTATATATATATATTCCAAGTGTCAGACACAATGCTTCACACCACATTAGTGCTTAGCAAAGATTCAATCAATTTATTGATCGGGTGACTGATTTAGCGTCACTGAAGATTGGTGACATTTCCACGTTGGTGGGCAAAATTGACAAATAATTAAAAGCGACATTGAAGCAAAACCTTCTTAAATTTGGTGCCATTTTTCCAATATAGGGAAGAAAGGAAAACAGAGATATTTGTAAAAATCAGATAAAAGAATCAAGAAACTTGCTCTCGCTTCAAGGGTATACATAGCGCTCTATCCACTAAGAAGCATGGTTTAGCGGATAGAGCACGGGCCTAGGAGTCAGAATGACGGAGGTTCTAATCCTGGCTCCACCACCTATCTGCTGTGTGACCTTGGGCAAGTCACTTAACTTCTCTGTGCCCGATACCTCATCTGTAAAATGGGGATGAGTGTGAGCCCATGAGGGACAGAGCCTGTTCAACCTGATTAACCTCTATCTACCCCAGTACTTAGAACAGTGTTTGGCACATAGTAAGCACTTAAGAAGTCTCATAATTTTATTATTATTATTATTACTACTGTCTGCTAAACCTAAAGAGGGCTAAGCTGATGAACAGAAGTAACTGTCCCCAAATCTCCCACCTGGGTCCCAAAGAGACAGGAACGGAACTGACTGCAAGAGCTGAAGACACATGCTCCTGTGGAAGAACAGGTGGGCCAGGGACAGGACTAGGCTCATTATGAACTTTGGTATCCCATATCTGCGTCTGAGGCTATCAATCAACATATCTAGTGCCAACTATCTTCTTGATATAGCAACCGTTCTAAGAACATCATCTCCTTTGAAATGTCATACCGTTCGGTACAGTACAGACAGTTCCCCGATAATGCAGGGATTACGTTCTTGAAGAACTCTCGTTATGGAAAACTCACACTGTTTTGCTTATGCCATAATTGCTCCCGGGTGCATGCGCACAAATGTTTCTGCCAGCAGTGCAACATGTTCTATCCATACACACGAGAATAGTCTGATAAACACTCCCTAATTTCCCAATAACAGTCTAGCCAAGAGGCTTAGCAAAAACACAAGTTACAGGAAAAACGAGTATACAGCCATTTTCCCATTAGTACCACTGATTTTGTTGACGCATTTCTTGAAGTGCTTTCCTTGATTCTAGGCCAGGGGTGGGTGGGCAATTATTTGAGCCGGCAAACAGTTTCAATAGCTTTCTGTAGGCCGGCTGACGATGAGGAGCAGGGCAGGGGGTGATAAATGAGAATATAGTTCCTACCTGAGCCTGAACCAGGTTCAAACACACTCAACAGCCTGCACATTCTGCTGTCCTCGAAGGGACATGCTCTGTGCAGAGGAGAAACAGCATGGCCAAGTGGAAAGAACTCGGCCCTGGGAGTCAGAGGACCTGGGTTCTAACATCAGCTCTGTGTGACTATAGGAAAGTCCCTTCACTTCTCTGAGCCTCAGTTTCCTTATCTGTAAAATGAGGATTCAATGCCTGTTCTTCCTCCTATTTAGACTGGGGGACAGGGACTATCATCCATCCTGGTTATCTTGTATCAATCTCAGTGTTTGGCATGTAGAAAGTGCTTAAAATACACTCTACTTATCAGTGGCTGGCCAAGTAAGAGCTGCTCTGGGTGAAAGGGGCTGAGGTGGACAGAGCACATATTGCTCCGTCCTGGTCTATGGAATAGTCTATACTCTGCGGCACAGATTGCCCTCTTTCTGAGACAGCTCTAATATCATTTCGGTCTCAATTTAAAAAACATTTTTCCACCTATATTTTTTTCAAAAAGGAATGTGGAAGATGCAGTCTTTTCTCCTATCTCTCCCCCTAGTCATTGAATTAACTGTGGAAAATCGTGGTCAATAGCTTTGGGGCATCTACAGTAATAATTGTGATTTAGGGCAGATACAGGATGCTATATTAACCTGTCTTTGAGGGGGTTTGCCCTCTTATTTTCATCCAGATTCCAAGAACTAAAGTGAGAAGAGGGGTTTTTTTATTTGTTTCAAATTACAGCAAGCAAATATCACTTCTCTTCATCTACTTTCAAATTGAATGAATACCATCATTATAAGGAAGTAACACAAATCTAGATAACAGCCATTTCAATATGTATGAAGGAATGAATTTCTAAAAATACAGAAAAACAGTCAAACAATTCAATTCATAAGTACATAAATAAATGAATTAAATGGCATTCATTATTAGAATTAAGAAATGTAAGGAAATATTACTGCCCTCTCTAGTGAATACATTCTTTGTTTATTCATATCCTAGATATTTCAAAAGGAAGACATTTTTAGAGTGTTAGTGAGATAATTACCACATTTGAAGGAAAACGGATGCCAGGATTTAAGGAGATATGCTTGAATAATCTTCAAATTTTCTCCGTAAGGAAAAAGGATCTATCGTTCATGAGAGGTCTGAGGCACTTCTTCTGATCTAACATGGAGAGCAATGGGTTTTAGAAAGAGAGAGCCCAGAACTGGGGCTTATTCTGAAGGTACTGAGCGCTACATTCTAACAGAGGCAATAAAGTCAGGGTGAAGGATGTCGGGAGAAGCTCAGGATGGAACCCCTTCTAGACTGTGAGCCCGCTGTTGAGTAGGGACCATCTCTATAGGTTGCCAACTTCTACTTCCCAAGCACTTAGTACAGTGCTCTGCACACAGTTAGCGCTCAATAAATACGATTGAATGAATGAATGAAACAGAGAAGATGAGCACATAATCAACCAATTCATAAACTAATGGTTTTATTCCATGAGTTAGTTGGGAGTTGATTGTACTGTATAATAACAGCCCCCTCTCACATGCCACCCCAGGCAAGTGACATGTTCAGTTGGGCCAGGGACCAAGAATGTTAAGTTTGTGAAAATATTTTCCAAAGAGGATCATAAATTTGAAATCAGAAATGAGGAATTAGAATAAAGATCAATTTCTTAATGTGGTCAACCTTATATCACGGGCCATAGGCCACCTCTGCATAGAACAAGCCAATTTGATTAAAGGAATTTTCTGGTGGAAAATTCCATGTGTGACCCAAATCAACATGGAGCCTCAGTTCACTAGAAGACCTAAAAGCATACCTGAGAAGCCCAAAATGAGCCCATCTGCCTGACAACAAATTGCATTCTGGCTTTTCCCAGCCCCAGCCACATCCCTTCATCTCGTTGCTGTCCTGGAGAGCCACATGGAACTTCTCTGAGCC
The DNA here is from genome assembly GCF_015852505.1 of Tachyglossus aculeatus. Taxonomy (NCBI): domain Eukaryota; kingdom Metazoa; phylum Chordata; class Mammalia; order Monotremata; family Tachyglossidae; genus Tachyglossus; species Tachyglossus aculeatus. Next base: position 10,463,721 of record NC_052098.1, read on the forward strand.
CAGAAATCAATCACTGGCATTTATGGAGGACTTACTGTAGGCAGAGCACTGGACGAAGCAGTTGGGAGAGTCCAGTGGCATGAATGTAATGAAAATCAGGTAAGAGAATTATAATCAGGAAGAAAGAAAGTCATTTTTGGATCTACACTACACTAAATACAGAGGCTGGCTTGGAAGGATCTAGTTACTAATTAAGAGAACGACATTACTCAGTTTGGATGCCTCAGTAAACAATAACAGTCAGTAACAAACAGGCACTCAGGCAAGTAAACATCTAGACTAGACAAAAATAAATGGCATCAGGAAGTATTGTAAAGGGTTATCCTGCCCCTGCCATCTCCAAACAGCCACTCAGATTCCCCATTATCGAGGAAGTTTACACCATCTTCCCTCCTCACTGGAGGTTCACCATCAACCTGAACCCAGCAATTTACAGTCACAGTAAGAAAGAAACGTCCTCCCAGGGTCTCACCAGGAGAGTTCCCAGTACTCTATCAATCTTGACTACAGGAGGGAGAGTCAAGCAGAGGCATATCCATTCCATTCCTAGCTTGGTCAGTGGTTAGTGAGTGGAAGTCAAAACTCCCCTGTGCTGGGCAGCAGCATCATGGGAGAGCTTTGAGGGCAGAGACTCAAGTTTACTGCGTGGAAGGAGGCAATGGTAAACCACTTCTGTATTTTTGCCAAGAAAACTCTGTGGGTACACTACCAGAATGATTGCAGATGGGTGAGGGGCATTCTGGGAGAGATGTGTCCATGGTGTCGCTATGGGTCGGAGATGACTCGCCAGCTTAAGACAAGAAAAAAACTTTTGTCATATCCTTCTGGTAGATGAAACATTAAACAATCATCTCTTTTGAGCACTTACTTTTTGCAGAGCACTATACTAAGCGCTTAGGAGAATACAATATAATGGAGTTGGTAGACATGTTCCCTGCCCACAACAAGCTTACAGTCTAGAGGGGGGAGATAGACATTGAGGTAAATAAATATTTTGCCGTTATGTATGTAAGTGCTGTGGGGCTGAGGAAAGGGTGAATAAAGGGTGCAAATCCAAGTACAGGGGTGACACAGAAGGGAGTTGAAGAGGAAATGAAGGTCTAGTCAGGGAAAGCCTCTTGGAGGAGATATGCCTTCAATAAGGCACTGAAGATGGGGAGAGTGATGGTCTGTCAAATATGAAGCAGCGTGGCTCAGTGGAAAGAGCCAAGCTTTGGAGTCAGAGGTCATGGGTTCAAATCCTGGCTCTGCCAATTGTCAGCTGTGTGACTTTGGGCAAGTCACTTCACTGTGCCCCAGTTCCCTCATCTGTAAAATGGGGATTAAGACTGTGAGGCCCCCGTGGGACAACCTGATCACCTTGTAACCTCCCCAGCGCTTAGAACAGTGTTTTATGCATAGCAAGCACTAAATGAATGCTATTATTATTATTATTATATGAAGAGGGAGGGCACTCCAGGCCAGAGGTAGGACGTGACCAAGAGGTTGGCAGGGTGATAGATTGGATCAAGGTACATTACGGGACATGCCCTTCTCCTGGAAAAACTGTCACAAACTCTTGGTTGGTTTTTTTTTTTTTTGCTTTATGGTATTTATTAGTGCTCACTATGTGCCAGGCAATGTACTAAGTGCTTGGGTAGATACAAGCTCATCAGGTTGGACACAGCCCACGTCTGACATGGGGCTCACAGTCAATCTCCATTTCACAGATGAGGTAACTGAAGCACAGAGAAGTCAAGTGACTTTACCAAAGTCACACAGCAGACACACGGCAGAGCTGACAGTCAGATGGACCTGGGTACGATTCCCATTCTGCCACTTGCCTGCTTGTGTGACCTTGGGCAAGTCACTTCACTTCTGTGTGCCTCAGTTACCTCATCTGTAAAATAGGGATTAAGACTGTGAGCCCCATATGGAACATGAACTGTGTCCAATCTGATTAGCTTGTCTCTACCCCAGTGCTTAATCTAGTCCCTGGAACATAGAAGGACTAATAAATACCATTAAAACACAAAACAAAACAAAAACAACAACAAGAAAAGATGAGAGAAGACAGTGTCAGAAACGGAGACTAGACAGTTTTTCCAGGAGAAGGGAATGCTCCATACTGTCAAAGGCAGCTGGAAGGTCAAGGAGGATTAGGACAAAGTAGAGTCCATTAGACTTGGCAAGAAGGAGATCATTGGTGACCTTGGAGAGCTATTTACTGAAGTGGCTCCAAATCACAACCCTTAACAAAACAGATGATGCCATTGGGATAGAGCAATCATCCATGCAGAATTTAAATATAGACATGATACAATTACATTTGGAAATGTTCTTGCATTGTTGCAATATTTTTGCAAGGCAGAGGCCTGTAGGATGAAATCTAAGTTATCAATTCTTCTTTGTGATAAAGAAAGAATTCAGTGTGAATTGTTATTTAGATTTTTTCTTCTATGTGCCTCTGCTGGCATTCACAGAGACAATGACCAGATTCAGATAGAAAGTCTGTTAGTGGTTCCATAAAATACCATTCCCTTCTCTGCCAGGAGTCTGGCATATATGTTCATCTCTGAGATGGTTTTTGAAAGCTCAAACAATGGTGTGAGTTCTCCTGTGTTTTTGTCCCCTGAGAAGGTGCTCTTTCCTATAAAGAAATTAGTTGTACTTCAAGTGTGAAGAGAGAGAAACAACGTAGAAATATAAAGACCATTTTTCTTTATCTAACCTTGAATTAGATAACCCTGACTGTTTTCTCTCCTCCTCCCCACCCACCCTACCTCCTTCCCCTCCCCACAGCACCTGTATATATGTTTGTACAGATTTATTACTCTATTTTACTTGTACATATTTACTATTCTATTTATTTTGTTAATGATGTGCTTCTAGCTTTATTTCTATTTATTCTGATGACTTGTCACCTGTCCACACGTTTTGTTTTGTTGTCTGCCTCCCCTCTCTAGACTGTGAGCCCGTTGTTGGGTAGGGACCGTTTCTATGTGTTGCCAACTTGTACTACCCAAGCGCCTAGTACAGTGCTCTGCACACAGTAAGCACTCAATAAATACGATTGAATGATTGAAGTAACTTCCTAGCTACTTATTTAACTCAATTTTTCAACTGACATTCAAATCAAATTTTTCCCTCTGGAATATGATGTTATCAAGCCTGCTTCATAGTCCTATGAAACGGGAGTACTCTATGAGAGTCTTGATCCACTGAAAAGCTTGAGAATTTTTCCATGAAACTTGTTGACGATTCATCATTAGTAAGATCCCTAATAGAATGAAAAGTTCCTTGACATCAAAGACCACGGGTTTGTTTGTTTTCCAGAGAGGTGGATCAAGGTGTCTTGCATATGGGGGAACTCAATAGGAGGTAAAAGACTTTTCAGCCTGATGCAAATGGAGTTTGGAATTTAGACAACACACCTTTCATTTGAAAGGTAGTCATTTCATTTGAAATGCAAATAGGTCCGCCTTACCTCTCAATAAATACTGCTCTGATTTTGGAATTGTGCTCCTTGTCACTCGATTTAACCTTAGGAACTCTGGAGAGGCTGAAATGGTTGGTAACCAAGGCCTGTTTGCCAGTAGCAGTGGGGAGTCTGTTTTTTTTTTTTTTTATGGTGTTCAATCAATCAATCAATCGTATTTATTGAGCGCTTACTATGTGCAGAGCACTGTACTAAGCGCTTGGGAAGTACAAATTGGCATCACACAGAGACAGTCCCTGCCCAACAGTGGGCTCACAGTCTAAAAGGGGGAGACAGAGAACAGAACCAAACATACCAACAAAATAAAATAAGTAGGCTAGAAATGTACAAGTAAAATAAATAAATAAATAAATAGAGTAATAAATATGTACAACCATATATACATATATACAGGTGCTGTGGGGAAGGGAAGGAGGTAAGATGGGGGGATGGAGAGGGGGACGAGGGGGACAGGAAAGAAGGGGCTCAGTCTGGGAAGGCCTCCTGGAGGAGGTGAGCTCTCAGCAGGGCCTTGTTTGCTAAATGCTTACTTTGTGGCAGGCACTGTAATAATCACTGGGGTAGAGACAAGATAATCGGGGTGGACACAGTCCCTATCCCACATAGGGCTCCCAGTCTTAATCTCCATTTTACAGACCAGGCAAGGAAGGCACAGAGAAGTCAACTGACTTGCCCGAGGTCAGGTCGCACAGAAGATAAGTGGCAGAGCAGTCAGTCAACGGTATTTATTGAGCGCTTACTGTGTGCAGAGCACTGTACTAAGCGCTAGGGAGAGTCTGCTAAACAGACATATTCCCTGCTCACGAGCTTACATTCGTAGACAGACATTAATATAAATACATTTCAGATATGTACATAAGTGCTGTGGGGCTGGGAGGGGGGATTAATAAAAGGAAGTAAGTCAGGGTGACCTAGGAGTGGGAGAGGTGACCTAGGAGTGGGAGAGGAGCTCAAGGAGTAGAACCCAGGTCTTGTAACTCCCAGGCCCGGCTCTTTCTAAAAGATTACACTGCTTCCAGCGCTTAGAACAGTGCTTTGCACATAGTAAGCGCTTAATAAATGCCATTATTATTATTATTATTGTTCTCAGTATCTCTCCCATCCACGATCTCTTTTACTTGTCTTGACATTGTAGCCTTGGCTTGTTGGCTCCATTCTTTGCTGTTTGTAGTTCATTATTACCTTTGTCTTTATCTGAGCCACACTGAGCCCCACCTTTTCCCTCTCCTCCTCCCTCTGCCCTTCCCCCTCCCACAGCACTTTGTATATTTGTACATTCATTCAATCAATCGTATTCGAGTGCTTTGCACATAGTAAGCGCTTAACAAATACCATCATTATATTATTATTATTTAGCGCTTACTGTGTGCAACACACTGTACTAAGTGCTTGGGAAGTACAAGTCGGCAACATATAGACACAGTCCCTACCCAACAACGGGCTCACAGTCTAGAAGACGTTTTATTACTCTATTTTATTAATGTTGTGTATATAGCTATAATTCTATTTATCCTGTTGGTATTGACACCTGTCTACTTGTTTTTGATTTTCTTTTGTCTGCCTCCCCCTTCTAGACTGTGAGCCCGTTGTTGGGTAGGGACTGTCTCTATATATTGCCGATCTGTACTTCCCACGCACTCAGTACAGTGCTCTGCACACAGTAAGCGATCAAAAAGAAGCAGCGCTCAATGAAAAGCAGCGTGGCTCAGTGGAAAGAGCACGGGCTTGGGAGTCAGGGGTCATGGATTCGAATATCACTCTGCCAATTGTCAGCTGTGTGATTTTGGGTAAGTCACTTAACTTCTCTGGGCCTCAGTTACCTCATCTGTAAAATGGTGATGAAGACTGTGAGCCCCCCGTGGGACAACCTAATTCATTCATTCAATCGTACTTATTGAGCGCTTACTGTGTGCAGAGCACTGTACTAAGCGCTTGGGAAGTACAAGTTGGCAACATATAGAGACGGTCCCTACCCAACAGTGGGCTCACAGTCTAGAAGGGGGAGACAGAGAACAAAACATATTAACAAAATAAAATAAATAGAATAAATATGTACAAATAGAATAGAGTAATACGTACAAACATATATACATATATACAGGTGCTGTGGGGAGGGGAAGGAGGTAAGACGGGGGGATGGAGAGGGGGACGAGGGGGAGAGGAAGGAGGGGGCTCAGTCTGGGAAGGCCTCCTAGAGGAGGTGAGCTCTCAGTAGGGCCTTGAAGGGAGGAAGAGAGCTAGCTTGGCGGATGTGTGGAGGGAGGGCATTCTGGGCCAGGGGGATGACGTGGGCCGGGGGGCGACAGCAGGACAGGTGAGAACGAGGCATGGTGAGGAACGGAGGGTGCGGGATGGGCTGTAGAAGGAGAGAAGGGAGGTGAGGTAGGAGGGGGCAAGGTGATGGAGAGCCTTGAAGCCGAAGGTGAGGAGTTTTTGCCTGACCTCCCCAGCGCTTAGAACAGTGCTTTGCACATAGTAAATGCTTAATAAGTGCTATCATCATCAATAAATACGATTGAATGAATGAATCTGCTTGCCCCCCACTTTGGTCTCATGCTTTGCTCACACCCCCCTTCTTCCTGAAATACCCTTTCCCTTCATATCTGACAGACTGCCACTCTCACCTCTTCAAAGCCCTGCTACATCCCTTCTAGACTGTGAGCCCACTGTTGGGTAGGGACTGTCTCTATATGTTGCCAACTTGTACTTCCCAAGCACTTAGTACAGTGCTCTGCACATAGTAAGTGCTTAATAAATATGATTGATTGATTGATCATGCCTCCTCCAAGAGGCCTTCCCTGATTAACCTCTCATTTTCCCACCCTATTCACTCCCACTTCTGCATCACCTATGCAGTAGGTCTGTGGCCCACAAACACTTCAATACTTACGCCAGCCCCCCATAGCCTTATACTCTCCTGCTTCCCCTAACTGAAATCTAATAATAATAATAATAATAATAATAATAATAATTTTGGTATGTGTTAAGCGCTTACTATGTGCCAACCACCATTCACTCAATCATATTTACTGAGTGCTTACTGTGCACAGAGCACTGTACTAAGCGCTTGGGAAGTACAATTCAGCAACAAATAGAGACAATCCCTGCCCACAATGGCCTCACAGTCTAGCCTAAGCACTGGGGTAGATATGAGGTAATCAGGTCAGACACAGTCCCTGTCCCACATAGTGGTCTCAGTCTCAATCCCCATTTTACAGATGAGATAACTGAGGTACAATGAAGTGAAGTGCCTTGTCCGAGGTCACACGGCAGACACGTGGTAGAGCCAGGATTAGAACCCACGTCCTCTGACTTCCAGGCCCGTGCTCTTTCCACTAGACCACACTGCAATGTCTGTTTCCCCCACTAGATTGTAACCTCCTTGAGGGCGGGGATCTTTTCTACCATCTCTATTGTATAATATTATCATTACTCTCCCAAGCACTTAGTACAGGGCCCTGACCACAGTAAGTGCTCAATAAATGTCACTGATGGATGTCTGCTAATCCTGTTGTTTCGTACTCTCCCGGGTGCTCAGTACAGTGCTCTGCACACAACAGTGATCAATAATGCTACTGACTGGTTATTCAAGTTTTCTCCTTCTTCTTCCCAACATTTCAAAATGGTCTTTCCAAAAATGACTCATTGTCGACTTTGACCCTGAAGCCTTAGAATTATCCGATGCACCCAGAAACAATCATCATCAATCGTATTTATTGAGTGCTTACTGTGTGCAGAGCACTGTACTAAGCGCTTGGGAAGTACAGGTTGGCAACATATAGAGACAGTCCCTACCCAACAGTGGGCTCACAGTCGAAAAGGGGGAGACAGAGAACAAAACCAAACATACTAACAAAATAAAATAAATAGAATAGATATGTACAAGTAAAATAGAGTAATAAATATGTACAAACATATATACATATATACAAGTGCTGTGGGGAAGGGAAGGAGGTAAGATGGGGGGATGGAGAGAAACAATGACTATCTTTCCTTCTACCCAGTATGTAAGTACATAAATATTCCTATTTAAATGCAACATAAAGTAACAGAATTGTCAAATTTATTTGCCAATTCCTGCTTGGCACTCAAGGGCTGTTTCCAGCAATCATGCATTCCTGAATGCAGAAGAAAGGGTATTTACTTGGGGGCTGAATGACTCAGGGGATTGCTAATCAGGTATGGAGCCTGTCTCCTCTAAGTCACTGGGTTGAATCTGATCCAGGTGGATATTGATTGGAAGTTGCTGCTATCTGACAACTGCTTAATGATCTATGAGCAATAAGATGTTGGTTACAATAGTAATGGAGGGGTGTCTACATCACAAAAATGGCCATCACAATTAGCACTAATTGGCTTTCTCCGTAGTCCTCTAGAAAGAGTCCAAGGGCATAAATGGGATAGAGCTATCTTCTCAGGCTGTCTCTCCCTAATAAAGAGGAAGAAAAATGGGCAATATGGGGGTGGGGGGAGGGGGGAAGCAACTACACCATTTTCTATTCTGCGGGGGAATAAAGGACCTCAGCATCCATGGTTATCTCATCCACCTCTTTCAAACGCCATCAACTAATTTTGTCAACTAAAAAAAAATGGAATTTGTTAGTGCTCATTCTCTGCCATAAGTAAAAACATTTAGTGAAAATGAACAAGTTAAAAGGACCTAAAATTTTATCACCACATTGCATGGAGCATCCTAGTGGATAGAGTATGGGCCTGGGAGTCAGAAGGACCTGGGTTCTAATCCCAGTTCTGCCACTTGTCTGCTGGGTGACTTTGGGAAATTAACTTAACTTTTCTGTACCTCCGTTACCTCATCTGTAAAATGGGCATTAAGACTGGGAGCCCCATGTGGGACAGGGATTATGTCCAACCCGATTAGCTTGTTTCTACCCCAGTGCTCAGAACAGTGCTTGACACATAGTAAACACTTAAATACCATCACCACTATTATTACTATTATTACCAACTTAGATCATGAGGAAGCCAGACAACTTAAGTCTTAAGCGATCCCTCAGAGAAGTTGTCTAAAGTGGATATCTAACAGGTATTGTACCAAGATTATTTTCGGGTAGACAATAATAATAGTGGTATCTGCTAAGTATTTACCGTAAGCCCAGCAATGTACTATAGCCCTGGGGTAGTTACAATATAAGCATATAGGGCACAGTCCCTGTCCCTGTCCCTTAGACTCCCTGCCTAAGAAGGCTAGGTAAGTTAAGTTGCCAAGCTCCCAGAATACTTCACTGCCCCAGACTTTCACATACCTGAGTGGATGGCTAAATTTGTCCTAAGTTCTTGAAATCTACAGGAGATCCAGCCACCCATGGATCGGGCTGGGTCATGGATCTGTCCATCCCCATCCTTCCCTCTCGAGTCCCTCAGGATGGGGTCTGTAGCCTTAGGGTCCCCGAATCACCCACAGCCCTGATATTAGGTGAGAAAATAAGTGAATCATTAAAATAAGTGAATCTTATAGACAGTCTGTCTACTTGTCGGCTATGGAGGTCAATGGAGCTCTTTGGGAATGGGGGGAGGGCCTATTTTAGCTAGTCTTACTTGCTGTTCTGCATCAGAACTCCACTTTAGAAATCCCTGCTGATGGGTGCCTGCAGGTCAACTCTAGGTCAGTTGGCTTTGCAATTACAGGCCATGTATTTCTATACTTGTGCAGCACTTAACCAGATAATAAAACTAGCAATAGAGGAAATCATGCTGACCTTTCTGAGGCAAACAACCAAACTACATGACCTTCAACAGGGCCAGAAAACTGAAAGCAAGTGGTAGATCACAAAGAGAACAGATTCTAGGAAATACTGAAGGATAACACTAAAAATACCATTATAAACAAGGTTATGAAAACATGGAACATCTCTCACTCTGTACTACTTTATATTATGAATAGCCTTTCACATATGCTAGTAGGTAGTAAAAGATAAAAATAATGGCTCATATATACTACAAATCAATATGAAAGGTGTCATTAATAATGTAACTTTTTCCACAAGATGGGAGAAAAAAAAAATTCTCAGACCCGACTAGTCTTGGGAATTTGGAAACCTGGTCACTTGTAATTGGTAGGTATTTTTTTCCCGATAAAAATGCATTCCTGGCCACCATAAAAGGAGAATCTATAATGAAAACAATAACGTATCCCTGTAAATCGAACAGATCTAACAGTTTCCTCTCAGAGAGCAAGTTCCTAGGGCTACCAAAGTTTGACATCTCAGTTTGACATCCCTCTGGGTAGTCTGCTCTATTGCCTGGAGCCAGAGATAAGACCCGATGCTTCAGAGGTTGATGAAAATTCCCACCCTTTATGCAAGCCTCTCTAATTGAAGAGCGGAGTCCCTCTCCTTTCCAACTTCAGACAATGAGAGTATTCACCAGGCGAAACAACAAACTTGATTCATTAAGAAACCCTACAGTTTTGGCAGTAGTGCACATTGCACAATAAACTTGGAGAAATTTCCCAAGCCGAATTCCCATGCACTACAATCGCCCTGATCTAAGCAACGCTGGCCAGGCTTCATGAGGTAAAGGAGAGCTAGCCCTTCCCCACAACGGCCTGGTCCTTAGAGGAGGCTGTAGGCCCAAGGCATAAAGTGCATTCCGCAGAAGCCCTTAAAGAAGTGCATTCCATTTGGTTTGGGAAATTGATTTTGGAATGGTGGTAGCAGCAGGCAAACACCTGCGTGCTCCTAACCCAGCGAGCAGCCAGAGGAATGAGCAGCCTGGGAGAAGGAAAGTCAGTGTTGGGAAATGGTCCCAGGAGCAAGACACCCCCCACCAAGCTGGTAGACACTTTGCTCAACCTGAAGTGTGCTCAGACTTTCTGTAAGGTTGGCATACATTCTGGGCAGCCAAGCGGGGCTGATGGCCTTCCATGACTGCTTAGAATAGAGCAGTGAGCTGAAAGGAGAAAATGGCAGGAGGTAGTCCCAAGGACAGAAAGAAGGATGAAGCTCGCTTATGGGGCATAAATGCCCTCAACAGGCCATAGATCATGATTGAAAGAAGCTTCACTTGCTTGGTTTTTGGTGCTAAAAAAATTATTGTTTATTTTGGAGAGTCATCTAAAATAAGGAAGGACTTGAATACCTACCAAGTTAAATACATTAGTTTTATTGTTTTTGTCTTGTTCAGTGGAAAGGTGGTAAGCTTTCATGCAAGAGATCGAGAAAAATTACTTCTGCACCAGACAGCATTACCTAATGGTGGATAAATCTTCTGTCTAGATACACAATTTATTGGATGTGCAGAAAAATGAAATAGGTTTACTCGCAGGTGTAATCATGAATATTGACACTGATCTATGGGGCTCACCTGGCATGATCCTCACAAGCTGCTTCTTCTGAAATGACAAATCATACATTTGCTCTGTAATTTATAACTAGCCAATTACTTTGGCTCTTGTCAGCATTAGCGTGGCATGAGATTCAGTCCTCTCTTTGTGCTCAGGATTGTGTTAGCTTGGTGTCTTCCTAGGCAAAGAAAGGAAATAACTCACGGTGCCACTCTCTTCTCAGTGCTGGGATTCTCCCCTTCCAGAGGCACACTAAGGATGTGGGGGACAAATTCTGGGCTATCCGAGTCACACAAGGGGTTCTGATGACCCCCAGAGTCAGGCTTTCAGGTGAAGGCTTTTCTTTTCCTGTGTAAGTTTATACAAATTGTGCTTCTGGCTCCAACCAATGGTCCACTAAGCCATTGAGAGGCAGCGGGATCTGGTGGAAAGAGCCCAGGCCTGGGAATCAGAGGACTTGGGTTCCAATCAGCCACTTTCCTGCTGAGTGCTAGGTCACTTCACTGGCCTAGGTTTCCTCAACTGGAAAGTGGGGATTCAATACCTCTTCTCTCTCTTAGATTATAAGTTCCCTGGGGAACAGGGGCTGTATCCGATCTGATTATCTTGTACCTCCCCCAGTGCTTAGTACAGTGCTTGGCATATAGTAAATGCCTCACAAGTACTGCAATTATTATTATTAGTTATTATTACGAAGGCCAGGATTCTGTCTCTGAGCAAAGCTGTCCACAGCATAAGTGCCGGTTGGTGAATAACCGCAAATCCACTGAAATATCTCTGCCTTATCCACCTCCTGTAGAAAATCTCCTTCAAGGTGGCTCAGTCTAGCAACTTGTTGGGTGCAGTACGTTTGCATTCATATCTCAGGGCTGCATCAGACCCCTCACCCTCCGTGTGAGCATATATGGGTGACTAGGGAGTTTCCAAACTCCCTTATGAAACCCCACAGTACCCTTGGACCAGTAAGACCCTGGGCATCATCAGGAAAAGCATAAAAAAAAAAGAAGCATTTTGCCACTCCACACACACACACACACACACACACACACACACACACACAGTAGCAGATAGAGCACCTGCCTGGGAGTCAGAAGTTTGTGGGTTCTAATCCTGCCTCCACCACTTGTCTGGTGTGTGGCCTTGGGCAAATCACTTCACTTTACCTCATCTGTAAAATGGGGATTAAGACTTTGAGCAGGACAGGGACTAAATCCAACCTGATTTGCTTGTATCCACCCCAGTGCTTAGTAGAGTGCCTGAGACACAGGAAGCGCTTAATACCACAATTATTATCATTTGTTAAGTGCTTACTATGTGCCAGGCACTGTTCTAAGCACTAGGGTGGACTCAAGCAAATCAGGTTGGACGCAGTCCCTGTCTCACATGGGGCTTACAGTCTTAATCCCCATTTTAGAGATGAGGTGACTCTGGCACAGAGAAGTTAAGAAACTTGCCCAAGGTCACACAGCAGACATGTGGTGGAGCTGGGAATAGAGTCCAGATCCTTCTGACTCCCAGGGCCAGGCTCTTATCTGGTAGGCCACACTGCTTCTGCATGCACGCATGCACACACACACACACAAATATTTTAGCCCTTCATGCTTGAAGAAGATATCACCTACAGAGTGCATGTGTTGTTGAAAAGGCCAAAGCAGGACACCCACAGTCCTGGCCAAACTGGACACACAAGCTTGTTGGGTTGTTAATATACATAAAACAATGATACACTGGCAACTGGAATTCTGTGTGCAGTTCTGGCCACACACATAAAGCAACAGAAGGTGACTAGAAGTGCAATCAATCACTCAGTCAATCTAAGTGATAGTTACTGAGCATTTACTGGTTTTAAAGCATTTTATTCAGCACTTGGGAGAAATCATCACCCAGATAATCAAGGGAATGGAGAAAGTTCCAAATGAGGACAGACTGAAAGAGTTAAGACTCTTCCTTCTGGAAAGAGGAAGGCTGAAAAAAGACTGAAAATTACAAAATGATGAAGGATTTATACATGAGATATAATGAACAAGGAAATGTTGCTCATCAAATCCCACAAAACCAGGATAAGTTCAAAGGTGGTATCTAGCAAAAGAAATGCTTCTTCACACAACAGGTGATGTAGAAACTATCACTAAGTTCAATAAGGGTGTAGATGAATTCACGGATAAAAATGTCACCAGCCACCCGGCTCGTACCAACCAGGACTTTCCTGGATCAGGGGAGCCTTGGTGACACACAGTAGAGTCATACCACACCACCGACCACCAAGGTTACTGTGGAAAGTTTTTTACTCAGGTTTACCAATGTGCAAGGGAGAGACACACACACGCTCTCACTCACTCCACTCCACCAAGGGTCCAATACCAGTCTCCTGGTCAAAGGAGCCCATTCTGCCGATGCTTCTTCTCTGCTTCCAAGTGCTGCTCTCCTCCTCCTGCTGCTGCTGCTCTCAGCCTTCTCCTTCTGCAGGCCTCTGCTCCAGGTGCTTTCCTTTGCATGCCTCAGTAGGGATTGTCTCTGTTGCTAAATTGTACCTTCCAAGCACTTAGTGCAGTGGTCTGCACACAGTAAGTGCTCAATAAATACAATTGATTGATTGATTGATTGAATGAATGCATGCTCCTAGTGCTTCCTCGTGATTCAAAACACTCACCTTTTATGTGCCTTAGGCATCACAGCTGTGGCTCTAGATGGCAATCATTGACTGGTCCAGGCCCATTAGCAGGTAGAGCAGGGAGAGAAGGCCACGCCTCCCTCCAGGCCCCACCCCCCACAGGTGGGCAACCACCTGTCCTTAAGTAGAGCCCATCAGTGCCTTAGCCAGTCTCTTCCTTGTTAATAATAATAATGATGGCATTTGTTAAGCGCTTACTATGTGCAAAGCACTGTTCTAAGTGCTGGGGAGGTTACAAGGTGATCAATTGTCCCATGGGGGGCTCACAGTCTTAATCCCCATTTTACAGATGAGGTCACTGAGGCCCAGAGAAGTGAAGTGACTTGCCCAAAGTCACACAGCTGACAGTTGGCGGAGGCAGGATTTGAACCCGTGACCTCTGACTCCAAAGGCCATGCTCTTTCCTATGAGCCATGCATGGGATCACAAACAGTCACTAGTAAGGCAGGTTGTTATGGGCTCACCACAGAAAGGTCCAGAATGGGTTACTTTGTAACTCCTTCGGGGCAGGGACTGTGTCTTTTAACTTATTGTTTTCTCCCAAGCACCTAGCACACTAGCTTTGTGCACAGTAGGCACTCAATAAATACTCTTTAAATGAATGAACTAGAGGGAAGGTTAGTAAATTCAGAGCCAGTAAGATGGGTAAGCTCATTGTAAGCAGGGAATGTGTCTGTTGTATTGTACTCTCCCAAGTGCTTAGTACAGTGTTCTGCATCATAGTAAGCACTCAATGTATACCGATGATGATGATGATGAGGGCATCCCTCAGAGACAGAATACTGGACTCAGTGGACTACTGGTTTGACCCAGTAAGGAGAATAGGGATGAGTGGATATGAATGAGATTCTAAGAGAGAGGGGGAAGAAAAAAGGAACACTTCAGATGTTGGATTGAAGCAGTTATTTCCCAAGTGCTTAGTGTAGTGATCTGTGTACAGTAAATGCTCAATAAATTCCACTGATTTAATTGATAGTGTAAATTAAATCCCAAAGACAATGATTAGTGAAATACATTGGGACAACATTCCAATGCCTGCATCATTTATAATCCCAGCTTAGTAAAACAAAAATAATAATAATAATATTTGTTGTATTTGTTAAGTGCTTACTATGTGGCATGCACTGTACTAAATGCTGGGGTAGGGACCGTCTCTATATGTTGCCAGTTGTACTTCCCAAGCGCTTAGTACAGTGCTCTGCACACAGTAAGTGCTCAATAAATATGATTGAATGAATGAATACAAGCAAATGGGTTGGACATAGACCTTGTCCCACATGGGGCTCACAAAATCCCAACATCTTTCGTGTATTTCCTGAAAGCATCTAGAATCAGTCATTTGAAAGGAATAGGCAGATGAGTAATAGTTGGAAATAAAGGCCACCCAGTCATTTCAAGGCGCATAATGGCATTCTCAAAGCATGATCCACATATGGTCGACCATATGTGGATCAGAGGACCCAAGCTTTTGTAGTTCTTCTGTTTTCTGCTTCTGACTGCATTCTGTCACAAAAGCACTCAAGTAGCTTTCTTGGTGTCAGAGCAAATCCATGGTTAGAAGAGTAACTTGGGCTAGAGTGACCTTTTCAAAAAGCAACGGAGATATTTCCCCTTCCCACCAGGATTTCCGATCCATCAAGCCTCTTCCTCCTGCTTCCCCAGACTGGCCAAAAGAAGCCTTCGGGCCTTTCAGGGTGCAGGAATCCATGGAGGTCCCCAAAGGTCAGAGTGAGTGAGGGTGATATTCTTTGTCCTGAGGGGATGTCCTGCACCCAGAAAGAGATAAGGCTCTTAATCCCTGGGGAGGGAGAGGAGACAGTGTGGCTGGGGTAGAAGGGCAGTGGGAGAGCAGTGGGGAAATTTCTGGAGACTTCTTGACCTCTTAATAAATCTCCCTGCACATTGGCATATGGTGAGACTCTTCTCCCAGGACCCTAATGCTAATTTTTAGTCTCGTTTAAGATCATTTTTCTTTGGGGATTTGGGGTTTACTTTTGTTTTCATTTCTAAATGGCTCACTTCCGCTGAAGTTTTCTTAACCAGTGAAAAAGTCCCTCAACCCTAATTACAGTCAATGTGAATTGGTTTAATAATGACTTGGTAAACAGGTGAGGGTCTGCTGCAGAATGAGATCCCGCAGAGATGCTCTGTGCCCCAATCACAGACTAATTCCATTACTCCAGCTAGAAGTTTTACAACCAGCTGGCTCCAGGGGAGCAGGCCAGGGAGCGAGGAAAATGGCCCCAGCAAAAACAACTGCTGGTGGTAGGATATCCCTTTCCTGCACCCCACAAGCCTCTAAAGCCCTCTGAAAGTGACAGACAGTAGAGACTGCCGGGCCTTTTGGCAGCGCCCTTGATGTCTGAGCCGCCTTGCCACCCAGTAGACAGCTGATGTTACATTACCACTGTTAATCTGATATCGGCTTTCTATTTCCATTCATCTATCATATGGCAAGGACTAAATCCGGTTCCACAAATTAACATTGTCATTATGATGTTTACATGTCAAGATCCTTTCAAGCTTGAGTAAATCACCCAGTTCATCATAACTTTCAAAAACAAATACACAATGTTCTTAATTTGTTCTTATCTAAGCAACTCTGTTGTGAAAATAAATGACACTGGCACACCACAATCTAATTCATTCATTCAATCGTATTTATTGAGCACTTACTGTGTGCAGAGCACTGTACTAAGTGCTGGGAAAGTACCAGTCGGTAACATATAAAGACGGTCCCTACCCAACAACGGGCTTGCGAACTGTGAGTGTCTCTAAAAGAATGCACAGAGATTTAGCACAAGTATCTCAGCTAAAGGGAGAGGTGGAAATTAAGTGAGCAGATCTTTCCAAGCCCAAGGTGGGATGGGGATGGAGTTTACAAGGGGAGGGACCAAAAAGAGAAGAGGAGTCCAGAGAGAGGGGAATAGACCAAGAGGGAGCAGGACAAGGGAAGGAAAGAAGGTGAGAGAAAGGGAGAGAAGCGGGGAAACAGGGCAAGGAGAAGAGAAAAACAGGAAGAACAGGGACAAGGGAGAAAGGGAGAAGGAGGGAAAAGAGGACCACAGAGGAGAAAGGAAGAAAGGACAGACAGGGGTATGGAACAAAAGAAGAGGACAATGGGAGAGAGGGAGGGGAAAGAGAAGACAGGAAAACTCTCCCTCTATAACTGTCACCACCCCTGTTGTTTCTATCCTTGTAGCCCTAGTTTAGGAAAAGGTATTTGGAAGAGGGTTTTGTAAAGAGGTGTCATAGATGCTGCTTCCCCTCAAGTTGTGGTGGTGGCTGAATTGGCAGTAGCCTCAGCTGAAGTGACCGGCCTGGACCATCTTGCCGGGGACAATACCACCCCGGGGTGAAACTGTAAAGAGACTGAGCTCAGCAATGGGACTCAGAATTAACAGCTGCAGCAGCAGCAGTAAAGGTCATCTTTGTCTTAGATTTGAGGAGTCACTGTCAACCCTTAGCTAGTTAATGATAAAACTACAAACCCCTACAATGATATACCATCATCTATCCTACTCAAAGTAGACGCTACTGGTGGTGAAACTATTATGAACAATAAACTGTAGTAAACAATAACGATGAACTGTTAAAAAGAAAAATAGTTTATAATCGATATTGTTTAGGTTACTCGTTAAGCATCAAACTTGGAGCCAGATAAGGTACTAAGCGATGGGGTAGATACAAGATAATCAGGTTGCGCCCAGTCCATGTCCCATATGGGGCTCACAGTCTAAGTCAGAGGGAGGAGGATTTAATCTCTATTTTATAGATGAGGTAACAGGCTCAGAGAAGTGAAGTGACTTGCCCAAGGTCCCACAGCTGCCAAACGGCAGAGCCGGGATTAGACCCTTGTTCCTCTGACACCCAGGCCCGGGCTCTTTCCACTAGGCCATGCTGCTTTGAAATTTACAGAGCACCATGCCTCGCCTTCCTTTCAGCACTGTGACTGAGGAGGAGGTGGGAGATAGATGACAATAGTCATGGCTACTGTGGGCTGTGTGAGACTTGGCTACTCCTACACTTCCCTTCCAGGGCCCCATCTTTCAGACATGTCACTGCATTAAATAAAACTCATTTCAGTCCACTTGGTCACTCTGATAAAAGATTGGTAGGGAAGAAAGGTTGAAGCTATTGGCTAAAGCTTTTATACTATACTTGAATGCTGGGCCTATTCTGGGTTCTACAGTTTCAGACAGATTTGAAGAATTCAAATAGGGGTCAGAGAAAAGCAACAAAGATGATTTAAAAGGTTGGGAAAAATTACTCCTGGAGGAAAGGTTAGAGGAATGGTGATTATTTACTCTGATGAAGGAAAGGCTATTGAGTGAAAAAGTGTTCAAGCATATGAATCATTATAAGTAAAAAATGGTGACCAGTTTGTCTCTGTTCTACTGCTGCCTATGGAGGGACCTAGGCCAGATATCAGTAGAGCTTAATTGGTCTAGGGCAGAGCCCTGGCACTTCTAGTGCACCAACTGGACAAAACAATCCCTATCTCTCCTTTCCAATAGTTCATCTCATTTAGACAGCACAGCTTTGTCTAGAAACACAACACTTTCCCTGGGCAGTAGAAGAGTTTCTGTTCCTTTGACACCCCTTCGAATCCTGAAGGGGGTAAGTAGTCTATCGGGACAGAGAATGAATAAATGGGAGGGATGTTCGGTGACAGGGCATATTGGTAAGTATATAAGGTAAAGGTAACACCAGGTTACGTTACAGAACGAGGTTATAGAGTCTACTCCTTTGAAGTATAGAGTCATTTATTTAAGGGAATGTTTTGTCAGGATTCTCAAATGCTCTTCAAATACAATGATTCATTCTGACTCCAGCCTCGTGTGTGTGGAAGTCTTTCATGGCATTAACTATTCTACATGTGATATATTTGTTAGGGGTCAAGCTTCAGCTCATGATCAGCCCCAGTTTTCACATATCAATTATAAGAATTTCTTGGCTGCCCCCAAAATGCAAGCAATGTCACCTAATTGTTTATATCATAGTCTGACAGCTAAACTAGCAGGATTTTCAGATTGCTGGTGCTTTGTGTGGCACTGACTGCTGGACTGATCATCCCCTGATACTTTCCAAACTTTCACAGAGTGGCTCCAAACTTCCCAAGTGGATGAATGGCAAGCCCCTGGGCAGGTGAGCTCATTGTGGGCAGGGACTGTCTTGATTCGTTGCCGAATTGTACTTCCTAAGCGCTTCGAACAGTGTTCTGCACACAGTAAGCACTCAATAAATAAGATCGAATGAACTTCAAGACTATCAAATCGGCCCTCTCAAAATAATCACAATGGCGGTATTTGTTAAGGTCTTACTGTGTGCACAAGACTGGACTAAGCACTGAGGAAAGTACAAGGTTATCAGGCTGGACACAGTCCTGGGCCCAAGGAAGAAAGCCTCTACCAACCTGATGAACAACTGGAAGTTTCTACAGGATATAATTATGTTACCTATCAAGTGCTTACTTTGTGCTAAGTGCTGGGGTAGATACAAGTTTATGAGATCAGAAACTGCCGCCATCCCACCCAGGGTGCACGACCTATCTTATCCCCCTTTTACAGATGAGGAAACTGAGACCTAGAAGGCTAAAGCCACTTATCCGAAATCACACAACAGTCCAGAGGCAGAGTTGGGGCTAAAGCTCTCATCTCGAGTCCCAGGACTGCACCCTTTCCACTAGGCTATGCGGTGACTGGAAAACATTATTAACCATACCTTCCCAGAACTCAGACCACAGAAAAAGTGTAGCAGATGTTAGATTATAAGCTTCTTGAGGGCAGGAGCTATATCTTTTATTATTATGGCATCTGTTAAGCGCTTACTATGTGTCAAGCACTCCTCTAAGAGTTTGCGTAAACGTTAATCGAGTTGGATACAGTCTCTGTCCCACATGTGGCTCCCATTCTAAGTAGTATTGTGTGCTGCTTTGCACATAGTAAGCACTTAACAAATACCATCATTATTATTATTATGATTCCAAGCACCTAGTAAAGTGTTCTGCATACAATAGGTGGTTAGTGTGAGTAGCAACCTTTACTGAGCACCCACTTGGTGCGGTAGGGTTGACTGATCATTGTCGTGCAACAATCCATCCATCCATTGATCAGATACAGAATCATAGAAGGGAACAGTATCACCTCTTTTACAGTGAGCATATATCTTACAAAATTATTTGACACTATCAGTAGGCGTGAGCTCTGTCTGATGACCAAACAAGTTTGACTGGCCTGAAAATTTCTCAAGATCCCGAGACTACTCCTCATCGATATGGCTGACTGCGTCAGAATTGGAGGGAACTTGTCAGGACCCTTTCCCCATCACCAGTGGAGTAAAGCGGGGAGGTGTTCTGAATCCAGTCTAATTCAACCTTTTCTTCATAGAGGTGCTCAAAGATTCAACAAGGAATCTAGGCGCTGTTGTCAGAATTCAATTCTGATCCTCTGGGGAAACTCAGACTGAGAGCATCATCAAGAGCCCTTGAATCACTCATGCAGGAACTCTTATACAGTGATGACTGTGCTCTGGAAGCACACACACAAGAAGACATGGAGATGATTATCAAGCACTTCTCAGAATTAGGAAAACACTGTAGATTAACAATCAGTCTGAAGAAGTCCGAGGTCAGGTACTAGCTCACACCAGGAAAACCCTAGACGCATAAACAAGGATCTACATTGGAGGCACAGGCTGTGACATCTGACCTTTTCTCAGCTACCACATCCAACTTCTAGAGCTTGGGCCTGGGAGTCAGAGGACCTGGGTTCGAATCCCGCTCTGCCACTTGTCTGCTGTGTCACCTTGGGCAATTCACTTAACTTCTCTGGGCTTCAGTTCCCTCATCTGCAAAATGGGGATTCTATACCTGTTCTCCCTCCTACTTAGACCCTGAGCCCCATGTGGGACCTGATTATCTTGTGTCTATCCCAGCGCTTAGTACATTGCTTGGCACATAGTAAGCCCTTAACAAATACCACAATTGTTATTATTAGTAGCAGTAGTAGTAGTATTCTAGAGAATTTCTACTCATGCAATGCTTAATTTCCCCTGGCAAGACAGGATCCTAAACAGTGAAGTCTGAGAATTCATTCAGGTCACCAGCACTGATGCAACAGTAGCTGCAACATACTTTTGCTGGGTGAGCTATGGAAGGAGATTTTTACCTTCACAATTGGGTGGGCAGAAGAAAGAATGAAAAAGACAAAACTAAGGACACTGAAGTAAAATCCAAATGGTATAGTGGATATTTGGAACATAGCTTCAGAGAACATAGGTCAGCATGCAGCTAACAGAAATTGAGTAACTGCCTAAGAGAAGAGGCTTCGACAAGATCATGACACCAAGAGGAAGCATCGAAAACAGCACCAAGTGGTGGAAGCAGTAGTGGTATTTACTGAGCACCCACTCAGTGCAGTGCACTGTACTAAGTGCTTGTCTAATGATACAGAAACGAAAATGTGTTCCCCGCCCATAAGGAGTTTCACACTCTCGTTTACCCCAAGTATGGTGGGTAAAATTTGCAAGGGCACAGCAAGGAGTGATCTTTACATTTCTACCATGTGGAAAGGCTCTAGACTGAGAGCTTGTTGTGGACAGGGATTGTCACTCTTTATTATTGTATTCTACTTTTCCAAGAGCTTAGTACAGTGCTGTATACACAGTAAGCGTTTTATAAATATGACTGAATGAAGGAATGAATGACTGTTGGTCACACATTGATAAATCTCACCATAGTTTCATCTTTAAACTCAAAGAACAGATCTACACATACCTATCTATATATATGAGCAGATATATAAATGTCATATGTATTATAAAGACACTTATAATCGATTGAGCTCTTGGAATGAAGACAACTCTTAAAAACTGATCCCAAATCACCATAACAAATCAATATTTGTGGACAGAGGATGTGATGTTTCGGACTATAGGTTTATTACAAGACAGCCCCTTTGTGGTGCCTGACAGAGTAAATGCAAATTCAACCGTAAAGCACAGTTCTTCAGAGACATCTGGAAACTACCTTCAGTTACTTTGTTGTGGGTAGGGAATGTGTTAACCAACTCTCTCATATTATACTCTCCCAAGCGCTTGGTACAGTGCTGTACGTGCATTGTGTGCTATAAATATTATTGACTGATTGACTGATTAATGGATAGCTGGGAAGCCTACCCCACTAATGGCAGTCCCAGCAAACATCCATCCCGCTATACTCCAGGCTGTCTCCTGTCCCCCTCATTGCTGTGAGGAGTGGGTTGGTCTTTAGGGGACTTTTATGATGTCTTTTGTGGTGGACAGGCTAGCAGGAATCAAGAAAAAAGCTGTCCAACATATTATTATTATGGTACTTGCTAAGTGCTTACCACGTGCCAAGCACTGTCCTAAGCGCTGGGGTAGGTACAAGTTAATCAAGTTGGACAAAATCCCTGTCCCGCACTGGACTCACGGTCAATCCCCATTTTTGACAGATGAGGTAAGTGAAGCACAGAGAAGTGAAGTGACTTGCTTAAGGTCACACAGCAGAGGAGCTGGGATTAGAGCCCATGACCTTCTGACAACCCTGCTTCCCATAAGCAGCAAGGATCACAGCCAGCGGCTGGTCTATGGCAATACAGCCCAGGCACGGCTCTAAACGGCCATCACTAAGCACTTAGTACAGTGCTCTAAGTGCTTAGTACAGTGCTCTGCACACAGTAAGCGCTCAATAAATATGATCAAATGAATGAATCACTAGGGCTGCAAACCAACGGGCTTTGTATGCGCACTCTTGTATGCGCACTTTGCAGTCAGCTGCACCCCTTCCTGCCTCCTTGCTTGTTGCACCCACTGCACCAATCAATCAATCGATCGTATTTATTGAGGACTTACTGTGTGCAAAGCACTGTACTAAGTGCTTGGGAGAGGACAACAGAACAACAAACAGACACATTCCTGCTCACAACGAGCTCACAGTGGGAATGACCAATGACTGGGGGGGCTAGAGTGTGCAAGTGGCACCGCACAAACCACTGGCGCCAGCATCAATTCCTTCAAGTGGGTTCACCCATCGTTTGTGATGGGTGACTCCATCCATTCCCAGCTGGAAAATTACTGCAGCTGACAGAACCTTCCCGCATGCCACTGTCGGTGAACTATTATATTCCAGAATTGGCTCCAATACCTGTTTTTCAATTAGTTGTCCCTGAAGCTAGTTACTGTCCTTGGACTCAAAGCATTTGTCTGAGGTAGAAATTAGTATGGAGAATGACCTGAGAATGGAGAATGAAATAAGGAAAAATTGGTACCAAATAGGAGAGGATATTAAATTGAAATCACTCTCAATTTACAAGAGGGTTGCTGTTAAATGCTGTTGAGTTGTCTCTAACCCACAGGCAATGCCATGAACACATCTATCCCTGAATGCCCCAATTCCACCTGCAATTGTTCCGGTAGCGTATCCATAGAGTTTTCTTGGTAAAAATATGGCAATGATTTACCACTGCCTCGTTCCACACAGTAAACGAGTCTTTGCCCTTGATTCTCTCCCATGCCGCTGTTGCCCAGGTGAGTTTTGACTTGTAGCAGATTGCCTTCCACTCACTAGCCACTGTCCAAGCTAGGAATGGAATGGGTATGCCTCTGCTTGACTCTCCTGTAGTAGTGACTGGTAGAGTACTGGAAACTCACCACATGCAACCCTGAAAGGACATTCTGAGAAAAGACACTGCAGAGTGAATCAGTGTAAAGGATACCCAGTTCGTTCAGTCATTCAATCATATTTATTGAGCACTTACTGTTTGCAGAGCACTGTATGAGAAGCAGCATGGCTTGGTGGAAAGAGCATGGGTTTGGGAGTCAGAGGTCATGGGTTCAAATCCTGGCTCTGCCAATTGTCAGCTGTGTGACTTTGGGCAAGTCTCTTAACTTCTTTGGGCCTCAGTTGCCTCATCTGTAAAATGAGGATTAAGACTGTGAGCCCCACCATGGGACAACCTGATCACCTTGTAACCTCCCCAGCACTTAGAACAGTGCTTTGCACATAGGAAGTGCTTAATAAATGCCATTATTATTTTAGGGAAGCAGCATTGCTCAGTGGAAAGAGCCCAGGTTTGGGAGTCAGAGGTCATGGGTTCAAATCCCAGCTCCGCCACTTGTCAACTGTGTGACTTTGGGCAAGTCACTTAATGTCTCTGGGCCTCAGTTACCTCACCTGTAAAATGGGGATTAAGACTGTGAGCCCCATGTGGGACAACCTGATCACCTTGTATCCCCCCAGCACTTAGAACAGTGCTTCGCACATAGTAAGCGCTTAACCAATGCCATCATTATTGCTAATTGTGTGGGAAAGTACAATACGACAATAAACGGTTACATTCCCTGCCCACAATGACCTTACAGTCTAGAGTCCTTCAGGCTACAAAAGAACAAATGGTTTTCTATGTAATAAAGGGTTCCTTCCTCTATCTCTCTCTTTCATGCACATACGTGCGCACACACACACACACACACACACACACACACACACACACACACACACACACACACACACACACACACACACACACACACACACACACACACACACACACACACACACACACCCATTCTCTTGCTCTGACCTGACCCCAGTGGGAGAAAGGGGAAAATTCCACCAGACGTGTGTCAGGGTAAGAATTTCAGATCTTACTGTAGAGAATGAGGTTGATACAGCAGTGCTATGTATGAGGCAGCCCTGAAATCCAAAGCAAAGGAAGAGTTAAAAAAAAAAAAGAAACCCCTATTTTGCTAAACTGATGACAGATGATGTTTCCTGATGAACTTAGAACAGAGTGCATGGTGTGTGTGTACATATATATATATATATGTCTTTAGAAAATGGCATTACTGACGGTGAGATCATTGTGGACAGGGAACATGTCTCCCAACTCAGTTATATTGTACTCTCCCAAGCACTTAGCACAGTGCTCCACTCACAGTAAGCACTCAATAAATACTTTTGAGATCCTAACCGTGAAAACAAATATGGCTGAAGAGACGAGAGACCAACATTCCCACCCTTTCTGCTTACCCAGAAAGATAGAGGCTTGCTTTACAATAATAATAATAATGACATTTATTAAGCACTTACTATGTGCAAAGCACTATTCTAAGTGCTGGGGAGGTTACAAGGTGATCAGGTTGTCCCACAGGGGGCTCACAGTCTTAATCCCAATTTTACAGATGAGGTAACTGAGGCCCAGAGAAGTTACTTGCCCAAAGTGACAGCTGATAATTGGCGGAGCCGGGATTTGAACCCATGACCTCTGACTCCAAAGCCCGGGCTCTTGCCCCTGAGCCACTGCTGCATTGTTCCCATGTATGATCTGTCTCTGCCTTCAAGCCTGCCTCCTGGTATCTTGATGTGAGTGTAAGCTCCTTGGAGGCAGGAAATGCATCTTGTGCATCCCTTGCACTTCCCAAGCCCTTAGTCCAGTGTATAATACACAGAAGATACACAATAGATACCATTTCTACAACTACTCATTGTGAAATCTTTGCTTGAGGTGCTACCTCTTTCCCTATTATTAGCCACCAGGCTGATCCACTTGTTACGTCACATTGTTTGAAAATGTCTTTAAATTCCACCCTCTCCTTTTTCTTTTTTGCTTTGCAAATTATTTCAGTGTCTGTCTCCCCTTATAGACTATAAGCTTCTAGAGGACAGGACCTGTCCACTTCCTCTACTGTATTCTTCAATCAATCCATCCATCAATCAGTGGTATTTACTGAGTCATTTTGGGGGCAGAGCACTGTACTAAGCATTTGGGAGAGTACAATACAAGAGAAAGGGTAGACAAGATCAAGTTTACAGCCTACAGGGGGATTCAATACCAGTCCTCCCTCCTACTTAGACTGCAAACCCCATGTGGGGCAGGGACTGTGTCCGTCATGATTAATTGTATCTACCCCAGTGCTTGCAACACTGCTCAACACACAGTAAACACTTAACAGCATTGTTAAATTACAGATCAGGGAAATGGCAGCGTATAAGGCGTATAAGTACATAAGTGCTATGGGGCTGGGGTAAGTATTAAAGTACTTAAGGATTACAGACCCAAGTATATATAGGTGACGCAAAAGGGAAAGGCGAATAAGGTGGGGAAAATGAGGGGTTAATCGGGGAAGGCCTCTTACAGGAGATGAAATTTTAGTAGGACTTTGAAGGTGGTGGAAGTGGGGGTGTAGCAGATATAATAAAAAAAAATAATAATGGTATTTGTTAAGCACTTACTATAAGCTAGGCACTGTACTAAGTGCTGGGGTAGATACAAGCAAATCGGGTTGGACACAGTCCCTGTCCCACGTGGGGCTCACAGTCTCGATCCCCATTTTACAGACGAGGTGACTGAGGCCCAGAGAAGTGAAGCAACTTGTCCAAGGTCACACAGCAGAGAAGTGGCAGAGTGGGATTAGAACCCATGACCATCTGATTCCCAGGCCCATGCTCTAGCCACTATGCCGTGCTGCTTCTCAAGGGGGAGGAGGACGCCAGAGGGAAGACATTGCCAAGAGGTCATGGTGAGACAGACAAGATCGAGGTACAGAGAGTAGGCTGGCATTAGAGGAGCAAAGTGTACGAGCTGGGTAGTAATGGGAGACCAGCAAGATAAAGTAGGATGGCGAGAGCTGATTGAGTGCCTTAAAGTCGACGGTAATGATTTTCTGATTTCCAGGGGCTTAGTACAGTACTCCCCGCACAGTACGCAGTCAATACTGATGGACTAAACCCAAACTGCATGTGCCCCCATTCGGATTACCATACCACAATGAGCAAATAGTGAATTATATTTAAAGACACCCATGATCACTGTAATTTAGGGCACAAGCTATTTATTTTTGAACTATAAAATTTTGCTATAAAATAATTCCATGTAATCTGAATCCATGAGGCATGAACCCATGTAAAATGAAGGAGTTGTGTAACTGGGGGATTAAAGCTCTTGCAGAGGAATTTTAAAAGGCAAATAAATTAATGATAAAAAAAACTTCTGCAAATATGCTAAATAAGTGATATTCTGTATTATTCAACACAGATTTGAAGGCAAGGAAATCTATCAAAGCAATTTTGAAGATAAAAGAGAAGAAATCTATTATTGTAATTATAACGGTGTCAAAATAAAATAAAGTCGTAAAAATTTTTATTCATGAAAATCTGATCGTAGTTAAAATTTGATTTGGTTTGGTGCTTCAGTGAGCCTACAAATAGGATCTGAAACCTTACAACAAAGATCAAAAATAGCACTGGGAAAAAGTAAACACTTGAGGAAAAGAAAATAAAAGGATGAAACAAAACTCAAGAAGGTTAAAAGTATGACAAGAGCATCTGAAGCAAGTAGCTAAAGACCTGGGTGATGAAACTTTAATGAACACACTTCTGAATCTACGTAAAAATGGACATAAAAAACAAAACAAGGAGTACATAAAGTTGACTGGGAATGAGAAAAAGCCATCTCTAACTTTGTACTTACTTCTGAGAGCTTCCATGTGCCTTACAAACATTACCCAACTCACATCAGATCTCTGTGGGGGCCATGAAAGAAGGTCTGTCTTCACAATGCCTATAAAATGCATTTCAATCTCCCAATTCTTCCCAATCACTTTAGATTCTGCAACTAATTCAAACAAATTCAACTCATTTCAGTAACGGAGATTTAAGGGAAGAGCCCCTCATGGTATATAATTAATCCAGAACTATTGGGTGACTTCAATCGATAAATCAAACGTATTGAGTGCCTACTGCACACAGAGCACTGTTCTAAACATTTGGGAGAGGACAACTAAGGGAAACAATCCCACCCTCAAGGAGTTTACAGTCTATTGAGGGAGACTGGCAGAAGCAAGACATTCACAAACTGTTGGAGGAGAAGGAAAAAATGCTACGGCTGCTGATAGCAGAAATACAGGAGGATGAATTAGGGTAAATGAATCTAAATCAACAATATGCATAAGTGCTAAGATGATGACGATGATGATAATAATGATACATTTCTTAAGTACTTACCATGTGATAAGCACTGTACCAAGCACCGGGTTAGATTCAAGATAATCAGGTCAGGCACGGTCCCAGTCCCCCATGGGGCTCACAGTCCAAGAAGGAGGGAGAACAGGTTTTGAATCCCCTTTTCATAGATGAGGAAATTGAGGCACAGAGAAGTCAAGTGACTTGTCCAGGGTAACGTAGTTGGCCTGTGGCAGAGCCAGGATTGTGACCCTGGTCCTTTGACTTCCAAGTCCATGCTGTTTCCACTAGGTCCCTCTGTTTCTTTGCATCAAAATGAATGTTAATGGAGGCTTTCAGGTGGATGCAACTTCAGAAGATGGATTCTAACTGGAGAATGCCTCCTGAAGGCTATGGGTTGGACTTCCACAAGCCCAGCAGGCTCACCTCACTTGGCTACGCACTGGCCACAAATAAGGGATCTGCAACCTGAGAGGAGCCTGCTTGGGCTGCAATCTGGGAGCCCGTCCCAACCCAACCTAGGCTCTCTCTAACCTGAGCCTGGCCCAGCTCAAAACTCACGGTGAATGTTGTGGTCCCACCGGCTTAAAACCTGATTTTAAGATTTGCTGGCCCAGACGGCCTACAGCGGTGAAGGGATCTGGCTGTTCTGCCTGTATCATCTGGTCCCACAGCCTCAAGGCCTGCAAAAACCATGGACTGGGCCTACTCTGCATGAGACCTTAAGCTACAGAAACAAAGATTTCTGGTATGAAATGAACCACTGCCATGTGAAACCAGTCAGTCAATCATTCAATAGCATTCACTAAGGGTCTATGTGACCAGAGCACTGTACTATGAATTTGGGGGAGTATAAAGGAGTTATATGACACAATCTCTGTCCTCAAAGTATAATACTAATGATGATGTTGGTATTTGTTAAGCACTTACTGTGTGCCAAGCACTGGAGGAGATACAAGGTAATCAGGTTGTCCCAGGTGGGGCTTACGGTCTTCATCTCTATTTGACAGATGAGGTCACTGAGCCAAAGAGAAGTTAAGTGACTTGCCCAAGGTCACCCTGCCAACAAGTGGCAGAGCAGGGATTAGAACCCAGGACCTCTGACTCCCAAGCCCAGGCTCTTTCCACTAAGCCACGCTGCTTCTCCATAAAGGTAGCATTAATTTTGTGAAACCACATCATCTATGATGGAACAAAATGATATGAATTGTTGAATATCAACTCCACGACACCTATTTGTAAGCCTCTAAGGGAGTAATTTGATTTTATATGTTCAAAAAATTTAGATTATGATTTGGGTAATTTATTATTATTATTATTATTATTAATAATAATAATAGCATTTGTTAAGCACTTACTATGTGCCAAGCACTGTACTAAGCACTGAGGTAGATACAAGATAGGTCTGACACAGTCCCTGCCCCAACCAGGGTTCACATTCTAAGTATGAAGGAGAACAGGTACTGAGCCCCCATTTTACAGATGAGGAAACTGAGGCATGGAGAAGGTAAGTGACTTGACCAGGGTCACACAGGAGGCCAGTGGCAGAGCCAGGGTTAGAACCCATGTCCCCTAACTCCCAGGTCCGTGCTCTTTCCAGCGCTTAGAACAGTGCCTTGCACATAGTAAGTGCTTAATAAATGCCATCATTATTATTATTATTTCCACTTTGTGCAGCCCCAGTGTTCATATGGGGCAACAATGAAACTCTAAGAGTGATCGATTGGCCAAACTTTGGTATAAATTAGCCAATACACAATATTGATTGGGCATTCCCTGTGGGCAGAGCACTGTACTAAGTGCTTGGGAAAGAGAAGCAGCATAATGTAGTGGTTAGAGCACGGTTCTGGGAGTCAGAGGTCATGGGTTCTAATACCAGATCCACCACTTTACTTCTCTGGGCCTCAATTACCTCATCTGTAAAATGGGGATTGAGACTGTGAGCCCCACATGGGACATGGACTGTGTCCAACTCAATTTGCTTGTATCCACCCCAGCGCTTAGTACAGTACCCGGCACATAGTAAGCACTTAAATACCACAATTATTAATATCATTACAATTTGGTTGATAGATACCATCCCTCCCCACAAGGAAACACACTCATTCTACATACTTCTGAAGTGTCATCTATGACTTAAAATTACCTGAGTCTTTTAAAATATCCTGATGGAGAAGAAAACTGTAATCCAACACTCTCCTTTGTAACAACACGCAAAGTTATAGACAAATGTATACACTGAATACTCTCTCATGCAACAGAGACAAATTGCAATCGATGCCTCAGCAATCTAAATGTCAGTGTCAGAAGTAATGCCCAGACACTTCACTTTCAAGAATGTGGATTTACAGTCTTGCTGACAACCTTGAGACAAGTGAACGATGTTGACCTTATACAGGCCATCATGACCTTTTTGGGGGTTCACCAGTAGTCCTCCCTCAGGAAAAACAGCAAACCCTTATCAGAAGTCTCCAAAAGAAAGTCAACCAAATAGGAAAGAATTGATTAAATAAACCTAACCCACCCTAGCAGAAATCATGGTTCACCATTGGCCTCGTGAATAAAGATCCCAAGAAGGCAGAAAAAGACTTCAACATTATTGGCTTGTTCTCTTATTAAATGAGCGATGAAACATTGATCGGCTCACAAGCTCATTGGGAAGAAAATCATTTCAGGATATAGAAACTTAATGCTGGCATATGGAACTTAAAGAATGTTAAAGTAGCAAGATTCAATTACATTTGTATGGAAGAGATCACAAATTCTGAACAGCCAACCAGGTAAGACATATTCTGCCTCTTGATATGTTTCATCACTTCCTGGAATACATAGGTTAATTCAGTAAGATAGTTTATACCTACCCTGAAGCTAAAGTACATTGCTTCCAGTCAAAAGAATTTCAGATCAATATCACTCCATTGCCACCTTAATAGATAGCCTATTTTATCCTTATTCTCTATGGAACACAATACCTGAACAAGTGGAAAGAGCACGGGCTTTGGAGTCAGTGGTCATGGGTTCAAATCCCAGCTCTGCCAATTGTCAGCTATGTGACTTTGGGCAAGTCACTTAACTTCTCTGTGCCTGTTACCTCATCTGTAAAATGGGGATTAACTGTGAGCCCCCTGTGGGACAACCCGATCATTTCATAGCCTCCCGAGCACTTAGAACAGTGCTTTGCACATATTAAGTGCTTAATAAATGCCATCATTACTATTATTACTAAGTAGATCATGACTAAATGTGTTTTTCAAGGTCCAGCTGTCACTCAGAATATAGAAGATGGATTTTAGAAAGGGAGGAGAGCCTTTATTGACAGGGAACATGTCTACTAACTCTCTCCCAAGCACTTAGTCAATACTTATTTATTGAGCGCTTACTGTGGTCAGAGCACCATACTAAGCGCTTGGGAGAGTAAAATACAACAATGAACAGACACATTCCTGCTCTGTTCACAGTAAGCACTCAATAAGTACCAATGACAGACTGATCCCTCTAGACTGTAAATTCGTTGTGGGCAGGGAATGGGTCTACCAATTCTGCTGCACTGTATTCTCCCAAGACCTTAGTACAGTGTTCTGCACACAGTAAGTGCTCAATAAACACCACTGATTGGCAGCAAATGTTCCAGTCCACCACCAGAACCTACGTGTCATAATCCTTAATACTACGACCACCTTGGACAGTTTAACTTGAACAGAGGCTAGCCTTCTACAGAGTTATGCATAAAAAAATAAAGTCACTGGAGATCAATGCATCAATTGTTTTTATTGAGGGACTGCATACAGAGCACTGTATTTGGGAGAACACAGTAGTTAGTAATCAATCAATGATATTCAGAGCACTGTGCTAGCACTTGGGAGAGAATGATTCAATTGAGTTGGTAAACCTCATCCCTGCCCTCAAGGAGCTTAAAATTCCATAACCTAAATATATTCATTGATATAGCAAGATACTTTTCGACACTGTGCAGCGGGGTTAAGTCTTTGGAGAGACGAGCCCGAAGAAAGGGAGCACCTGCTGGGGCCGTGGTAACGGCTTACCTGTATTTTATTTTAGTGACCATCTCCCCATCTAGATTGTAAACTTGAGGACAGGGATCATGTTCATTAACTCCATTCATTGATTTAATTGTATTTATTGGTATGCAGAGCACTGTACTAAGTGCTTGGAAAGTACAAATCGGCAACATATAGAGATGGTCCCTACCCAACAACTGAGAAGCAGCGTGGCTCAGTGGAAACAGCACGGGCTTTGGAGTCAGAGGTCATGGGTTCGAATCCCACCTCTGCCATGCGTCTGCTGTGTGACCTTGGGCAAGTCACTTAACTTCTCTGAGCCTCAGTTACCTCATCTGTAAAATGGGGATTAAGACTGTGAGCCCCCCGTGGGACAACCTGATCACCTTGTATCCCCTCCCAGCGTTTAGAACAGTGCTTTGCACATAGTAAGTGCTTAACAAATACCATTAAAAAAAAACAAAAAACAACAAGCTCACAGTCTAGAAGGGGGAGACAGACAACAAAATAAAGCAAGTAGACAGGTGTCAATACCATCAGAATAAAAAGAATTATAGCTACACATCATTAATAAAATAAACAGTAATAAATATGTACAAATATACACAAGTGCTGTGGGGAGGGGAAGGGGGTAGGGCAGAGGGAGGGAGTGGGGGTGATGGAGAGGGGAGGAGGAGCAGAGGAAAAGGGGGACTCAGTCTGGGAAGGCCTCCTGGAGAAGGTGAGCTCTCAGTAGGACTTTGAAGGAAGAGAGCTAGTTTGGCTATTGTGCTCTCCTAATCCCTTAGGACATCTCTTTGCCCATAATAGGCATTTGCTAAATGCTACTCACTGATTGACTGGAAACCAGTTGCTCCAGGCCTAATGGAGATGGCTTCAGGGCCCTGAACTCTTGATCTCAGGCATTGTGGCACATTATGCTACTGCCATTTTAGCCACAAATAGTTTTGAAAGTAAAAATTCTTATGTGCACTTTGTGGTGTGCTTCCCCCTTGCCTTCGACTGCCCCAATGAGAATATGACTGGCAAGAATGAATGACTGCAAGTATTGCTGTGCAAACCTCAAGGCCCATAATTCTTGCACAGAGGCTCTCGGCCTTTCTTTTTTTTAATGGTATTTATTAAGTGCTTACTATGTTCCATTTAAAAACATTTCACCTATTTTTTCACCATGGCAATGTTTTTGTCTTCTGCAGCATATTTCTAAAAGAGTTGGAGAAATATGAGCAGTTACTAGAAGATGTTGGACATTGCTTCGTTACTTGGGTAAAAAAACCCTTCACATTCACTATTCTCTCCAAACCTGATCTCCCATCCTCCTATCTCTCCCCACTTCAGTCTATACTTCACGCTGCTGCCCAGATCATCTTTGTGCAGAAACGCTCTGGGCATGTTACTCCCCTCTTCAAAAGTCTCCAGTGAACCAGTCAACCTACACATCAGGCAAAAATTCCTCACTTTCAGCTTCAAGGCTCTCCATCACCTGCTCCCCCACCCCCCCCCCCACCACCACCACCTCACCTCCCTTCTTTCTTTCTACAGCCTAGCCTACACCCTCCGCTCCTCTGCCGTTAACCTCCTCACTGGGCCTCATTCTCGCCTGTCCCGCCATTGACCCCAAGCCCACGTCTTCCCCCGGCCTGGAATGCCCTCCCTCCACACATCCGCCAAGCTAGCTCTCTTCTTCCATTCAAAGCCCTACTGAGAGCTCACCTCCTCCAGGAGGCCTTCCCAGACTCAGCCCCCTCTTTCCTTTCTCCCTCCCCAACACCCCACTCCCTACCTCCTTCCCCTCCCCACAGCACCTGTATATATGTTTGTACAGATTTATTATTCTATTTTACTTGTACATATTTACTATTCTATTTATTTTGCTAATGATGTGCATCTACCTTTACTTCTATTTATTCTGATGGCTTGACACTTGTCCACATGTTTTGTTTTGTTGTCTGTCTCCCCCCTCTAGACTGTGAGCCCATTGTTGGGTAGGGACCATCTCTATATGTTGCCAACTTGTACTTCCCAAGTGCTTAGTACAGTGCTCTGCACACAGTAAGTGCTCAATAAATACGATTGAATGAATGAATGTGTCAAACTCTGTTATAAGTGCTGGGGAAGATATGTGTGCTTAGAACAGTGCTTGGCACATAGTAAGCGCTTAACAAATACCATCATTATTATTATATAGTCCCTGTCATGCATGGAGCTCACAGTCTAAATAGGAGGGAGAAGAGGAGAGCTGAGGCATGGAGAAGTGAAGTGAACTGCCCAACGTCACACAGCAAGTATTTGGCAGAGCTGGGATTAGAACCCAGATCCTCTGACTCCCAAGCCCAAACTCTTTCCACTAGGTCACGGTGCTATTCAGTCCCCAAGTCTTCGTGACTTGACCGAGGTTCACCCATCATTTATGATGAGAGATTCTACCACGTGTCTTCCACGGGGCACTGTTCCATCATCAACTTCCTAACATATGTCCTGAGGACCAGCCCAGAGAGCAACATGAACAGTTTTTTTTACCAGTCACTGCTTCACCAGAGATACTACTATCAAACACAGATCTACAAATTCTTCCGAATTCTGGTTTGTAGTTTTTCATTTACCCTAAAGAGAAGTCTAGTGGAATCTAAACTCTATCAGGGATGGGATCACACCAAGTGCTAGAAGGATTAATCCTGGATTTGGAAGAGAAAATGGGGATGGCCCACTGTGTTTGAATGAGTTCTGGAATGTTTAGAAGCATCTGAGTGGGCAATAAGATTCCTGCATTATGCAGCATCTTTATGCATTTCCAGATTTAATTATTCCTAAAAAAGAAGTAATGCTGATGGATTCAGGACGTTACAATACTACAGGCACCCTCAGATATTGTTTGCAAAATGCAAGAATCCATTGCCAATCCAAGCTGTAAGGAAATAAATTAACAGTTGGAGCTTTACAAAATGGCTCCCCCCCAAATTTACATGCCTATCTATGGAAACTAATGGCTTCATGTCAATCGGTATAGCATTTTTTATTAATTACAATATGAAATGGCACTGGATTTTGCATTAATCATTAAGAAGTTGAAACAGCCTGGGTTTCTTTTGTTCATACCATGAACAGAAAGCTGATCTTCTTCAGAGGATACATGGTATCTATCTTTTTAGTAATTGAAGGAGCTACAAACAATTAATCCTATTTTTTGGGTAAGAGCTCCTGCAGTGCAGATGTATGTGTGTTGAAGTCACTCATTTAGAGAAGCAGCATGGCCTAATGGAAAGAGCACAGACATGGCAGTTAGAGGATCTGGAGTCTAATCCTAGTTCTGGCAATTGCTTGCTGCTCAGTTCTTCTGTTCTCCCTCCTATTTAGACTGTGAGCCCCATGTGTGACAGGGACTGTGTCCAACCTAATTCACTTGCAACTACCCCAGTAGTTAGAACAGTGTTTGACACATAAGAAGTGCCTAAATACCATTTAAAAAAAATCACACATACAAAAAAATTCAGGAACATGTATCCTGGCTATGCCCCCTCCTCAACTGTACAGTTGAAAGAGGCATGAACTTGAGAGCTTAATTTAGGATGAATAGCAAATGTATCTATTGAATACCTACCACGTGCAGAGTACTGTACTAGGCACTTGGGACACACTACAGAAATAAAAGACAGTCTTGGGGGAAGGCAGCACACAGAAATTGACAAATTTGGGAAGGCATATGACATCATGAAAGGAGCATGGTACTGGAAATCAGGAGCAAGGCATTTAAACTCTGTGGGCCTGTTTCATCTGTAAAATAGGAACAGGAATCCTGTGCTCCCTTCCTCTTAGATTGTTAATCCCACGTAGGATAAGTACCGCTACCTTGCTGGTTCAATCTCTCATCCTATCCCGACTGGATTACTGCATCAGCCTCCTCTCTGATCTCCCATCCTCTTTTCTCTCTCCACTTCAGTCTATACTTCACTCTGCTGCCCAGATTATCTTTGTACAGAAACGCTCTGGGCATGTTACTCCCATCCTCAAAAATCTCCAGTGGCTGCCTGTCAACCTACAAATCAAGCAAAAACTCCTCACTCTCGGCTTCAAGGCTCTCCATCACCTCACCCCCTCCTACCTCACCTCCCTTCTCTCCTTCCACAGCCCAGCCCGCACCCTCCGCTCCTCTGCCACTAACCTCCTCACTGTGTCTCGTTCTCACCTATCCCACCGTCGACCCCCAGCCTGGAATGCCCTCCCTCCACACATCCACCAAGCTAGCTCTCTTCCTCCATTCATAGCCCTACTGAGTGCTCACCTCCTCCAGGAGGCCTCCCCAGACTGAGCCCCCTTTTTCCTCTCCTCCTCCCCATCCCCCCCACCCTACCTCCTTCCCCTCCCCACAGCACTTGTATATATTTGTACAGATTTATTACTCTTTTTATTTTACTTGTACATATTTACTACTCTACTTTGTTAATGATGTGCATATAGCTTTAATTCTATTTGTTCTGACGATTTTGACACCTGACTACATGTTTTGTTTTGTTGTCTGTCTCCCCATTCTAGACTGTGAGCCCATTGTTGGGTAGGGACCGTCTCTATATGTTTCCAGCTTGTACTTCCCAAGCGCTTAGTACAGTGCTCTGCACACAGTAAGTGCTCAACAAATACGATTGAATGAAGTACTGTGCCTAGTCTGAATATCTTGCTTCTACCTCAGTCTTTGGCGCATAATAAGCACTTAGTAAATATCATAACTACACCATAGTTAAGAGCAAGAGAATTGATATGATAAACTCACGCGAGTAAAAACAAAAAGAACAAATGAGGTGGGAACACCAGGAAGGTGAGGCGTTAATTAGGGAATCCCTCCAGGTGCAGGTAATTTTTTTTTTAGGAGGGATTTGAAACAAGGGAAGAATGTAGTTTGGTGAAACTGAGGGAAGACATTCCAGGAAGGTGGGGGAAGGGGAGGAGGAATGAGAAATGGCTTAGGAGTGGAAAGTAGAAAGAAAGGGATATTGAGAAAGTTTGCTTGGTAGGGACAAAGAGTGGCATACTGGGGTGTAGTAGGGGAAGAGAGGGGATAGTTAAGAGGAAGACAGTTGGTGAAAGCCCCAAAGCCAATGGGCAGGCATTACTGCTCTATGAATGAAGAAATGAGAAGCAACTGGAGATTTCTGTGGAGCGGTGATGTGCTTTGATCCTTTTAATATATGTGCAACTGTATGTAAGATAGACTGAAGATGGGGAGAGGTTGAAGGCAGCGAGACAGTACTCTAGCCAAGCAATAATGAGTGCATGTAACAGGGTGGTGGTTGAGAGGGGGGAAAGGAAAAATAGATCAGTAAAATATTATAGAGGAGGAAGTGGCTAGACTGAGTACAAGGTCAATTAGAGCCAGAAAAAGAGAGCGATCAAAGGTTGTAAGCTTGTGAGAAGGAGGACTGTAGTGTTGTAATCAATCAATGGTATTTATTGAGTGCAGTGTGCAGAGCACTGTATTAAGTTCTTGAGAGAGTACAATACAGTTGGGAAGACATGAACCCTGCCCAGAAGAAGCTTACAATCTAGTGGGAAAGACGGATATTAAAATACAATGCAGATGAAGGAAGCGGTAGAGTATAAGTGTATGTACCTAAGTGCTGTGGGGCTGTGAGTGGGGTAATTATCAGAGTGATGGGAAGCAGTGAGGGCTAGTGGAAAAATCCCGAGCTTGGGAGCCAGAAGACCTGGGTTCTAATTCTGACTCTGTCACTTGCCTGCTGTGTGACCTTCAGCAAGTCATTTCTCTTTGCCTCATTTTCCTCATCAGTAAAGTGGGGATTAAATACTGTTCTCCTTCCCTCTTAGGTGCACAGCACTATGTGGGATAAGGGCTGTGTCTGATCTGATTATGTTGTATCTACCAATCTTATTTATTGAATGCTTACTGTATGCAGAACACCATACTAAGCACTTGGGAGAGTACAACAGAGTTGGTAGACATGTTCTCTGCCCACAAAAAGCTTACTGTCTCCTGACTTTTTGTTTTTTGGGGGTAGCGGAAATCATGGAACATCTCTGGCAGATTATACAATTCAAAAAAAACCAAACAAACAAAAAAAAACAAGACCAAACTGCTCTTGGGAGCAGTTATCTCATGGGCAAAACCTGGTTGATTACTTAACACTTATTACTACGACTACTTAGTACACTACTTGTCACATAGTAAGCACTTAATACCACAATTATTACCATTAATTATCTTCTGCTAAACTGGCTACAGCTACCCCCTCCATGTGAATGACTCACCAATCTCTCAAACCCTGACCTCCCATCTGACCTGCATTCTCACATCTCCTCTTACGTCCAAGACATCGCCCCATAAATGTCCTGTCAGCACCTCAAACACACCATGTCTCTAAAACAGGAGTCCACATCTTTCCCCTTAAACCAATTCCTCCCCCTAACTTCTCCCAAATCAGTCAACTAAAGCCTGACTCTTTGTCCTGGAAGGCAGAAACATTGGTGTCATCCTTCTTGATTCGTCACTATCGTTCAACTCTCACACTCAGTCTATTGTCAAATCCTGTTCAACATCTCCTGCATCCATCCCTTCTGCTCCACCCAAACTGCTATCACCTATACTCTGACTCTCGGGTCTGTACTCTTTCCACTAGGCCACGCTACTACTCCAGGAATTTGGATAGAAATGGAAGTAAGGATATGGGAAAATGGCTGGAGAGGACCGTGGTTTTGAGAGCTTTTTGAAAATGGGGGAGATGGGAGATGCAGGGCTAAGAGGAAGGAGCTATTGGAGAGTGAGAGGTTAAAGATGGCAGAGGTCAGGGAGAAGAAGTAGCATGGCCTAATGGAAAGAACACTCATTTATTCATTCTTTCAATTGTATTTATTGAGCGCTTACTGTATGCAGAACACTGTACTAAGCGCTTGGCAAGTCCAGTTCGGCAACAGATAGAGACAATCCCTACCCAACAATGGGCTCACAGTCTAGAAGGTGGAGACAGACAACAAAACAAAACAAGTAGACAGGCAACACAACAATTAGGCAAGTAGAACATGGACCCATGAGTCAGAAGACCCAGGTTCTAATCCTGGTTTCTCCACTTGTCTGACGTGTGACCTTGGGTAAATCCCTTAAATTCATTTTTCCTCAGTTTACTCATCAATAAAATGGAGATTCGATACCTGTTTTCCCTCCCACTGAGACTGTGAGCCTCATGTGAAGCAGAGACTGGATCTAATCTGATTATCTCATACCCACGTTAGGGCTTAGTATATAGTAAGTATTTAACCGATATCATTATTATTAGAGAGTAGGAGCAAGTGAGTTTAAGAGGTGAGAGGAGATAGGGTCAGAGCCATAGGTCTAGGGGATGGATTTCTAGAGCAGGAGGGAGAAGTCCTGAGAGGCAGCTTGGAAGTTGGAGAAAAGATGAGGAAGTAGGAGTAGAGTATTGAGGGGGGGATAGAGGGTCTTTGGGAAGTTCATGTCTGCTGATTTTGATTTCACCAACAGAGTAGGTGGTGAGATCGCCAGTGGTTAGGGACCTTCAGGACATAGCTGAAGGTCTGGAAGAACTGGAGAGGCCGTGGGCTTGTGTCAACAAGGGAGAAGTAGTAGACTTGCCGTGCAAGAAAGCAGCCGAGTCATAGCATGAGAGTGTGAATTTGTAAAAGGAGAAGTCGACCTGGAGCCTGGCTCTCTGCCTGCTGCATTCAACTGCATAGATCCAGGAGAGCAGGAAATGGTCTGTGGCAGAGATCCAGGGCTGTGGGTTGGAGGTGTGAGAATGACGAAGGGTTGGGGGGGTTAGGGAGTTGTGGTTGGAAGACAGTATGGAGTTGAGGGCATGTACATATGTGTCTAGTGATGGGAGGGAGTCCAGATGAGGGGAGATGGCCTGGGATACATTCATTCATTCATTCAATCGTATTTAATGAGCACTTACTGCATGCAGAGCACTGTACTAAGCGCTTGGGAAAATTCGACGCGGCAATAAAGAGAGACAATTCCTGCCCACAGCAAGCTCAAAGTCTAGAGGATAGGTGGAGTGAGTCTGCAGTAGCGGGTGAAGCCCGAGTTGGAGGGACTGAGGGTGTCCCAAGGACAAAATATACACCACAGAACCTCCCCCTCTCCTTTCAAAACTGGTGGGTACCGTCTTCATGAAATCACTGGGAACTCCCCAAATCAAAGGTGATTTGTTAGAGTGCATATGAAACAATCGGTATCCATTACTGTGTGCAGAGTACTAAGTACTCTTAGTACTAAGTACTAAGTGCTTGGGAGAGTCCAGTACAACCTAATTGGTAGACACGCTCCCTGCCCACAATGACCTTACAGTGTAGAAGGAACAGGAAGTATGTCCCCACCTTTGCTTGCTTTTGAACTTCAGGGAAGTTGTATTAAAATCAGTGGTAAAGCCTCATTTTTCCCTTGCTCGCAAGTAGCTAGAGAATTTGCCACAACAAACAAGTTCATTCAGCTCCGGTGTGACAGTTTTCTTAGCACAGTGGATTACTAAAGCTGCAGGTGTGAGGCATGGACCAGTGATGCTATTTAGGGACACGCTGCACTGTGACTCCCAGCTGCGGTGCACAGCACATTCTCTAACCAGCTGTGGAGTATTACTTCTAACAAAAATGGTAGTACCTAACCAACGGACCTGAAGAGGCAAGCAATTTACTGTCTTTATCTAAGTTGTATTCATGAGTGCTGATTCCCATTCAGACAAGAGCTGATAGGGGTGACCAGCACCTAGGCTCTTTAATTCTCTAACTTTCCTTTTTATGGAGAAAAGGGCAGAGCCCACTGAGTAAAGAGGACACGAAACCCATCTTCTCTACCGCCCTCAGCGCCTGCCCACAGGGTAGGACCCAATTTTTCAAAATGAGCTATTAGATTGGCCATGAAATGGGATTTGTTACACTAAAATGAATCAACTGGTAAGCACACGATAACCATTTGGATGGATTTTAGCAGAATTCTCATAACCTGCTCTCCAGGGGCCCCATCACCACATCCGATCAATGCTTACCCTTGTGACGCAGCTTGCCACTTTCAATTAATGCCCAGGGTTAAACGTCAGTTGGGTAAATTTGCTAATGTGTCACTTGCAGAGCTTAAACTCCTGCCTGCGACCGCCATAAGAAGCAGACTCCTCTCCTGGAATAGGGCACTTCAGTCATTTGCCTCCAAGAGACTCACTGAGCAAACAAGTGGACATAATCCCCTCAGGGTTGATTGAAAATCTGGCAGGGTACACCAGCATACACAGAATATGCCACAAAACTACAATTTTCAGCCATCGCCTACCACTGACTTCTCTTCATGAGCCTCCTCTCTTAAAAAGATTAACCTAGTTACATGAAGAAGAGTAAAAGAATCTAGCTATTACCCATCACACTTCTAGGTTTCCAGTTCCCTCCCAAAACAGGCTGGCTTTAGGTTCCCCTCATGTTATGCCTGTTTACTTGTTTTGATGACTGTCTCCCCCCTTCTAGACCATAAGCCCGGTGTGGGCAGGGATTGTCTCTATTGCTGAACTGTACTTTCCAAGTGCTTAGTACAGTGCTCTGCACACAGTAAGTGCTCAATAAATACAATTGAATGAATGAATTTAACTCCCATGCAGTGAGTCAGTCATATTCATCCAAAGAAGCAATAACTCAGACTAACTGGCTGCTTCTCTCATTTTCCTCTCCCTGTACTGTATCTCTCTCCTATGAATCATAGCAGGAGAGTTTGCATACACCGATAAAGCTTAGAGCTATGCCATATAGGGTTATTCATTCATTCAATCATATTTATTGAGCGCTTATGGTGTGCAGAGCACTGTACTAAGCTCTTCCCATAATGGAAAGTTCTAAGCCGAAGCAAAGTTGATTCACCTGTGCTGGCAGCAGCGGCATGGGAAAGATTCACAGGCTGATGATCAAGTGATCAAAACGATAATCAGAGACTTAAAAATATATTGATATTCATTCCACCTCAGTCCCACAGCACTTCTGTACGGATCTGTAATTTATTTATATTAATGCCTGTCTCCCCCTATAGACTGTAAGCTCAGTGGAATCACAGAATTCATTCATTCAATCGTATTTATTGAGCGCTTACTGTGTGCAGAGCACTGTACTAAGCGCTTGGGAAGTAAAAGTTGGCAACACATAGAGACGGTCCCTACTCAACAGTGGGCTCACAGAATGTTTCTACCAACTCAGTGGTATTGTACTCTAAGCACTGAGTTCAGTGCTCTGCGCATAAGTACTCAAGAAATACCACTGACTGATTGATCATCATTGAAAGTAGAGAGATTCAAGTGCTGAGTGGTCGTTCGGGGGGCTTGAAGGGAGAGCTGTGGCCTGGTGGATTTGTAGTGGGAATGGGCCTTTCAGGCAGGAGAAGCAGAGTGGCAAAGGAGTTGGAGGCAGAAAAGTGGAGAGTTAGAAGTTGATCTTAGGAGAAGCTGTGAGTATGAGTAGAAGAGAACCAGGTGGAGAGAACTTATAGATATAAGATGAGGCGAGCTGGTGAAGAAACCTGAAGCCTATGGCATGGAATTTCTGCTTGAAGTGCAGGTAAATGAGTCAGCAGGGCCTAGTGGAAAGAATATAGGCCTGGTCATGAGGAGACCTGGATTTTCATCTTAACTCTTCTATGTAACCCTGGGCAAGTCACTTAGCATCTCGCTACCTCAAGTTCCTCATCAGGTAAAAATGGTGATAAAATACCTGTTCTACCTCCTCTTTTATTGGGAGCCCCATGTGGGACAGGGATTGTATCTGATTTGATGCTCATACCTACCCTGGGATTTAGCACAGTGCTTACTACATCAAACTGAAACTCAGAGAGGTTAAGGGACTTACCTCATACAGTGGGTACAGGTCATACAGGTCATACAGTAGGCTGACTTGGGATCTGAACGTGGGTCTTCTGACTCCCAGTCCTGTGTTCTTTCCGTTGGAGATTTATGAGGAAGGGAGAGATATGTGCCGAGCAACATTTTAGGAAGATGATCTGAAAAACGGCATGTGGTATAGACTGGAGAATGGAGAGACTGGAAGACTGGTAAGGAGAAAGATACAGCAATTCCCCACAAAAGGAAGTATTTCCATCCGCTCCTACTAATCCAAAAGGATAAACAGAACTTCCTCAGATCATCTTTCTCTTGTCAGGGATGGAGTTAACAGGGTTCATTCAACAAAGTAAATTACCAAAAGCCAATGTGCCAAAGAACCTACCAAACTTAAACTAGGCCTAAGAGAAATGGGCTCAGAGAAAGGAAGGATTAACAAAAATTGAAATTGCAGAGACTGCATAAAAATGAAAAGGGGTGATTTTCAACAGAGGGTGGTTGGAATAAATCAGGGTGGAGATGTAAGGGTGAGAAGCAAAGACATGTTTCAAACTATGAACTTTTTTATTATTATGGCTTTGTTAAGCACTGTTCTAAGGACTGGGGTAGATAGAAGTTTATCAGTTAAGACATAGTTCCCATCTCACAAGGGGCTCACAGTTTAAGTAGGAGGGAGAACAGGTACTGAATCCCCATTTTTACAACTGAGGAAACTGAGGCACAGCGAGGTCCCACCGCAGGAAAGTGGCAAACCAGGACTAGAACCCAGATCCTATGACTCTTAGGCCCACGTTGTTTCCTCTTGCCTGCCCTGTTTCTCAGTTAACATGATATGCAGCCAACGATTGAAGGATGCCCATAGGTTCCTCAAAAATTATATACAGCCTGAAAAATCTAGTTTTTTGTCCTGCTCACATTTACCATTGTCTTTGCTTGCTGTAAACATTTATACTTCCTTCTCTCCACATTACAAATACATCTCTGTTTACTAATAGACTCAGAATTTGCCTATACCCACAGATCCCAAATCAATTAATCAATCGTATTTGTTTAGAGCCACTGAATGCGGAGCATTGGAGTAAGAGCTTGGGAGAGAACCACAGAAGCAAAACACACTTTCCCTTGTCAGAGCCGGCATGGGCAGGGAATTTGTCTGCTTATTGTTGTATTGTACCCTCCCAAGCACTTAGTACAGTGTTCTGCACACAGTAAGCTCTCAGTAAATACAAGTGAATGAAGATGATTGCCTGCCTTGAGTTAGGGAAGAATTCATCTTCCTTCTCACCCCATTCTGTGTAATGTTCTTACATTATGCAGCAGTGAGTCTCTGATGGGGGTGCGGTTTGCATAAGAGGCATTTGGTTGGCTTACAAATTAGTCTGGACGTCCTGTCAGTGCTACCAATCCTAAGGTGAAGGGGCTGAACTCTGACCCAACATGGCGTCACCTCCCCCAACAGTCACAGGATGCAATCTAACGCCTT
The DNA here is from genome assembly GCF_015852505.1 of Tachyglossus aculeatus. Taxonomy (NCBI): domain Eukaryota; kingdom Metazoa; phylum Chordata; class Mammalia; order Monotremata; family Tachyglossidae; genus Tachyglossus; species Tachyglossus aculeatus. Next base: position 10,507,485 of record NC_052098.1, read on the forward strand.
CCTGCCACTGCTCCGCAGCCCTAGAGGATTTATTTTTTGTCATTTCCTTAAATGAAAAAGACAACAAACATGAGGCTCCTCGGGGGCTGGAGAGCAGCCACGGGTGCTTTCCTACTTTCTCTGCTCCTGGCCATCTCTACAGAGCCCTGGCTCTCACCCCTCCCCGCCGTCCAGGGTACAGCAGTGGTAGTGGCGGCAGCAACGGCAGCCCTCATGCTTGACCCGAAGAGCCCCGGCTGCAGTGGCCCAGACTGGGGTCCCACTTGCCTCTGCCACGGGGGTCAGCACCGGAAGAAAGTCCTGCCTCCTGGTCAGAAGGTCAGGCGACTTCATAGTTTAAAAATAGGCAGAAAGCAGAGCAGGAGGCACTGAAAACCTCTCCTTTATGGGATCATCTTGAAAAGTTTTGTCCGGCTAACGATTTGTACTACAAAATGCACCCGCCCATAATGGTACTGTTACGTCCTATGGAGTCAGTCTGAATTCCTGAACCTAAAGCATATAACAATAATAATTATAGTATTAAGTGCTTACTATGTGCAAGCACTTTTCTAAGGGCTGAGGTAGATACAAGGTAATCAGGTTGTCCCACGTGGGGCTCACAGTCAGTCTCCATTTTACATATGAGGTAACTGAGGCACAGAGAAGTTAAGTGGCTTGCCAAGGTCACACAGCAGCGCCATGATTAGCACCCACATCCTCTGACTCCCAAGCCCGGGCTCTTGTCACTAGGCCATGCTGCTTTTCTAAAGAATATGTCCAGGGGGATCCAAAACCTTTCCCACTTGGTCCAGAGGCAGTGGGTTCCTTCCCAGATCTATGTTCACACAGGAACCCCTATCAACTAAGGCAGAAGGAGTCTGGGAAATTTCAAATTTTTAACTGCCACCTCTGATGGCCACCCCTTCTAATAGTGTGCTCAGAGACAGCTGCCGCACTCGTAACGAGGACTGTTCCCTGCCCTCAAGGACTTTACAATTTCCACAAAACCAAAGGAAAAACAAACTGATTTGAGAGGCAGACAAATTAGTCCCACTTTTGGCTACATTGTTTCTTTCTTGGTTGGCTCTGGGCTCTTGGTTAAGCTATTCAAAAGTCGGAAGAGTGGAATTTCTGGCCCTTGTTTGAAGAATGGCTAATGAGGAAAATCCCATGTGTTTTCTCACCAAAATCTGTGTTTGTTTCTTTCTTTCCCATTTTAATAAATGCAAAGCTCATGAAGAACAGAGTGCAAGAATGTAAAGAAATTTGAGGTCCAAACATTAGGATATTATGTTACTAATCCAAGACCTAAGTCTAAGAATATTACCTTTTATATTCTGTAGTTTTTTATTGTTTTTCTTTTTGAAATCTTGCTCCATTCCATGAGCCCTCAAAGATTAGGTTCATGTAATGTGACTGAATTGACACTATTATTGATAGTTCACACATTGCTGATGCTAAATTATGAATTTCCTGGCTTTGGGACTAGAAAATTAGTTAGATAACTAGGGTCTTTTGGGCTTCAATTATCTGTAAATTTAATGTCAAAAAAAATCCTTTCACTTCAAATTTCCAGATAATTGAGGCCAAAAAGTACTTGGGGTTTCCATTTGCTTGTGTAGATCCAGAGTGAATGAGTAAGCCTCAAATGTGCATCGGAGATTACTTTTGTTTTAAATTATGATTATTTTTAAACATTTCATTCTGGTTTTGAAAGCACTGCATAGGCTGTATCATTAACTTGAAAGAAATTCCAAAGCATCTTTCAAACCTGATGCTCAGATCTAAACCACTCAGCATGTTTGGCAAAATGCTCACAACACAGCTATCTGTTTTTGGAATAAGTGCCCCTCTCCATTCCAGTTAATTGAAAACAACTCTAAATCGCCCTCCTGAGCATAAAGAACCAGGGATTAAGATATAGTGGAGGAAAAGTATCAGGGTTTTAAAGACTTATATAAACAACATAGTTGTTTGAGCAGTTGACAAATAAATTCAAGCTCCCCAGGACACTCTTGTTTAGGATTTTCCCAATTAGGCATTTTATTTGATCTCCGGGTCCGGGTGAGCCACAATTCTCTTGAATTGAAGAAGAGATTAATGGACCAGAGACGATGGCTAATTCATCTCTAGGGCTTTGTTCATGACTTGCCTTTGCTAATTCAATACTGGTATATTCAAACTCAAATCAATCAAAATGGGAATTGGGCTAGGGAAGCCCATCTAGGGAGCAGAGGTAATGGGATGCCAGTTTGGGGTGGGGGGGAGCGGTGATTCTCCAGCTTGGAAATGAACAACTTTGCTCAATACCTTCCTTGTGTCGAGATGAGGAGTGCACTACCTGAAACACAGAAGTAGGGGATGAGGGCATTTTGCATACCGTGAATGTCAGCCAGTTAGCAACCCCCCAAAAAACAAAAACAGACTTTTCAAAGAGGCTAGAGAGTCAGAATTCCCAAAGCATTTCTGTCTGTTTGGGAAGAGCCGGTTCCCAGTAATTCCATGGAGGAGAATTAGTGCGCTGAGGGGCACAGGTAAAAGAGAAAACAGGTTTTTCTTAATGATGGCACTAGCATCTGAAATGAAACACAGCAGGTAAGGAGATCCTTCAGGGATTTTACAAGGTACCTCACATCTGTGTGCCAGCAAACTTTGTTTTAGAGCCTTGTGTGGCTTCCACAGAATATGCCTTTCCAATTGGGAAATTTACTCTTTTCTAATATGCTTCCATTTAACTGGCTCTGATACCTAAGCTGAATAATGTTTCCTATCCAATAATAAGCTTGTAGCTTATGAAGGCAATTCACTTTAAATCCTGTTCATTCTCTCTTCCTCTCCTTTCAAATGAGTTTATAAGAATGCCATTCATTTCTACTAATATATACGATAAGTCAGTCGATCTGAGTGGGGAGCATAGTTTTTTTTTTTAAAGATATTTAACCAGTGGGCGACAAACACCTTCTTAAACCAGTGAATGAATTCAGAGCTAAGAGTCCACCAGCTGGGAAATATGATTTTCTTTAAAATTTGATTACACTTGGAATTTCATATCTCTAGATAAATGTGCATGAACCAACACCTGCACTTTGCTCCAAAAGGGCCATTAGTAGTAAACTGTGCTCTGTTGATGAATTTGTGGCTGGAAGCTTGCTGCTAGGTTTCTCAAGAACTTCTTTAAAAAGGTAGGAAGATATCTGAGTGCTCTGCCTGAAAGAAAAGCGAGAGATAAACTCAGGATTTAAACAGGGGGAGGCATTACAAGGGTAAAATGACCACATAGTCTTTAGAGAGAACAGACTCACTTTTTGGAGTTCTAGCTCACCATTATAAAGACCTAGAGTTTGGAAAAGTGCCCGCCATCAACGTTTACTCCTTTTTTCTCTCCAATGATGTCCTGGCCTGCTTCCCTGAACTGCTTTTAGAAGGGATATACATTTTCAATATTTGCCCTCTGTGAATTTTTGATGAATTTTCTCCCCATGTTTTTCATGAAATTAGCCTTTTTTTCCAGGTGCTAATTATAGCTATACAATGTGTGTGCAATTCATGAGACATAAAATGATTTGATTTTGGAAACACTGGGAAATTAAAATGATGCTATCAGAAAGAGTGAGAAAATTAAGAGCTCCTATTTACTCAAATGTCAGTTCAAATAAAATTAAGGAACATGTATAACAGGTGATGGGATAGCAAAGTCAAAAAGAACCAGCATTACGGAGACCACCGTGAATCCAAGAACTTCTTAATATCACTAAAGACATTATTTACAAAGAGCATGAACCTGTAAGTCAGCTCAACCACTTGCCTGCTGTGTGACCTTGGGCAAGTTTCTTAACTTCTTTGTGCCTCAGTTTCCTCATCTGTGAAATCAGGATTCAGTACCTGTTCTTCCTATTTAGACTGTAAGCCCCACTGGGACGGGGACTGGCTCTGACCTAATTAGCCTGTATCTACCTCAGCGCTAAGAACAGTGCTTGACACACAGTAAGCGCTTAATACCATAATCATTACTATTACAACTATTTATATTTGGCTCCATTCATGCCTCTACATTGTAAGCTCCTTGTGGGCAGGGAACATGTCTATCAACTCTGTTATAATGTACTTTCCCAAGCGCTTGGTACAGTGCTCTGCACAGAGTAAGCACTCAAATACCACTGATTGATTGAGGCCATCATGAAACTTTTGACCATGGCTACCAAAGAATTTCATTGGCCGACACTCCCAAAACCACAGTGTAGATTCAGATCACAGAGGACATGATCTTTACAGCCTGACAGATACAGGAAAAACTCAAGGAAAAGCACCAAGATGGAACGAAGCCTGCACTGTTGTAGCTTTGAAGCTACACTCACCTCAACACCGCTGCGCTGGGTGGGACTTGGGAGGAGAATGAATGACAGCCAGATACCCAAACTGCTGTATGGTAAGATGAAACTGGGAGACCAAAAAGTATGATTGACAGAAGAAACATCTGAAGGATTCAGTAAAACAAAGCCTCAGACAATAGTATCCCATCTGAAAACTGGGTATCGCTTGTCAATACAGCATACTGAAATCAAGAAAGAAGAGGTCCTTTTTTGAACAGAAGGTTCGTTAGAATAAAGAGAAAAAGAAACAAAAGCAAAAACACCGCCAGGTGATGCAGACATTAAACATGACAACATAACCTGGGACAGCCTTTTTGTGCACCCAATGCAGCTAGGACTGTGTCTCACATTGGGCTTTTCAGCCACACCATCAGTGGCAGGGTCTCTGAGTATTCAGGGCAACTGTCCGTATGTAAAAATCATCAAGTTAGCAAGAAACACACTTACCCCATTTTTGCATCTTTAACAAAAACTTTGGGAAGAAATGTTTCATTTAAAAATCAAGAGCAAGTCAATACTATTCTGTATTTCAGGAAAGACAAATTAATTGATTGCCCCAAAGTTTCCTCATCTGGGAAAAGTTTCTTCACCCCTCACACTCAGAAATTACAGGAGATGTAGTATAGAGTCAAAGATGGAGCAACAGAAGGGACTCTGTTATACCTGATAAGACTATCAGACTGTAACACATTGCTTATGAGCACGTTTGGAGAAAAATCAGTGCCAAATCATCAGCAGTTTGAATAGATTCTGTCCTAGGTCCAAGCATTTGCAGCAGTATTAGATTAAAAGGGGGAGGAATTATTTCAACATCCCTCTCCACTTGCAAAGTTGCCTCCCTCTCCTTTGATCAATAAAAAGAAAAAAAGAAAGAGTATGACCATGGGAAATAAAGCTGTAAATGAATAAATGGATCAGGTGAGCTCACTTCCAGGGATGGCTGGTTCAGACTTTATTTTAGATATTAAGTAGCATATCAGTGACCCCTCCCCCCCCACACACAAATCACCAATTAATGCACTGGGAAAAGGTTGTTCATTGAGAAAAATCTAGTACAGTATAGAAAAAAGAGACTATTTAAAAAGTATTTCAAAGTGATTTTTTTAAATTCCATTTGCTTTCCACTAAAACTGAAGTACCAGATTAAAAGGGGAGCCATAGACAGTATTATGTTGAAACGTAAATCAAATAAAACATAAACAAAAATGTCAGTGAAGATTAGGTGAAGGATTGTAGTTACGGAGGGGCGAACATTTACTTCGAGATGAATAAGACACACTTGTCGCCTTTAACTAGAATCTCCATTTATGAAGATGGAAAAGAAAATGGGACAATGTTCCATTCAGCCACATCAGGCAGCAGCAAATTGGCTGCTAGGAAAAAAGCAATTCTGCTTGAATTGCTACACCTTGACTCCCAAGGGAACTAAATGGTTGAACAACTCCCTAGAGAATAAACTTATGGTATGAGACTTGCAGGGGATCATGAGGGCACAGCCAGGAAAGACATGTCTTACATCAAAAAGGGAAGAGAAAGCCCTGAAAAGTCTGAATTAGGGCCTGTGGGAGAGGGGAGGGGATGTGAAAGGGTGGGGGTGGGTGATGGGGGGGGGGGAGTTTGCATAGATTGAGAGAGCAAGACAGCAAGGAAGAAAGGAGATTGAGAGACAGAGATAGGAAGGAGAGAGTGAAAGAATCAGAGGAGTGAAAATGTAGGAGGAAGCAGAAGCGAGCACTAGTTCTGTTTCAAAAAATAAAAGGAAGAGAATGAAGCACAGGAAAACTCAGAGAAACAAACAAATCCAACAAGGAAAAGAAAAGATTCAATCAATGGTATTTCCCTGAGAAACATGTTCTCCTATGGTACCACTAGGATGACTACTGACCATTATTAAAGATGATGCTACTGATCATGAGCTCCTAAAAAAGTCCACTGGGTGACCGCCACTCCCTTTCACATGTTTTCCACCATAGTCTTCCACTTGAGTGCATGCTCCTTGTTGTCAGGTGATGCTTCTCATGCTCCTTTTCTACACTTAGTTTTAGTGCGTGGCATACAGTGGACGCTCAATAAATATCACTGATTTTTCTATTTGTTATTTTCTAGACTAGATAAGGGGGTATCTTGTTAGAAGAACATCAACTTGAAATTTTTTTCCAATAGTGGCAATGGCATCTACTGAGCCATGCCCACTCTCTCACCTAGTACCCCTATTACCAGCAACATATATCACTCTAAGATGAAGTTAATGACAGTGACTTTAACCATTGCCTGCAAAGCCCAATTGGAGAGAACATTCCCTTCTATGTCACTGGCATAGAAAGTGGCCCTCATTTCCTCTCTTCTGCATTGTCTACGCACTCGGTTGTGTGCCCCTTAAACACTTTGATACTCACCCTAGCTCCACGGCACATATGAACACATTGTTACACTCCACTATTTCCCCTCTCTGTAATTTATTTTAATGTCTGTCTTCCCTGTAGACAAAGCTCCTTGAGGGGAGGGATCATATCTACCAACTCCATTGCACCGTACTCTCCCAAGTGCTTAGTGTAGTGCTCTGCACACAGTAAGCACTCAATAAATACCATTGACTAAGATAAATCCTTGCTGTTCTAATGTCCCCTCCTCTTCTCCCCTCGCTCTGACTTGCTCCTTTTATTCATCCCCCCCTCCCAGCCCCACAGCACTGATGTACATATCTGCAATTTCTATATTTTTTTAAATTAATGTCTTTCTCCCCTTCTGGACTATAAGCTCATTGTGGGCAGGGAATGTGTCTGTGTACTGTTATTTTGTACTCTCCCAAGCACTTTGTCCCCCCTTCTCCCTTCCCCACTCCGGTGTCCCGGTCCAGATCAACTTGGCGTCTAGATGGATCCATTTAGGACAGGAGTAGTTGGCTTGGTTTGACATGCGAGAAATGCGAGGGTTTGGCTCTCTTTGGGTAAGTGGGCTTTGAACGAGGTGTGTGTGGAGGGGTCGAGGGGGGTACCTGCGATGGTTGCGCTGTGGAACTTTTCAAAGATCCGCGGCTGGTGATCTCCAAGCAGAGCTTTTCAGATCAAGGTGGGCTGGGGTGGGTCCTAAACCCCTCCCCCCTCTCCATCCCTCTTCAGAACGACTTTTTAGCCACTTCTTTTTTGGGTGTATGTCGTCGTGTCACCCTGTCAAAGTGCAGTCATGACCGGCCAGGAAAAGTGGGAAGTGCCTGGTCGGTGGGGTGGGGTGAGGGAACCGTATGCGGTTTCTCCAGAGGCACAGGGGCGACAAAAAGCAATCGATTCGGGGGTCATATGAGGAAGCCTTCGGTCAACTGTCTTTTGGACCGTGCTGGCGGCGGGAGGATTCTTGGCGGTTCAAGCGCCCATGTCTCTTCCTATTCGAAACTTCCAGTTTGCCTGCGCAACAAATGCACCTTGGTGAACTTTAATTTGAGGATAAATCTGGAGCGTAAGGCTGGCTAGGCAGAGTCCTCTTCGTTGGAGACAGATGCCCCAACCGACAGCTTTCCAGAGTCTCTCTTCATTTGCAACAGTGTCTTGTCCTGAAAAACACATGTGTGTGTGAGCCCGTTGTTGGGTAGGGACTGTCTCTATACGTTGCCAACTTGTACTTCCCAAGCGCTTAGTACAGTGCTCTGCACACAGTAAGCGCTCAATACGATTGAATGAATGAACGAATGCTGTGCACACAGTAAGTACTCAAATACGGTTGAGCGACTGACTGATGGCTTGCCCTATTCAGAGCCTGTGTCTGTTTTTTAACCTTGCCTCTTAGGATTGTGATCTGAGCAGTACCCCTCTTCCGACTGCTTCGTGCCAGGTCCATAGATCTGCTGCAGTGATCTCTCATCAATCCACTAGTGATGCACCGTTTCAGATGTGCTTGACTAAATCTTTAAACCATTTCACCATTGCAAAGGGTGACCTCCCAACTCCCAAGAAAGCCAAATATTAAGCTTTTGGAGAATGAAGCCATCCACCAGGAGGTCTGCAGCCACACTACCACAGCCCTGCAGGAACAGGAAGTTCAAGTCACAACCCAGAATATAAGTAATGAGTAGCCATTTTTCCATGATAATTTTACTAGGAAGTCATCAGCACACTGGGTGTGTTCAAGCAGAATCACTAAGATTGCTTTGATGAGTGGAGGAAATAAGCTGCTCCTGTAAAGCAGGGAGAAAATATCTGTTCTCACTCCCCCTTAGACTGTTAGCCCTATTTGAGACAAGGACTACCGGACCTGATGATCTTGTATCTATTTCAGTGTTCAGTACAGTGCTTGGTACATAATAGACTCTTAAGAAATGCCCAAATCATTACTGATTACAAATTAAGAAATTATGAAGATAGTACTAATCATTGTAGTAGCAATATTGAGCACCCGTTTGGTGCCATGCACTGTACTAAGTGTTTGGGAAGAACAAAACATGGCAGGCATATGCTTCCTATCCACAAGGAGTTTACACTGTAACAGGAGAGATCACCGTAACAATATTTACAAATAAAATAACCTAAATAAAGCATTGAATGTACAGTTGAATACATTTACATTTATGTTGCCAACTTGTACTTCCCAAGCGCTTAGTACAGTGTTCTGCACACAGTAAGTGCTCAATAAATACAATTGATTGATTGATTTACAAAATTGCGGAGGATGGATATAAATAAGTCTGTAGGTTCTACAGATGGCTGATTTGACTGTCAGCCCCATTTGGGCCAGGGACTGTGTCCAATCTTCTTATACTGTAATAATAATAATAATAATAATAATAATAATAATAATAATAATAATAATAACGGCATTTATGAAGTGCTTACTATGTGCAAAGCACTTTTCTAAGCACTGGGGAGGTTACAAGGTGATCAGGTTGTCCCATGTGGGGCTCACAGTCTTCATCCCCATTTTACAGATGAGGTAACTGAGGCACAGAAGTTGTGACTTGCCCACAGTCACACAGCTGACAATTGGCAGAGCCATGATTTGAACTCACAACCTCTGACTCCAAAGCCCGCGCTCTTTCCAATGAGCCACGCTGCTTAGTTTAGTACCTTTCTTGGCACATAGCAAAAACTTAAATTCCACAATTATTATTATTAGTTGATTTACATGACAGAGTGCTGGGAATTAATCAGGGAAGGCATGTTGAAAGAGATGAAAGAAGGAATATTTGGGCAGGTCTAGGTATACACAAGTCATACATTTTATGTTTCTAAGTGAATGACCTCAAAATAGCTATTGCAGATGATTTGACTCGCCAAATTCACTAATTCCTGTAGTGGAACTTCATTAACAAATGTTGGCCATGCTGGCAATGTACCATTTCATAAGTAGTGTGGCTTAACGGAATAGAGAACAGGCTTGGGAGTCAGAGGTCGTGGGTTCTAATCCTGGCTCCGCCACTTGTCAACTGTGTGACAACTTCTCTGTGCCTCAGTTACCTCATCTGTAAAATGGGGATTAAGACTGTGAGCCCCTCGTGGGACAACCTGATCACCTTGTAACCTCCCCAGTGCTTAGAACAGTGTTTTGCACATAGTAAGCGCTTAATAAATGCCATTATTATTATTAAATGGAGGAAGTCAGGGTGACACACAGGGAGTGGAAGAAAAGGAAAAGAGAGCTTAGTCAGGTAAGACCTCTTGGAGGAGATGCGCCTTCCGTAAGGCTTTAAAAAGGGGGAGGGTAATCGTCTTTTGGTTATGAGAAGGGAGGGCGTTCCAGGCCAGAGGCATGACGTGGGTGAGAGGTAAGAGGTGAGATAGACAAGGTCGAGGTACAGTGAGAAGGTTAGCATTAGAGGAGAAAAGTGTGTGGCCTGGGTTATGGTAGGAGGCTTAGAGAGGTGAGGTAGGAGGGGTCAAGTTGATTGAGTGCTTTAAACCAAGAGTGAGTTTCCTACGCACTTAGTACAATGCTTTACAGTCAGTAGGGGATCAATAAATGTTACTGATTAGATCCCATATTATGTTAGCTATTCTCGTAAATGTGTGAAATTAAACTATAAAATCATGTATGGAACAATAACAAAAATGAAATAAGATTCATTCATTTCATCTATAATTAAGATGAACCTTTGTTTCAGCTGTAGTCAACGTGGTTTTGTTTCAAAGGCGAGCCAGGAACTTGTAAATGATGAAATAAGATTCCTTCAGGAAATCTAAGAAAACTCCCTTGGACTTTCTTCAGTTCTCACTTTATTTTTTCCCTATGCAAGTTTTCTACCTCCGAACACATACCCACATAAACACATCAAGAAAGAATAAAAGAACAGACCAATGAAAAAAAAATGATCAAAGTGTTTTGGAAAATTCTCCGTCTTTTTCACTTTTCTCCCCTTGGGCCCATGGAATTGGAAGGCGGGTCACGCATAGATCCAAAACAATAGTTTGTGGGTTTAACTGCAGTACTCAGAGGAGTGTGGGGATCCCAAAGCGATGCTCTGAACTGTAGTCATGACAAACAGCCTGGGCTGGCTTCATGAGGCAAGGAAGGTTGCCTGTTGATGCTGGATCTTGCGTGACCTCCCTCTCAAGTCCTTTCTGAGATGGTGGCCTCCCGGGACCTCCTCTAGATGACTATCTTCGCTTCTCTCAAAGATAGCCATACAACACCCCTTCTCAAAGATGGTGGCCACAGGGCTTATCTCAAATTTGCCATTGCCTTTCACAGAGATGCTGGTAAGCAGGGAAGAAGCGTTCCATCAGCTGGTCATAATTTGGGGTCTGGAGCTAAACTGCCTGGGGCATTTGGCTAAGCGGCAAGGGGGATGGAGACAGAAAGGATCTACCACAAAGCATGGCATATGATTTGCGACATGACCTAAATGATGTCAGCACATTGTCCTGTGACATGTGTGTGATGTACATACTCAGTGTGGTAGGCAGGTGTCATGTGGAATATGAAGGAATGGCCATTTTTACCCTAACTCAGGGAGGATGCATATATAAAAGCTGGCCTTGCTCACAGCAGCTTAACCCAAAGGTGTGTGAGGGATGGAACCCAGTGAAGTTTCCCCATGAGACCCCAGGAGGGAAGGCAGAAGCTATCTCCCCGGGCCAGGCCGGGTTACACCAGATACGACAAACCGGAAGGAGATAAAGGGAAAATAAAACAGCCACATTGCAGGACCTGTTTACAAAAAAACAGGACGCAGCTAACCCAAAAACAGGATGCAGGTTAAACCGCAAGGCCACTGTCAGCTTTGTACGTGAGTGCGTGTTGGGTGCTAGCTGCCGCAATTAAATTGTACGCCCTAAGTATCCAGACAATGGAGAAAGGGGATAGTCGGTGGGAGGAAGAGGATGCGTTAGGGCTATAAAAATCGGCTTCGTACAATCAACAAGCACACTCCCTGGCTGATGCTGTTTGAGCGACGGGGGTAGTGCCCTTTCTCATGAGAAAGAATAAAGACTCTTTCTGATCCTGACCCGGACTCTGATTTGGTGGGTAGAGGGAGCCGCTATCCCACACAGGTGCAATGACTCTTGCTTTCCATCCAGACAGATCATGCTCCACCTAATGTCACATTATGTTGAGTAGAATCCTAAGTCCTGCCCCCTCTTTCTCCCCTTCAACTCCTGGCCCTGACTGCCTGACTCTTTGCAATCCCGGCAGTTTCCTTGCAGTTCCTTCCTGATCCTTTCTTCGTGGTTTCCCCATTTGCCTGGGTTCTCTCTTCCCTACCCTTATCAGAATCCCCCAAACACAAGCAGTGTGGCCTAGGGAAAGAGCATGGGCCTGGAAGTAAAAGAACCTGGGTTCTACTCCTGGCTCAGCCAATTGCTAGCAATGTGACTTTGTGCAAGTCACTTAACTGCTCTGTACCTCAGTTTCCTCAACTGTAAAATGGGGATTAAATACCCATTCTTCCTCCTACTTAGATGGTGAGCCCCATGTGGGACAGGGACTGTGAGCAACTTGTATCTATCCCAGCACTTGGAACAGTGCTTGCTACATAGTAAGCACTTAAATGCCATAACAATAATGATGATAACAATAACAACATGGTTACAGTGAGAGCTCTGTCTGTGAGGTTTCATGACTATGCTACTGCACTGGGTTGCAGGCACAGATGACAGAGATTACTGTGGCCTCGCACAGTCATGAAATCGCACAGCACAGAACTGTCCCTGTAATTGACATATAGGGGGGTAAGGCATGACATCAGATCACATCATCACCTTTTCAGCTGTCCTTTCCTACAGATGGATCCTGCGTGCTTTCTGCTGGAGGAGGAAAGGACATCCAAAAGAGAAATCTTGGGATAATGCTGCCCAGCTGTAGGGTTTGAGGTTTTCACTTAACTTGTTCAGATGCTGGCAACTGGCTCTCTTTAGCTGAAGGTGGTGTAGAGGGTGATTATTTTGGTGAGGCACAGTGCTTTAATATGATTAATAGGAGTACAGAAAGGGCACGGGACCCTGTTTTTCAGGTTATGCTGTAAACAAGGTTTCAAGAAAAATTCTCTGAAGTATAGAGATCTAAGATGACTGGTTTTGAAGCTACGTCTTCCCCCCCCCCCCTTCCTCACCCCCCTCCCCATCCCCAGGTACTACGGATGAATAATAGGGCTTAGATAGATTTTGCTCCTCAAGTAAATTATTCTGGCCATCAAACAGAAGATTAATAAACAAGATGAAAAGTGGCTTACTTAAATGAGGATCTTGTGATAAATAGGAGTCTCCATGGTTGTGGCTGCAAAACAATATTCAACAAGATGGGGTTTAGAAATGGAAGCTAATCAATTCTATATAAAGAGGGAAACAGGGCTTCAAACCCAGAACACCGATAATACATGAATAACTGAGGACTACTCCATTAAGATTACTACTACCATGATTCATTCATTCATTCAATCGTATTTATTGAGCGCTTCCTGTGTGCAGAGCACTGTACTAAGCGCTTGGGAAGTACAAGTTGGCAACATATAGAGACGGTCCCTACCCGACAGCGGGCTCACAGTCTAGAAGGGGGAGACAGACAACAAAACAAAACATATTAACAAAATAAAATAAATAGAATAGTAAGTATGTACAGGTAAAATAGAGTAATAAATATGTACAAACATATATACAGGTGCTGTGGGGAGGGGAGCGGAGGGTGCGGGCTGGGCTGTAGAAGGAAAGAAGGGAGGTGAGGTAGGAGGGGGCGAGGTGATGGAGAGCCTTGAAGCCAAGAGTGAGGAGTTTTTGCCTAATGCGTAGGTTGATTGGTAGCCACTGGAGATTTTTGAGGAGGGGAGTAACATGCCCAGAGCGTTTCTGCACAAAGATGATCCGGGCAGCAGCGTGAAGTATAGACTGAAGTGGGCAGAGACAGGAGGATGGGAGATCAGAGAGGACGCTGATGCAGTAATCCAGTTGGGATAGGATGAGAGCTTGAACCAGCAGGGTAGCAGTTTGGATGGAGAGGAAAGGGCGGATCTTGGCGATGTTGCGGAGCTGAGACCAACAGATTTTGGTGACGGATTAGATGTGAGGGGTGAAGAAGAGAGCAGAGTCGAGGTTGACACCAAGGTTGCATGCTTGTGAGACGGGAAGGATGGTAGTGCCATCAACAGTGACAGATTCCTGACCTATTCATTCATTCAATTGTATTTGTTATTCATTCACTGATTCAATCATATTTATTAAGTGCTTACTGCGTGCAGAGCACTGTACTAAGCTCTAGGGAGAGTACAATATAACAATAAACAGACGTATTCTCTGCCCACAACAAGTTTACAGTCTAGAGGACCTGGATTCTAATCCCAGCTCCATCATTTGTCTGCTGGGAGACTTTGGGAAAGTTACTTAAATTCTCTGTGCCTCATTTCCCTCATCTGTAAAATGGGGATTAACACTGAGACTGTGAGGCCTATGTGGGACAGGACTATGTCCAGCTCGATTACCTAAGCAGTGTGACACCATGGTTAGAGCATGGGTCTGGGAATCAGAAGGATCTGGGTTCTAATCCCAACTCTGCCACATGTCTGCTGTGTGACCTTGGGCAAGTCACTTCACTTCTCTGGGCCTCAGTGACCTCATCTGTAAAATGGGGATTGAGACAGTGAGCCCCACACAGGACATGGACCGTGTCCAACCCAATTATCTTGTATCTACCCCAATGCTTAGAACAGTGCTTGGTGCGTAGTAAGCAATTAACAAATACCACAATTATTATTATTATTGGTATCCTTCCTAATAGCTGTAGGTTGTCATCTAATATTGCTCATTTTTCCCCCTAACTTTTCTTCGAGCAACTAGAGAAGCAGCGTGGCTCAGTGGAAAGAGCACAGGCTTGGGAGTCAGAGGTCATGGGTTCTAATCCCGGCTCCACCGCTTGTCAGCTGTGTGACGGGAAAGTCACTTAACTTCTCTCTGCCTCAGTTACCTCATCTGTAAAATGGGGATTAAGACTGTGAGCCCCACGTGGGACAACCTGATCACCTTGTATCCACCGCCAGTGCTTAGAACAGTGCTTTGCACATAGTAAGTGCTTAACAAATGTCATTACTATTATTAAGTACCTCTTATTCATGAATGATTTTTCAAACTTTTAAAATACAAACTGTTGGGGAACCAAAGAGTTAACATTGAGGTGCCCCTGGTGGGGAGGTTTGCATTCCCCAGGTAACCACAGCCCCCAAGATAATGGCAGTAAAGCATATTGTGTGCAAAACTCACAAGGCCACTAGACAATACAGGGAGATACATGCTGGAGCCACTTGGAAATTGGCTAGAAGTCCTAACACTAACCTTACTCAAATGAACAAAATTGAAAGGTTTGCTTAGGAATACATCCAGGGAGAAAATAACTCATACTCTTATTATATTTCAATAACTCATTTCCAGAAATGTGTTTCCTCACTATTCTTGTGTGGGTGTATATACATATGAACTCCCTTCAACTTCACATCGAGCAGACCCCTCCTTTCCCTATCTTCAAGGCCCTTCTGAAACCACTGATTCTACAAAAAAGCCTTCCCCAGTGAATTTCTTATCTTCCCATCCTCTATCTCCCAAACTTCCAGTTCAGCACTTCTGTACAACATAAATAACTGGGTACTCACTTGCTCGTGTAACACTTATGTACATATCTTGATACACTATTACTTACTCCTATTTGTAATGTATTTTAGTGGGTCTCCCCAGCTAGACTGTAAAAGAGAGGGTAGGGATCATTTTTAATAACGCTATTGTACTTTTTCAGTTGCTTAGTCCTATCCCCCTCCCCCACCATTGACTATATACATGGCTGTCTACCCTTAAGCACTTTGATACCCTTCCCAGCCCTATAGCCTTTTTGTAAATATTCTTATACTCTATTTCCCCTATCTGTAATTTATTTTAAGGTTTGTCTCCCCCTAAGGGGGGTAAGCTCCTTGTAGGTAGGGATCACGTCTACCAACTCTGATATTTCATTTTTACCAGCAAAGTACAGTGTTCTGCACATATGGTAAGCTCTCAAATACTATTGATGGCATCGCTGGCCGGGTCAGAGATGAGAGTATCCTGTCTGATCCAAAAGTAATAAAGTGTAGCCCCTCTCAGGGTCAC
Organism: Tachyglossus aculeatus; assembly: GCF_015852505.1. Lineage (NCBI taxonomy): Eukaryota > Metazoa > Chordata > Mammalia > Monotremata > Tachyglossidae > Tachyglossus > Tachyglossus aculeatus. Next base: position 10,523,380 of record NC_052098.1, read on the forward strand.
ACCTGGAGAGTTTCCAGTACTCTACCAGTCTCGGCTCAGGAGGGAGAGTCAAGCAGAGGCCTATCCATTCCAATCCTAGCTTGGGCAGTGGCTAGCGAGTAGAAGGCAATCTGCTACAAGTCAAAACTCACCCATGCTGGGCAGCAACAGCATGCATGGGAGAGAGTCGAGGGCAGAGACTCGAGTTTACTGCACGGAAGGTGGCAGTTGTAAACCACTTCTGTATTTTTACCAAGAAAACTCTAAGGATACACTACAGAACAATTGCAGATGGAGAGCGGGGCATTCTGGGAGAGATGTGCCCGTGGTGGTGCTACTCGTCGGAAATGACTGGAGGGCATAAGACAAGACAAGAAGCATCATGTAGAGGGGTTGGTCCTGTTCTACTCATTCTACATGGCCATGCTGGAGGATACCATGAGAGACCTGGACGCAGGTGTTAGAATATGTTTCCTTACCTCTGGAAAACTCTTCCAACTCAACAGATTTCATGGGTCATTCAGAGTCCTAGAAAGAGTCATTCAAAAATCACTGCATGGAGATTAGGGCACTCTGAGGCTCACACCCAAGATATGCAAAGGATTATAAACTGCCTCACTGAATGAGCCAGGCATTACAGGATGATGTCAAAACTACAGAAAACTGAGAGATTGTATCGGCCTGCATTGGGGAAGCCACACACACAAAACCAAAATTTTGTATGGGCAGAATTCTCACAGAATTCTGTTACCTAGGCAGTACACCGACCAATGATTCAGTGATAGACAAGGAAGCAGAAAACCCAATCAAAAAGGTTAGACTATCATTTGGTATCAAGCTCCAGACCCAAAATAAAGGTCTACAGAACTGTAGTGTTTGCCAACTGCGTCAACGGCTGAGAGACCTGAATCCCACACAGCTGCCATGTCTGTCTCCTTAAGCAGTTCCATCAGTGTCATTTACAGACTATACTAAATGTCAGATGGCAAGATAAGATCACAAACAATGAAATTCTAGAATATAATCAAACAACTAATGGTATTTGAGTGCTACTGTGGGCAGGGTACTGTAATAAGCACTTAAGAAGTACAATACAATAGAGTTGGTAGACATGATCCCTGCCCACAGGGACTGGAGGGGAACACAGACATTAAAATCAGTTACATAAAGGGGAAATTGAAGAGTGTAAGGATATATAAGTGTTTGTGGGGCTGGGAGTGAGGTGACTATCACAAGTACCTAAGTGGAACTAGGTGATGGAGAAGAGGGAAAAGAAAGGATTAGTTAGGAAAGGATTCTTGAAAGACGTGTACTTTGAAGTAGGGCTTTGAAGGTGGGGAAAGCAGGGGGGGTGGTCTGTCACATGAAAGGGGAGGGAGTTCCAGGCCAGAGGGATGACGTGGTGGGTGAGGTTTGGCAGCCAGACAGATGAGATCAAGGTACACAGAACCAGCTGGCATTCGAGGAGTCTTGTCTTCTGCTGTCGAGTCATCTCCGACCCATAATGACGCTTGACTATCCCTTCCGTAGCTGAGACTGGAAGAGTACTGGAAACTCTCCAGGCATGACCCTGAGAGGGGGGATTTGAGGAATACAATAATAATAATAATAACTGTGGTATTTGTTAACCGCTTACTCTGTGCCAGGCACTGTACTAAGCACTGGGATGGATACAAGTAAATTGGGTTGGTTGGACACAATCCCTGACCCACGTGGGGCTTGCAGTCTCAATCCCCATTTTACAGATGTGGTAATTGAGGCACAGAGGAAGTGAAATGACTCACCCAAGGTCACACAGCAGACATGTGGCAGAGCTAGGATTAGAATCCATGATCTTCTAACTCCCAGGCCTGTATTCAATTCACTACTCCATGCTGCGTCTCTAAAGCCAAACCAGCTTTATGGACAGAGAACCTCCTCTTTGGCAAATACCTTCAAGATTGGCTGTTTTCAAGGTGGCTTATGAAAGCAATTGTACCCTTTCTCAAGTGCATTAAGGCTTGGTTCTGGCACTCCTGGTGAAGAAGGAAGTGATGGGGCAAGGGGAGGAGGCAGGGTGGAACTCTCTGCAAGCCCAATCAAGGGTGAGTGGTTAGGTAGTGCCCCACATTTCCCATGAGAGTGGCTTCTCTCCTCCCTCTGGTCTCTGGACCTGCTCCTCTGCTAATTATGTTGTATTATACTCTCCAAAGTACTTAGTACAGTTCTTTGCACTTAGTGAGTGCTCAATAAATGCCATTGATTGGTTGATTGATTTTACTCCCCCACATCTATAGGGCTGAGGACTGAGTTAGGCGCTGATCTAGGAAAAGAGACGGTAACTATGATTCTACTCTGACACTCTCCCAGTCATGTCCCAGTTGACATCAGGAGACTCAACAGGCATATATTCCCTCCTGTCAGATTGTGGTGAACTCTCAATAGGCAGATTTGCCTACTTATCAGTTCCTGCCAGATGGAATTAATCAGAGGAAAAGGCAGGAAAACCAATATTTTAATTGGAAGAATATGGATAGCAAAGGGTTCCCAGAAGTCATTCACTTATTACCAATAAAAATAATGATGATGATGATAAACTGTGGAGTCACAGATGAGCAAGCCGCTAACCTATCACTTACCCCTTCTGGCCCTTTCACCCTCCCTGCAACCACCATTGTGGTGAAGTGTGGGTCAGACTGGGATGGGGGAAATGTACTGTATAACACTGTATAGAGTGGTTTTGCATAACCAACCTTTTCAGAATAATCTTTAGGATTGCAGAAAAAACACACTTCTAATATGCATTGTAAATGAGAAAGTTACTGTGTGAAAACCAAAGAGGGAAAGGCAGCATTTACTGAACTGCATACACACAGTTGGGAAACTTGGTAAATGAAAATTTCAAAAATGGTAAAGGAATGAAACTAGTTACTGAAACTTAACACCTGAATAAAGAGGTTTTCTGCATATTCAAATCTTCAGTGAATCAACCCAATTTATAGGGAAATGTTCTGATTACAGCAAATACACAAAAATCTGCATTTGTGGCAATTTACAGTGAGGCATGCCTGCCTGCAAAGTGTTACAAAAGTGTGAGATTTTTTAATGGAGAATGAACAAAAGATACAGGTTTTAAGTTTTGGCATATTTCCTTTTCTAGGACGGAGAGAGAATGACAGAGGTAAGTACCAAGTGCCTGTCAGACATCCATCCTGCAAGTATTCAGGAAAAGAAAATGTCAGAGTCAAAAATCCTTGCTGCACAACACAAAACAATGGTTTCAACCAGAGTTCAAGCCAAGAAAGAATTATGAGTTTTGCCAACAGGCGCCATTTCCCAGTCACTTTGAATTATGATTGAAAATAAAGTAGGAGAAATTTGTGCATAGATGACCCATTCAGGTTCTATAATTTTTTGAGACTAGCTTCGATTTGGCTCCATGAAGAGCAGGGCCATCTATTCCTGAACAACCTAGACATGACAGTGATAGAAACAAGAAACCTGGATTTTAAACTGCATCCTACTATATGAGAATTTATCCTCTCATGGCCCCTGGGTCTTCAGGTGAAAAAGAAGGAAATTAGGAGAAAGCGTGGTCTTTCGGAAAGACCGTGGGACTGGGAGGGAGGAGACCTGGGTTCTAGATCTAATGAAGCCACTGGCTTGCTGTGTGAACCTGGGTAAGTCACTTAACCTCTCTGTTGGTTTCTTCAGCTGTTCAATAGTACAGTGTTCTGCACATAGTAAACGCTCAGTAAATACGATTGAATGAATGAATAAGACACCCAACTTCCCTCCCTCAAAGACTGTGAATCCCATGTGAGAAAGGGACTGTGTCTGATCTGATTATCATGTGTATCTGATTATCTTGATTATCTGCTCCAGAACTTAACTTAGTTACATAAAGCCAGGCATTTTGATGTCTATTAATTTACACCCATCTTTGGTCTTTATTATGTGCCCATGCAATTGTACCATTAATTATTCATAATGACTACTCCATTTGCAGACATCTTTATACCTAGAACCCCAGTTATAGTTAGAGAAGCAGTATGGTCTAGTGGAGAGAGCACAGGCTTGGGAGTCAGGACCTGGATTCTAATTTCAGATTTGCCAATTGCTTGCTGTGTGATTTGGGAAAGTCACAACTTCTCTGTGCCTCAGTTTCCTCAACTGTAAAATGGGAATGCCTGTTCTCCCTCCTACTTAGACTGTGAGCCCCATGCTGAACAGGAACTGTGTCCAACATAATTGACTTTAACAACCCCAGCACTGCAACAGTGTTTGACACATAGTAAGTGCTTAATAAATACCATTAAAAAAAAGCTCCCTCGTCTGTAAAACGGGGCTCAAGACTGTGAGCCCCAAGTCGGACAACCTAATAGCCTTGTATCTATCCCAGCACTTAGAACAATGCTTGGCACATAGTAAGCGCTTAACAAATACCAGCATTATTATTATTCCGCCCCCCCACACCCCCCCCCCATCTTCTAGACTGTGAGCCCGTTGCTGGGTAGGGACCATCTCTATATGTTGCCGATTTGTACTTCCCAAGCACTTAGTACACTGTTCTGCACACAGTAAGTGATCAATAAATTTGATTGAATGAACGACTGAATGACTGAAGCTCTCTATGGGCAGGCAACATGTAACACGTCACTTGGTATTCTACTTCCTATGTGCTGAGCACACTGCATTGCATCAAATGCTAAAAGCATAAAAAAGCATTTTCACAAAACATGAAAATCACTTTTGACTGCCCAACAATAATTACTAGACAACTCTAAGGTACTAAAATAAGGCAAGTGCCCTGAATTTAACAAGGGTCAGGTAGGATATCTGTATATACAGAAATAGGGAGTGTCACTGGGAGAGAAGTGATATTTCTCATCAAATTAACTTCCCTTGTCATTTTCACTTTTCTCCATTTTTAATTAGGTAACAGCTTGGGATTTTCTAACAGCCAGATCACTAGCCCATTCCTTGCCTTTTTTTAAAACCTATACACACAGCCTAATTATCTGGAATCCTTGCTCAAGGCTCCAGTATACCATTTGGATGCCAGTACACATTTTGCTGCATTGTTACAAAGTGTTCTAGCAGTGTGAGTATGTAATCCTAGATGCAGTGCCTGCTCTGAAGCCTCCTCTTTCCTGAATGAAGAAAATGTAGTCAGACTTGGATTCTGTCATGGAGGTTGGCCAGGTCTTTTGCTCAAGGAGAGCTGGAGGGTACAGATAAATGCTATTAGGCTGCGAGACTCTCTTTAGGTAATTATTACAGAGAGTCAGACAAATACAGAATCTGAATGACTTCCTGACCGAACTACTTCCCTTCCTGACTTCTGGCAAGCTCCTTATGGGCAGGGACCATCATCATCATCATCAATGGTATCTCTTGAGTGCTTAATTTGGGCAGAAAACTGCGCTAAGCACTCGGGAGAGTACAAAGGAGATGGTAATAATAATAATAATAATAATAATAATAATAATAATAGCATTTATTAAGTGCTTACTACATGCAAAGCACTGTTCTAAGCACTGGGGGAGATACAAGGTGATCAGGTTGTCCCACGGGGGGCTCACAGTCAATCCCCATTTTACAGATGAGGTAACTGAGGCACAGAGAAGTTAAGTGACTTGCCCAAAGTCACACAGCTGACAATTGGCGGAGCCGGGATTTGAACCCCTGACCACTGACTCCAAAGCCCGTGCTCTTTCCACTGAGCCACGCTGCTTCTCTAGATATGGTAGATATGTTCCCTGCCCACAATGAGCTTACAGTCCAGAGGGGGAGACAGGCATTAATATAAATGAATAATTTATCCTTTATAATTTACAGAGATGTACATAAGTGCTGTGGGTTTGAGAATATCAATAACCATTTTATTGATATTGGGTGAATATCAAATAACCAAAAGTTGCAGATCCAAGTGCAAAGATGAAGCAAGAGGGAAAGGGAGCCAGAGAAAAGTGGGCTTAAATCCAGGAAGGCCTCTTGGATGAGATGTCATTTTAAGAAGACTCTGAAGGTGGGAAGAGTGGTAGTCTGGCATATATAGAGGGGGACGGAATTCCAGACTAGCGGGAGGATGTGGGAAAGGGGTCCACAGCAAGATAGATTAAATCAGAGCACAGTGAGTAAATTGGCATTAGAGGTGCAAAGTGCATGTACTGGGATATAAGAGGAGATCAGTGAGGTAAGGTATGAGGAGGTGAGCTGACTGAGTGCTTTAAAGCCAATGGTAAGGAGTTTCCGTTTGATGTGGAGCTGGATGGGCAACCACTGGAGGTTCCTGAGGAATGGGGAGACATGGACTGAATATTTTTTTAGGAAAATGATCCAGAGAGCACAGTGAAGTTTGGACTGGAGTGGGGTGAGACAGGAGGCAGGGAGGTCAGCAAGGAGGATAGGGTAAGTGCTTGGATCAGCACAGAGGCAATTTGGATTGCGAGGAAAGGGCAGATTTCAGCAGTGATGTGAAAATAGAACTGACAGGATTTGATGAGAGAGTGAATATGTGTGTTGAATAATCATAATGTTGGTATTTGTTAAGCACTTACTATGTGCCAAGCACTGTTCTAAGTGCTGGGGTAGATACAAGGTCATCAGGTTGTCCCATGTGGGGCTCAGTCTTAATCCCCATTTTACAGATGAGGTAACTGAGGCCCAGAGAAGTTAGGTGACTTGCCCAAAGTCACACAGCTGACAAGTGGCAGAGCCGGGATCAGAACCCACGACCTCTGACTCCTAAACCCGTGCTCTTTCCTCTAAGCTATGCTGCTTCTCTGAGAGAATTGAGTCTAGGACAACATCAAGGCTGTGGGCTCATGAGATAGGGAGAATAGTGGTAGCATCTAGTGATAAAAAAGATGGGGAGTACAAGGTTTGGGCAAGAAGATGAGAAGTTCTGCTTTGGACATATTAAGTTTGAAGCATCTACTGGACATCCAAGTAGAGATGTCCCGAAGGCAGGAGGAAATATGAGGCTGCAGAGAAGTAGAGGGATCAGGGCTGGAGATATAGATTTGGGAATCAACCACGTAGAGATGGTAGTAGAAGTTGAGGGGTAGAATGAGCTCTCCAAGGGAGTGAGTGTAGATGGAGAATAGAAGGGGACCCTAAACTGAGTCTTGAGAGACCCCCCATTGTCAGAAGGTGTGAGGCAGAGGAGGAAACCTGCAAAAGAGACAGAGATAGGAGAACCAAAAGAGGACAGATTCAGTGAAGGCAAGGATTGTGTCTACCAACTCTGTTGCACTGCACTTTTCCAAGTGCTCTGTGCACAGATAGCACTCAATAACTACTACTGAATGGTGGTACAGTGGCCTACAGCCCAATGTTTACCCTGCCTCTCACAGGAGCCTACCTCTAGAATTGATCACACAATGGGGAGGCTGTGGCTATTTGAAAACAAAAACTGAGCCTGGAACCCTGAGGAGTTGAGGACTCCTCTCTCAGAGAACTGTTTAGCTATTTTGTTGTACATTGAGAGCGTGAATTGTTGATTTTGTAACTTGCTATTTGCTTTCCACTATTTTCGTTCTATGTGTCTGTTTCCTCCCACTTAGACTGTGAGCCCCGCATAGGACAGAGAGTCTGTCTAATATGTTTCCCCCAGTGCTTGGTATATTGTAATTGTACAACACATTAAGTGTTTAAAAATGCCATTACTACTGTATGTCTCCATTCAAAGAATGGAGTGTGTAAAATAGCCTTGATCTTGGTGCTGCTAAGTGTGGAGGCAAAAAGATTTTTATTACTAGGGTGTGTAAGGCAAGAGAATCTCAATATGTTATCTTCCGGAACACAACCATCTCTATGCAGCACGATGTAGTGGTTAAAGTACGGGCCTGGGAGTTGGAAGGTCATGGGTTCTAATCACAGCTACCACCACTTGTCTGCTGTGTGAGCTTGGGCAAATCACTTCACTTCTCTGTGCCTCAGTTACCTCATCTGTTGAACGGGGATTAAGAGTGTGAGCCCCATGTGGGACAGTGACTGTGTCCAACTTGATCGACTTGTATCTCCCCAGCCCATAGAACAGTGCTTGGAACATAGTAAGCGATTAACAAGTACCATAATTATAATTATTATTACCTTCAAACTCTCTTGAAATCCTAGCCCTTCTGAAGCCTTACATCACTCCAGGTTGTGTCACCTCAACAAGCACCCTTACCAAATGAGTATTTGTTTCCACTTATTTTCTCATTTCCCACACTCTTACTTTACCTTTCCCCCCCCACCCCCATGGTATTTGTTAAGTGTTTACTATATGCCAGGCACTATAGTAAGTACTGGGAGAGATACAAGATAATCAGTTTGGACACTGTCCATGACCCATGAGGGGCTCACAGCTTTAATCCCCATTTTACAGGTGGGATAACAGGCACAGAGAAGTTGTGTGATTTGCCCAAGGTCACACAGCAGACAAGGGGTAGAGTCAGGATTAGAACTCAGGTCCTCTGGACTCCCAGGCCCATGCTCTTTCTATTAAGCTACATTGCTTATCTGTTATATCTATTTTTTCCTCCTCCCACTATTTATAAATGACATACGACTCCTTGCCTCCTCCAGTAGACTAAGTCCTCAAAGGCAAGAATGTGCCTTTCACTTCTATTGTACTCTCCCAGGTGCTTAATACAGTGATAACCACACAATATGTGCTCAATAAATAAAATTGGTTCTTTCCAACTCCTCCGACAAGCTTTCCTTTATTCATTTCCCAGCACCCTGAGCCATAACAATAAAATCAATCAACCAAACAGCGTGGCTCAGTGAAAAGAGCACGGGCTTTGGAGTCAGCAGTCATGGGTTCAAATCCTAGCTCTGCCAATTGTCAGCTGTGTGACTTTGGGCAAGTCACTTAACTTCTCTGTGCCTCAGTTATCACATCTGTAAAATGGGGATGAAGACTGTGAGCCCCACCATGGGACAACCTGATCACCCTGTAACCTCCCCAGTGCTTAGAACAGTGCTTTGCACATAGTGAGCACTTAATAAATGCCATTATCATTATTATTATTATTAATAATAATAGTATTTATTGAGTTCTTACTGGATACAGAGCACTGTACTAAGCCCTTGGGAGAATACAATACAGTAGAGTGGGTAGACAGGTTCACTGTCCACAAGGAGCTTACTATTCTCTCTTCAGCCAGTTGTAGCCTTCAAATTTGCAAGATCCTTAGCACTCAGGTATATGTTTGCTTTATTTTGGGCCTCTCTAGTTGTAAATATTTTTATATTCTTCTCTCATGGTAGAGTGTAAGCTCCTTATGGCCAGGGAATGTATCACTTTGTTATATTGTGTCTGTCAATAGCGTTCATTGAATAATAATAATAATGATAGCAGTTGTTAAGCGTTTACTATGTGCAAAGCACTGTTCTAAATGCTGGATGCTTATTCTGTGCAGAGCACTCTATTAACTGTTTGAGAGAGTACACTAGAGCTAGTACACAATGATCCCTGCCCTCAAGGAACTTACAGCAGGAGAGACAGACACTAAGATAACTTACTGGTTGGGGGAAGCAACAGAGCTTAAAACTATGAACATAAGTGGTCCTGGGGGGTACGGGGTACTCAAGCGGAAGCAGCTAGTACAGTGCACCGCACAAAGTGATTGCTCAATAAATGTCATTACTATTCAATAAAATCAACGGTATTTGAGTGCTTACTTTGTGAAGGACATTGTGCTAAGCACTTGGGGGAGTACAACTGAGTTAGTAGAGCTGATCCCTGCCCTCGGTGAGTTTACAATCTAGCTAATACTTCACTAAACTTTTTTCAGGAATTGATGAGAAATGGGGAAAAAAAAACCCAGAGAAGCAAAGATTACAAAGGAGAACTCAGTAGTAAAGCATCCTAATTATATTGAAATGCCATCAATTCATACACATAGAAAACAGGAAACTCACAGGCAAAAAACCTGTTCTTCCTTTTCCTATGATTTCTGTTTATTAGAGGTCCTTTTCGGTAGTGAAACACATTATTCCTAAAGGTTTCAAGCAATCCCTTGCTAAAATACTTGGAGCCGGTTCCCCTACCTCCTTCACATACAGCCGTGATGAATGGGTGAATCATTCAGGGTCTATAGTTTTCTTCTGAAGATCAGGATGCTACATATACTAAATGGAAAATGATAGCTGCTGAAACATTTTATCTCAGGAGAGCTTGTTGAAGGCAAAACTTGAGTGCCTCTGCTTACCTGTGTCTCCTTAACTGTGGGTGAGATCCAAGTAGTATTGCTGACACTCACAAAACACAAGATACTTTATGATGAAAACATAAAACGTCTTCAAAAGGGTAGCCAAGAATTAGCAGCAGCTCACTGTGGGGAGTGGGGGAAATATCACGATTTCTTAACAATCGAAATAAATTCTTTAATCTTCCTTAGAGCCGGATATTTTTATATCATTTTTTTCCACTTTGATTTGGGAGGAAAAACCATCAAGGGATTCTGCAAGCTCTCCCAATGGGTAATGGTTTCAGAGAGTTTTAATCAAAGGGGTTAAGAAGGTATCTTAGGAAAGAACCCAGGATCTCCAAGGCCTCTGGGTGGCAGCCAACCCACAAAGCGCCATCTGAAAACCTTCTCCATTGGGAGACTGAGTTCAGTCAAATACATGGGTTGCAAGTGGGGCATGTGGGTTTGGTGGCATTCTTTTCAAAACAGCGAGCTGGACTGAACCACCCTTGCAGGGGTTAACTTCTTAACCTCACCTACTCATCTACTTTTCAAGCAAGAAAGAGTCCCCTTGCCCCTTTAACTCCTACAAGATGCAGCTAATCTTCAATGAAGCAGTGACATTTTACCAATCTCAATAACACCTGGTAAGTGCCTCCTGTTGACAGGAGTATTGTGTTTTAATGAACAAATAAATGGCTTATCTACCCTTCTTGGCAAGAAACCCCAGCTATTGAGGCAAAGCACCAGCTCTCCCATCTTCCTTGGGCTAATTGACTCCTTGGATGAAGTTAAATCACAGGATCCCTGGTGGGATGTATGTTTGCCAGTAATCAATAGCTCAACAAGATCCACATGGCAGGTAATTAAGTGGAAAGTAATTAATACCCATCAAATGTTTTATTAACTATTTGCCATTCCTTCACTCAAAAGTCCCACTGTACTGTAAATAAGATAGAGAGCAGCAAGGGAAAAGGAGAACTGGCTCGGCTTTGTAGCAAGCGAAACACGGCGGTGAAACTCCTCTGCAGTTTGTCCGTTTCCAAGTCATGCTCTTACTGGTTTCCCTTATAACTGGCTCCTGATGTCTCTCTCTTTTCCCCAAGTAATGGAAACGGACCCTTAGAGCAAATGAGCCAGCCAGGAGAATGTAGAAAATGGCATGCAGGTCCAACACAGAGAAGGAAGGACAGAGGATAGCTGCTCTGAGGAAAAGAAACATATAGCACTGCTCCTGAACTGGTGAACTTTAGAAGAATCAAGCAATATCAATCAAGGGTATTCAGTGAGGATCTACCTAGGGCTGGGTGCTGTGCTTAACACTGGGAAAGTAGAACGGAAGCAAAGCACACAGTCCCTTGCCTATAAGGAGCTTGCAATCCTCTATGAACAAAAATAAGTCAAAGCAATTTTCTCTGATGCCTTCTGACATTCAGATTCTAGTTTTATCAAGCTAGTGTCACTTCTTTTTGGGACAAACTTTTACCCGATGTGAGACTCTGATTTTTCATTTTGTTTTCAGAATCACTTCTACGTTGCGACGCAAACCTAGAGCAAGGTGAATCGATTACGATGGCCTTTAGAATCCCCCTCTGCATTATGGCTGAATACAAAAAGCCTGCTGATTCAAGAACAATCCTGGACCCTTCAGACTTGGTTTCTGCACTAACTGATTTCTATAAATCAAAATCCCGAAAGAAGAGGTGTGATGAGATCTCTTCTAGGGTCAAGGGTTGAAAACGAATGCACCAAATCCAATGAGTACATTTTGTAGGCTCCTTGCACCCTCTAACTGTGGGAGTCCCTCATGGCCCAGTTCTGGGTCTCCTCTGTTCTCCATCTACACCCACTCAGTTGAAGAACTCATTCATTCCCATGGCTTCAACTACCATCTCTCTGCAGATGACTCCCAAATCTACATCTCCAGTCCTAATCTCTCTCCTCTGCAGTCTCAAATTTCCTCCTGCCATCAGGACATCTCCACTTGGATGTCCTGGTGACACCTCAAATTTAACATACCCAAAATAGAACTCCTCATCTTCCCACTCAAACCCTGTCCACTCCATCACTTTAAACACCACTATCCTCCTTGTCTCACAAGCCAGTAACCTTGGCATTCTCCTGAACTCATCTCTGTCATTCAACCCACATATTCAATCTCCACTCCAGTTCGTACTTCACTCTGCTGCCCAGATAATTTTTCAAAAAAAAAAAAAACATCTCCCCATTCCTCAAAAACCTCCAATGGCAGGGAACATGTCTACCAACTCCATTGTGCTGTATTCTTCCAAACAGTTAGTACAGCACTACAGTGCTCTGCTCACAGTAATAGATTTAGAGCACTCAATTAGCTCATCCCCTATTTTACCTCGCTGATTTCTTACGACAACCCAGCCGGCATGCTTTGTTCCTCCACTGCCAACCTACTCGGTATACCTCCATCTCTTCTATCTCGCCACTGACCCTTTGATCACATCCTCCCTCTGGCCTGGAACTCCCTCCCCTTTCATAGCCAACAGAACATCACTCTCCCCACCTTCAAAGCCTTATTAAAAAAAAATCAATTAATCAATAGCATTTATTGAGCACTTACTATGTGCAGAGCACTATACTTAGTGCTAGGGAGAGTACGAAAGAATTAGCAGACACGTTTCCAACTCATAACTAGACTGTGAGCCCGTTGTTGCGTAGGGACCATCTCTATATGTTGCTGACTTGTACTTCCCAAGCGCTGAGTACAGTGCTATGCACACAGTAAGCACTCAATAAATACGATTGAATGAATGAATAACAAGCTTACAACCCAGAGGGGGAGACAGACATCTCCTCGGAGAGAGCTTCCCTGTCTAAGCCCTCATTTTCCTTACTCCTTCTCCCCTTTGCATTGCGTATGCACTTGGATCTGTACCTTTTAAGCACTTTGATGTTCACCCCACCCTCAGCACTTAGGTTTGTAAGTTTAATTTATTTTCATTCATTCATTCAATTGTATTTATTGAGTGCTTACTGTGTGCAGAGCACTGTACTAAGCGCTTGGGAAGTACAAGTTGGCAACATATAGAGACGGTCCCTACCCAACAGTGGGCTCACAGTCTGGAAGGGGGAGACAGAAAACAAAACATATTAACAAAATAAAATAGAATAAATACATACAAATAAAATAGAGTAATAAATACATACAAACATATATACATATATACCGGTGCTGTGGGGAGGGGAAGGAGGTAAGGCGGGGGGGGAGAGGGGGAGGAGGGGGAGAGGAAGGAGGGGGCTCAGTCTGGGAAGGCCTCCTGGAAGAGGTGAGCTCTCAGTAGGGCCTTGAAGGGAGGAAGAGAGCTAGCTTGGCGGATGGGCGGAGGGAGGGCATTCCAGGCCCGGGGGAGGACGTGGGCCAGGGGTCGACGGCGGGACAGGCGAGAACGAAGCACGGTGAGGAGATTAGCGGCAGAGGAGCGGAGGGTGCGGGCTGGGCTGTAGAAGGAGAGAAGGGAGGTGAGGTAGGAGGGGGCGAGGTGATGGAGAGCCTTGAAGCCGAGGGTGAGGAGTTTCTGCCTGATGCGTAGGTTGATTGGTAGCCACTGGAGATTTTTGAGGAGGGGAGTAACATGCCCAGAGCGTTTCTGGACAAAGACAATCCGGGCAGCGGCGTGAAGTATGGAGTGAAGTGTGAAGTATTTTAATGGCTCTTTCCCCTTCCAGAGTGTAAGATTGTGGAATGTATCTACCAACTCTGTTATGTTGTTCTCGCTCAAGCACTTAGTACTATTAAATAAATTACAGATATATAAATTAAAAATATCAATAAACACCATTAATTGATTGTGGCTGGCACGGAAAGCTGAAATTCAGAATTTATAATTATGGTGTTTTGTTAAGTGCTTACTATGTGTCAGGCACTGTACTGAACACTGGGGTGGAAGCAGAGGACATGGGTTCTAATCCCGGCTCCACCAGTTGTCTGCTGTGTGACCTTGGGCAAGTCACTTAACTTCCCTGTGTCTCAGTCGCATCATATGTAAAATGGGGATTAAGATTGGGAGCCCCATGTGGGACAACCTGATTACCTTGTATCTACCCCAACACTTAGAACAGTGCTTGGCACATAGTAAGCACTTAACAAATACTATTATTATTATTATTATCATCATCATCAGGTTGGACACAGTCTCTGTCCCATGTTGGGCTCACAGTCTCAAACCCTGTTTTACATATGAGGAACTGAGGCACATAGAAGTGAAGTGACTTGCCCAAGGTCATACAGCAGACAAGTGGAGGAGCCAGCATTAAAACCCATGACCTTCTGAATCCCAGGCCTGTGCTCTACCCACTATACCATGCTGCCCAAATCAACACTAAAACACTATCACCTTTGGGCCAACTGGGGGATCGGTGGGGTTGGCTAGGCTTTTCCCCTGGCCAGTTTTGAAAAGCAGAATGGCCTACTGGAAAAAGCCCAGGTCTGGGACTAAGCGGGCCTCATTTCTAAGTAGCTCTGCCATTTGCCTATTGAGTGACCTTGGGTGAGTCACTTTATTTCTCTGTGCCTTTGTTCCCTCATATGCAAAATGGGGATAAAATCCTACTTCCTTCAACTGAAGGTATCCAAAACTGTTACCCCTTAAGAGAGCTTGCAGAATGAGGATTAAGACTGTGAGCCCCACCTGGGACAACCTGATCACCTTGTATCTCCCCCAGCCCTTAGAACAGTGCTTTGCACGTAGTAAGTGCTTAACAAATACCATTAAAAAAATTCTTTGATGATTTTTCCTCCCAAATCAACATGGAAACAAATGATCCAAAAATATCAGGTTCTTAGGGAGGAAAAAGAATGGAAAAAAAAAGATGGTTTTATTTTTTAAAAATCATGCCCTCACTGGGGCTCCATCTTTGTGCCTGCAGCAGCATTTTGGTTGCAACTATAATCCCCAGCACAAGAGTCTAATTTTTAGTGAAAGCCTGAGGGACCCAGTGCTACAGTGTAAAAAGTCATTTATGCTTTTCATCAAGTTTTCACAACCTGGTTACACATTAGTCATCCTTATGCATTCAAGATGACCAGGAAAACTGAAGGAATAATCCTAATGCATCAGAAAAAAAAAATTGCCTCCATCATCTGCATGTTCACATTAAAGCTTTTTTTCCTAAATGATTCAGATTAGTGTTTCAATTTTTGATGTCTTTTCTAGTAGAGACCTAGATTTAGTTCAAAAATTACTATTAGTGTTATACACTACTAATATATTATGACTAAATATATACTAAATGTACTTATTTTCTTTTATAAAGATAAAAAAAACTTTCCTTTAAAGAACATACTACTGGCAGCTGATTGGCCTAAGTGGTTTTCCTCTAGACAATTTCTTTGAGGAATTTCTTAAGTTTGCAACCTATCACTTGGCCTCCAATAGATTCTCACAAATAGAGTCCTAGTTATATAAATATGCTGCTATCATTATTATTATGTCATGAAGTGGCCCATAATTACCAGGTCCAAAATATTTTTTTTTCTTCCAAAACAGACTGTCCCTAGAAAAAGAACTCTAAAAACAATAGACATAAAGATCACTTCAGCAAATTAAGTGGGGAACTTTGTGTAGGGTAAAATTACTCTATTTCCCTCATTTAAACTATGAAGGTTCTCAAGCAACTATGGGATGTTCTCCCTTGATAATCATTTCACCCAATAAGGGGAGGAATTGAAGAGAACTCAGCCTTCTATGTCCACCTGCTTAAAATACATTTCAGGATGGTTGTCACACCATTTGATATTTTTTTCCACAAAGTAAGCAAGCCCTATTTGCAGCCTATAGATATCCAAGTACCTTGGCAGTATTAGAAAAATTCTGAGATCTCTCAGAGATTGCAGTTCTGTCTTTGACAAATACATCTAAGTTTGGGTGGCCACTGATGACAAATCAAAAGTATCAGACACAGAAAAGCACTTGACATCACAGGTACTAGCAGTACTGGTAGTAGTATTCAGTAAGTGCTTACTGTGTGAAGAGCACTGTTCCAAGAACTGGGAAACAGTAGGCAGGTGGGAATTAGACACAGACATGGTTTTGTAGAAAAATGATCCAGGTAGTAGAGCAAAGAATGGAATGAAGTGGGGAGAGACAGGAGGCCGGGAGGTCAGCAAGGAGGCTGATGCAGTAATCAAAGTGGGATACGATAAATGCTTGGATTAACATGGTAGCAGTTTGGATGGAGAGGAAAGAGCAGATTTTAGCGATGTTGTAAAGGTTGAACCGACAGGATCTGGTGACACTGAATATGTGAGTTTAATGAGAGAGATGAGTAGAAGATAACGCCAAGGTTATGGGTGTTATGTAAGAAAATTTGTTTTAATTTGGTCTTTAATTCCACTGTATGGAGAGTCCTGTCGTACTCACAGGAAGTCTAAGTGCCTGTTATCATCTGACATAGATGTTGACACCTCATATTTTCAGTGTAGGCTATGTATGCATAGCTCCTCGTTAAGCTACTTTAGTCAACTTTACAACAGGTTCACCAGATGGACTCTTGGGTGATCTATGTTCAGTGGTTTTGCAGCCACAAAAAAGCTGGAGATTTAGTCTCGAGTTCAATGCTGAGATGTTGCCACCCTCTACGCAGTAGCTCCCTTCCTCTGACTACTCCCTAGTTTTCCCGGATGCAGGCTAATCATGAGCCTGGTCATGTTCAGGGTTACCGTTACTCTGTAGCATTTTGTTTGTTGTGCAACAATCATTTATAGGATTTCTCGTGTGTCTCTCTCTCTCTCTCTCTCTCTCTCCCCACAGACCAGTCATAGATATATATATAGTAGCGCCTGAATGGCTGATTAAAAGAAGATAGGGCAGAATGTGTAGGGAAGTCCACTCCCCCAGTCTCAACAGCACTCTTTCTTCCTTCTCCTCTGCTCCCCCAGCCATGCTGCTGTTCTGGGATCAAAACCACCCAAACAGTGGGGAGAGGAGAAGCAGCATGGCTCAGTGGAAATAGCACGGGCTTTGGAGTCAGAGGTCATGGGTTCAAATCCCAGCTCTGCCAATTGTCAGCTGTGTGACTTTGGGCAAGGCACTTAACTTCTCTGTGCCTCAGTTACCTCAACTGTAAAATGGGGATTAATACTGCGAGCCCCACGTGGGACAACCTGATCACCTTGTAACCTCCCCAGTGCTTAGAACAGTGCTTTGCACATAGTAAGTGCTTAATAAATGCTATTGTTATTATTATTATTATTATTTGTGAAAGTGCACTCCAGAAATTGTGGGAGGTGTCATCTTTTGGCCTTTTCCTCCCCTTCCCCTCAACCCTGGGCTTTTACAGCCCTGGTTCCATTTGGCCCTGCCATCAATTCACTGCAGAGTAGCCACACTTTCGAGCAGGCCTACTAATGGCATAAAGTCACAGTCCCTGACAGATGCATCCCCATCCTCCCGGCCCCCAGACTAATTTAAAATATTCTGGGAGGGGACTGGCTTCTCTGCTAATAGAGGGAAAGCTTCAGATCCCCTGGAAGCTCTTTTGGTCCCATTAAAACCCCGAGATGGGGAGACACTAGGTAGAAACATTGGTAATCGATTATCTGTCAGCCTAAATTCTGGGGCTAAAACTCCTGGGAGAAATAGGAGAAACAGACATAAGGGAAAGAAACCCAGAGCATCTTACTCACAGCAAAGTTATTCAAGATTTAAACTATTCTATTTCTGTAGAGCTGTTCTGTTGGTGGAGGGAGAAAGAGGGGGTCAGTTGTTGCCTGGTCAGGTATATCAAATGGTGCTGGATCTGCATCCAAATTCCCTTTTAGCCACATGAAACTTTAGCAACTTTGCAAATGAATAGGAAACACTATCTCAGGTTGAGGGGAAGTTAAGCTGAATGGACAGGGTTTCAAGTCAACCATTATCGTGTACGAAACTGGTGGACGAGAATTTTGCGTCTTTAAGAAGATTAACTCATACCTCATTCGATGCTTTTCATGGACGTTACCTCAAAAGCCTCCATGTGTAATTTCACTGCAGTGAAGAAGTAAAATATGACTCTAGAGAAACAGTCGACCTAAGGAAAGGCTTCTCTCCTTTTGCCATTGACACATTTAAAATCTAATGAGAAGCAAATCCCTAAGTCTCACTTACTGTGTGTGAAAGATTTTAAGGAGACCGGAAATACATTGTCGGGCACTCCTTGGTGCCCTATAAATACTTGATGACGACGTTGATGATGATGCTATAAAACCTCAAGCAGCACACAAATGGCTCAACCATTGAATAGAAAAAAGGAGAAGATACATGTTACTCCAGTCTAGTTTCAAGTACATTATCAGGACAAAAAAAAAAAAGTTCAGTTGAGCCACGGGTATCACTTGCTATAACATTAAAAAAGAATGTGCTTCCGAATGTACTCAAGCATCATTACCAGTCTGTCTATTATTAAGCTTCCAGAAGCCCTTTAATACAGACCTTCATTTCCCCCTCCAATCAATATAAATGCCTATCAATGTAAAACAGTAACACAGCTTTCCACAATCTGGCTAGTTCAAAGCAATCCCAGCCTGACAGACTTTAAAATATATTGCAAGCATATTGCTTCATTTCAAGAAGTGTTTCTATTAATATTTAACAATTATTGAGTGCCCACAGCAAGCTGCCACACTGACAAGGAATGGCTCTTCCAAGGTAACTTATAAATGCCCCACTGTAATGCTAATGAAAAGTACTATCAGAAGCAAATCATATCCAATTAAAGCATGGAGCAGGCACATTATTAATGGGATTCTGACTTTTGAGGACACCTTGGGCTCTGTTCTTTCACCATCACAATAATATACTGCATCATCCTACCAGAAATCCTGGCTGGTACCACAGCCCAGCCCGAACCCAAAGCCGGGACCATATTTAGTTAGGGTGACCAACACAGCCTGGACACTGGGTTTGGAGATATTGTATTTAGCCCAGAAGGGGGTACATATTCAAAGATTAAAGGGGAAGAGGCCTCCCCTGGCCTAAGCTCAAAAGCTTTCTGAATTTGGATGTGACCCCAACCCTTATGCATCACAGCTGGAAACTCCCTAGGGAGTTAATCTCAGTACAAAAAACTCTTGGTCACAGCCAGCTGTCTTTAGTTGAGCAATTGTTGACTTTCTCCGGCTACTCATCAGTCTTACCCCATTCTGACCTGAGTCCCAAAGCCCAGCTCACCAAGGCCTTCACCACAGCCATCCTCCAGCCTTCCACCTCTCACATTCTCACTGCCCCACCCATCGTTTTTGAAAAAAACATTTCCCTGGCCTTCCCATTCCCACACCCCTTCACTGAATCTACCCTCAATTGTATAGTACTCTCCCAAGCAGTCAGTACAATGTTCTGCACAAAGGAAGTACTTAATACCCTTGATCGATCAATTATAGGCATTTATTTTCTGTTATTTACCAAGTACTGCTGGGAATCAGGAGACCTGGGTTCTAGTCCCAGTTCTTCCAGTGGCTGGATAACATGCACTTAGACAGCACATGCCCATCACTGTGTGCTGCACCACTTGCCCACTTCCTCGGTCGTTTCACTCTGGCCCCTCTAGACTGTAAACTCCTTGTGGGCAGGGATCATGACTACCAAATCTGCTATATTGTACTCTCCCAAGCCTTTAGTACAGTGTTCTGCACACAGCAAGTACTCAATAAATACCATTGATTGACTGGCCCCAACGGGAACACGAATGTAAAGGGGGAGAAAGGGTGAGTGGTACTGGGTGAGCTACTAGCATTATGATTGGTTCCTACACCTGAATTCTCAGGACTTATGTTCATCAATTGTTCTCAACATGAGACTCCATCATCATCATTATCAAGTCTGTACAGAGAAGCAGGGGAAACAGTGTGGCTTAGTGAAATAAGCATGGTCCTGGGTTCCGATACCGGCTCTGCCACATGTCTGCTGTGTGACCTTAGGCAAGTCACTTCACTAGGCCTCAGTTACCTCATCTGCAAAATGGGGATTGAGACTGTGAGCTCCACGTGGGACAAGGGACTGTGTCCAAAACAATTTGCTTGTATCTGCCTCAGCGCTTAGTACAGTGCCTTGCACATAGTAAGCACTTAAATATCATAATTAGTATTAGTGCTCTATGTCAGAAGAACCACTTTGAAAGCTCATGAGGATGTTTAGAAGTCAAAAGTTGGCATTTTTCTAAGATTGTAAGTTTCTGGAGGACAGGGATCATGTCTAGTTACTCTATAGGATGGTACCAAGTGCTTAGTATAGTACTCAACACCCAGTGAGCACTGAAATACCACTGATAATCATCATTGACCTACACTGTAATTATACCAGACAATGCAGGCAATCTAGTTAGTAGTTCTATATGATGAGCAGACTGGTCACCCCTAATCAAAGGTTAAGTGAGGAAACAAGGAGAGATGTTTGTCCAGGATTTGATAAGCACACACACTGCAATCATCTTCCAGCTGTCTTGAGCTTTTGAAGGTCTGTTGCTCTTTTTCAAAGCCCTTAATAGAAAAGGAAGACCTATTCAATCTTCCTTCTGTGTTGCCACTTGCCATTTAAAGTTTTCCCAAGTTTTCAGTTAGCTGGATATTGAATGTTTATCGTAATTTTGTTATTGCTAATCTTTTGTTGGTTTTTCCATTAGTCATTTGAAATCATCTTAACGAGTCCCACAAAACAGAAAGTGGTCTCTAAAGTGTAAACTTTTTGTGGGTAGGGAACGTGTCTACAACAGTGTTGTACTGTACTCTACCAAGCACTTAGTACAGTGCTTTGCACACAGTAAGTGCTCAATAAATACCATTGATTGATTAGTCTATTAGTCTCTTCTGCTTTCTGTCTTGGCTGATCTCAGTTACATCGGATCAAATCAAATCCCACAGAAAACTAATTTTGGAAGAGGGAAAAAAATTAAAAACTTTTCCCTTTTCTTTCTCTCATTTTTATGTTCCCCTCCCTAGCTGCCTCACCTCCTCTGAGACCACCCATTTACCCCCAAATTTCCTTGAGCTGGAAGTCTGGGTTCCAGATGCCACCCCACAGTGAGGAAGAAACCCAGAGGGACTTTGCTGGAAAACAGGGGAAAGACCACAGGAAGAGCCTCCTAGGCCCACCCACCCTGGATCGGAACAGGGTCCCATATCCCCTTTATTTCCCTCACCACAACCCCACCACCCATTTATCCCTAATTTATGTGGATCTGGAAGCCCAGGTCCTGAGCAAGGGCGACTCCGCTCAGCCTCATCCTGCTGATGTGAGAAGCAGGATTAGGTGGGTGTTGACTATGCCAGAAAGCAGACTGAGTATGAGGTCCTGGTTTATGTTTGGGGGAAGGAGCTTGGCTGGTGGTTTGGGGGAGCACTATGGAGAGTGGACATTGCAGCTATCAGAATACGTGGTTCCACTTCACCCTCTCCGTCCTTCTCCCTGCTCCTCACTCCCCTGCCCTATACAGCCTCTACTCAGCCAGAGGGGACTGTGTCACTGGCACAAGGTACTTTAGAGGCAGATTTGCTCACCAATCAAATCCTGCCTGGGGAAACTAATTGAAGGAGGAGGGGGTGGAAGGACCAGACTGTAAACCAATATTTTAATGAGAAGAATCTGGAAAAAAAAAAAGTTGCCCAGAAACCACTACTGAGGGAGTCATAGATTAGCCAGCCATACTTCTGTCATAAAACTGAGACCCTCCCCCATCATCATTAATAAGGATTGACAGTACTGTAATGCATAATACTCATAACCAGCACTCTCTGAAATGCTGCACTGCAAGGGTGCGTGCCCCATACAAGAACACGACAGTTTCAGGGGGACCCATTCTCTTTCCCCTCCTCATAAGCCCATGCAGTTGTCCTTATGAAAAGTTCAAATAGCCCATTTTCCCACAGAAAGGACAAAATCAAACTCACCATTATCAAAATAAAATTGGGAAGTGCAACGAATGAAATTCTCAGGACTTCCACTAAAACTTTTTTGAATGAAGGTACATTTTCCTCAGCAGATTTTTAAGGGTCCTGCAGCAACTAACTTTGAGCTGCTCCAACCCACTTAAGCTAAATTGTTCACTACAAGCTAAATTGTTCCTAAAATGATTCTGTTGGGAAACATTTTCAGAAAGCTCCAGAGCTTAATGATCCTCTTTGTAAAAGGCAAAAAACATATATTAAAAAAGACCCCAACCTACAGGCTTATGTTCTTGGACAGAGAATTAAGGGCTAGTAGGAGGTTTCTTTGTGCGATATTAACAGGCGTTGTAATTAGTAGCAAGACCCTCTAATTCTCTTTCCTGTAGTTCTGTCATGCAGTTTTCTGTCTGCTTTCCCACAACAATCACCTTTGGCATTGATCCTAGACCAGGGATAGGATGCAGCAGATCTCCCAATTCATTTTCTATCTTCTGTTCAGAGCAAAAAAGAGACATTTATTTTCAAGACTATGTGCATTTACAAACACTATTAAAATAAGCACTGGCCTGCATATCCAGGGTTTGGCTCATTGTAAATGGGGCTACAGAGCTAATGATAGTGACAGAAGGATGGCCTAAAAATGATGTTTATATAGTCCACCTTTCTTTTTCAGTTGGTTTTCATAGCAAAGGGAGGGTATCAGGGAAAACCTGGAGGGTATTTGTTAGGGGAAGATGCTTGTGTCTGATTGCATCACCAAGTGGGGAACAGTTGCAATGGTGAGGATGGAGAGGAAGAGAGGAACTGTCACACATGGCTGGAGCCAATGCAAATTATGTGGGTTGAAAAGGCATTTTTGTGGTCCTGATGATTTTTGAAAATAATTATTATGGTTACTCCTCAATTTTACAAAACCAGTAAGATATCCAACCTGGGGATACGCAAATCCAAAAGAGTATGCTTCAGAAATCATCAATGTTGGTTTCATGGTTAGTATCACAAACATGATGTAAACCACTTCACTGTACTGTAGGCCTTAAAGGGTAAACGTTTGTGTGACCATCCCCATCTCCTATTCAGTTCCTTGCCTGCACTCTCCGGGATTTACATCCCTAAGCTATGAAAGATAATGTCTCCATCAGCAACTGTAAAATCAGATCAACAACCATCTGTCTCACATGGTTTAGGTGTTGAGGTGTTTGAGGCAAGGGGCAGGATCAGAGGGATTCTTGAGGTCCCTCTTGAGGCCCCGAGGAGAGGAATTGGAGAACTAAAGCATGTTGCTAATAGAAAAGATGATGATAAAGAAGCCCAATTAGCAAAAGGAGGAATACTCTGGATCCCCAGGAAGAGAGGTAGAGAAAAGTCCAGGAACAAAAGAAGAACTAAATAGTTCTGGAAAGAGACAGAAATTATTTTGGTTATGCCAATGGAGCAGTAAGACTTAGAGAAACAGACAAAAAGAGCTGGGGTTGTACAGTATTTTAAGGAAAGGGACGAGGAACAGAGCCAGATACTCACTGTGAGAATCCTCCATGAAATAAAAAATTCTACCAGGCAAAGAGATAGCACTACACTCTGTAGCCCAGTGTGGGTAGCAGGGAGGGGGTAGAGAGAAAAGAAAATGATGAAGTACCACTCAAATCTAACATTTAGGGGTGTGTGGAGGGGAGAATCCAGAGATTGGATTAGATGTAGTTCCCAACCAGAGATTTTTTGAGATGTCTGAGCTCTCGGACAATACAGATTTTGATATGTCTCATAATATAAAATGGCTCAAACGATCATTACAATCAACAATCATTACAATCAGCTGTGTGAAAAGACTGAAAGCTGCTTAAATGCCTTCAGTGCCAGTTTATCATTCACTGAGGCAGACCTCAGACCATCTCTCTCCACTGATTAGACCATCACTTAATGTACTGTAGCAAGGGCTCTGATTTAATATAAAAGGTGGAGGAAAGTGGGATTTAGGGTATATTTTAAAAATCTAAACTGACAGAGTTTGACCAATATTTCTATGACCCGGACCTCATGCCATTTCTCCAGAGCACTGTGGTCCTACACATGCTGACAAATTCTATAGGTCTCTTGCTACATGCAATATATGTAATCGTGATTCAGAGACCACATAGGTGAAAATTTTCTACTGGTGCTTATACAAAGAAGCTGCTTATATCCTCTCTCTCCTTCAATAGCCTACCAAAAGCCAACCTTTTCCACCACAAAACTTTAAGAATTTAAGACCACAAATTCCATCATTGTCTCAGAACAATAGTCCATCTATGCCAATACTGTCTACAATTGGAGACAAAGGGGAACAATGAGCTGCTTGCGATCTTTGACAATCACCCTCATGGTTAAGAGCATACTTTTCAACATCCCTAAGGTTCCCTCTAATAAGCATGCTAGTAAGCTAGTAAACTATTTTGAACCTTTAAACAACCCTAGGTTTTGTCTCTAACTTGCTTTCTGATAACCTGCCATGGGCCACATATCCATTAATTCATCCACATCCTTCTTGAAGCTGTTGATCTTTCCATATGCTTAGCATCTGCTATATAAAAAAGATTTTGAACCTCGGTATGTGTTCTAGTATTGTAAGAATCAGTAAACAACCATTCATTGTTCACCCCGACCGCGGTCTTCATGAATGTGTGGATCTCAACCATTTCAGCCTTTGTCTTTCCGGACTGGAGTCCTAATATTTTCGCTCAATCCTTATAGGGATGTTACTCTAATCTCCTGATCATTTTGGTCACACTTCTTCGAATCTTCTCCAACTTGATCTGATTACCTGTTTATTCCACTTTAGCATCAAGTGACCTGACAGAATCACAATCAATGAGGTTCCAGAATGCAACGGGATCACTAGCATTGATATGATGTCCAACACATTACGCCTTAGCCTACTACTACAAGTGAAGAGAATGGAAAACATCAGGATACCCAACAACTGCCTTAGGATGAGTTCAAACAGGGTGATCATAGACAGTGTGGACAAAAGAAACATTTTTAAAACACAATGAAGCAAAACTTCAAGTGAGGTGGACAATTGGGAGACAGCTGCAGTAGAGAAGTCAGTCTGGAACGCAGCAATCAAATGGTGTAATTGTTCTTGGAACAGAGTCTTTGGGAAGTGGTACTAATGGTATTTATTACATGCCCCCCTGGGTGCAACGTTCTGTACTAAGCACTTGGATTCCCAAGCACAGGAGCATGCTCCAGAGTTACAGGTACAAAGACAACAGTTAGGCCAACTTCAAAACGTTCCCCCTTGACACTTGTATTTGGCAATTTTCGGCCAAATACAATTTTCAGGGGAAAGGCCCCCTTGGTGTTGGGCCTGCCAACTGGCTAGTCCATCTTTTGAGAACAGCAGCACCACTGCATCAAAGGAAAAGGATGTTAAGCAAAGGGCAAGATAAGCACCACAGAATGACCAGTGTTAACCTTCACATGCATGGACTGTGGTTTACCCTGTGACCTATGCCTTTGCCTCTAGGCGCACCTCATGATTCACAGAAAGCTTCGGGCCTGAAGGCTTGTTAATCACTGTCAGAAGCAGCCCCCACCTTCCACCCCCCCTAAAAAAATCACATCTCCTCCAAGTGGTATTCCCAGACTAAGCCTTTTATCTACCCCATCTGCCCTCCCCTCTGCATCGACTCTGCACTTAGTTGGGTACCCTTCCTTGGGGAAGCAGCATGAACCTCTAGTGGATAGAACCCAGGCCTGGGTTCTAGTACTGGCTCCGCCACTTGTCTGCTGTGTGACCTTGGGCAAGTCACTTCACTTCTCGGTGCCTCAGTTATCCCATCTGTTAAATGGGGATTAAGACTGTGAGCCCCATGTGGGACAGGGACTGTGTCCAACCTGATTAGCTTGTATCTACCCCAGCAATTAGAACAGTGCTTGACACATAGTAAGTGCTTAACAATTACCATCATTATTATTAAGCACTTCGATACTCACCTCAACCCCACAATACTTATGAAAATATTCTTAAACACTACTATTTCTCCTATTCAAATCTCTTTTAATGTCTGTCTCCCCCTATAGATTTTAAACTCCTTGTGGGCAGGAATCATATCTATCAGCTCTTTAGTACTGTACTTTCCCAAGCACTTTGCAGTGCCCTGCACACAGTAAGCGCTCAATACATGCAATTGCTTGACTGATTCACTGGAGATGTTGGCTTCTTTATCCCCCTTCCTACGTGCATTTGGAACCACAGTAAACTTAAGAATGCTGTAATGTTGTACTCATAAGGGCACAGAAGCAGATTCTAAATGTTACACAATACTACTGAAAATAGAGTCACAGCTCCATCTCCAACTCATTTAGGTCCTGTGAGCAATATCAATGCTTCAGCACCAGGAAAAATCTTCCTGAAGGGAGAAAGCATCAAAGGATATTGCTGGATCAATACACCATGTGGGCTCATACCACTGCTGAACCTCTCACACACAAGGGACCACTCCTGAATTTGAAAAGGAGCTTGGAAAAAAAAAAAAAATCCTCCTTTGTATTTCTCCCCAAACCATAGACCTATAGAGAGTTAGGTTCATTAGCAATGAAGAAAACTCAAATTCTGGCCACAAAACAGGCAGAATATTTTATAGTATAGGAGAGGTAATGATGTCCATTTGACAGAGGGTAAATGATTTGCTAGACATGGCAAGTCCAAAGTAGCTCGGCAAACATAACTGGCTACAGCCTACACCCTCCTGAGTGGGTTCCACTCTGCCTTTCAGTGGGGCAAGACAAAAAGGCCAATGTTGGGATTTAGGCAATACTTGTCTTATGGATTTCATGATTCACTTCTGTAGAGGGTAATATCTTGTTCATTTTTTAAAATACATTTGCTTTCCTCTTATTCCTAAAAGAAACACATTTCTGCTCTAGAATAGTTGTTTCAAGCACCAAAAGTTTAATTCAAGACAAAAAGGGAGAATGAAAATTCCCCACTATTGTCCATTTAATGAATGTGCAGTTTTCATATGCCAACCGAGAAATCAAAACATGCCTAATGCAATAAAAACATGGCATGGGAATAACAGCATGGATAAAACAGAGGAAAGTTCTAAAGATAAATTACACATGCTAAAGTACTTTCCAACCCAACAGCATTTTCCAAATGAAGCACCACTATTGTTTGTATATATGTGCCAATAAAGGTCTTTTCACTATACCATATCCCACGTCAGGCCAGGCCTTATGGTTGAAGTGCTTGGCATTTGAGGTTTGGAGCCTGACTTTTTTTTCACATTTTATCTCACTCTGCTGCTCTGTTAGTCGTTGTTGTGTTCATGTTTGGTTTTAATTAATGTTCTAATTTTGTACTTGCACCCTGAGGCAATTTTGCAAAGGGCACAATTTTAAAATTGAAGAATCAAATCAAAATTCCAACATAGCATGACCAATAGATTTCATTGCATTATGTTTTCTTTTAATCAGCCCATTTTAAATTAGTGTCATTTCATATGGAGCCTTTTCCTGTTGGAAACAATAAACAGATGTATAGATATCTCTGCTAGGTACTCTACCTAGATATAGTTTCCTTTAGGGTTTATTGGTATCCATTTGTTATTAAGCCCATCTGCTGAAACACCTAGTAAAGCAAAAGATGAAAGATATGCCTCTGGGCAGTACTCATCTCCATAAGACCATTTCTTTTTTTCCAAAAACAGAAAACTCAAGCCTGATCAGATACATCTCATAAGTAATGACATTCAGTATCAACTTTTCATTCACAGCTTATTCCATTCCAGAGAGCTAAGGCTCTTACCTAGAGGGACAGCATTAAATGAAGATGAATTAGTAATACCATATATCTAGTCATTAAGTCTTATAGAATGAGTTGGGAAAATGATCATATTTCTTCAACAGCAAAGACTGTACTGCCATTTTAGGACTAATAATGTATATATTGCTCTGTGTATTGGTGGGTGAGATAGAGAATACCCTCTAAACTCTTAGGTGATTTCATGAAGCTTGTTGTGGGCAGGGAACATGTCTACCAACTCTGTTATAATGTACTATCCCAAGCATTTAGTACAGCGCTCTTCATACAGTAAGTGCTCAAATACAATTGATTCATTTTTAGCCACACCCTCATGACCTCCCATGTACTCCCTCTGGCCTGAAACTTCTTCCCCCTTCATATCATGCTCCCCACCTTCAAAGCCTTATTCACATCACATCTCTTCCATGAGAACTTCCCTAAGGCTTCATTTCCTCTACTCCCTCTCCCTTTCTGCATCACCCTTGCACTTCGATCTGTGCCCTTTATTCACCCCATCCTCAGTTCCACAGAACCTATGTACATATCCATAATTTATTTATATTAATGTCTGTCACCCCCCTCTAGACTGCAAGCTCCTTGTGAGCAGGGAATATATCTACCAACTCTTTTATAGTATGCACTCCCAAGTGCTTAGCATAGTGCTCTGCACACAATGATCAAAAAATACAATTGACTGATAGACATTACCAGTTTGGGAAACACAATGGTCTAGTGGAAAGAGCATGGGCCTGGTAGTTAGAGGACCTGGGTTCTAATCCCAGCTCTGCCACATGTCTGCTGTGTGACCTTAGGCAAGTCACTTAACTTCTTTGGGCCTCAGTTACCTCATCTGTAAAATGGGGACTAAGACTGTGAGCCCCATGTGGGACAGTGACTATGTCCAACCTGATTACCTTGTATCTACCCCAGTGCTTAGAACAGTACTTGGCACATAGTAAGCACTTAAAAAAACACAATTGTTAGTGTTATTATTGCTACCTGAATACAGAGGAAAATAGCCTCAATATTGAGAATAATGAAACCTGAAAAAAAAAAGCCAAGGAATATAATTTAAGAGGAAACATCATGTCAATGGACGATTTAAATGATAACAGGCTCAGCCCAGGAGAGAGGAGATTTACCTCCGCTGAGTGGGATGTGAGGGATCAGCAACCTGCTTTCTACAATGTTTGGCTATAGTGACTTTAATTTCCTGGTCCCTTGAATGTTGCTATAGCTGGGTTCTCCTGAATACGAAAAAGTTCTCACAGGAGCCCTTAATTTCCAAAGTAACCCAGCTAGATCACATCATCTAAATGTAAATTCTGTGGTAGGTGTTACCTCAGATCCTCACATTCATCACCATTAGTGGGCTTAATCTATCCAACTGAGATTGCAGCAGAATGCTAAATTATTCTTCCACTGAGGTTCTTTTATCATCAAACAGAAAGACTGGGATAATGCATGTCATATATATTGTGTTTCTAGCTGTCCTTCATTTTCAGAGATGATGCTACCAATGGTGAGATTCTAGCTATGTGTGCAAATGTGGTTGTAAAGACTGATGTGTACTTACAAAGATGAAGATAGCTTCTTCCTGAAATGATGTGTTTGCCTCAGGCAAAGCCTGCCTCTGTTTCTAAGTCTGCCCCTTGGTATCCCAAGCTTTGCTAAACCTTTATTAAAGGAGAACAACAGACCTCTTGAATGCTCCTCCAGGCTGTGAGCTGGGCAGGAAACATGACTACCAAGTCTAATATATTGTACTCTCCCAAGTGCTTAGTACAGTGCTGTACACACAGTAAGCACTCGATAAATGTGATTGTCAGGCTGCTTTGTCTACTGCAGTGGCCTCCCCAAATCCACACCCATGTTGCACTCTTTGACACAGTGCTTCACTATGTATTTAAATAGTGCATTCCCTCCTTCAGGCTTGCACATGCTCCTTTTCCATTTGCCAAGCAGCAGTTGCTTGGGTAACCTGCCAGCGTCCTTTCTCATCTATCTTGCCCAGTAAA
Source organism: Tachyglossus aculeatus (assembly GCF_015852505.1). Taxonomy (NCBI): domain Eukaryota; kingdom Metazoa; phylum Chordata; class Mammalia; order Monotremata; family Tachyglossidae; genus Tachyglossus; species Tachyglossus aculeatus. The sequence continues at coordinate 10,553,221 of NC_052098.1, forward strand.
ACTAGGTTGCTGAGTGCATTGCTTCAAAGCCATTGAACTGAGTAAAATAGGCATATTTGTGTATGTGTGTGTGTTTTCCAGGTTCAGAGAAGTGTGACATTTCAGCCCTACTGTCCAAGTTATTACCATGCTCAAATCGTGAAGATTTGCTTATCTTTGATTCCTATATGTTTCCTGTCCCAGCAAGCAACCCCTTCACTTTTCCAAATTACCTAGGAGCCTATTTCAAAGATGGACTCCCTAAGTCACAAAGTCACAAGGATGACAGCACTTTGGCTTTTTCCTCCCCCTCCCACTTCCCACCCACCCTGCCCTCAATATTTGCTTAATATGAAACATTTCACTAATTTATTCATATCAGCATTTCAAGGACACATGTTTAGTGGGCAGCTGATCCAGCGCTTAGAACAGTGCTTTGCACATAGTAAGCGCTTAACAAATACCATCATCATCCAACATACTGGAAAGAGTAAAAAGAACTCTCCAGTTTCTTCAGATGTGTATTCAGTAGGGAACTGACTGACTATACAGTTTTTCACTTATCTTCCAGCTATCTCTGCCACATGAATCCAGATTCCAGATCTCAGGAGTATCCTGTGGATTTATGACCCTTGTTGAGTGATTTTGGTTATCCTGCAAATAGATGCACCTTTGATATATATTTTCTTTCACTTACAAAAGATTGAAAATAAATACTCAATCTTCACTAGCCCAACTGGGATACTTTTCAAGTTACAACCATCATTTCAAATCCCTTTCCTTGTACCTGCTTCGGGGCTTTCCACCCAACAGAACATGGGAGTCAGGAACTCTCCAATCCAACTGTGTGAGGAACATCTCACCATTTGATTTCCCTCACACCAAGTGTTGACTTTGACAGTGGCCTGATACAGACACCTATAAGCACAGCTTCGGCTTCATGCTCCATTTAAAACTCTACTTTATTCTGAAGCCTTCCTTCTGGTAACAGTGGGCTCATTTCTCAGATTGGTCCCCAGTGGAAGTGTTCTGAGTGTGGAACTCCCATTGAATTTGAAGGGAGCTGTGTGATTAGATCTGCTCTGCAGGGACACAGTATGCAGGCTCACTAGGCACGGCGTGATTGTGCACTGGCTTCATCAAGGTAACGGATATTTTAGTATCTGTTGTCTGAGATATGCCAAAGTGGAAAAGCATTCCAGATTCCTCTGACCCGGGTCCACAAGATGGCTGGGGACCCTATGCCACCCTAGGGCTAAATAGGAGGAAAGCAAAAAGAAAACCATTAATGGTTTGCATTGAGATGCAGAATCAGTGACTGATTGATAAAACACCAGTTCAGATAAGTGAATCATAAACTGCCAGATCTTTTGTTCTGCATATCCTAAAAGGTGGTACTTGGTCTAAATTCCCTCTTCAATCAAATTCAGACACACAATTAATGTTTAATCTGATGCAGTTCCTTAAAATGGAAGATTTGACCCTCTGAAAGGTAGATTGAAGAGTTCCAAGGTTCAATTCATTACCAGTGCTCTAGATTTCCTCGTGTTCTCAATCGCTAGCTGGAAGGCACTCATTTGAAAGGTCTGGATTACAAGCTCTGTTTCAGGTTTCCACCAAACCTGTTTTCCATGACTTCCTGGAATTGAACGGCAGGTCAAGCCCATTTCATGAAGTTGACCAGAGTCATGACTCCTCTGATAATAATAATAATAATCACAACAGATGTATGTGCTAAGTGCTTCTTATGTGCCAAGCACTGCAGTAAGCACTGGAGTAGATACCAGACAATGGATATGCTACTCTAAACCAAATTGCATGGATTGGTTAACATTAGAAAAATGGGTGTTTTATTTGGCTAGCAATGCCCTAAAAGCATCCATATAGATCAGAATAGTTGCTCAAATCCAATCTCAAGGTCAACGACTCTTTGTAATTTGAAATGGATTTGCTATGCACCCCTGGATAGCAGTGCTCTTTCTGTGTGAGGTCTACGCCTCTCAGATGTTTAAGCGTGAAACTCAGGCTGGAATATAAAATTAGTCAAAAATATACTAAAACAATAGGCATTGTTTCAGAGTGCTAGAGGACTCTCGTGGTTCTTACTGAAGAGGAAAGCAAAGGGACACAATATGGCTGGCATATTTAAAATAATTGTGCTTTTACCACTTCTCTTCTAGTGTTTATGCCTTGTGTGGCTCACACCCAACATCCAATGACTATTTTCCCCATAAGATTGTTTTATGATAACAATGGACATTTCTACCGTGACTCCTCCAATCAGGAATTTGAATGGACTTCTTAAAACAAAAATTATTTATTGTGCTAAATGTTTTTTTTAAATCAAGTGGCTGAATCATGCTACACGTTTTAAACCATAGCAGCTTATTTTGATTGCAGTTGCAAATATCTGATAAGAATGTGCAAATCAGGCAGCTAGGAGCTTAAGCCTTCCCTGTTGATTGCATGACAAAGTTGTGAGCCCTTAATGCATTTGTTTCACAGCACTGCATGATGAACTCACAGTGCTTTGCCTTTCAGAAATGAAGTCTTAATTTGTTCTTTCAGAAGTCGACTCTTTTCATCACATTATGAGCTCTTGTTGATAAGAGCTAGATCTCCAGCTAGAGACATTAGAAGAATTCGGTGGTGAGGACATTGCTGAAAACAGAACCATCCACTGCATGAGCCAGCACAGCAACCCATTGCTTATGAAATTCATGCATACACTTTGAGTTGCACAAAATCCCGTAAAGCGCACCCAGTAAAACAGGTAGAACTGTGACAGGTAGAAAATGAAATCCAAACAAAGGGAGTGACATTTATGAGAATTCATAAAATGGCTTCTATTTAAGTGGAAAAAACAAAACCCTCCATTTGTAGGGATTCCTAATTCATTAATTTCTTCTTTCTTCCTTGAAACCCATCTTATTGTTATTTCCCCATGTTAGAGTTGGGCTATTTTGAAAATTAGTCAAGTTCTTATTTCACATATTCATAAATATTCATTTAATAATAATTGCGGTATTTGTTAAGGGCTTACTATGTGCCAAGCATTGTGCAAAGCACTGGGGTAGATACAAGATAATCAGATCAGAGACAGTCTCTGTTCCATCAGAGACAGTCTCTGTTTCACATGGGCCTCACAGCCTAAGGGGGAAGAGAACAGGTATTTCATCCCCATTTTACAGATGAGGAAACTAAGACCCAAAGAAGTTAAGTGCTTCACCCAAGGTCACCCAGCAGGCAAGTGGAGGAGTAGAGTTTAGAAGCCAGTCTCCTGACTCCCACTCCTACACTCTTTCCATTAAGCCATGTTGCTCCTTTTAGGTCCTAAAAATGTCAATCAGCCAATAGTATTTGCTGTCTAATTCATAAGGATGTTATAGGATTGACTAAAATAATCTCTATAGCACTCCTGGGATCCTTGGAAATACACAAAGCATCCATTTCAGCTCAAGCTTTGAAAACTAGAGGCTTCACTCTCATCACTGATTGTGGATTTTACAGATTGGTTTCAGACCCCCATTCTTCCTCTCCATGACCTGACATTGGGACTATTGTCTCCTCTAGACTGTAAACTCATTATGGGCAGGGACCGTGTCTACAAACTCCATTGTATCGTACTCTCCTGAGCTTTTAATACAGTGCTCTGCACATAGTAAGTGCTTAATAAATACCATTGATTGATTGATTACCTGGATGACCACTTCAAGCTACAGTATTATATTGACTCAAACAATCTCGATTTAAATGTCCTTAGCCCATCCAGTCTCTCCCTTCAGTTAAAAAGCAATGAGCAGACAAAAAAAAAAAACCTATGGGAGAGGGCAGAGAAAACAAACTAGAGGAGAGGTTGAAGTTTAAAACAGTCCAGGTAATTACTTTTCATAGGGTTTTTTAAAGCAGAAGTTATCTATCCATAATATGCTAATGAACATTCACATTCACAGCATGCACCGTAATGACTGATGGAAGAGCATATAGACTTCATTCTGTTCTGTACAGACCCAATGAGAGGATACCTGGTTTGAGGGAGCTCTAGATTTATAGTACTTGGGTAGTCTGTCTCCTTGTTTTCTTCTTTTCCTCTTATGCCACTGAGTTTAAAAACAATGAAAATTACCCAGAAAAAAGGTTGTGGGCTTGACAAAAACTTTAGGAATTCTAAGGACTACAAAGAAACAAATGCACCCAGTTGCCCTATAATGTAGGAGTTGTGGTTTTGGAAAACTCATTTTGCAGTACTCACTGAATCTGGCTCACGCCTGCACACAGATACACAGGCACACAAACGGGTGCTTCCAATACTACTGCAGCCAAACCGGCTCTCACTGTGGGACAAATATTCCCTATTTTCCTGAGGACGTTCTTGTCTGGTCTTATGCTGTTGAGTCGTCTCCGACCCCTACCGACGTCATGGACACATCTTTCCCAAAATGCCCCAGAGGACATTCTAGGCAAGATGAATAGTGGAAAATGCAAGTCTAGCATGCCTGAGTGTCTCCCAAGGTTTGGGTAGAAACCCCATCCTCAGAATCCATTGAGCCCAAGGATTGTAAAGTGTTTCAATGCATGGCAGGCACAAATATCAACCATTGAACACAGTGTCATAAGTCTGCTGGAATGAATTAGGGAATGACCTATAAAATCAGCCCTTTTGACAATGAAATAGAAAAAAAAAATATGTTGCCAATTGGTACTTCCCAAGCGCTTAGTACAGTGCTCTGCACAAAGTGCTCAATAAATATGTTTGAATGAATGAATGACAGGTTTACAGAACGCTGGTCTGCCTTCATTTACCAAACATCCACAGTGACGTGGCTTTCTTCCTTAGCGGGCTAGGTTTGGTGCTGGGGTGCTTTTAGCATGACAAATACCAGACAAGCTATAGGCAGGAACTTAAGATATGAAAGCATCCATTTTGGGCTTCAATACTGGCTCCCATCTCAGGATCATCTCAGTCTTCAGTCATAGTTTCTTCAGGCTCCAGAATCCACACATTCCTCATTTAAAAAGGTGAAAACTCTGTTCAGTAATTGTGAAACTAGCACCTGAGATTTGGGCTGGAAAAAAAATACTCATCATCAATCGTATTTATTGAGCGCTTACTGTGTGCAGAGCACTGTACTAAGTGCTCCCTTAGGGACTGCTACAAAAGGATTTCAATTCTGATTTCCCAAACCTCATAATATAATAATAATAATAATAGTATTTGTTAAACATTTACTATGTGCAATGCACTGTTCTAAGCACTGCGGAGGTTACAAGGTGTTCAAGTTGTCCCACAGGGGGCTCACAGTCTTAATCCCCATTTTACAGATAAGGTAACTGAGGCATAGAGAAGTTAAGTGACTTGCCCAAAGTCACTCAGCTGACAGTTGGCAGAGCTGGGATTTGAACCCATGAATTCTGACTCCAAAGCCCGGGCTCTTTCCACAGAGCCACGCTGAATATCCCTACCTTCTTCCGGTTGGATCTCTTGATGGTATTTTCTACCACTGTTACCCCTTGGACAAACCTCAGGAACTCTGGCCAGTCATCCATAATTGGCTTCAGAAAAATCAATAACTTCAGAAAAAAAGACATTCCTAAGAGATCGAATCAAACACCATTTTGTCTAAGACTGCAATAGAAAAGCTAAAATATGGTAAGCGGCACCCAGTGTGTTGGCTTGATATTGAGACTATATCATTTCAAAAGTGCATTGAGATTCTTGAATGAAAGGCCCCATAGCCTTTGTTCAACTCCCTCATGCCTTGCAGAGATACAGTGATGATCTGAAGGCGCTGTTTGTGACTGGGGGATGGGGGAGGGGAAGAGGGGGCTGTACATTCAGATAGATGACACCCCCCCACACACACACACACACACCCTAACCCTTCAATTACAATATTCAAATATCAACTGGCCCTTGAATAATTTTCTTTTGAGTCACCTGAGGGCTCTTTGTTTGGTTAGCAGTTGGCTAAATCCGGGGACAAAGAGGAATTACCTCACTGAACTAGACCTGATTAACTTGTAATAACAATAATAATAATGGTATTTGTTAAGCATTTACTATATGCCAAGCACTGTTCTAATTACTGGGGGAAATACAAGGTAATCAGGTTGTCCCATGTGGGGCTCACAGTCTTAAACCCCATTTTGCAGATGAGGTTATTGAGGCACAGAGAAGGTATATGTTGCCAACTTGTACTTCCCAAGCGCTTAGTACAGTGCTCTGCACACAGTAAGCGCTCAATAAATATGATTGATTGAAGTGACTTGCCCAAAGTCACACAGATGACTAGTGGCAGAGCTGGAATTAGAACCCACAACCTCTGACTCCCAAGCCCCTTTTCTTTCCACTAAGCCACATTACTCCTCAAGGTCCTCCTTGTACCTACCCAGTGCTTAAAACAGTGCTTGACACATACTAAACACGTGAAAATCTGTATTTTCACAAGGTACAAACCGAGGATTATTTACCTCAAGATGTCTTTTTTTCCCCCATTCCACTTTGACAATCTGAATTGCTAATAGTGAAGAGTGAGAAATAAGTATCTGTTTGTCCTGATGGTTGTTGTGCCAGGAAACATGTCTATCAACTCTGTTATACTGTACTCTCCCAAATGCTTAATACAGTGCTCTGCACACAGTAAGCACTCCGTAAATAGGATTGATTGATGGATGATCAAATAATTATGACCTGGTCCTTTTTCAGGCTTCCCCAGCTGCAGCCAATTTTAAATAAGATGGGTTAAAGTCCAGAGGAGTTTTGTAGGAAGCAGGAGGAGGGAAAAGAAAGTGCTGAGGAGAGGGCAGGAACAGGAACATGTAGTACAACTTGAAGGTACTCAAATATTTGCTTGCTGCTGCAGTATTCACTTTGTCAGTCTGGGTACCTCCCACCCCAACTCTTCTCATTCAGTTTGTTAGAGTCTGCAAAAGCATATGTTTCTTTTTCTTCTGGCAGGCTAAGTAAGAAAACCATGCCTTTTGTCTCTTATGGGCCCTGTCCCCGTGTGAGTCGCAACCTGCAAAAAGGTCATGCCTACTTTGAGTCCTGTGTCTACAGAACTCAAGCTAAATCATTCTTGAGCTTCCTAATTGCTTGTCACATCTATCTCAAATTCTTATGTGTCAGTTCCATATCCCTCTACCAAAACCTCAGTGTTCACCTGGGGACTCCAAATTGTTGGACACTTTAATGTGTCTCAGAATGTAATTTTTTTTTATTAAATGGTATTTGTTAAGCACTTACTCTGTGCCAGGCACTTTACTAAGCCCTGAGGAAGATAGAAGCTAATCAGGTTGCACACAGTACCTGTCCCACATGGAGCTCATAACTCATAATAATCCCCATTTTACAGATTAGGTAACAAACACAGAGAAGTGAGTTGCCCAAGATCTTACAGCAGACAAGTGGCAAAGCAGGGATTACAGCCCAGGTCCTTCTGTGCTCTATCCACTAGACCACCCTGCTTCAGGTTACAGCACTGCTGCTACTATTCACATCACCTTTGATAAAAGCTGTACAGTCAGAATTCATGGGACAGTGGCCTCAGAGAAATTCACTAGACACATCCCAAGCACTCAGAACTCTATAACTTAATGTTCATGAAGGGAAAGAGAAGTAAACTAATCCAGATCCATATTATTACTTACTCTTAGATACAAAGCTTTGCGCGCGTATATTCACCAACAAAACCCAACAGAGTCTTCAATGTGGCTAAAGAGCTAGATATAAAGGATGCTAGAACTGGCAGAGAGGAAAGCAGACTTGCCCCCTGATCTGACTTTAAAAGGCTCCACCCTGCTTAATTGGCTCTCGGTCACACATGACTCTGGGCAATAGAAGCCTTTAATTCTGGGAAATGTAGTTTCAAGGCAAAATTCCTACTTTAATTCATTCAGTTCATTCAATCGTATTTATTGAGCGCTTACTGTGTGCAGAGCACTGTACTAAGCGCTTGGGAAGTACAAGTTGGCAACATATAGAGACGGTCCCTACCCAACAGCAGGCTTGCCATTTAAGTGTCTTGGCCACAGCTCCACCTCCAGTAGAAATCCAAATATTTCTGCACAAGAATGCGAAGCAGCGTGGCTCATTGGAAAGAGCATGGGCTTTGGAGTCAGAGGGCATAGGTTCAAATCCTGGCTCCACCAATTGACAGCTGTGTGACTTTGGGCAAGTCACTTAACTTCTCTGTGCCTCAGTTCCCTCATCTATAAAATGAGGATTAAGACTGTAAGCCCCCTGTGGGACCACCTGATCACCTTGTAACCTCCCCAGTACCTAGAATAATTCCCTGCACATAGTAAGTGCTTAATAAATGCCATTATAAAAAAATAAGAATATTTGTCCAACACTTGTTGACTGACCGAGGGGGAAGAGAAACAGGCAGGAAATTTGAATCAATTCAGTCACTGAGCCAAAACAGATTTGAAAGAAATATGGCTGCTGCGGGTTGGTGAGCCTATCCCAAATGTCTAGACGCTGATCTGATGAAATACCCAACTCTTGAGTCTCTCCATCTTCTCTTAGCAATAGAGAACGTAGAGTAGCTTCCCAAAAAGGCTCACAGTCTAGAAGGGGGAGACAAACAACAAAACAAAACAAGTAGACAGGTGTCAATGTCATCAAAATAGATAAATAGATATATACATATCATTAATCAAATAGAGTGATAAATATGTACAAATATACACAAGTGCTATGGGGAGGAGGAGGGGGTAGGGCAGAGGGAGGGAGTGGAGGCAATGGGGAGGAGAGGAGGAGCCAAGGAAAGGAGGTGGGGGGCTTAGTCTGGGAAAGCCTCCTGGAGGAGGTGAGCTCTCAGTAAGGCTTTGAAGAGAGGAAGAGAGCTAGTTAGGTGGATGTGTGGAGGGAGGGCATTCCATTCATTTATTCATTCAATCATATTTATTGAGCGCTTACTGTGTGCAGAGCACCGTACTAAGCCCTTGAGAAGTACAAGTCGGCAACATTCCAGGCCAGAGGTTGGTTATGGGCCAGGGGTCGCTGGTGGGACAGGCGAGAATGGGGCACAGTGAGGAGGTTAGCGGCTGACGAGCAGAGTGTGCCCACTGGGCTGGAGAAGGAGAGCAGGGAGGTGAGGTAGGAGGGGGCGAGGTGATGGAGAGCTTTGAAGCCAATAGTGAGGAGTTTATGCTTCATGCGAAGGTTGATAGGCAACCACTGGAGATGTTTGAGGAGGGGAGTGACATGAACAGAGCGTTTGATCATCTTTGGATGTATGAGAGTAATTAATTTGATCAGTTGGAAATCCAACTGCTGAAAGGCCTAACTTCACATTACATGAACCCAAAATGGGCTGCTGGAGTGGGGTCATTTTATTTTTATAGTATTTGTTAAATGCTTACCATGTGCCAGGCACTGTACTAAGCACAGGGGTAGATACAAGTTAATCAGGTTGGACACAGTCCCTGTCCCACATGGGGCTCACAGTCTTCATCCCCATTTTACAATTGAGGTCACTGAGGCACAGAGAAGTTAGTGTATATTTTTCTTTCTTTCATGATTTTAAAACGAGCGAAGCAGGCCGTATTCATTCAATTGTATTTATTGAGCGCTTACTATGTGCAGAGCACTGTACTAAATGCTTATATCAGTGGTGCTATTGCCCTGCATCACGGGGACCAAAGCCCTGTACATTGGCCCTTACCAAACCAAAGGATCAGTAAGACGTAGTGGATAGAGTGCAGGCCTGGGAGCCAGAAGATCATGGGTTCTAATCTCAGCTCTGCCATTTGTCTGCTGTGTGACCTTGGACAAGTCGCTTCACTTCTCTGGGTCTCAGTGACCTCATCTGTAAAAAATGGGGTATGAGACTGTGAGCCCCACATGGAGCTGTGTCCAGCCCAATTTGCTTGTATTCACCCCAGCGCTTAGTACAGTGCCTGAGACAGAGTGAGCACTTAACAAATTCCACAAGAAAGGATCAAATGGTGAGGCATACCTAGCAGGGACTCTCAGCCCTGTTCACCTTCTCTCCAGATGGTCAGTCGAGCTCTGTGACCAGCCGCCCACCTCACTTTGCCCTCTAAATCTGGCCAATCTCTCTATTAACTGTCCTGCATGCTGTGCCTTCTCAACCAAACCACTTCATGTGGTGTCCACAATTTGCAAGCTCCAGAGCAAAAAGCTGTGAGTTGCTCCTGAGCCCAATGAGGCAGTCTTAGGGCAGATTCAGGCATAACTCAGGGGAGCAGCCTGGCCAGCCCCATCGGATAATTGTGATAGCAAAGGGTAGCGCATGTTGGAGAACCCTGCTTGGTCGTTCCAGGCAAACCAGCAAGCTTGAGGAAACATGGCTATAGTCTCCAGTCTTCGTCCCTTAACTCTTTTTCCCTCATTATTGATAACCACTTTAAAGTAAGGCTTTTTACAGGGATCACCTGCCTTGACAATATCCCTTTTAAATAAACTGAAATTACTGTAATAGTTTAATCTCATTGAATCAATTAAAAAAAAATGAAGACAACACCTTTAAGACCACGATTCTGCTGATCAAACTAGGAGACCAGACAACTGGCAAATGCCAAGAAACAATAGCCTGATGTCTGCCCTTTCTAGGACATTTGTGTTAAAGAGCAGGGTGATTTGAAAAAGGAAGCAGCTGACTGTGGTCCAATAAATATCCGCATAATGGGGAAAGGCTGTGATGAAGATTTTTTGGTTCACTGACAGACAGGAGCGGTAAATATTGCCTCAGAACCTTATTCTGGCTCTTAGTCACACTCTCCAAAGGTAGTCATCATGCATTATAATCCAAGGAGTTGGACAGTTTCGGTTTAAACTAACATTTGTCCAACAGGGTCACCAAGAAAAGAATGATAATTGTAAAATGAGTTGCTTAGAATTTAAATGGCCCCCCTCACACTACATTGGCCCCAATTCACTTTTTTAATATAATTAAGTGGATTTACTCTTTGAACTAGAGGCTGGATTATCAATTACAGATTTTGATTTATTCATGGAACAATGAGAAGCAGGAACTATAGCAGTCTGGGTGCCTATCCTGCCAAAAAACTGCCACCAAATATTCATTAATATTAAGGACCAAAATTTCCAGGCAGAATGTATACCAAACTACCAAGTCTAGACAGTCACTGACTTCTAATAATTAGGGCAATTATGGTTCTTGTTAAGCACTTACTATTTTCCAAGCATTATACTAAACACTGGGGATTCACATGATAATCTGGTCAGACACAGCCCCTGTCCCACAAGGGGGAGAATAGGTATTGGACACGTATTGGACACCCATTTTACAGTTGGGGAAACTGAGGTAAAGGCAAGTAAAGTGACTCGGCTTCACTAAAACAGTCATCTCCTGGTTTTCCTCCTATGTCTCTGACTGCTCCTTCTCAGTTTTTTTTCACAGGCTTCTCCTCTGCCTCCAGATCTGTAACAGTGGGAGTCCCTCAAGGCACAGTTCTGGGGCCTCTTCTATTCTCCATCTTCACCCACTCCCTTGGAGAGCTTATTCCTTTCAACTACCATCTCTACACGGATGATTCCCAAATCTACATCTCAAGACGTGACCTCTCTCCTCTGCAGTCTCCCATTTCCTCACGCCCTCAGGACAGCTCTCTCTGGTTGCCCTGCTGACACCTCAAACTTAACATGTCCAAAACAGAGCTCCTCATCTTCCCACAAAAACGCTGTTCTCCCCCTGTCTTTCCAACCACTGTAGACCCTCTATCCTCCCTATCTCTCATAGCCTTGGTGTTATCCTGGAGCAGCAGCGTAGCTCAATGGAAAGAGCACGGGCTTGGGAGTCAGAGGTGATGAGTTCAAATCCCAGCTCTACAAATTGTCAGCTGTGTGACTTCTCTGTGCCTCAGTTCCCTCATCTGTAAAATGGGGATTAAGACCGTGACCCCCACGTGGGACAACCTGATCACCTTGTATCCTCCCCAGCGCTTAGAACAGTGCTTTGCACATAGTAAGTGCTTAACAAATGCCATCATTATTATTATTATTATCCTCATCTCATCTCTACTCTTCAACCCACATATCCAATCTGTCACCAAATCCTTCAGTTCTACCTTCACAACGTTGCTGTTACCCCTTCCTCTGCATCCAAACTGCTACTATGTTGATCCAAGTATTCATACTATCCCAATTTGACTACTGCATAGGCCTACTCGCTGACCTCCCTGCCTCCTGTCTCTCTCCACTTCAGTCCATACTTCAGTCTGCTACCTGTATCGTTTTTCTAACATTCAGTCCATCAATCATTCAATCAATCAATCATATTTATTGAGTGCTTACAGTGTGCAGCACGCTGTAGTAAGTGCTTGGGAGAATATGGCATAACAGTTGGCAGATAATTTCACTTCCCACAAAGAGCTTATGGTCTAGAGTCCATGTCTCTAGGCTGCAAGCTCACTGTGGGTAGGGAATGTGTCTGCCAACTCTGTTGTATTGTAGACTCCCAAGTGCCTAGTATCGTGCCCTGCACATAGAAAGTACTCTACAGCTACTGTTAATGATGGTGATGATGATGATATCTCCCCACTCCTCAAGAACCTCCATTGATTGTCCATCCACCTCCATATTAAACAGAAACTCCTAAATAATAATAATAATAATAATGATGGTATTTGTTAAGTGCTTACTATGTGCAAAGCACTGTTCTAAGCGCTAGGGTAGATACAAACTTATCAGGTTGTCCCATGTGGGGCTCACAGTCTTCATCCCCATTTTCCAGATGAGGTAACTGAAGCACAGAGAAGCTAAGTGACTTGCCCAAAGTCACACAGCAGACAAGTGGCAGAGCCGAGATTAGAACCCACGACCTCTGACTCCCAAGCCCTGGATCTTTCCACTGAGCCATGCTACTTCTCCATCGCTCTATCAGCTTGGCCCTTCCTATCTCACCTCATGGATCTCCTCCACACTAAGCTTCTCTAGCGCCAACCTACCCACTGTATCTCGATCATGTCTACCTCACTGCCGACCCCTCACCCATGTCCTGCCTCTAGCTTGGAACTCCCTCCTCCTTCATATCTGACAGATGACCACTCTCCCCACCTTCAAAAGCTTATTAAAATTACATCTCCTCCAAAAGCCTTCTCATCCCCTATTCCCTCTCTCTTCTATGTCACCTATATACTTGGATCTGTACCCTTTAATAACATCATGGGCCCGTTGTTGGGTAGGGACCATCTGTATACGTTGCCGATTTGTACTTCCCAAGTGCTTAGTAAAGTGCTGTGCACACAGTAAGCGCTCAATAAATATGGTTGAATGAATGAATCATTATTATTATTATTATATTTGTTAAGATCTTACTGTGTGCCAGACACTGTACTAAGCCCTGGGGTAGATACAAGCAAATTGGGTTGGACACAGTCCCTGTCCCATGTGGGGCTCACAGTCTCAATCCCCATTCTACAGATGAGTCAGCTGAGGCCCAGAGAAGTGAAGTAACTTGCCCAAGGTCACCCAGCAGGCAAGCGGCAGAGTCGGTATTAGAACCCATGACCTTCTAACAGGCCCATGCTCTTTCCACTACTCCATACCGCTTCCCTGATATTAGCCCCACCCTCAGCCCTATAGCATTTATGTACATAGCCGTAATTTATTTGTAAATATGAATGTCTGACTCCCCACTCTGGACCGTAAGCTCCTTGTGGGGAGGGAACATGTGGATCCTCTCGGTTGTATTCTTCCAAGTGCTTAAGTATAGTGGTCTGCACCAAGTAAGGGCTCAATAAATAGCACTGATTGATTAATTTATTGACTGATTCCCTCTTAGCTGCTTCTTCATTTTTGAGTTGCTTTTTATGAAAAATGGTGAGGTAACAATTTAAAGGGAAAGTAAAATTTCCATTGATCTGGGAATTCTGAAATTCAGCATGTTCTCTAGGTGATCTGCCAGCCTGCTGAGAAACCAGATATGCTGTCTCACTATTTTAAAAGTGGGTATATCCCATCAATCAATGGTATTTATTGAGCACCTACCATATGCAGAGCATTACAGTAATCGCATGGGAGAGTCCAATACAATAGATTTGATAGACACGATCCCTGACAAATAACTTCTCGCTCTGATGTGGCGCTGCTTACTTCAAGTTGCTCAGCCCACACATCCCAAGGTGTCTCTCTACCCCTTTCCTTCTTCAACTTGCATCGTGTTCACATTAAATTTATTTGCATATGAGTGTTTACAAATAAATATCAGTGGGGATTTATTTGACCAAACTGGGCAACATTATAACCACAGAAATTTCAATGGTATAGAGTAGATTTTGTTTCTCCATTGGAAAGAAATTGTCCTATTTAAGTGGCTGTTTTAGGGCTTAAATGGTTTCAGCAATTTTCATTCCAGAGATTGTCCAGTATACATTTTTGAAGACTTCTCATTTTGTCTATAATGGATTTAAGATGACCAAAACAGAAAAACCTGAAAGATAATGTTTTGACCAAGCGAGCCTTGGATGTTCAGAAGCAGCATGAAAGCAATAGCCCTGAATTCAGGGCCCCTTATTATTCAGATAAAACTTTGTGATATATTTAAATCCTTTTCTGCAAACATTTTCCTGATTTGTTGCCAAGCAGTCCCTGAATTCAGTAATCCAGACAGATTACCATAGGGCTTCTATTTTTAGGGGTCCGTCTGGTACTGTGGCAGTTGTAGCTGATCGGATTACTGCTCTATCCTAGCCATGTAAAATGCATTGATGCTGCAAGTGAAACCTGCACTACTCTTCTGTAATTACAATGTCAGATTGAGAGCTGGAAATGTAACTCAGAATTTACTTTGAAATTCCATTGTACTGGACAAATCACGAATTCATGAGCATGTCATGTCTAAAATGTTGCACTTTGCCTTTTAATGTCAGATTTAAAAAAAAAAAATGTTGGTAAAAATGTGTTGTAGGGTTTACAGTGGATCTGTATAAAGCCTTTCTGACTCCCTGAAGCTGGCCTGGAAAAAAAACCAAAACACACCGGAGACAATTCTTTCCAACAAATGTCAACAACCCCTCCTAGTGGTAGAGAGTATAATCAGCTTCAGTTTTAACCTCATTATTTTGAGCGGCCTGCAAACAGAAACACTTGTTTCAGGGAGCACTCTGTCCCAAATTCAGGGTGGGAAAGTGTCTCCCTCCGATGAAAAGATAGGAGATGAACTCATTTGGATCTGGCCCTATACAGTCTTTGCGCAGGCATAGAGTCCAGTGACTTCAACAGGAATTTTTCTTATGTCTGGGCGTGCTGTAATGCTTTTGAGACATAAAGCCTTCGTCAGTACTTTGTTTTATGTGTGGGTAAAACATAAAGGACAGAGAACTTAAAAATTGAAAGGCGAACAGTGATATTTGTTTATGCTGATTCTTTTAGTTTTGAATCTGTCCTTGAGAATGGTTGTAGAATGAGGGAAAACGCTGATAGATTAAACAAAAAGAAAAATAACCCCAAACTGTATAGTGTATTGTTTAATAAAAGGACAAATTCTATTATTCAAGTAGAGATTGTTAGTATTAACCTCGCACAAGAAAAATCATGATTTATATCCTAAAAGGAGAATCTAGTGGCTCCCCCCTCAAAGTCCCTAAGAAACATTATGCTCATCATAATTGAAGAACTTTTAAATTGATCGTTGTCATTTAATAATGGTTTGAATTAAAATTTGCAAATTTAAGTGTTTTCATTATCTTCCCAGTCCAATTCAATTCTGGATTGCAAGAATTTACATTTTCCTATTCATTTATAATCAAAGATGCTATTGGTTCATTGTCCTTTTCCCAGATTGCACTGTTAATCTTTTTATGGTATTTTTTAAGTGCTTGCTATGTGCCAGGCACTGTGCTAAGCATTGGGGTAGGTTGGACCCAGTCCACATCCCACATGGGACTCAAAGTCATAATCCCCGTTTCACAGATGAGGTAACTAAGGCACAAAGAAGTTAACTGACTTGCCCAAGGTCACACAGCAGATTCGAACTCAGATCCTCTGACTCCCAGGTCCATGCTCTTCCCACTAGGAAGCACTGCTTTATAATCCTTTTGGAAACTATAAAAAGGCAAAGACTATAAAAAGGCAAATACCCTTGAACCAATTGCAACCTATGGAGAAAACTGGGGAATGACGTTACAACAATTTAAAATTCTGAATATTTTGCAGGATATTTTTCTAGTACCCGTAGATTTTGGAATTTCAAAGCCTGAATTTAAGAACTATAAAATTCAAAGCTGAACAGCTGTTAAGTTTTCCAAAACATAATCTTGGCTAACTGACTTTTAGTGCTGTTGCAAATTATTTGGAAACATGTCAAATAGAAAATTTAATTGAAAAGGAAATTTAAGTTTTTGTAACAAAAAAAGTCACCTCAGAAGTTCTCTGACCGAAAATGGAGAGAGATGTTAACATCATTTGAGGATCAGTGGAGTTTAGTTCTACGATATTTGGCATATTGAGAAAGATGCCTATGAGGAACATTCTTCATTTATTAATTCATTTGATTTATAAAGGTGCACTCACTGCCTCGTGGCACATATCCTTTCAGCTATCCTCGATGCTATATGATAGTTCAACCACAACCAATGTAGCATCGCTAAGGAAGTCTAAGCAGGAATATAGTGCTTAGAACAGTGCTTGGCACATAGTAAGCACTTAAAAAATACCATCAAAAAAAAATAACAGTGGGGAATTCCAATTGTCTCTACAGCCCATGAGGCACTGGTTTTATGAATAGAGTCATCATAAAGTTTCAGTATGAAAAGGCAGCTGCCAGGCACTCATCCTCTAGACTCTAAGCTCGTTGCGTGCAGGGAATATGTCTGTTTATTATTACATTGTACTCTCCCAAGTGCTTAGTACAGTGCTCTGCACACAGTTAATGCTCAATAAATACAAGTGAATGAATCAAATGAATGAATGCTATATCTGCAAGTATAAAATAGACACTTACCACTGTTCCACACAGTTATTAGATTCCTTGGGAGATTGAAATTGGGGCCACTTTGCTGTATAACCTCTTATGAGGATCAAAATCAGCCATCCTCCATTAGGTGGATAAAACCAGGAATTCCATCCAGGATTCAGTTGAGAGTTCTGTGTAGCCCTCAGTGGCTGTGGCTGAACTAAACTCTCAAATGGAATTAGGATCAAAACTGGGATTTTTAACTACTAACGCAAATGAGAAAAGATCACAAGGAAAATTCTAAATTTAAGGTTTGCAAGGTAAAGTTTATAGTCACTGAGATTTAAGGCAATCGGGACCAAGGTGAGGCTTTGTTTAACACAAGCCAGACACCATGTGCTAGGCTTAGGCAAATGGCTGGGAAATTAGGTTGAGTGTAAGAGAAAGCCTGTATTAAGTTCATAACTAAATTAACCAGCTCTAGATTCCTTTTCAGCCCAGATATATTTTAGGTAGAGAGAAGTAAATAACCACGTGAAGATCTCTTCTAGCTGGATCTATGGGAGAGGAGGAAGGAGCATAGATCAGAGCCAACAGGCAGCTCCACCTGTCTGACTTCTCTTTGCTTTGTCCTTAGCTACC
Source organism: Tachyglossus aculeatus (assembly GCF_015852505.1). Taxonomy (NCBI): domain Eukaryota; kingdom Metazoa; phylum Chordata; class Mammalia; order Monotremata; family Tachyglossidae; genus Tachyglossus; species Tachyglossus aculeatus. The sequence goes on from NC_052098.1 coordinate 10,570,728, forward strand.
CCCCCACCCCACCATCCTTGGGGGATTCTGGAGCCTTCCTTCTATTAGCAGAGAAGCCAGTCCCCTCCAAGAATATTCCAAATGATTCTGGGGTGGGGGGGGCAGCCCACCATCAGCGACTCTGACTGTGCCATTAGTAGGCCTGCTCTCAAGTGTGGCTTAGTAAGTGCTTAGTACAGTGCTCTGCACACAGTAAGAGCTCAATAAATATGATTGAATGAATGAACGAATGTGGCTACTTTGCAGTGAATTGATGGCAGGGCCAAATGGGAATCAGGGCTGTAAAAGCCCAGGGTTTAGGGGAAGGGGAGGAATGAGGCCAAAAGCTAAAGCCTCCTACCGTTTCTGGAGTTTGTTGGGGCAGTTTAGATTCCAGAAGAGCAGCTATTCTAGAGGTAAGAGCATGGTTAGGGGTGGTGGAAGAATGAGTGCTGTTGGGAATGTGGGAGTGGACTGCCCTATAATCTTTTGATCAATCATTCATTCATTCATTCATTCAATCGTATTTATTGAGCATTCATTCATTCAATCGTATTTATTGAGCACTTACTGTCTGCAGAGCACTGTACTAAGCGCTTGGGAAGTACAAGTTGGCGACATATAGAGACGGTCCCTACCCGACAGTGGGCTCACAGTCTAGAAGAGGGAGACAGACAACAAAACAAAACATATTAACAAAATAAAATAAATAGAATAGCAAATATGTACAAGTAAAATAAATAGAGTAATAAATCTGTACAAGCATACATACAGGTGCTGTGGGGAAGGGAAGGAGATAGGGCAGGGGGGATGGGGAGGGAGAGATGAAGGAGGGGGCTCAGTCTGGGAAGGCCTCCTGGAGGAAGTGAGCTCTCAGTAGGGCTTTGAAGGGAGGAAGAGAGCTAGCGTAGCAGATGTGCGGAAGGAGGGCATTCCAGGCCAGGGGGAGGACATGGGCCAGGGGTCGACGGCAGGACAGGCGAGAACGAGACACAGTGAGGAGGTTAGCGGCAGAGGAGCAGAGGGTGTGGGCTGGGCTATAGAAGGAAAGAAGGGAGGTGAGGTAGGAGGGGGCGAGGTGATGGAGAGCCTTGAAGCCAAGAGTGAGGAGTTAATCATTCAGGAGCTACTATATGTATCAATGACTGGCCTCTGGAGCCACACATGCACATATAGACACACACACACACACACACACACACACACACACGCACTAGAAATCACATAAATGATTTGTGTAGAATAAAGAAAATGCTGCAAACTAACGCTAATCCTGAAGAAGACTAGGTTTCCGAATTAGCCTTCATCCAGGAGAACTAGGAAGTAAGCAGAGGAAGAAAGCCATGTGGAGTGGGTGGCAACAACTCAACATCAAGCTTCAGATTGAATCTCCAGCTTTTTTTGTGGCTGCACAACCAATGAATATAGACCCACCACGAGTCCGGTGAACCTGCATGAAAAGTTGGCTGAAGTAGTTTAATGAGGAGCTGTGCACACCTAGCATACTCTGAAAATATGAGGTGTCTACATCTATACCAAATGATAACAGACTCTCAGCACAACAGAGCTCTCCTTACCACTGAACTGAAGAAATAGATTTTATTTTTGCATAAAGCAGGATGAACTAAAAGAAAGAGCATGGGCCTGGAAGTTGGAAGGCCTGGGGTTTACCCCTGGTTCCTTCACTTCTCTGCTCTGTGACCTTACCTTCACAACATCTCTAGAATACACCCTTTCCTCTCCACTCAAACTGCTACCTCACTGATCCAAGCACTCATCATTTCCTCCCTGACTATGCACCATCCTCGCTGAACTCCCTGCCTCCTGTCTCTCCCCTCTCCGGTCCATTTGTCACTTTGCTGCCCAGATCATTTTTAAGTCCATAACTCCCCATTCCTTGAAAACCATCAATGGTTGCCCATCCACCTCTGCATCAAACAGAGACTCCTAACCATCGGCTTTAAGGCCCTTATTCAACTATATGTCAAGCACCATACTAAGCGCTTGGGTAGATACAAGATAATCAGGTCCCACATGGGGCTTACAGGGTAAGTCAGAGGGAGAACAGGTATTGAATCCCCATTTTGCAGATGAAGGAACTGAGGCACAGAGAAGTTAAATGACTTACCCAAGGTCACACAGCAGTAAATGGCAGAGCCAGGATTAGAATCCAGGGTCTCTAACTCCCAGGGTGTGCTCTTCTGACTTTTGATTTTCTCCTCCATTTTAACAAGAATAATAATTATTATTATGGTATTTGTTAAGCCCTTACTATGTGCCAAGCACTGTTCTAAGTGCTGGAATAGAAACAAATTAATCAGGTCTGACACAGTCCCCATCCCACATGGGGCTCACACTCATATCCCCATTTTACAAATGAGGTAACTGAGGCCCAGAGAAGTGAAGTGACTTGCCCAAGATCACACAGCAGACATGTGGCAGAGCCGGGATTAGAAGCCAGGTCCTTCTGAGTCCCAGGCCTGTGCTCTATCCACACAGCCATGCTGCTTGCCACTCCATTTTGGTTTTAGATAAGTCCTGTGCATGACTTCAAATTTTATTTTCAGTTCATACATAATGATCTCCTGTCCCCACCATTACCCTCAACTTGTCTATGTTATATACGGCCAGAGGTTTCTTATCTTTAACTTTGATGTCTTCAGAATTCAAGCCTCTCCTTCTCCTCCTGCCTTTTTGACAGACAATCCAACCCTCCCATCTTTGGTCCATTATCATCTTCAGAACACGTGAGGTATTGAAATTGAATTGAATTGAAGTTGAACTTACCTGTCAGCCCTTGAAGAGCCAAAGAAAGAGTCCTGAAGTATTCCCCAAAAAAGAGAGTTTCAAGCAAGCAGCCAATGCTTGCAGAAAGCCTCACATGAAGGGAAGCTGAGGCCAGTTACAGGGCATGAACATAATTTTGGGAAGAACAGGCTGGCCTAGAACTCAGTTGAATAAAATGTTCCTGAATAGAGGCAAATTCTTGGCCAATCAGGATCAATTATAGGTTAAGGATGGAAACCTATGAAACATGGCCATGTTATGGCAAGAAATTGAGAGACTAAATCTTCCCATGGTCCCACCTGAAAGACGCTGAGCTTGTTACCAATCGCTACATGGTAAAGATGGCTTCTTTCCAATTGCCGCCGAACTAGTTCAGAACAGTGCTTTACACACAGTAAGCGCTTAACAAATACCATCGTTATTATTATCATTATTACTGGAGAGGCAGTGTTGCCTAATGGAGAGAGCATGGATCTGGGAGTCGGAGGACTGGGTTTTAATTTGGCTCTGCCACTTGCTGTTGGGTGACCTGTGTGACTTTGGGCAAGTCACTTAACTTCTCTGTGCCTCAGTTCCTTCAGGTGCAAAATGGGGATTCAATACCTGTTCTACCCGCTACTTGGACTGTGAACCCCATGTGGAAGAAGGACTGATTCCAACCTAATTGTCTTGTAACAACCCCAGCACTTGGTACAGTGCTTGGCACATAGTAGGTGCTTGGTTTACTGTTTCACATATAATCAGTAATTTACAAATACCACAATTACTATTTTTATTATTATTCAGTGTTCAGGAAGGCCCCAGAAAGATAGGCTAGGCCTAAAGTCCCAGGAAGCATTTTGGAAAATGAGTTACTTGTTTTCCGGTGCTGTCTTTTAAGTTATGAAATATAGGCAAACAGGAAGGGACATAAATAATAATAATAATAATAATGATGGCATTTGTTAAGTGCTTACTATGTGTGAAGCACTGTTCTAAGCACTGGGGTGGATACAAGGTTATCAGGTTGTCCCACGTGGGGCTCACAGTCTTAATCCCCATTTTACACATGAGGGAACTGAGGCACAGAGATGTTAAGTGACTTGCCCAAAGTCACACAGCTGACAAGTGGTGGAGCCGGGATTAGAACCCATGACCTCTGACTCCCAAGCCCATGCTCTTTCCATTGAGCCACACTGCTTCCTAGTCATGCTGCTTCCTAAAGAAGCAGCCACTAAAGAAGACACTCATAAGAGCAGCAGTTCCTAGGGATAGAGAGGGTGGATGGAGGGGGTATTTTAAAGCAGCCTAGCAAACTTCACTTTCTAATGAAGCCCCTTGAGTGGGATATCCCATGTTATGAGCTACACTCTTGACTGGGAAAGTACATCTCCCCCTTGGCAGCTCTTGGCTTCCCTGTCCCCAGAGAAGGCTGACGAAGAAGGTTGAAAGGGATGTGCTTCCCCCTTTCCCATTCTCACCCCTGTCCAGTCTAACCTCTGGGGGTTTGGCCCTCTCAGGGGGCATGAGTTGCATGCAAAAATAAAAAAACAAGCTCAGAAAGAAAACCATGGTGGGCAGGTCAGGTAAGGGGTCCTGTGGAGAGGCATGGGGGAAGAACGTGGGTATAGAGGGAGGGAATGCCTGGGCATTATAGATAAAGAACTTTATGACCTCAGTGGAACAAAATAATAATTAAAAAAAACCCAAGGATGGCACTGCTTGAGACTGAACCTGTCTGACAGAGGACAGGAGTAGGCCCAGCAGACCATGGGTACAGGAGAAGGGAGGGAGGGGCAGGCCTAAAGGAAGCCACCACCGAGGACTTCAAAGAGTGGGGAAGGGGAAGGGGAGGCGTTACCTGTCACCATCAAAGAATATCATGCCCAGTGTGCTCTGCCAGGAAATGAAGACAACATTTATGTAAGCGAGTTGGCTGCTATGCTTAGTTTCTGTTAAGATGGTTTTAAGAGAGAGAAAGTTTCAGAGGGACAGGAAGTGCTGTAGGAGCCAGCCCAAGGGAGAACAAAGCATGAGAAAGCTTCCATTGAGCATAGTTAAATCCTATAAATAAAATGTGATCTGTTGCTTAATAAAACATTCAGTGACTGGATTATCAGTGAAGATAATCGGTAGTGAATTGAAAACACAATACAGACCAGTGACTGAGGAAAGATTCCTATTTGGATACAGAACAGCTAAGAGCGCAAATTGACTGTGAATGCTACTCATGTTTATACCAGTGTTAGACTTGTTTCTGAGAGCCCATGGACTAAACCTGAGTTGCAAAATTCATAAATACGACAGGCAATGAAGCTATCTCCCAACGTTGAATAACACTAAGTAGAGCTAGGGGATGGATTTTAGAAGATTTGAAAAACTGGAATTTGGACTTCCGTTGTTCTAATTCAGGTAAGAATTAGGTTGAAATTTCGAAAATTGGTTTATTTGAGCTTTTATTTCATAATTCATATGCAATAACATTCATATGACTGGTGTTTCATCAGAAATATTACTCTTTCTGGGGTTTGCAAAAGGTTAAATGAATGCTCAAAATCAACTTTGCCTGTTGGCACAGATAGTGATGCTAAGATATCCCAAATGAATGAAGATGATCAGACTCCATTGTTAATCCACATGATGGCATTCGTGCATGAGATAAGCCAAACTGACTGCAGGTACAGTCTACAGGGGAAGACAGACATTAAGCTAAAATACGGATAGGGGAAATAATGGAGTATAAGGATATATACATAAGTGCTGTGGGGTTAGGGATTCACTTTCCCGTGAATCCCACAGCAAATGGCAGACTTACAAGCTGGCTGGCTGCCACTGCGGGTTTCTTCCTTGAACAGGGAAAGAGGAGGTGGGGGAAGGTGAAAAGTCTGGAACCCATTCTTCCAGCTCCAGAAAAATTGAGGATAATTGGGTGGACCCTGTTCCCATGAAAACTGGGGGTAAAGAGAAGTGCTTTTGTGCTCTGTCAAGAGTGAATGCTCAGTCAGTAGTAGTGACTGATTAATAGGTGGCCCCCTGCAATGCAGAGAGCAGGACCCTACCCCCACCCTCGACTCCACCCTCCCTAGGAATTCAAAATATAACCTTAATAGACTTGCAAAGGGGAATAAAGAATGTGAAGCTACCTCAAAACTAATCAACCTTGGGAAATTCACCAAAGATGAGGATCTTTGTCCGTACGACCAGATTAACTTCGTGGGACCAAGTGTATTACCAACAAAGTCTCTGGAATGTTGAAACACTGTAATTCCCAAAATGGGAGAAGGTAGTACAGGATCATATGTTAAGGCATAGACAGCTGTTATGTTAGAGCATAGACAGAAGTGGGAGAGTAGCAGACTTCACCATTTTCTCCTAGGCCCTGGTCTTGGACCCTATATAGAGTGGACTGGGCAGTGGATGAGGTAGCAGGGAGGTCCACTGTGGTGGAACTGAAGGAAAAAGATTTAGATTTAGAATCAAGGGGAGTGCATGTGATACTGGGGAGCCGGGGGGAAAGTTTGGGATCTAGGAAGAAGAGCCAAAAATCACACAAAAGTAGGCCCAAGATAGGAATGAAGAACAGGGCTACTTTCCTGGAAAATTCCCAGAGTGGAAATTTAATATGCTATCACGATCTCCTTGTAGAGACTGGGTCTACCAACCTTGTTATACTGTACTCTCAAACACTTTTTTTTTCTTTTTTTATGGTATTTGTTAAGTGTTTACTATGTGCAGGCACTGTTCTAAGTGCCAGGGTAGATCTCAGGTTGGACAAAGTCCCTGTCCCACATGGTGCTCAGAGTTTTTATCTTAGTACAAGGTCTGCACACAGTAAACGCTTAATAGATACAATTGTTTGACTGATTGGTTACCACCCTACTGACAAGTAACTGCAGGAAGCCTGGGTCTAGGTAAACTTTTTGGCCTCAAGTATCCACCACCCTCTGGACTGGGCATCCTCTAGAACCATTTTTACCATTTCTCCCAGTGGCCCTATCACCCTACTAGAACAGGAAATATGCTGGGAAGTGGGGATGGAATTCCTCTAGGTGATAGCCCAATTTCCCAGGGTCTTTTCCTTAAACAAGGGGATTTGTTTCTCCCCTGGAGAAGTGGAAGCAGGGGATACTTTGTCCCCCCAGCCATCAATCTAAGTGAAGACAGCTATACTTGTTTTCCCATTTACCCATTCCTCTAGTTTTTATGTGCCTAAAGAAATGGACCAATGTGAGCAAATACCAGTTGTGTATGGGTATAAGAGACCGCTACTGGTACTGCCTAGGCTGGAGTCCTGATGCTTTGGAAGCCTAGGGATTCTTGTGAAAAGTATTTCTCAAACGGTTTTTCCAATCCTCATCCCCAAGGCAGAACAGTAGGAAGGACAGGTGTGAGGAAGAATGCATGAGTGGCCAGGATGTTAGTGAGGTGGCTAGGAATGGCATCCAAACTGGAGTCTTGAGTGGGAAGGAGGTTGAAGGGATGGGAGTGAGTGGGTGTGGGAAAGGAGGGGTTTAGGCAGTGTAAGCTTACCTAGTAAAAATACTCTAGGGCACTGCTCCTGCACATAGTACAGAATCTGCATTTCTCATATTCTCGCTCCCTGGTGATTCAGAGCTCACTGATTACTTTTCGTTTATGGTTTCTATCAGGAAAAGCTATCAAAGAGTTGTGAACACTTCTGTACTGGGAAAAACAGCAAAAAAAATCATCTAAATGACACTCTTGTAATATCTCTCCACTGGATGGCAGTAGAAGTTAAATGATGGAAATTCAGAACTTGAGTTCAGCCACCTTAAACGCACAGTTATGAGCGTGCAAAATATTAACTCCTCCCCTCCCGCCCTCCATAAATGCCAGGTATTCTAGCTAATTATAGGTACGGCACAAATATTGCACACAGTACAGTACTTAAGGAGACAGATTCTTCTAAATGTTAAAGGCAATACTTTCAGCTAATTGGGGTCGCCTGTTCCTGAATTGTTGTAAGAATTGCACAATGGCATGAATGACACTTTGCTCTATACATCCCTGCAGGATCACACTGATGGGCTCTTTACACAGTGGAAGAATTAGGCTAGCTTGCAAGGATAAAAAAACTGAGTCTGTCATGCTAGAACTGAAACCAGCAGTGTCAAGAAACATGGAATGGGGCTTTATTACTTTAAGGCTTAATCTGCCAATGGACGATTTCCATATTCAAAGGACAGGGGGCAACCATTGTGAGTTCCTTTAATATGTAGTTCAAGGAAGGGCAATGATAGGAGATGGAAGACCATTTAAAGGGGGTTGAGGGCCACAGCCATAAAGCATTGCACACAATTTATTTCGGGAGAAATGCCGAGTTGCTGAAAAAGCATCACATTTCCCATTTTCCGTTTTCAAGCAAAATTCACCCAGGTATCATGTTCAAGAGTGGAGAGGGCCAAGTTTGAGAAACAAAAACATTTGCATTTCCACCCACCTTGTCTGGATCTCTCTCTCTCTCAATCTGCTAGCTGTTCTGTCTTCCTATCAGACATGGTCAGCAACTCCTTTGCACACAGTGGCCTCACAGAACTCTGCTCATACAAGGTGCTGGACCTGAGCTATCTCTAGGTAGTTATTCAAGCTTCAAAACCCATCTTTAAAACCCTGCTAAAATATTTCCTCCTCCAACAAGCTGGACTAATTATCTTCATCTCGGACATTATCAACCCTTCTGCTGCCTCTGCAATAGTGGTTTTATTTCTCTAAGCCTAATCTCAGCATTTGTGTTTAGAGGCAATAGTCAAGCAAACATTCCATTTGATTTATACTGATTCCACTGCTTGTAAATATTTCTATTACCCCAATTAGAAAGTATCAATCAATCAAATGTATTTATTGAGCACCTACTGTGTGCAGAGCACTTTACTAAGCACTTGGGAGAGTAATAATAATAATAATGATGGTATTTGTTAAGCAATTACTTTGTGCCAAGTACTGTACAACATAGTGTGGGTAGACACATTCCCTCCCCACAGTGAGCTTACAGTCTATAATTGGCATTAGAGAAGTGAAGTGTGTGGGCTGGGTTGTAGAAGGAAATTAGGGAGGTAAGGTAGGAGGAGGCAAGGTGATTGAGTGTCTCAAAGCCAAAGGTAAGGAGTTTCTGTTTGATGTGGAGGTGGAAGGCCAGCAACTTGAGATTCTTAAGGAGTAGGGAAACATGGACTGAACCTTTTCTTAGGAAAATGACTCAAGCAGCAGAATGAAGTATGTACTGAAGTGGGGAGACACAGGAGGCATGGTAATCAGCAAAGAGGCAGAAGCAGTAATCAAGGCAGGGTAAGATAAGTTCTTGGATCAGTGTAGTAGCAGTTTGGCTGGAGAGGAAAGGGAGGATTTTAGCCATGTTGTGAAGGTTGAACCAACAGGATTTGGTGACAGATTGAATGTGTGGGTTGAATGAGAGAGATGAGTCAAGGATTCATTCATGTGTTCATTCAATCATATTTATTGAGTGCTCAGTATGTGCAGAGCACTGTACTAAGCCCTTGGGAAGGTACAATACAACAATAAACAGTGACATTCCCTGCCTTCAATGAGCAATAATGTCAAGGTTACACGCTTGTGAAACAGGGAGGATGATGGTGCTCTCTACAGTGATCAATGAATCAATCAATCAATGTCATATTTATTGAGCATTTACTGTGTGCAGAATTCTGTGCTAAGTGCTTGGGAGAGTACATTATAGCAAAAATGTTCCCTGCCCACAATAATAATAATAATAATGGCATTTATTAAGTGCTTACTATGTGCAAAGCACTGTTCTAAGTGCTGGGGAGGTTACAAGGTGATCAGGTTGTCCCACAGGGGGCTCACGGTCTTAATCCCCATTTTACAGATGAGAGAACTAAGGCACAGAGTAGTTAAGTGACTTGCCCAAAGTCACACAGCTGAAATTTGGTGGAGCCAGGATTTGAACCCATGACCTCTGACTCCAAAGCCCGTGCTCTTTCCACTGAGCCACGCTGCTTCTCTAACAATGAACTTACAGTCTAGAGGTGATGGGAAAGACTGGGGGAGGAAAGGGTTTGGGTGGGAATATGAAGAGTTCTGTTTTGAACATGTTAAGTTTCATTTGTCGGCAGGACATCCAAGTAGAGCTGTCCAGAAAGCAGGAGGAAATCTGAGACCACAGAGAAGGAGAGATATCAGGGCTGGAGATGTAGATTTGGGAATCATCTGCATAGAGATGGTACTTTGAAACCACGGGAGTGAATAGTTCTCCAAGGGAATGGGTATAGATGGAGAATATAGGGGGATCCAGAACTGAGTCTTGAGGGACTCCCACAGTTAGGGGGTGGGAGGCAGAGGAGGAACCTGCAAAAAAGACTGAGAATGATCAGCCAGGGAGATAAGATGATAACCAGGAAAGGATAGTGTCAGTGAAGCCAAGGTTGGATAATGTTTCCAGGAGAAGGGGTTTTTTTGACAGTGTTGAAGGCAGCTGAGAGTTCAAGGAGGATCAGGATGGAGTAGAGGCTGTTGGATTTGACATGAAAAGATCATTTGTGACCTTTGAGAGGGCAGTGATGGTTGAGTGAAGTGGGTGGAAGCCAGATTGGAGGGGGCCAAGGAGAGAATTGGAGGAGAGGAAGTGGAGGCAGAGTGGGTAGCCAACTCACTCAAGGAGGGAGGAGGGAGATGGGTCAGTAACTGGAAGGATCTGTGGGGTCAAAGGAGGGTTTTTGTATGATAGGGGAGACCTGAGCATGTATGAAGGCAGTGAGGAATGAAGCCATTGGAGAGTGAACAGTTGAAGATGGCAGTCAGGGAGGGAAGGAGAAAAGGGGCAAGTGTTTCAATAAGGTGTATACTAGTTATCAAAGGAGTGCAAATTCCTAATATGCAAGAAATGTATCTTGTGTTTCAGCAGTATTATTATTATCATTTTAAACACTTGCTACATGTCAAACTCTTTCTAAGCGCTGGGGTAGATACAACTTAATCAGGTCGGGCACAGTCCCTGTCCCACAAGAGGCTCACAGTCTAAGTAGGAGGGAGAAAATACACTGAGTCCCCATTTAACAAATGAGGAAAATGAGGCAGAGAAAAATTAAGTGACTTGCTCAAGATCACACAATAGGCAACTGACAGAGACATGATTAGAACTCAGGTCCTCTGACTCCTACGCCCATGCTCTCTCCACTAGGCCATGCTACTGTAGTTTCCAAGTGTTAAGTAAAATGCATTGCACTCAATAGGTGCTCAGTAAGTACCAGCACTAGAACTACTACTCATTCTTATGAAGGAACTGTTCAGCAAAGCCCACCAAACTAACAGACATGTGGCCGTTTTAATCCTTCTTTCACACTCTTTCCCTGCCCCCTCTAATCCCACTATAGTATGAGATCATCAGGGCATGAAGTCCTCAACAACCCAGCTAGATATAAAGAAATGCAAATTCCAAAAGAAGGAGCCAGAGGGAATGGATGCTGGATAAATACTGTTAGTTGATGATGGCAATAAAAGAATGAATTAGTAGCCTTAAATTGAAATTTAAGATTCTCTGTCGTTTTTATACACTTTCTGGTTTGTTTTTAGGAGGATCTGCCTTTGAAGAGAGCTGAGGTGAGCTACAGCAGGCACGGGTATGTGTTCTTTGCCTCAGTGAAATGGGAAACATTAGCCAAATTTTCAGATGGGCAGTTAGGGGAATGGGTGGCACTGGTGATGGCCAGTGAAAATGTAAATTAGTGATCCAGGCAGAATTTTGCAGATGCAATGATTAATGAAGACTGTTTTGATTAATGAAGATGAATGAAGGCTGATAATTGTATTTGCTCAGAATGTTCCTGGGATGTATTTCAAAGCTGTATTTCAAAAATGGCTTCAATTTGTAGACTAAGTGGTTCATTTCAAGATTGAAAGATATAGCTTAAAGATAGTGACTAAATATCATCATCAATCGTATTTATTGAGCGATTACTGTGTGCAGAGCACTGTACTAAGCACTGTACTGCATCTCCAAATATGCAGTAGTAACTCAAAACAATTAGTCTCACTATTGCTAATTTTATAACATGAACAATTTACTTTGAACCATTACATTTATCAAGGAGGATTCAGACAAGAATTGAGGAAGTAGAATATATTAAAAGAATGAAAAAAGCATTTTTTAATTGCCAGCAACTGTGGTATTGTGAATATACAGATGGTGTACTTCAGTTGCAAAAAGAGACAGGGTAAAACGTGAACTCACGGCCAAACAGATTTGTTTGAAATATGAGTGTGATTTCCAGAGGTCATTTTTACTTTAAAGCATCACGACATTCAGCGCTACCAAAAGCAGTGCTAGGGCTATGAAAAACTCTGCAATAACTCCATCATAAATAGGAGTTTAATGAAGGGAGTTGGAAGATATCCCCTTATTTCCCTTTGAAATAAGAATTAGCAAATGCCAATTTTGCTAATAATGAGGTCTCAAGAAAACACCTGTCATCATTATAAAGAGATTATTGGATGTCCATTTGGAAATTAGACTAATTTCTGGAACTGTAAAAGCAGAGAAACGAAGCCCTCCCAATGGGGCAAGATGAAAAGCCTCTTTTGTGTGGCTCTAAGGGTGACTGAAAGTGACAGAAGTAAAGTACAAGTTGCAGGCAATGCACAATTACCTTAGCTAATAGAGGGGAGAAATCACATAGCTAATCTAAAACAACCTAAGGTGGCAGCCCCAGGATCAGTCTGGAAAAAAGGCGAATGGAAATTTGGGCTAATGGAGCTTGAGAAAAAAATCCCCGTTGGGGACTGTTGAACGCTGCAAGGGGGAGGGAAGGTTGGATGAAGGCAGGTTCAGAGCAGGTGAGAGTTTAAAATCATTTTCCAAGTAACTGAAAAGTCGTTAATTCACAAATAAATACTAGTAATAGTGGGAGTAGTGGTATTTGATAAGTTCCCAGTGCGCAGTGCACTGTATCAAATGGGAAAGTTCAACAGAAGCAGGAGGGAGTTTTTATTCTAAGGGGGAGAGGCAGCTATAAAGATTTTTACAAATACTCAAATATTATAAATGTTTAATTAATCAACAAAATGATTGGATGTACATTTATACCCGAGGGCCGATGGTGAATACCCAAATGCTCCCATCCTCAGCGTCCTACTAATAGGCTCTTTTCTACTAGGAACACTTCCCTCACTAATCTCTCTTCTCCTCACCCTATTTTCCCTCCCTTCTGCATCACTTATGCACTTAGTGCTAGCCCCAAACACTTCGCTCCTCACCCCACCCCCGTCCAGAGCACTTATGTAAGTATCGTTATATTCATTCATTCATTCATTCAATCGTATTTATTGAGTGCTTACTGTGTGCAGAGCACTGTACTAAGTGCTTGGGAAGGAAAAATTTGCAACATATAGAGACGGTCCCTACCCAACAGCAGGCTCACAGTCTAGAAGGGGGAGACAGACAAAAAAACCCACATATAAACCAAATAAAATAAATAGAATAAATATGTACAAGTAAAATAAATAGAGTAATAAATATGAACAAACATATATACATATATACAGGTGCTGAGGGGAGGGGAAGGAGGTAAGGTGGGGAGATGGGGAGGGGGAAGAAGGGGAAAGGAAGGAGGCGGCTCAGTCTGGGAAGGCCTCTTGGAGGAGGTGAGCTCTCAGTAGGGCTTTGAAGGGAGGAAGAGAGCTAGCTTGGTGGTTGTGTGGATGAAGGGCATTCCAGGCCAGAGGGAGGACGTGGTCCGGGGGTCGATGGCAGGACAGGCTAGAACGAGGCACAGTGAGGAGATTAGCGGCAGAGGAGTGGAGGGTGCAGGCTGGGCTGTAGAAGGAGAGAAGGGAGGTGAGGTAGGAGGGGGTGAGGTGATGGAGAGCCTTGAAGCCAAGGTTGAGGAGTTTTTGCCAGATGCATAGGTTGATTGGTAGCCACTGGAGATTTATGAGGAGGGGAGTAACATGTCCAGAGCATTTCTGCACAAAGACGATCAGCGGCGTGAAGTATGGATTGAAGTGGGGAGAGACAGGAGGATGGGAGATCAGAGAGGAGGCTGATGCAGTAATCCAGTCGGGATAGGATGAGAGACTGAACGAGTAGGGTAGCGGTTTGGATGGAGACGAAAGGGCGGATCTTGGTGATGTTGCGGAGGTGAGACTGGCAGGATTTGGTGACAGATTGGATGTGAGGGGTGAATGAGAGAGTGGAGTCGAGGGTGACACCAAGGTTACAGGCTTGTGAGATGGGAAGGATGGTAGTGCCGTCAACCTTGATGGGAAAGTCAGGGGGAGGGCAGGGTTTGGGAGGGAAGATAAGGAGTTCAGTCTTGGACATGTTGAGTTTTAGATGGCGGGCAGACATCCAGATGGAGATGTCCTGAAGGCAAGAGGAGATACGAGCCTGGAGGGAGGGAGAGAGAGCAGGGGCAGAGATGTAGATTTGGGTGTCATCAGCGTAAAGATGATAGTTGAAGCCATGGGAGCAAATGAGTTCACCAAGGGAGTGAGTGTAGATAGAGAACAGAAGGGGACCAAGAACTGACCCTTGAGGAACCCCTACAGTAAGGGGATGGGAGGGGGAGGAGGAGCCCGCAAAAGAGACTGAGAATGAATGGCTGGAGAGATAAGAGGAGAACCAGGAGAGGACAGAGTCTGTGAAACCAAGGTTGGATAGCGTGTTGAGGAGAAGGGGGTGGTCCACAGTGTCAAAGGCAGTTGAGGGGTCAAGGAGGATTAGGATAGAGTAGGAGCCGTTGGATTTGGCAAGCAGGAGGTCATTGGTGACCTTTGAGAGGGTAGTTTCTGTGGAATGTAGGGGACAGAAGCCAGATTGGAGGGGGTCAAAGAGAGAGTTGTCATTGAGGAATTTGAGGCAGCATGTGCAGATGACTCGTTCAAGGAGTTTGGAAAGGAATGGTAGGAGGGAGATAGGGCGATAACTAGAAGGTGAGGTGGGGTCAAGAGAGGATTTTTTTTTAGGATGGGAGAGACGTGGACATGTTTGAAGGCAGAGGGGAAGGAACCAGTGGAGAGTGAGCGGTTGAAGATGGAAGTTAAGGAGGGGAGAAGGGATGGAGCAAGAGATTTCATAGGATGAGAGGGAATGGCGTCAGAAGCACAGGTGGCTGGAGTAGCACTTGAGAGGAGGGAGGAGATCTCATCTGAGAATACTGCTGGGAAGGATGGGAGAGTAGCGGAGAGGGTTGAGAGCCGGGAGGTTGGAGAAGGGGGGGGAGTGACTTTTATATTCAGTTCCTTCCCCTACCTGTGAGGTATTTTAGTGTCTGCCTCCCCCGCATCCCCATATTGTAAACTCCTCAAGAGCAGGAGTGGATCTTGTCTGTTGTGGAGAGGGTGGCCATTGCAGGCTTTTGAGGAGGGGAGTGGTGCTTTCTGAATGGCATTTCAAAATCATTCATGCAGTTGTGTGCATGAAGCTTGAAGCAGATAGACCAGTAAGGAGGTGATCTAGTCATCCAGCCAGAAGGTTGAACCAGGGTGGTGGCCCTAAGGATGGAGATAAATGGGCACACAATATTGTAGATGAAGAGCCAGCAGGATTTAGAGGCAGATGAATGTTGGGGGTGAAAGAAAGAGAGGAGCCAAAAATAACACAAATAACATTGTGCACACAAAAAGGCTGTCCCTTGTTCTATTATCATGCTTAATGTTGACATCGCCTGACATTATTTTCTCTTTTGTCTCTTTGTCTCTGATTCCTACCACAGCTTTTGCTTAAAAAGATCTCTTTCTTGACAACAGTATACCACGTTGGTCTGTCCTCAGCAATTGACTCCCAATTTTCAGCTGGGAAGCAGCATCGTCAAAGGCTTTGCTTTGCTTTACTGTGACCTTAAAACATTTCATCCGCCCTCCTTGCTTTCAGTCTCCCAATTTCAGCTCTCCATGCAGCAGCTGTTTGGATCTCCTGCTGTGGATTATTCTTTTTACATATCCTTCCCACAGTAGCTGTGTTGAAGTGAGCATAGTTCAGTCAATCAGTGGAATTACTATTATGCTGATCCAAGCACGTAGCCTATCCTGCCTTGACAACTTTATCTGCCTCCTTGCTGACCTCTCTGCCTCCTGTCTCTCCGCACTTCAGTCCAAACTTCATTCTGCTACTTGGATCATTTTTCTAAAAAAAAAGGTCAGTCCGTCAATCAATTAATTGTATTCATTTAGTGCTTACTGTGGGCAGGTAACTGTACTAAGCACTTGGGAGAATAGAACACAACAATAATGACAATAATTCTCTGCCCACAGTGAGCTTACATTCTAGAAGACATTCCGTGCATCCCCATTCCTCAAGAACCACCAGTGGTTGCCAATCCACCTCTGCATTAACCAGAAACTCCTTACCATCAGTTTTAAAGCACTCAATCAGCTCTCCCCCTCCTTCCTTACCCCACTGATCTCCATATACAGCCCAGCACACAAACGTGCTCCTCTAGTGCCAACTTGTTCACTGTGCCCCACTCTCATCTGTCCCACATCCTCCCTCTGGCCTGGAACTCCCTCCCACTTCACATTCGACAGACCATCACTCTCCCCACTTTCAAAACCTTATTAAGGTCACACCTCTTTCAAGAGGCCTTCCCCAGTTAAGCTCTCTTTTCCCAGAGCCCCTCTCCCTTCTTCCTCCTCTACACTCTTGCATCTGTACCTTTTGGGCACTTGATACTCACCCCCCCTCAGCCACAAAGAACCTATCTGCAACTTATTATTTATACTAATGTCTGTCTCCCCATCTAGATTGGAAGCTCACTGTGGGCAAGGAATGTGTCAACCAACCCTGTTGCATTGTACTCTCCCAAGCACTTAGTACAATGCTGTGCACTCAGTAAGGGCTCAGTAAATATGATTGATTTTTTGATTGGTCTTTATTGAGCAATTTTATGTGCAGGGTGCTGAACTAAGCCTTTGGAAGAGTACAACATAGTTGGTAAACATAACCTCTGCCCTTAATTAGGTTACATGCTAGAAGACAGACTACCTTCCAGAACATTATTGTTTATGAGGTTTTTCTATGACCATTTGGTCATAAATGTTACAAAGCACCATGTATTCTCATAGTTGTGGTTGCTCATGAAAGTTGCTACATGAAGAGGTTTAATCAGAAAAGCAGTCCATGTCCAAGAAAAGGGCAGACTGAGCATGTTAAAATCAATCTACCAATAGTATTTATTGAACCCTTTCTGTGTGCAGAGCACTGTACTAAGCACTAAATCAAATGTTTAGGAAAATAAATCACTAGTACAAGGCTCTGTAGCGGGTGTATATTCTGGCAAACCAAACTTGCCAGTGATAATGCAGTTTGTAGAAATAAAATAATGTTAATCTTTTCCACTCCAGAGACCTGAGCTGAAGGTTTCTTTCCACTGGACCAGCCAAGGGAAAGAAAAAAAAGATTTGTTCCAGATGGCTTACTTGGCCTATGTCTCTCTGAGGACTTGACAACAGACCCATATGTGTGTAATGTGGCATATTTTTCCTTGCCACAGCTAAAAGAATTCAGTGAAAAGACTGTGTGTGGAATTTATTTTAAGCTGTGCTTCTTTTTTCTAACCCTTTCTTTCTCTGCCTTACTTGGCTACTCCAGTTGTTAACATGCAAGTTGATATTTATAGAAACAAGGATCTGTAGAAAAACTCTTGGAGGGCAGGAACCAATATATATTTTCATGCAATAGCATGAAGTAACAATCTGGGGAAGGTGGATCGGTTTGGCCCCCTCGGCCATGCTGGGCAGTAGCGGCATGGGAGAGATCTGAGGGCGGAGACTTGAGTTTACTGCAATGGTAAACCACATCTGTATTTTTACCAAGAAAACTCAATGGATCCACTACCGGAACGATTGCAGATGGAGAGCGAGGCGTTCTGAGAGAGTTGTGTCCATGGTGTTGCTATGGGTAGGAAATGGCTCGACGGCATAAGACAAGACAAGGATCAGTTTGGAGGCTTAGAAACCACCACAAATTCCCATCCATGTAATGAAGCTGAGTCAAACCTATCTTGAAGATTTAAAAGCAATCAATCAGTTGTATTTATTGAGCACCTACTGCTTTCAGAGCACTCTACTATGCACTTGGGAGAGTACAGTATAACAGAGTTGGTAGACATGTTTCCCGCCTACAAAGAGCTGAAAGTCTAGAGGAGGAGACAGATGTTAAAATAAATTACAGATGTGTACATAAGTGTAATGGGGCTGAATGTGGGGTGAAGCAGAAGAGAGTGGAAGAGTGAAGCAGAAGGGAGTGGGAGTAGGGGAAATGACACTTTATTCGGGGAAGGCCTCTTGGAGGAGATATGATTTTAAGGAAGCTGGGAAAGAGGAAAGAGTGCTGGTCTCCCGGGTATGAAAGGGGAGGGAGTTCCAGGCAAGAGGCAGGAAGTGATGAAGGGTCGGAGATAAGATAGACGAGATTGAGATACAGTGAGTAGTTTGGTGTTAGAGGAGCAAAGTGAGTGTCCTGGGTTGTAGCAGAAAATCAGCAAGGTAAGGTAAGAAGGGGACACTTGAGTGACTTAATGCCAATGGTACGGGCACAAAGGTGAATGGGCAACTATTGGAGGTTTGGGAGGTTATAACCATTGGAGGATATAAGCGAGAGGTTGGCGATGAGATAGACAAGACTGAGGAACAATGAATAGGCTGACAGAGGAGCAAAGTGTGCAGGCTGGGATGTAGTAGGAGAGCAGTGAGATAAGGGGGGAGGGGTGCTATTCTAGGTGGGGCAATTCAGAAAAATGGGCAACGGCAGGAAGCATATAGAGTTGATGTTCAGAGAGCTGAAATTGAGAAACCAGAAGAAAGAAGGGCAGAGAAAACCTTTTAAGGACATGGCACATCAAAGTCTCAGACAATGCTGCATCCCAGCTGAAAACTAGGAATCAACTGCTGAGGACAGAATTGCATGGCATACTGCTATCAAGAAAGGAGTAGCTCAATGAGCACCACCTTTGCAAGGAATGAGGAACAAAGAGGCAAAAGAGAAAACACTGCCAGGCACTGCAAATATAAAGCATGATAACACAACAAGGAACAGACTTTTTGCCAGCACAGTGTGGCTGGGACTCCAGGTCCTGCACTGGCCTTTTCAAACACACACAGATTGAGCCCCCTTTTTCCTCTCCTCCTCCCCATCCCCCCGGCCCTACCTCCTTCCCCTCCCCACAGCACCTGTATATATGTTTGTACAGATTTATTACTCTATTTTACTTGTACATATTTACTATACTATTTATTTAGTTAATGATGTGCATTTAGCTTTAATTCTATTTGTTCAGATGACTTGACACCTGTCCACATGTTTTGTTTAGTTGTCTGTCTCCCCCTTCTAGACTGTGAGCCCGTTGTGGGGTAGGGACCATGTCTATATGTTGCCAACTTGTACTTCCCAAGCGCTTAGCACAGTTCTCTGCACACAGTAAGTACTCAATAAATACGATTGAATGAATGAACACATTGCACTCTTTTCTCTTCATTCTTATCTTTCATTCCTTACAAAGCTCTTGCTTGAAGAGAGCCACTCCTTTCTTAATGGCAGTATGCCATGCTGGTCCATCTTCAGGAGTTGACTCCCAGTTTTCAGGTGGGATACAGGCATGCTTCACTGTATCCTTAAAACATTTCCTCTGGTCGCCATGTTTTCAGTATGGAACACTATGGAAACACAAAACTCTGTTTGGGAGCCGTATCATGGAAAGGGTGGGAGACGGAGAAGTGAATGCAGGTGCACTTTTCCCAGAAAATTTATCTCAACATGACCTCTGCTGTTTTCACTCCCTTTGCAGAATATTAATAACAAGAATACTGCAGCTAATAATAATAATAATATTTGTTAAGCATGTGCCAAACACTGGGCTTAGCAGTGGGGTAGATACTGGATAATCAGACTGGACACAGTCCCTATCCCGTCTGGAATCACAGTCTAAGGGGGAAGAAAAAAGGTAAGTAGAACATCTTTTTAGCAAATCTTAAAGCATCAGCACCTTAACTGGGGTTTGTCTCTTTCCATGCCTAGACAAATAATGGATGCATAATAAAGAACACTAGGATCTGAGTTGCTAGGATATATTAACATTTATTTTGCTTAACAAAAAGGACTTAAAATTGTAAGGTAGATTTTCTAGTTGGTATTTATTCAGAAACAATTGTTGGAAGTGTGTATTCATGGCTGGAACAATTCTAAAATTGCCAAGCAATATTGGTTTGGGGTATTTTTATGGTATTTGTTAAGCACTTTCATTGTTCTAAGCACTGGGGTAGCTACCAGTTAATTAGGCCAGGCACGGTTCCTGCCCCATATGGGGTTCACAGTAGGAGGGAGGACAGGTATGGAATCCCCATTTTACAGTTGAAGAAACTGAGGCACAGAGAAGTTAAGTGACCTGCCCAAGGTTATACAGTAGGCACGTGGCAGAACAGGGGTTAGAAGCCAGGTCCTCTGAATCCCAGGCCCATTCTATTTCTACTAAGCCATGCTGCTTCCCTTGGAAGAGACTTAGGTGTATCAAGGTAGGAATAGTAATAAGTCTGCCAGGTACCTGTATTAACTGTAAAACCACATAGAGCTTCACGACAAAGAAACTATGCTTCTAGCTTCACCATTAACATCAGCAGAAGAGCATTATCATTTATTGATTTTCTTCCCTTAAAGGCGTCCATTAAATAATAATAACAATAATAATAATGGTATTTATTAAGCACTTACTATGTGCAAAACACTGTTCTAAGCGCTGGGGACGTTACAAGGTGATCAGCTTGTCCCATGGGGGGCTCACAGTCTTAATCCCCATTTTACAGATGAGGTAACTGAGGCACAGAGAAGTGAAGTGACTTGCCCAAAGTCACACAGCTGACAATTGGCGGAGCCGGAATTTGAACCCATGACCTCTGACTCCAAAGCTCGTGCTCTTTCCACTCAGCCACGCTAAGTAATACCCATATCAGAACACTTAAGTTTCAAAAAAAAAACCTTAGAGCCAAATGCTGACCAGGTACATCCATTAGGGTACTAATATAGCTTTTTAATCAAGGTGACACTGATTAATAGAGTGTGTTAATAGGGTACTCCAGGAACCTAAATACATATTGATCAACCAATCAATAAATCAATGGTATTTACTGAGTGTTTACAGTGGGCAGACCATTGTACTAAGCACTTGGAAGAGCACAATACAACAGAGTTGGTAGACACAATTCCTGCCCACAAGGAATTGAGAAGCAGTGTGGCCTAGTGGATAGAGCACAGCCTGGGGAGTCAGAAGGAAATAGGAGCTAGTCTTGGCTCTGACACTTGTCTGCTGTGTGACCTTGGACAAATCATTAACGTCGCCATGCTTCAGTTGCCTCATCCATAAAATGGGAATTAAGACTGAGAGCCCCAGGTGGTACATGGACTGTGGTCAACCCTACTAGCTTGTACCTAGGACAGTGCCTGGCACCTAGTGAGTGCTGAAGAAATACCATAACCATAACAAGGAGCTTACAGTCTAGAGGATGAGACAGCCATTGAAATAAATTATACATAGGGGAAATGGGAGAGAATAAGGATATGTATAGAAATGCCATGGGGGTGGGATGAATATCAAGTGTTTAAGGGGTACAGATCCAAGTGCATAGGTGATGCAGAAGGGAGGAAGAATAAGGGAAATTAGGCTTTAGTCAGGGAAGGCCTCTTGGAGGAGATATGATTTTAGTAGAGCTTTGAAGGTTGGAGAGAGGTGGTCTGTTGGCTATAATGGGGGAGTGAGTTCCGGGCCAGAGGGAGGACATGGTCAAGGCGTCAATGGCCAGATGGACGAGCTCAAGGTACAGAGAGTAGGTTCATTCATTCGATTGAATTTATTGAATGCTTACTGTGTGCCGAGCACTGTACTAAGTGCTTAGGTTGGCATTACAGGAGAGAAATGTGTGGATTGGATTGTAGTAGGAGACCAGCAACTGATCAATCACTCAGTTGTATATATTGAGCACTACTGAGTGCAGAGCACCGTACTAAGAACTTGGGAGAGTAGAATACAAAGTAGAATATAATGTAGGAGGGCAAAAGATAATCGAGTGCCTTAAAGCCAATGGTATCGAGTTTTTATTTGATGTGTGGGTGGATGGGCAATCATTTTTAAAGGGTGGGGGAGACATTAATTGAATATTCTTTTTAAAAAATGAGTGAAATATGGACTCGAGATGGGAGAAGAAAGAGGTAGGGAGTTCAGAAAGGAGGTTGTTGGTATGTGAGGAGATTGATGCAGTAGCAAGGCAGAATGTGGTAAAGGTTTGGATCAGCATGGCAGCAATTTGGATGAAGAAGAAAGAGTGGATTTTAGTCATGTTGTGAAGATGGAACTGACCTGGTTTCATGACAGAGTGAATATCTGGGTTGAATGAGGGAAATGAGTCAAGGATAATGCCAAGGATGGGTTGAGACAGGGAGGATGGTAGTGTTGTCTTCAGTGATGGGAAATTCAGTCGGGGACAGGGTTTGGGTGGCAAGAGGAGGAGGTCTGTTTTGGACATGCTACGTTTGAAGTGTCTGCTGGATATCCAAGTAAAGCTGTCCTGAAAGCAGGAGGAAATGTGAGCTTGCAGATAAGGAGAGAGATAAGGGCTGGAGATGTAGATTTGGGAATCTACAAATGGGAGTGAATGAGTTCACCAAGGGAGTGGGTTTACATGGAGAATAGAAGGGGAAAACAGAACTGAGCCAACGGACTCTATTTCTGCCTTATTCCTGACTAGGCCAAATAGTTTTCTTTCCTAGTCCATGCATGGTCACATGGCTCTCACCTGGGAAGCACTGTAGCCTACCTAGCAAGGGCCTGGGAGCCAGCAAACCTGGTTTCTAATCCCAGCTCTGCCATTTGCCTGCTGTGTGACCTTGGGCAAGTCACTTCACTTCTCTGTGCCTCAGTTTCCCCAACTGCAAAATGGGGATTCAGTACCTATCCTCCCTCCTACTTAGGCTGTGAACCCCACATGTGACAGGGACTGTGTCTGAATGGATAGATTTACATCTATCCCAGCACCCAGAGCAGTGCTTGACACATAATAAGTGCTTAACAGATACCACAAAATCAAATAAATAAATAAATAAACAGGACCATCAGCAACAGAGTAAAAGCATTTATGCTGGAGCATAATAACAATAATAACCATATTTATTATATGCTTATTGTTTGCTAGATGCTAATGTAGCTATAGATTTTAATAGTAATTATAATTATTGTTGGTTCTGTTGCTATTATGGTATTTATTAAATACTTACCATGTGAGCACTTGTGTAGATTGTGGAGAAGGTACTTTGCACATAGTAAGTGCTTAATAAATGCCATCATTATTATTATTACTTGATAATCATTCATTCATTCATTCTATAGTATTTATTGAGCACTTACTGTGTGCAGAGCACTGTACTAAGTGCTTGGAAAGTACAATTCAGCAATAAAGAGAGACAATCCCTGCCCACACTGGGTTTACAGTCTAGAAGAGAAGCAACGTGGCTCAGTGGAAAGAGCACGGGCTTTGGAGTCAGAGATCATGGGTTCAAATCCCGGCTCCTCCAATTGTCAGCTGTGTGACTCTGGGCAAGTCACTTAATTTCTCTGGGCCTCAGTTACCTCAACTGTAAAATGGGGATTAAGACAGCGAGGCCCCATGGGACAACCTGATCAGTTTGTAACCTCCCCAGTGCTTAGAACAGTGCTTTGCAGATAGTAACCGCTTAATAAATGTCATCGTTATTATTTATTATTATTAGAAGGGGGGAAACAGACATAAAAACAAGTAAACAGGCATCAATATAAATAAATAGAATTATAGATATATACACGTTGACCGGATACTCTCTTTGTCCCGCACGGGACTCAGAACTTAAGATGGAGGGAGAGTAGGCTTTCTTGCTTTTGGCAGTTTTGCCATTAAGTCCCATTTTGGAAAGAATTAGAATCATTTTTTCAGTTAGTAGTAATTCTTGAATCATGTTGTTTTTCTTTTGGAGATCGTCCACCACTCTTAGGCAACTACCCTCAACCAATCGATCAATCAGTGGAAGTTATTAAGTGCCTACTGTGTGCAGAGCACTGTCATAAGTGCTTGGGAAAATACGATCAATTAATAAATGGTATTTATTGAGAGCTTACTGTGTTCAGAGCACGGTTCTAAGAGCTTGGGAGAGTACAGAACAAGAGTTGGTAGTCATTCCCTGTCCACAATTAATTTACAGTCTAGGGGAGAAGACAGATATTAATATAAATAAATGCTTGCATTTGGAACTGCCTTCTCCAGGTGACAAAACACTCGGTAACCACAGTGGAAGCCAAAGACATATATCCTCCCACAAGGAATTTATAATATAATGTGATCAAAATCCACCATTATAGACATATGAAGCATGATAGTTTAGTCATTGCAATAGAGGTTGGCTGCCATTTGCTTCTGCCAGAAGTAAAATTGTTTTTTTTTTCTACCCTGGCATCCGTGGATGCCCCCTTCGTGTCTCCCACCTCCACCCCATGCACCGCCCTTCCCCCCACCTCCCCCCCGACCCTATCCTCCCCCGACTCTATCCTCTCCTTCCCCCCTCTTTCCTAACTTCAGCCTCTGACAGGTTTGGGACTTTTCACTGCATCCTTCCACAGTTCCCATGCATCACTCCACCCCTATGTTCCCAAATCCATTTCCCCATCCTCTCGATAGGGAAGAGGCCAGCCACAGCTGCAGCACAACAACAATAAAAATCGATCCAAACCCTTATTGAATCTTCTAAGTTCTCTTACTTTCTCTTTATCTCCCCTTATTTTTCACTTAAATGCATGGATGGTAAGTCTATACTGGGCTATGAATCTCAACTCATTCATTCATTCAATCGTATTTATTGAGCGCTTACTGCGTGCAGAGCACTGTACTAAGCTCTTGGGAAGTACAAGTTGGCAACATATAGAGACGGTCCCTACCCAACAGCAGGCTCACAGTCTAGAAGGGGGAAACAGATAGGCAACAAAACAAAACATATTAACAAAATAAAATAAATAGAATATGTACAAATAAAATAAATAAATAGTGTAATAAATACATACAAACATATCCCAGCATTAGGCTTATTTTTACACTAAGGATTGATGACTAATGTTTATCTCGTTATTCACTATGTAGCCAGTAGAGCTGAAAAAATTATTTTTCAAGTTCCTTGTCTTTTCCTATTCCCAGATACCTAGATGAGACTCCAGCCCACTCCCTGTTGCTTTATAAGAAAGAATTCATAACAAGCTCATTGTGGACAGGGAATGTGTTTGATATTATATTGTACTCTCCCAAGCACTTAGTACAGTGCTTTGCACACAGTAAGTGCTCAATGAATACAATTAATGAAAATAATAAGAATAAGAATAAGAAGATCCATTTGGGTGCAATGAGAATGATTTCCATTCTGAATGGTCAAATGAAAGCCAGCAAATGAATAAACGAAAATTAATAACCATAGCTCAAATATCAGAGCTATTAAGATAGTTGTCAGTACCTGGGTCAATTGACAATCTCCAATCCTTCTGCCTTCCATTCCAACCTGCTCTCCTGAGTGTGTTCAGGTGTGTTTGGAGAGGGAGGGAGTGGTTACCTTGGGTCAAGATGCAATGAAAAATCAGTGGAGGGCTTTTGCCACCTGGGATATGCCTGGGATGATAAATCGATCAATCATATTTATTGAGTACTTACTGTATCAGAGCACTGTACTAATCCATTGGAAAAGAACCATATAACAGAATTGGTAGACCCTGCTTAGGGGATCATTGAAGACCAAAGAGCCACTCTTGGGCAACCACTGCAGGAAGTTGTCTCTCAAGCTTTTTTTTAATGGTATTTCTTAAGCGCTTACTATGTGCCAAGTACTGTACGAAGCTCTGGGGTAGATACAAGTTGATCAGGTTGGATACAGTACATTTCCTACATAGGGTTCACAGTCTTAAACCCCATTTTACAGATAGTGTAACTGAGGCACAGAGAAGAGAAGTGACTTTCCCAGGGTCACAAAGCAGACAAGCGGGAGAGTCAGGATTAGAACCCAAGCCCTTCTGACTCCCAAGCCCATGCCCTTTCCACTAGGCCACATTCCTTGCACCAAGCAGTTGCCCGTTTCAACTTCTCTCATTTCCATCCTTGTTTTTACAAGTGCTGTTAGCAGGCCCAATTGTTTATAGGACTTCTGGCCAATTCTCTGGGAAACTACCAACAAGATGGTTACTTAAGTTAATAATAATAATAATAATAATAATGGCATTTGTTAAGCACTTACTATGTGCCAAGCACTGTTCTAAACACTGGGGGGGGATACAAGGTAAACAGGTTGTCCCACATGGGGCTCACAGTCTTAATCCCCATTTGACAGATGAGGTAACTGAGGCACAGAGAAGTGAAGTGACCTGCCCAAAGTCATGCAGCTGACAAGTGGCGGAGCCGGGATTAGAACCCACGACCTCTGCATCCCAAGCCTGGACTCTTTCCACTGAGCCATGCTGCTTCTCCGAGTTCCGTCACTGATCCAATAACAAACCTAAAGTACTTTGTTACTCACCCCACACCCACAGCACTTACATATACAGTCTTATACTCTGTTGCTTGATTGATTGTTTGAAAAAGTTTTTAAATGCAAAACAACCTATGGTGAATATGCCTTGTGAGTGTGTATATCAGGGGACCATTCATTTTTGAGGTAATTCAACATTTCAATTTCTGTTCTATAGCTGCTCATTGGAGTCACTTGCAAAATCTTATCCTCAACCAAGGAAAGTTATTCCTACTTGAATAAAAAAAGCCACATATTAAGCTCCTAAAGTTTGCTTAGCTCTGTATCTCTCATTTAATCTCAATCAAGGTTTGTTATAGATCCAGGCAATAATAGTAGAGTTCATAGATGAAGAACGGTGTTCTTTAATGTTTGTCTTCTCTTTTCTTAGTAGAAGACATACCAAGATTATTCCTTCTGGGTAATCTTTTTTATGGGTTACCTTTTCAAATATCTGCCAGACATTAGAATATTGATACACACTGCTTGCATTAAGCCCACTCCAGAATAATGCATTTAAAGGAGATTGTTTATTTCTGAAAGTTGCAGAGAATGTATTTATTCAAAGGGTATGAATTCTCCTACTTATTCAGGCTTTTTTCCACCACATATGTACTTTTGGTATAAAAGAGAAATCAGTAGAGAAGGCCAGTGACAACCCAATCTTTTTGCAAGTTCATTTTATTTTCAATAATATATAAACATCTTGCTCAGGCAAAATTTGTACCATCTACTGTTACTAAAGCAACTAGGACACTAGGTACAAGTTTTTGTTTTGGATAAATATAAAAACCTAGCACTACTATACAGAATTAGGATATAAAAATACATATTCCAATTTTAATTCAGAAAGCTTATGTCTGGGCCAAATCAAGCTGAACAGAGACCTTTCCCCGTTGAGTGCTGCATCTTGTAAATAGCTGAGACAATTGTCAAAATAATCTTTGGTGATGAAGGCCGACTAATATAGCTTAGTTTCCCCCACACAGAGCGACCAGGATGGTTTCATAGTCCCCCTTCGTTTCATCCTAAGGAATCAAGAACAGAGGAAAAGAGTTTATTTTGGCTGATACCTAACCAAAATGATGAGGACTCTCATAAAAATGCCCTTGTGTCCGAAAAATTGCTACTCTAGTTCTATTTGGGGACATAAATGATGGAGACTGAACGTCATATTATTAAGCACTTCCTATTTTCCAAGTGCACATAATTTGCTGGATTGATTTCTGTGAAGGTGAGCTAATACTGTATAGATAGATTGGACATTTCGGTATTTTTACATTGTCATTGTATGCTCCTCCTCTAGACTGCAAGCTCCTTGTGGGCAGGGAATGTGTATACCAACTCTATTACACTGTATTTTCCCAAGCACTTGGTACAGTGCTCTGCACAGAGTAGCTCTCTCTCTCTCTCTTTCTCAGTCACTCTCTCTCTATATATATATATATATTTTGATTGGTTCATTGTAATGCAACTGGAGACCACACAGGATAGTAGGATCCAATGTCATCCTTTGGAAGTTACAAGAAGTAACATGATGCAAACAGATACCCCTGGGTTAACCCATCTGAAATGTGGGTGATAAGAGTGGATCTTTACATTTGGATTGGGGTGGATTTAAAACAATAGCTTAAATGTCAATAGCATCTGCTTTTTCCAGAAGCTAAAATTGTTTTACATTTATCTCATTTTTTTTCCCCCTGCCTAAAGGGATGGTTTTATCACCTTTATCACACCAATAGGGAAATGGAGGCTCACAGAATTAAATGACTTGTTCATGATTGTTAAACTCAGTGATGGGCCTGGAAATCTACTGATCAAGTACTCAGCCCATGAAACCCTACGGGAGTCTGGAACATCCTTAGAACAGTGCTTTGCACACAGTAAGAGCTTAATAAATGCCATTATTATTATTATTATTATCCTCCCCACTGATCTGCACAGGATAATCAGCTGACCCTTCCCCTGTTAGAGGAAGAATGAACCTACTGGATATTTGAAACCTTAGATTAGATATAAACTGTTTCTGGAACAATGCCTGATACATGCTTTGTGACACAACCTGTGTACCGACCTTGAATATCAAATTCATGGACAGAATGAGTCTGCCTTTCTCCTCGGGGCCAACAATTGTTTTAACCATGAACCAAAGAGTCCTACTGCATTCATACAGTAGCAAAGGAGAAGACCTACCAGAATAGCCTGGCACAAAGATACACCATACAGCTTCTGGTAGCAGACCTTGATCTCATTCATATCAATTTCAGCACGGGAAATCATGATCCTGATTAGTGTCTTGTGACGAGTTCCAGCGCCCTGTTCGAATGAATGATGGTTATTCATCATTTTAAATCCTGCAAGCTCTCCTTTGATCAGGGTCTACAAATTAACTTAGTTTCTTCTGCTGGTCATCAATATACATTTGATACATAAGAACATTTTTTTTTTAAATGTGAACAAAAATCACTGTTCTGTGTGAGGAAAAATTCATTATCACCTCAATTTAGCAGAGCATTTCCAGAAAATTCATGTATTTTTATTAGGCTCAAAGGGTCTGGACCATTTTGAGAATTTTTAAACTTGATTTTATTCCTTGAAGTCACTTTATATTTCTTAATCTGCTTAGAGAAAAATCCTCTTTAAGAACTTCCCTCTAATGAAGTTCTTTGGTTTGTTTTTTTAAAAAAATATAAAGCATTCAGGGTTTTGGTCCCATCTCTGACTACACTGTTTCCATTTCCTAAGATGTTTTTCCTCTTTTAGTAGTTGGTCCCTAATTGGGTTTCAATGGAATAATCAGAACACTTAAGTATGAGAACAATAGGAAGTTGTCAAGTAAGAATTTTATAACATTTCAAAATGCCTCCCAAAGTCTTCATGTTGGGCTTTTGCAAGCAATTGACACTCACTACCATCAAATGCTTTGCTATACAACTGGCAAGAGGGAAAAATGGTTGGTGCACTTTGTTGTGTTCTGTTTTCAAGGCTGTGTTTTGCTTCGCTTAATTCAGTGCAATTTTAATTACATTTTCAGTAGTGTGGTCAGGAACAAAGTGTTTGCTGTTAGGCAAGATTTCAAAAATCCAGATCTTCTGCCAAAGGTCTACTTGAGCCAGAAAGTAATTACTGAGTTGCAAGTATAATGGCAACATGGGATTTTCTCAAATTCATTTGTACTTCTATCCCAACTAAAGAGGTAGCTTTCCTGTTCTTTGGGCATATTTGGTTCCTGTTCTACTTGAAAATTGAGATGGAACATCTCCATAGTTTAGCAGAGACCCACACACCTTGGTTCCAAAAGCAAAAGACAGAAGTGCACAAGAGAACATGCCCTACCATTAACTGAGTAACAAGAAACTGTGTGACTCTTCCACTCAAGTGACTCTTCTACTCAGATTATAAGGGCAAGACAACACTCGAGAAACCCTTATAGCAAATCATGTTCTGAGGACAGGGTAATGAATAGAAAAAATTGAACTGAATAATAAGGAAGGTGAAAAGAAGTAGACAATTCCATTTAAAGTGAGGCATAGCAGGAAACCAAATTACCATTATCAACCTGACTTAGACATTGCGGTCATCGTAGATTACAGTACATAGAGGCTTTCATCCATACGAAAACAATTTGGATTTCAAAGTTCCTTTGCCAGATGAAGTCCACATTTTTAAAAAATTCCAATTAGGTTTGCTTATTTTCAAACAAGTGGTGTCCAATTCTGTGGCTAAAATACTCGTGAAACTCACCCAAATAAATCCCAAAGCTCATGGAAAATAATAGTAACTCCTAATTCCTTAGATTCAAAATAGAAATTAGCCATCTTATCTGAACTGTACCTTCATGGCCAAGTGCAGCTTCTCAGCAAAGAAAGCTGGTGTGCATGTAGCGCACTTCACTGTAAAGATAAGAAATGGATATGAAATGGACACGGTAGAAACTGAAAATAGACAGAGAGAACAAGCAGTTTGACACCAGGGCTTGGGGATATGAAGGGGTGTTCAAAGAGAAATGTCCCTTCACACATATGTAGGGATGGATAGAGAGGAGGCAGGGCAGCCTAATGGAAAGAGCAGGGATCTGAGTGGCAGAAGACCGAGGCTCTAGCAGCTCTGCCACTGGCCTGTTGTGCGATGTGGGGCAAGCCATTTAACCTTTCTGAGCCTCAATTACCTCATCTGTAAAATGGGGATAAGGTACCTAGTCTCCCCACCTCTTGGACCGGCGGCCTTATGTGTAGCAAGGACTGTGTCTGTTCTGATTATTTTGTGTCTATCCTAGAGTTTTGCCTGGGCTTAGGCACACGGTAAGCATTTAAAAAATACCTTAATCAAATTATGTTTCATGCACCTTTAGCATATGGCAGCAACGTAAATTGTGATCCTGATCCTCGATTTTCCACCTTCTGAAACACCCCAGTTTTAACTGAAAGTCAACAAGAACTTTCCAACTAAACTCCAGTTCTTCCACCCCCCTTTCCATTTTTTTTTTTTTATAGTGAAGGGACAAGACAGGCGGTACCTAGAAAGATAGAATCCTCTTTGGCAAGATTTTAGGCCATCTCACTCCACCTAAACTTCAGCTACTGGTGTCCTCTCATTGTAGTATTAAAAGGAAGAATGACCTACAGTTCAGCAGCAGCTACTTTATGTAAAAGGCAGGATTACGTACCAATGGCTGTCAGGCAGTTCTCAATATCACCCTTCAGCTCCAGATCCAACACCTTATTCATGTCATGCTGGCTGTACTTGGCATACTTCTGAAACACTGAATATGGAAATCAAGATGAGTAACACAAGAAATAAACCTTATCTTTACCAAAGATTCTACAATTAATCCCTACTTCTTCCCCCGAAGATCACCACAGGTATTAAAAGATTATAAGTGGCTAGGGTGCTCAGTTATATGTTTCACTTGAAAGATGGCCAGAAAACATTTGTAAAGTTTAGTGTCTGGGATCGGCCCTTCTGCAAAGATGAATCAGGCTAGAAAGCGATATCCTGCTCCTCTGGTTCTCGGAAGCAAAAAGGTCTACTCACCCCTGCGGAGATGTGGATAACTCCTTGTCGTTAGAATGGTTATGAACACGTTCACATCTGTTCCCTTCCTTTTCTCTCCAGCTTCATATAAGGCCTGGGGTAATGCACAGATGTTTATATTTATTCCATTAGAGGAACTAAAATGCTGTTCATGACTAGGCACTCAGACAAAAGAGAAGCCAAGTAAGGCAGAAATTTGCATATGTGCTGGCCTCTTTTATCCTTTCAAAGAAATCTCATGGGGTTCTAGGGAATCACAAAGAAGGATCCCTATTCTTCATCATCCTTCATTTCTCTCTGTTGATTGGAACTCGCCTATCAACTCCCAGTGAATCACTACCTCAATGAGATGGACATCTAATATCCTAATGGTTCTCATATGTTCAGCTCTCCATTAACTTCTATAAACACACATACAAATCAAGGGCACTTTTGAAATGGAAAAGAACCCAGCAGAGAAGAACTCTGTAATTGGTAGACAACAATAGCTCTTGATTTTAGGGGACTCCTTTCAAGCTTAAATTCTGCCCTCTGCTGCTCTTGCAGAGACCTTACTGAAGTCAGCAAGGATTGAGCCTGCATTTACAAGAGCAGCTTGGAACCTTTCCCCACATGCTCACATATGCTAACTGCAGCACATATCTGCAAACAGGGGAGCCAGCAAAAGCAAGAAAACAAAATCTCGTTCCCAGCTGACTCATCGTGACTGAGTTATAAAGAGTTTCTTTGGAGAAAAGTATTTCCAAATAATAGTTTGAGCAAAAATTCCACTTCCTAACAGGGCTAAACTCTTCTGATTCCGGCCAAAAATGAGTCACAGATTAAAACACACCAACAGGTTCAACAGCTAACTGTATCCATAAGGCCCATTATTAACTTCAAAAGGAGGCTGTTCAGACTCATACCAGAATTGGCCTCCTTTATCACCTCAGCCCCAAGATGATAACTCTTTTTAACTGTGGGAAAATTGGTGCTGATTGCATCCACTGGCTCTCAGGCCTGACACCTCAATACTGATTCTTGCCATTCTTCCCTCAAGGGTTTTCTGCTATAAGAGCAAATAACTGGAGTGAAATCAGGTCAACAGCTCTCATCTTCAGAGAAGACTCTCCTTCATGTTTTCAATCACTAAGATATGTGTGTATGCATGTGTCTGTGTGTGACTGTCATTCTTATTTGGCACATGGACAGGTGTGGTTGAAAAGGTCAACAGTCTCTTCCACACTGCGAATACTGTGGTTGGCAGTTATTGCTGCTTGGTGTTGACCATATGGACAAAAGATATATCAGAAAAAGCATCAAACTTCAGGGAAAGAGCACATTAGCTCCTCCTGATAAACTTATCAATGCAGAGAGAGATAAAGTGGCCCTACCTGAAAATGCTTAGTTTGAGCAAGGAATATTATGACAGATTTGTCCAAATGAAGATCACATCCTTACCCTGGCATCATTTTCCGCCAGTTCATCATTCACCCCAATATCTTCACTCCGGTCTCCCTAAAATAATTCAAAGTTTGTTTCAGATAAAACACTATCTCATCATGACATTTACATTATCATGGCTTGGAATATTGTCCCATTTCCAAATAAAAAGTCATTCAATTAATAATTTGAAAATGTGTGTTTTCACTTTCACAATAGAACAGCTGATTTTCAGAAGTGATTTGAGCATAACATACCTTGGCAAGAGAAAGCAAAGCCTTCTGAAAGTCTCCAGATGTATCAGAGGTGATATCTTTAGCAAGGTCTCTCTTAAACTCTGTGTTGGGAATAAAATGAATATTATGCATGGAATCCATGAGAAATAGCCACACAATCATTCTTCTTTAGAATGGCAAAAATTAGATCTGGTGAAACTTTATCTGAACATCAGTCAATCAAAGGTATTTACTTAATGCTTACTATATGCAGAGCACTTTACTAAGTGCTTGGGAGAGTTCCGTACAATACAATTGACAGAAACATTCCTTGCCCACATCAAGCTTCAAACTCATCTCCTGTACAGCTGGACAAATAAAGCCCATCATCTTTACATCCTTTTCTAAATAAATACTATATTCCTGACCAGCAGCTATTGTGCAAACAGACACACTGAGCAGAAATTATTTCTGTTTCAAATGCAGACTGAAACAGAAAAAAGGAATATGGTGATGAATGATGGTGGAAAATATTTCAACATGGCTCTTCATTTATTCTGCCTATTTGGGGAGAGGGCATAAAGTGTATTTAGACCATCTCAATTGGTTAGCCTTATCATTTATTAAGGATCTAACAATACAAATGTGGAGGCCCTACAAATAGTGACATAATTGTACACTAGGGACAGGTGGAAATAGAGGAAGTTTTTCTGAATGCACTCACTTCTTCCAAATGCATGTTTTCATGATGTGTTTTGAACCGAAAATCAATAGGGAATTAGGGAAGATTCTTCCAGCAAAACACATTTATTGGAATCAAATGGAATACAATGTTGGGAGAAAAATCAATCAATCAATCAATCATATTTATTGAGCGCTTACTGTGTGCAGAGCACTGTACTAAGTGCTTGGGAAGTACAAGTTGGCAACATATAGAGACAGTCCCTACCCAACAGTGGGCTCACAGTCTAAAAGGGGGAGACAGAGAACAAAACCAAACATACTAACAAAATAAAATAGAATAGATATGTACAAGTAAAATAAATAAATAAATAAATAGAGTAATAAATATGTACAAACATATATACAAATATACAGGTGCTGTGGGGAAGGGAAGGAGGTAAGATGGGGGGGATGGAGAGGGGGACGAGGGGGAGAGGAAGGAAGGGGCTCAAAAAGGTGTGCTCAGTGTTGGCATTGGTCAAGGCACTGTAACACCATAAACCAAGTTTTCCACATCACGGGATTCATTGAGGACATAATCCCAGTTAATTATGTTTTTCCTTTTAAGGAAAGTTGTGCCATACAGAGATTGTAAACTCTTCGAGGGCAGGGATCATGTCTAGCAACTCTATGGTATCAGACTCTCCCAAGTTCCTAGTACACTGCTCAATACGACTGATTTAAAGTCATCGGAAAAATCCCTTTTCCAATTCCGATCACTGCTACCCCAGTGAATGAGCATACAAATATTGGTAACAATTTGTTCCTGTCTTTAAAGGGATTTCAAAGATTATTTAGAATCGTATCTGGTTCATTTACTTTATTGAACTGAATTTAAAACAGGGATCACATTTTGCTCTTTCTCCTGTCCCGAGCCTAGTATATTGTTGATAGCCAAAGTTATTCTACATTAATAAAGCACTTTTTTCCACATTGGTCTGTCCTCAAGCCCTTCCTCTGGATGCTTGATTTACATGGACAGCCTCATCCCTAACTGCTTAGGGATGCTTTGCTCATGTTTACTCTGTCTGGGCCAGGCTCAGGAATTGACTTCCTCTTTAAACCACTAGATATTTTTCCTCTTTAGGAAAATAGTCATTTTTTTTTCATTTGCAAGACTATCTCTCCCAAAATGCAACCAATGGCACTGGATAAGTTTCTGGAAGTGATTGAAATGTCAACTCCAAAGTACATTGGATAGGCCCATTAAAAAAAAATGTGCTAAAGAATACAGCAAAACCAATATGGACTTATATGTATCTGTCTTCTTGTGGTTTTTATTAGTCACCTCCCTCTAGCAATCTATTTTTATGATCAAAATGCCTTTTATTAATGAGTTATGCTATTCCAGGGTATGAATTGGACTTGTCTACATCAAAGTCCATTTAAGCAAGCACATTTGAAAACCAGATAGCTCCATGATAAATGCTTTTATGTCCGTCTCCCCCATTAGAGTGTAAGCTTCTTGTGGGCAGATAATGTATTATTTCTTTCTTTTGTGCTTTTCAAGTGCTGCGTGCAGTGAGTTGCACCCAATGAATGCTCATTTAATTTTATTACTGCCATTTACAAATCCTGAATGTTTGGATGAGCACAAGCTGACTTACCCTCTCGGTAGACTCTGCTTGCATCTTTAATCTGCTTGTTGGATCTTGAAACCAGAATTTCAATCAGGGTGTCTTCATCAGTCCCAAGACCCTATCAAAAACAATAAATAAGGCATTACTCCATCAGATCAATACCCTACTTGGATTTGCACAAATACTAGGAAATATTGAGCTGCTGGTCCTAACTGCATAATTCACTAACCCTGAGAGTTAACCCTACTAAAATTCTAGCTCAATGGATGGTGTTCCTCAGGTAGAGTGGCTAGGCATTTGGCTTTATACTAGACAGTCCAGTTTTTAGCTGTGTTCTGACCTCTCTTTGGTACAGATAGGAAACTGGATGGTCACTATTTCAATTTTAGCATTCAGCTTCCCCCCACCAAAGCCCATCCACGAGTTCCACAGCTTGGAAGCAGTGTCTGTGTTCAGAGGAATGAAAAGGCTCCAGAGCAAGTGTGGAGGATGGCAGGTGGGATGCAACACATGTGACCTAACATGTATCTCCCTGTCACGTGTTTTTGAGTGTTATCACTGGCCACAGGGCAAAGACAACGATGATGAAATGATTATCTGCATTTAGCTAGGATTTTGTCTGTGATCATATTGTTACCTTCATTGCACCCCGGAGCTCATCAGCATCAAACTGGGCTGGAGTTTTCAGCAGACCCAGGACAACTTCTTCAAAATGACCTTTGAGGACTTTCTTCAGAGCTTCATCCAAAGGCTATAAAAGAGAAGACCAAATCAATCTTCAATAAAACTGAAAGAGCTCCAGTGATCTAGACCCTTGTTGATTTTGGTAACTTTCAGCATTTTTCCAGAGATGTTGCAAAATCTGCCTCAGCATCCCTGAAAAGATCCTAGCCTCCATTACAACTAAGAGCATCCCCTATTTTTTGTTTTAATATGCTCAAATTGCCTTTTATAAAATGAATTGATATCCTTAAACCACCATGGGAGTGGGCAGGGAATGTGTCTGCCAACTCTGTTACATTGTACTCTCCCAAACACTTAGTAGAGTGCGCTGCACAGTACATGCTCAATAAATCAGATTGATTGACTGGATAGCTTGAGGATGGGAGAAGGAAATTGTTTG
This sequence comes from Tachyglossus aculeatus, assembly GCF_015852505.1. Lineage (NCBI taxonomy): Eukaryota > Metazoa > Chordata > Mammalia > Monotremata > Tachyglossidae > Tachyglossus > Tachyglossus aculeatus. Next base: position 10,607,109 of record NC_052098.1, read on the forward strand.
ACCTACTGTGACTGAACACAATGTGGTGGGCAGGACTGACATACACTGAGGTAAGTTTACAAATAATGCGGGACAAGGCACCATGCTGCACGTATTATAAGGTGGCCACAAACCTGGAATATGTCTGGATTCTTATACATAAACTTCTCATAGACTCAGTTCAAAATAAAGTCCTTCCGTAAATGGTGAAAGGCACGTCTTCTGCTGGGCTTTTTCCTTTTGCTGAGGGAAAGCTCAATGAAAGCAGACTATGCTCCTCATCTCTCCTGTTAAAGCTTTGCACCCTCTAGAATTTCCCTAGAAGCCACTGTGAATGAAGCTATTCACCTGTCCATCTCCCAGTGCATCCTGAGATGTAAATATCCTTCAGAAACCACCTATAAATGAGGAATAGTTAGCTCAAGATGCAAGGAAACAAAAACCCTAGCTCTCATATGAGAACAAAGTGTTTACCTTTCCTTTGGCCTGCAGGTATGCTGCCTTGATCTGCTGGCGCTGCGCAGTGGTTCTCTTAGTCAAGATTTCAATCATGGTTGCTTCATCCACACCTGAAAATTATGAGGAATAATTCCTTTAAATGATTTTCATTATGTTTGCTTTCACCTGAATTAATGAACCCAGAGCTCTCCCATACCCCATATTCATATAAGCCCCACTGAAAGTTCACCTCCTCGAGAAGGCCTTCCCAGACTGAACCCCTTTTTTCCTCTGCTCCTCCTGCCCTCCCCATCACCCCGACTCCCTCCTTCTGCTCTACCCCCCTCCCCACCCCACAGCACTTGTGTATACAATACATTATCTTATTTATTTTATTAATGATGTGTACATATCTATAATTCTATATATTTATATTGATGCTATTGATGCCTGTCTACTTGTTTTGTTTTGCTTTCTGTCTCCCCCCACTTCTAGAATGTGAGCCCTTTGCTGGGTAGGGTTTGTCTCTTTTGCCGAATTGCACTTTCCAAGCGCTTAGTACAGTGCTCTGCACACAGTAAGCGCTCAATAAATATGATTGAATGAAATACGACTGAATGAATGACTTCCAAACCCTGCTTTATCCTTATGGAGGAAAATGGTAGTATAGGCTGGTGGAAGTCAGGAGACCTGGGTTCTCGTTCTGGCTCCAATTTTGCCATTTATGTGCTGTTTGACCATGGGCAAGTCACTTAACTGCTCCTCATCTCTGTTTTCTCATCAGTAAAATGGGGGGAAAATACTTGTTCTCCCTCCCTTTTAGACTGTGAGCCCGTGTGGGACAGGGACTCTGTCCAATCTGATGATCTGGTACCTAGCACAGTACTTGGAAGATACTAAGAGCTTAATACATACCATAATCATTTTTATAAGGGAAAAGATGTAACATGAACACCCAGAGAAAAGCCCTCCTTGGGCTTATGTGGAGAATGAATTCCCAGCCATACTTGGTGTGAAGCACTGGCTTGTTTGGGAAACACCTCAAGGAGATGGAGAAGTCAGTAAGCATCCTTCTCTGTGATATCTCAAGTGGCCTCACCAGCCTTCTCACCTGAGAAAGTCTTTCCCTGGAAACATGCTTTGTGTTCCCAGAAGGGTTTATTGACCACTGTCTGGAGCTTCTCAATAAGGAGTGCAGCATCAGCTAGAGAATACTGGACGGAGTTGAAGGAAACTTGTCTAATTTCCCCCCTCCTCACTTGGGACAGCAGGTGACTATTCTGGCTCAGGCTTTGCCAAAAGCAAGAGCAGGAGGTGAGCTGAGCTGTTCTGTTTCTGCCTCTGCCGTCAAACGAGGCTTACCCCATGGCAAGAAAGCTCTTTATCACCTTGTGGGAAAGGTTAATCCAAGTAACCTAGGGCTGGCTTTCTGGTTGTGTGCTTTATTTCTGGGTTTCATGGTTTAACTCTGTTTCCCCTCACATTCCTTTTCAAGTAAACCCTTCAGAGTGAAATATTATTTGGTAGGGAAATTCCTTCTCCACTGTGTTCAACGAGGAATAGGTGGAGCTTCCATTTGGATCCTGGCGAGACTCTATATCTCCCTGAAAGACCTGGGTGGAGAAGGGCTGCTACTTCTGCTTCTTCATTGCTTTATGGATAATCATACTGCAACATTTTCAAAGACCTGAAGTTCTATACCATATACTTTGATATGACAACGTTACCTTTAGCAGTTATAGCTTTATCAAGCGCAGCAGCATCAGCAGATGGATTGAAGTTGGGGTAGGTATTCACTGCTGACCCGTATCCACCTTTTGAGCCTTTTGTGGTTTTCTAGAGGAAAAAGAATGTCTGATGTTTTAGTGGAATCTCTGTAAATGACTCATATCACCCAATGTCTGTTTTCAGTTCTAGGTTTTAAGTCATGTCTTTCACTGCTGAACAGTTTCCACACTCACAATGTATTCTTGTTCTTCATTGTCCATGAACCAGGCCTGCTTGAGAAATTCTGATACCATTGCCATTTTGACAGAAGTTTCTGGAAAAAAAGGAAATAAATAAAAACAGTTAAGTCAAAAAGAAACCAGCATTAAATAAATCCCTTCGTGTTTATTTTCCCAGAGTTCTTTGCAAAGAACACAATAAAGTGGGTTAGTTGGATGCAGCAAATTGCACTCACCTATTGATCACACATACTCTGAAAGATGAGCCAAGTTCCCCCAAGGAATGAAAAACATAATCTGAGATAGATAGGTGGAAGAAATGATTGATATCTTACTTCCCACTAGAAGATCAATAAGGTACAAGTGGATTGTGGTATTTTAATATTTTATGGTTCCATTAATGTCATGCTATAGTGTACACATATATTGGAAAACAGGAAAATTTATAACCAGAGCTACAGAGGATTTTTTTAAAGTATCAGATAGCATATAAAATGTATTTGGAAAAGTCTTTCTCTGTTTTAGCTTTTGTTTTTCTTATTGAGAATGTTTAGATTAAAAAAAAAAAACACACCCTTTCAATTGGTTAGTTGCATTCTTACCCCTGAAGCTAGAGTAGAAGGCATTTAAAACAAGGACCTTAACTGTAGACCTGAGAATGGAAGTGAATTCAGTGCCAAAGGTCTTCTAGAGAACATTTTACCTTCATTTTCTTCATAGAATAAATGAGGGTATGATTAACTAAAACACCACTCGGAAGCAATGGGCCTAGAGGCAAAAGCAGGGGCCTGGGAGTCAGAAGACCTGTGTTCTAATCCCAGCCTGATAACCTGTCTGCTGTGTGACCTTGGACAAGTCATTTAACTTCTCTGTGCCTCAGATACCTCATCTGTAAAATGGGAATTAAGACAGTGAGCTCCATGTGGGACATGAACTGCATCCAACCTAACTTGTATCTACCCCAGTGTTTTAGTATTGTTCCTGGCACGCAGTAAGCACTTGAGAAATACCACAATCAGTATTATGAAGATTGACTATTTGGGCCCTCAATCTAAAATACAACTCTTTAATTTACAACTACTATAGTGGAACTTTAAATATGAGTATTAGGGCCATTTTACAGAGAGTGGCAAATTGAACAATAAGAAAGAAAAGAGTGTGTTTGCTTCTAATAATAATTAATAAGAATTATTATTATATGCCAAGCACTGTACTTGGTGCTACGGTAGATATAAGATAATCAGGTCCCACAAGAGACTCACAGTTTAAGTAAGAGGGAGGAAACCTATTGAATCCCCATTCTGCAGAAGAAGGAACTGAGGCAGAGAGAAGTTAAATGACTTGTCCAAGGTCACAGAGTTGGTGAGTGGCGGAGGCAGAATTAGAACCCAGGTCTTCTGACTCCCAGGATGGAACTTTTTCCACTAGGCCATGCTCTTTCAAAAACTAATCATCAATTATGCAATACTGCATAACTATGGGCTGTTCTATCTTAAGGGAAATAAGCTAAGTCATTAGTATCAATCAAACATTCATTAGCCCTTTTAAAATGTAAGTGCTCTTTTTTTTAGTAGTGACATATACCACCTTTTTGTCCATTTTTCTGCATCTTCTCAAACATATACCAGTGAGTTCTAATACCCACTTATAATGAAACACTTTGGTTAATCTTTCTTCAGGCTTGAAAGTCAATAAATTATGATTTTATCAAAACAATAGGCCTGATGACAATTATACTAATTGCAGCATCATACTCGGACCAAAGGGACAACATTAAATTGATTGTCATTGTCTCTGGATGATTCAACATATATGCAAAGTCAAAATATTTATGTTTCTATTTCCTGAGTTTAAAAAGCAGTATAATGCTTCTTATGGGTTATGGAACAAATTAAGCCAAAGTGGCCTTTAGAAGGCCAAATGACCCGACCTAGATTAGCATATTTTGGACATATCCTCAGGAGGACTAAATCTCTGGAGAAGACACTAATGCCAGGAAAAGTCTGGGGAAAACGTAGAAGAGGCAGAATGGCAGCTAGATGGATAGAAACCATAACAACGATAATGAAAGAACCGTTAGCAAGGTTACGGATTATGGCAGAAGACAGGACGTTCTGGAGAAAACACATCCATAGAGTTGCTATGAATCAGAAATGACTCGACGGCACTTGATAATAATAATAACACAGCCTTGTATCTGCAGGTTCTATGGTCTGAGCCTTGGGGTAATTGTAGTTGTCCACATTAAGTTTCATTTACAACCAACCTCACCTGACACTCCCAGCTTCATGAAACTTCACATGCTCTCTGGCAGTGTTCCAGATGCTTTGCATTTTCTATTCTGATTATGCCATTTCTACCCTGATTAATCATTATCATAATAAATGTTATTTAGCATTCAGCAGCACTTTACATTGGTAATGTGCTTTAGTATCATTACTGTAAATTACTTATTGTGATGCTGCCATTCTTTCCTGCCTGAATAGGAAAATGTCAAGATGTTCCAAAACAAAGATTACAGAATGTATTATTATTTTTAATGCAAAACTGTGTTTCTGTCAATATTGGAAAATCTTGGGTTCATAAGATTTCCAAGCTACAATGCCTAATGGGACTCTTCTGAGAAGTATACAAAAACATGCTGCAATATACTTTCCGGGTCAAAACTGACAAAACCGAGGTACAAAGTGATTAATTGGCTTTCTCGCCTAACATCACAAAGCGAATTCAGAAGAGCTCTCATCCCCTGAGTTTCTAAGTCTATTGCTTAAAAGTGCAGAGCCAGTGGGATAATGCTAATTTGAGCCTATTCCAATGTAATGGCTCTATTACATTTTATAGCACAAGACGGCCATAACAACTCAAACCCAGAGCAGATTGACAATTAGCCTGTAAATGCGGCCATCCTACAATTATATAGAACTCCAGTAGCTTCAGCTAAGTTTTCATGATATTTCAGGTAAGATGGGTCGTTGCCAGCCATTGTACATGGAATACGAGACTACCTAAATCCTGCAGTACATACCCTCTGGAAAGCTAAAGCTAAAGTCTTTCAAACAAATCTGAATTTTGAAGACTGACTCGAAATTATTTCAGCTCTCATAATTTTCCTTGCTCACACTTCTCCATATCAAAAAGGTGGCTGAAAATCTTTACAATGCCAAATTTTACTTTTCATGATAGATTAAAATATTTATTCAGCCTAGGCCCCAAATTTATAGTCCCACATGAATCTGTCTGTTTTTAACACTGCCTATTTTTGAGGTACAGTAATAATAATAACAGAGATATTTGTCAAGTCCCATGTGCCAACCAACGTACCAAGTGCTGGGATAGATACAAGATCTATCAGGTCAGACACAGACCTTAGACCACACAGGGCTCAAAGTCTGTGGAAGAGGGAGAATGGGTTCCTGATCCATATTTTACAGGTGAGGAAACTGAAGAAGAAAATAGTTAAGTTACATGCTCAAGGTCACCCAGCAGGCAAGTAGCAGAGCTGGGATTAGAACCAAGGTCCCCTCACATTTAGGCCCAAATACTTCTCACCTTCCATAACCCCATCAAAAGATTTTCAAACACTTGGAGTTTATCTCAAATGGATACTTGTTGAAAAAGTTGAAAACATAAATGGAAGGAAGAGAAGAAACTCTTCAGGCGAGAAATTACTGGCTCAGGCTGAGGGGGTTTCCATCCATGGAGATTTTTCAGAAAACACCGGCTAACCCTCATTCCTGGATGCTTAAGTCATTCTTTTACCTGAAGAGCTGGATTATTCCAGATCTACAATTCTCATTTGATGGAATAATAAGAAGCAGTGTGGCTCAGTGGAAAGAGCACGAGCTTCGGAATCAGAGGTCATGGGTTCAAATCCCGGCTCCGCCAATTGCCAGCTGTGTGACTTTGGGCAACTCACAACTTCTCTGTGCCTCAGTTACCTCATCTGTAAAATGGGGATTAAGACTGTGAGCCCCCTGTGGAACAACCTGATTACCTTGTAACCTCCTCAGCACTTAGAACAGTGCTTTGCACATAGTGAGCGCTTAACAAATGCTATCCAAAAATAAATAAAATAATTATCATTTTACTGCTCTGAGAAAGGATGCCTGAATCTTATGTCAAAAACAACATTTTTATAAACTCCTTCTTTGGAACTTGAAACAAATTTTTAAACTTTCAACTAAGAAACAGGAAGCCCCCCAATGAGGTCATTTTTATCAACTCAACCATCGTTTCTAGCCAACTTCCTAAATGCTAGAGAGCAGTGTGGGCTAGTGGAAAGAGCATGGGCCTGGGTATCAGAGGACTTGGGTTCTAATCCCAGCTCTGACACTTGCCTATTGTGTGACCTTGGGCAAGTCACTTCACCTCTCTGTGCCTCAGTTTCCTCATCTGTAAAATGGGGATTCAATCTCTGGTCTCCCTCCCCTTTAGACTTTGAGCCCTGCACTGGACAGAGACTGTGTCTGACCTGATTACCTTGTATCTCCACTAGCACTTAGTTCAGCGATTGGCACACTGTAAGTGCTTAACATAGAACATAGATTGGGCTAAGCAATCATTTCTAGCCTGACAGAACCACCCCCAAATCATCTGCAATAGAACTGGCCTTAATTCGAATGGGAAAAAAATTTATAGAAAAAACTCAAATTTTAAAAAGTGGTCCCATGGCTTCTTGGACCTAACATAGCTGTCATAAAATGTTTCCAAAGTGAAATGATGACCGGAAATTGGAAAATCATCTATCAAATCTTCCTTTACTCTTAAAAGGGGCTTATGCAAGAATTGTTTTGGAGGATCGTGGTTCCTTTACATGGTAACGAAGACCGACAATCTCCCATCTGAGCATCCATTTCTGTGAGATGTTTTGGTAGGGTTTGTGAAACTGCTTTAAGTACTGCTAGAGTGAGCGAGATTTACTTCGCCCTCCTATTCTTCGGTGAGCCGCCACCCAGGAAGTGGTACATTTCCTTTGCCTCAAGTATATACCAAAGGACTGGAAAAACGTGTCCCTCTGGCACACAGGAACTCCTGAGAAGAGAAAAGTGACCACACCCTCTTTTAAAGGAAATAGGGAGCAGGGTTACACCTAATTTATGCTGTACAAATAAAACGGTCATTTCAAAAAGCAGACTGTCACTTTTCAAAGTTTAATGAGTGCTAAAACACATAAACTGATTTTTATTTTCCCTTAAAGTGGTATCATGGCAAGCACTGAATAGGCTGCTGTCTGGAAGCAGTTAACTTGTAACCACAAGTTGATTTGTTTTTTCCAGTTTCCATATAAGGCACACACAGCCCCCACAATTCATAGCTGACTGGAAAAAAATGAATTCCTCTCCATGGAACTCACAGAAAGGGAGCAACCCAGTTTTGACTAGGCTTGCCCTTTTCTCTACTCAGACTACTCTGTTTCTTCTCCAAAGTAAAGCAGTGTCCCCAAACTGAAATGCTAAATCTGGTTCCTCCAAAGCTTCTGCAAAAAAGACACGAAAATGGCCAGAACACATTCTTCTCTTTCTGTGCCCAGCAGTAACTTGCAAATCAGCTGTTTCAGATGGTTTATTAAAGAAAAAAAGTTTTCTAAAAGTCACAGGCAAACCCTCAGGAAGAAATGCGCAACTTACTTTGGTTTCTCAAACAGCTGGTGAACCTCCTCTGGAAGTTTCAAAGTAGAAGTACTGAGCCCTAGGCTTGTGAATTATATAGTCTTTGCAAGCCCACGCCTAGCAACCCGAATGTTAGTACAGCTTCAGTGATTGGTTGCCAATGCTTATGAGTCAGCCATACCCAACACAAAATAAAGCAACTCTTGAATAATCACTCACTGGATAATCACTCACAGACAAATTTTAAAATGAAAAAATAAAAAAATGGAAGTGACTGACATTTTTGTGGGGTTTTTTTTTTACCTGTTTGCTTTTAAAAACCAGGCTAGAATCCACAGTTATGCCATGTGCCATTTTTTTTGCTATGTAGTTACAAATGAAGAAATTAAAGACATTCGCATATCTGTCCCTATTTTCACCTGTCTTCCTGTTAGAGCGTAAGCTCCTTGTGAGCTGGGAATGTTTCATTTTACACTTATTTGGTACTCCCCAAGCACCTAATGCAGTGCACTGCACAAGAGGTTGCTCAATAAATACTTCTACTACTACTTACTAAAAATGAACAAAAGGATACACGTCTTCACACAGTAGGTGGTAAACGGAATTATTTGATACAGGAAGTTCTGTAGGCAGAAAATATCAGTGGGTTCAAAGGGGAGTTTAAGGAACAAGTAGAAGAATGTTTGATGGTATATGGATGTCAAAGAGGAGCAGTGTGGCTCAGTGGAAAGAGCACAGGCTTTGGAGTCAGAGGTCATGGGTTCAAATCCTGGCTCTGCCAATTGTTAGCTGTGTGACTTTGAGCAAATCACTTAACTTCTCTGTGCCTCAGTTACCTCATCTGTAAAATGGGGATTAAGACTGTGAGCCCCCTGTGGGACAACCTGATCACCTTGTAACCTCCCCAGTGCTTAGAGCAGTGCTTTGTACATAGTAAGCACTTAATAAATGCCATCATTATTATTATTATTAAAGAAGGCAGCCATTATATGCTTCCTCCAAGCATACTGTTGTGACTGGCCAAGACCAATCAACCAATAGTATTTATTGAGTGCTTACTATGTGCAGAGCACTGCACTAAGTATAGTGAAGAGTACAATACAACAGAGTTGGCAAAGCTCATTTATCTGACCCAATAGTGGCATTTCTTATGTTCCAAGAAGAAATATTATAATGTCATTCATTATATGCCTATCACTTCATCATCGCTCTTGTCCAGAAACAAAATGCCTGGGACAGACACATAATGGTCTGATAATAATAATTGTGGTATTTGTTAAGTACTTACTCTGTGCCAAGCACTGTACTAAGTACTGGGGTAGATACTATATTATCAGACATAGTCCCTGTCTCAATGGGCCTCACAGTCTAAGTAGAAGGGAGAACCAGTATTGAATACCCATTTTACAGATGAGGAAACTGAGGCACAGAGAAGTGGAGTGACTTGCCCAAGGTCACAGAGCAGACAAGTGGTGGAACCAGAATCAGAACCCAGGTCCTCTGGCTCCCTGGTTTGTGCTCTTTCCACTAGGCCACACAGCTTTCCTAATGGATAGAGCACATGTCTGGGACTCAGAAGATCGGGGTTCTAAAGACAACTTGGCCATATGCCTGCTGTGAGATCTTGGGCAAGTCACTTAATATCTCTGTGCCTCAATTTCCTCATCTGTAAAATGGGGATTAAACAATTGCTCTCCCTCCACCTTAAATTGTTTACCCCATGTGGGACAGAGACTGTGTCTGATCTGATGATTGTACTGAATCTACCCCAGTGCTTGGCATATTTCATTATTATTATTATTATTATTATTATTATTATTATTATTATTATTATTATTATTACTACTGGGTGCAGAGTAAGAAGAGGCATATTTTCCCAACAGAATAATAATTATAACACTAATCATAATAATAATTATGGCATTTTCTAGAGGCTTATTATGTATCAAGCTGTATTCTAAGCTCTGGGGTAGATAACACAATAATCAGATCAAGTGTAGTCCATGTCCCACAATGAGCTCACAGTCTAAGTAGAAAGGTAAATGAAAACCCATACTTTTGAACTCATGTGCATGAGGTGAAAGCTAAGCATCAGTATCAGTATCACTGTATGGGGAAGAATCTACTTTAATTAATTTATGTGGATCCAGCTACACGTAAATTCCGGTAGGTGAGAAGTCATAGTGCTTTCATCCATGTTGAAATGTAAGGGGACTAGAAATGATTAATGGAAGGTAGAAGTAAGTACAGTTAAGAACCGGTATTTTAGTATTGTATGAAGTTTCCTGCCTGGTATAAGGGTGGAGATTCTGCATTTACATTCTCAGTAATGAATCAATGTTTTATGAGGTAAGTACGAAATATTGCAATAGAATAGTATGATGATGGGAAAGGGATTAAAGAGGGTGGAATCCCATGGTGACACAGGTCTGTCCAGTTAAATAGGAATCCATACATTTAAACAGTTTGAAGGTGGTTGGGGCCCCTTAGCCACTATAAGGGGTTGTTTCCCTGGCATCAATCAAGCAATGACTTTTATTGAATGCTTACTGTGTGCGGAGCACTGAATTACATACTAGGGAGAGTACAGTACAATAAAGTTAGTGGACATGATCCCTGCCTACAAAGGTCTTAGGGTCTACAGGGAGAGAAAGACATTAAAATAGAAAACAGATGGGGAGGTGGGTGGGGGGGACAGATTCTTTTCATCCTTATGTGCCTCCTTCCTCACGTAGACCTATCTTTTTAAATTTTTTTTTTCAATGTACTAAGCACTGGGGTAGATGCAAACGGATCAGATTGAGCACAGCCCATGTCCCCCTTCATGGGGCTCACCATCTTAATCCCGATTTTACAGATGAGACAACTGAGGACCAGAGAAGTGAAGTGACTTGCCCAAGGTCACACAGCATACAAGTGGCAGAATCAGTATTAGAACCCAGGTCCTTCTGACTTCCAGGCCCATGCTCTATCCACTAGACCACACTGCTATCTGCCCTAGCCAGTCAGAGGTAGTGGCAGAAGTGGTCAGGCCAATTCAGGGCCCTAGTGACTACCTTGTTAGACCAAGGGAAAGTATTGAGGAGAAGTTGAGATGTGGTTCTCCTGGAAAGGGAAACTCCCACAGCTGCCAATCCAAAATCAGGAGCTTCAGGAGCTCTCTTCTGGGAGTCCCCTCAACCAAGAAAGCTTGCACATTACCCAGGAGCTAACATGACAAGGCCAATGCCATCAAGGCCGCCCATTCCCTGGCTTTCAGAATTCAATCTCCAAGCGGGGCTCTATCTTTCCCCCTCCATCCCTCACCCCCAAGCCCTTACTTCAATCCCTTGATCATATCCTTCCTTTTTCCCTAAATAGATGTCGTAAGATGATTTCACAGATACGAGGCAAAATCAGTTTTGCAAAATGAATACGTCAGTTGCTATTGTACAGACACAAGTGAGATACATCTCCACTGCCTAACTGTTTGATCCAAGAAATTCCAAACAAGTACCAAAATCATCACCTGCTTGGATTTACAAACTAAGATTCTGCCTTTTGTTGGGAGTGGGGAACTGACCCGGCAAACTGATCTTTGTAAAAAGGCATGTAGCATATAGTCCATGAAACTGAAGCCCAACATGTATCTGGTCAGTTGCCAGCCTAAATATTTCTGAGTTACTAAACTTAGCTGTGGCAGTTTCACAGAATGTGACAAAATTGGTTACGCCCCTTCCTCCTTTGTCTGCAGAAGGAAGCAACAGCAACCTTTGCTGTTGGCCATTTGGAATTAGCCACTTCACCATTCCTATATCCTATTACTCCCAAGCGGTAATGTGTTTGAAGTTGTTTGAAGTTAAAGAGTACTCACTCTCTGAAAAAGTCGGCTGAAAGAAACATGTCCCTGATGTTTTCCAGGGCCAGAAGTGTAAATCAAAGGGTGTGTTTTATTTATTAGGATTTGTATTTCATCGGAAAATAAAGCTCTTCTAACAGCTATGAAAAGCACATAGAACTTGTGACTAGAAATAACAAGGAAGGATTTATTTTCTGACTGCTCTAATTGCAAGACAAGCCTGCATCATTACAATGGGAAACTCCCAGTCTGGAAAAAGAAACACTAATCATGTAGTAATAAGGTAGGGAGATGGGTTCTTCAAACCTATTTAAACAAGAGAACCTCAGACCTATTGGCAGAAAAGAATGACAACACAATTAATGCCCAGAGATATTAAAATGAAAAGACCAATTACTGATTATACTTTTTACTACGGGAGAGAAGTGTTGTGAACCACATTCCTAGGATAGTGACTCACACCTTCCAGTTTCAGGAAGATGAGTCAGTCAGTTTCACCCATTTTAAAAAAGGAGGAGTAGCAGCTGTTATTAAGGAATACCCTTTTTATCATTTTCATCCTTTCTGCATCTTTAAAGAGTTAAACAAAAGGACTAGATATGAAGAGGTTGTGGTGAAGGAAATTTAAAAAAAAAGGCCAGATTACAAAACAATTTTTAGTCAAGATCCTGAATATGCTGACCAGATGTTTCCAGGTCATTTTTTTTTTCCTTTTAGTGGAAGGAAAGCAAGAGAAGCAGTGTGGCTCAGTGGAAAGAGTACGGGCTTGGGAGTCACAGGTCATGGATTCTAATCCCGGCTCTGCCACTTTTCTGCTGTGTGACTTTGGGCAAGTCACTTCACTTCTCTGTGCCTCAGTTACCTCATCTGTAAAATGGGGATTAAGAGTGTGAGCCCCCCGTGGGACAACCTGATCACCTTGTAACCTCCCCAGCACTTAGAACAGTGCTTTGCACATAGTAAGCACTTAACAAATACCATCATCATTATTCCCCTATTTCTTCCAGGCCAAAAAAAGCTGTAAAGAGAGGCTCATGGCTTATTCTATTCTTTCCTTGGATATTTAAAGAAAAGAAATATGAAAATTTTGGTCCGTTAAGAGGCATCAGACTTTCGCCTTGTCAGTAGAGGAAAATATTTCTAACAGAAGCAAAGGCAGTCAAGTGCTATCAAATTCATTCATTTGAGCACCCCTAAAAAGAAAGGAAGATGAGATGCAACTTGGAAAATAATGGTCAAAATCAGACTGTAGGAACACAAACATTTGCTTTGCTAGCTGATTCTGTATGAGAATACCTTGATGAGTGGAGAAAATGTAATCATGTCTTTTTTTTTAATAATGGTATTTGTTAAGCGCTTACTTTTTGCCAGGCACTGTATTAAGCCCTGGGCCAGAGGAAAGGTATTCAAGGTGTACATAGTCCATATCCCACATGGCTCTCACAGTCTTAATCCCCATTTTAAAGATGAGTTAACTGAGTCACAGAAAAGTTAAGTGACTTACCCAAGATCACACATCAGACAAGTGAGGGGCCAGGATTGGAACCTAGGTCCTTTGATTCTCAGGCCTGTGCTCTTTCCACTAGGCAACACTGCTTCTCAGCATCTTCTCATTAATTCATTCATTCAATCATATTTACTGAGCGCTTATTGTGTGCAGAGCACTATACCAAGTGCTTGGGAAGTACAGTTCAGCAACAGAGACAATCCCTGCCCACAATGGGCTCGCAGTCTAGTGCTTTGCATACAGTAAATGCTCAATAAATACCACTGAATGATTTATTATGAATCTCCATTCTTCATAATAATGATGTCCCTAGCTATTATTTAGTAATAATAATGATGGCACTTATTAAGCACTTACTTTGTGTCAAGTACATTTTTAAGCACTGGGGTAGATACAAGCTAATCAGGTTGCACACAGTCCCTGTCCCACATGGGACTCACAGTCTTAATCCCCATTTTACAGATGAGGTAACTGAGGCACAGATAAGTGAAGTGACTCACCCAAGATCACACAGTAGACAAGCGGTGGAGCCGGGACTAGGACCTAGGTTCTTTTGACTCGCAGGCCCATGCCCTATGGCATTTGTTAAATGCTTACTATGTGTACCGCACTGTTCTAAGCGCTGGGGTAGATACAAGTTTATCAGGTTGGACACAGGCCCTGTTTCACGTGGGCCAGACTTTCTCACAGACTTGTTAACTACCATTAGTTAGGCTGTTCTGTTAAAATGAAGCATGATGGGAGCCAAACCACTAACAGTGCTGGTGTAGAAAGGAGAGTTTGAGAGGAAGTGTGGTCTAATGGCAAGGGCATAGGTCTGGAAGCCAGGGGAGCTGGACCTTACTCTCAGCTCTGCCACTGGCCCACTGTGACCTTAGACAAGTCACCTAGCCCCTCTGAACCTCAATTTCCTTATCTATAATAATAATAATGGCATTTATTAAGCGCTTACTATGTGCAAAGCACTGTTCTAAGCGCTGGGGGGATACAAGGTGATCAGGTTGTCCCACCTGGGGCTCACAGTCTTAATCCCCATTTTACAGATGAGGTACCTGAGGCCCAGAAAAGTTAAGTGACTTGCCTAAAGTCACACAACTGACAATTGGCAGAGCCGGGATTTGAACCCCTGACCTCTGACTCCAAAGTCTGTGTTCTTTCCACTGAGCCACTCTGCTTCTCTATAAAATGGGGATAAATAGTACCTGCCTCTACCTCACAGGGATGCTGTTGAGAACAAAATGAGAAAAGTAATATGAAAGTGCCTTGGAAAACTAAATTCTCCACAAATTCAAGGTATTATTATTACATCTCTAGATAAGAGTCCTGATTGGTCTGATTGGTTCAGGAGGCCTCTTGATTGATAACTTCTGCCTGGGAAAGTTCACTGATTTTTCACCCAGTTTGTTAGCCTGCGAGATTTTGGCGACGCCCCTGAGAATCCTCAAAATTGACCGTGAGGGGGGTAGTAAACAGCTAGAAAAATTTTAAATTTCATGTGTCTATCAACTGGACATGCTGATGCCAGGCTTCCACAATCAGGCTCTATGTTGGGACTATTTTTTTTAATAGTCTTTATTAAGTGCTTACTATGTGCCTGGCACTGTATTAAGTGCTGGGGCAGATACAAGCAGAGAAGCAACAAGGCTCAGTGGGAAGGGCCCGGGCTTGGGAGTCAGAGGTCATGTGTTCAAATCCCGGCTCCGCCACTTGTCAGCTGTGTGACTTTGAGCAAATCACTTAACTTCTCTGTGCCTCAGTTACCTCATCTGTAAAATGGGGATTAAGACTGTGAGCCCCATGTGGGACAACCTGATCACCTTGTATCCTCCCCAGAGCTTAGAACAGTGCTTTGCACATAGTAGGCACTTAACAAATGCCATTATTATTATTATTATTATTCAAGGCAATCAGGTTGGACACAGCCCATGTCCCTTGTGGGGCTCACAGTCTTAATTCCCATTTTCTAGATGAGGCAACTGAGGCACAGAGAAGATAGGTAACTTACCCAAGATCACACAACAGACAAGTTGGGGAGCCAAGTCCTCTGACTGCCAGGCCTCTGCTCCTTCCACTAAGCCACACTGTGTCCCAGTGTCATGCAGAGTAAAGACATCTGATTGGCACAGGCCCCTAACTCTGTCCTGTGCTGATCTAAGCCCCAAAGGAAAATTTTTCAGAGAAAACTTCCCTTCAAAAATGATCTGTTCGCAGGAAGGCATGGCTGTTGACTAAGGAGATAAACCTAGGAGGCACATTCAATTGATGTTGAAATCAGTCAGATAAGCTTGAAAGCAGGGACTGTCTGCATACCCTGCTTTCATGTGGTGCAGACACTAGAGCCGTGAATAAATGTTAGAGGGCAATTTGCTTGCTAATACCCTGATTGATAAAGACAGATTAAACGCATGTTTTTACTTCAACAAAAGCCCTACATCCCATAGTATCTTAGCTGCCCCCTGGCCCATCATGACCCAGTGGATAGAGCACCGGCCTGGGAGTAAGAAGGTCATGGGTTCGAATCCCAGCTCTTCCATTTGTCTGCTCTGTGACCTTGGGCAAGTCACTTCACTTCTCTGTGCCTCAGTTCCCTCATCTGTAAAATGGGGATTAAGAGTGTTAGCCTCATGTGGGACAAGGACTGTGTCCAACCTGATTACCTTGTACCTACCCCAGTGCTTAGAACAGTGCTCAGGACATAGTAAGTGCTTAACAAATACCATAATTATTATCATTATTATTATTCTTTGTGTCTCAATTCCCTCTTCGGTAAAATGGGGGCTAAGACTGTGAGCCCCGTGGGGGACAGGGACTGTGTCCAATCCTATTTGCTTGTATCAACCCCAGTGCTTAGAACATAGTAAGCACTTAACAAATACCATCATCATCATCAACAGTGCCAGGCACATAGTGAACGCTTAACAATTACCATTATTATTATCATCAGTGGTGCTGGGATTTTTTTTTCTTTTTAAAGAGGGAGCTCTTGTGAAGAAGAGGTTTAGGAAAGAGACAAAGACTGTAACATACTCTAGCTATATTGATACTTTTAGAGAGATCGTATCTTCAGACAATTTCCTTCCCCACCCACCTCATTGACTGCCACCACCATCACACCACCACCATTTCCTTCTGTGAGAAGGAGTGTACCTCGAAGACCTTGGATTTTAGTGGATTCTCTGACAGTTTATTCTGTGACCTCAAACAAGTCACCCTACCTATCGGTGACTCACTGAGAGAGTACCTATCAACATGGGGATTACTGACATGGTTTCAAAATCACTTTGATATCCTTGGTTAGCCTACCCCATTTCAGTTCCTCTTTGTGTTATACAGAGGGCAGAGAGTTGCGTCATCTTCTCTAATCGCTGTGATTAATTCCATTCAACTCCTTAATTCCACGGAATGAAGGTGAGGTGTGGTCTGGGAACTTTTTAAATTAGATCATACTATGCTCTCCAGGTTTGCACATAATGAAAAAGCTTGAGCAATTCCTTGCTTCAAATTGTATCCATAATGGCTCTTGGATGAAGATCTTTCTGAAAAATATTTTTCACTGATACACCAAGATTTAAAATTTGGGGGGCAAGATAGTCAAGGCACAATCTTTGAGAAGGAGAAAAATACTGAAAATAAAACTTTCTTCTTAGGTAAATTGGCATTTTAGGGAATCTGACATGTGATTAAGGCTGTAGCCCAAATGGGTTAACTCAGTGACAGGGTTTTATTGTCATAGAAGTGCTGCAAAATTTACCTGTATGGAAGGAACCTGAGGAGGTGTGGTCATCACATTAATGCTCCCAAAATATTTTTGCTATTGCCATAGGGGTAACACCTTCAAAGCCTTACTAAGGTCACATCTCCTCCTCCCAAAGGCCTTCCCCTATTCAGCCCTTTTTTCCTTGACTCCCTCTTCCTCCTGCATCATAGAAGTACTTGGATCTGTGACCTTTGGCATTTGATATCAACCCCACCTTCTACCACACAGCACTTATGTGCATATCCGTAATTTACTTATTTATATTAATATCCATCTCTGCCTCTAGACAGTAGACTCCCTGTGGGCAGGGAACGTCACTACCAACTCTTTTGTACTATACTCTCCCCAGAGCTTGGTACAGTGTTCTGCACACAGTAAGTGCTCAACAAATTCCATTGATGATTGATGTATCAAAAGCCAAAGTTATAATACTAATAATGATGGTATTTGTTTAGTTCATACTATGTTCCAGGCACTGTACTAAGCACTGGGGTGGATACAAGCAAATCGGGTTGGACACAGCCCCTGTCCCATTTGGGGTTCACAGTCTCAATCCCCAATTTAAAGATGAGGTAAATGAGGCACAGAGAGGTGAAATGACTTGCCCAAGGTCACACAGCAGACAAGTGGCTGAGCCAGGATTAGAACCCATGACCTTCTGACTCTGAGGCCCATTTTCTTTTCACTTTTCGAAGACAACATTTGGTGGGATTGTCTCCCAATGTGTGTAAATGACAATTCGTGTGTGTGTGTGTGTGTGTGTGTGTGTGTGTGTGTGTGTGTGTGTGTGTGTGTGTGTGTGTGAATGTAATCTTTTGGTTTGCAATTTCCCTTGCCTGGTGCTGTTTTCAATTGTGCCTCTTGGAATCATAATCCTACTGAAGCTACTGTTTGCCAAATACCAGGATGAGCTGTTTTCCCAGCAAGCCACAGCTCTGCTCGGTTGCTTGCGATGGTTCTTCATTGGGTATCTAAAGCATTTCCTCTGCCCTCCTTGCTTTTGGCATCCCTCATTGAGCTCACTATACGGCCTAATCTTGGTCATCCATTCTCCTCAAATATTCTGCCTAATGAAGTTGCACTGTGATGAGGACTTGCTTGGTTTAAATGCCGGTAGACAGCCTATGCTTCAGAATATCATTTCTTTTGATCCTGATTTGCCAGTTGTTTGCTTGTTGTTTGCCCCCTCTTGCCTACGTAAAAAGGGCAAAATCACATCTCCAGAAATCAGCCATTTCAATTAAAATGTCCCTGCACTGCTGTGGAGAAACAATCAAAGTATCACCATATCACTGGGACTCACTGCAAGCTATGGTTTTTCCTCATTTTAGGCCTTTATTCATTTTGGTTAATTATTCCAGCCCTAGATCTACAATCATTAGGAAGTCAGCGCCATGCAGTAAAGGGAGTGTTGCTGTCAGAATGTCTGTTATCGCTCAACATCACTAAGCCTTGAGGAGGAAAGTCAGTTCCAACGTTTTTTATCAAATCACAGAGCTGGAAGGGATCTGGAGAAATGAACTAGTCCAGCCCTCTGCCTCCAGGCAGAAAATAACTAAAGCACCCAGCACAGATGGTTGTCTATTCTGTTCTTAAAGATCTCCAGGAATAAAGACTCTGCGGCCTCCTTCCACAATACTGTTAAAGCATTTTATCATCCAGACTGTCAAGAAGATCTTCCTTATGGCCAACTAAAATCTTTCCTGTTTTAATTTAAGCTCTCTTTCTTTGATCCTTTGTGGACTTGGAAAACTTCTTGTCAGCATCCTCCCCCCAAAAATCTTTTAACACTTGAAGACTGTTATATCAGCCCTTATTTGTCTTTTAGGGGCAGGGAACTTGTATGCTAATTCTGTTGTAGTGTACTCTCTTAAGCTTTTGGTACAGTGCTCTGTATATAGTAAGTGCTCAATAAATATGATTGATAGATTTTTCTCAGGCAGAACAACTCCAAATTCTTCACTATTTTCTCACATGTACTATTTTCCATCCTTATAAAAGTTTTCTGTTGTTCTTTTCTGGATGCTCCCCAGTTTTTCCGTTATCTGTTTTAAGAAAGCCATGGCCCAAACTAGATAACAGCTCTAACAAAGATATGACCAACACAAACAGAACAACAGGATTACTTCATGGAACTTCCAAATCAAATACCATAATCTTGTGCCTTTATAAATTAATGGTACTATATTGCTGACTTAGCCTGTGGTCAACTCTGATCTACAGGTTTTTTTGTACAATACTTGTGCCTCACCTGTTTTTTCTCCATCCTGTGATTGTGGAGGGTTTTTTTATATCCCTGTGTTTGTCTTTTCCCTGTGACTGCCACACATGGCATCGGAGGAAATAAATATAGGGAAAAATATTTAAAAGAAACCATTTCTTGGACTTTGGTCAGAGTACTTAAGAGCAAAAGAGGCAGCATGGCCTAGTTAAAGGAGCATGTTCCTGACAATCCCAGGACTTCGATTCTTAGCCCCAGCTGTGTCACTGGCCTGCTGTTTGACCTCAGACAAGTCACCTAACCTCTTTTTGCCTCAATTTCCTCTTCTGTAACTCACAGGGCTGAAAAAATGAGGGCAAAAGGGTAAATTATGTGGAACCCTTTCTGGAAAAATAAAAACACTAACAAATTTAAGGTGGTGGTGGTGTTATGGGGATCATGCAGCTAACAGTCAATCAATCATATTTATTGAGCGCTTACTATGTGCAGAGCACTAACAACAACCCATACACCAGAAGCTTTTCTTTCTCGTTGAAACAGTACCTTGCTGTCTCATTAAAGTTATGCATTTTTAAGTGCCCCATGGCAGGTGCCTGTGTTATCCACATTTCAGTTTCATTTCCATCTGGGGGAACAAGAAGTCAGTTGCCTGGGGCTGTGGCTTGTTAACAGTGGACCCAGGTAAATTTGCTCAAAGTACTACATGCCTGAGAAAGGATAAAAGATTAGCTCAGAAATAAAAACATGTAGATCACCCTGGGATTGCACAGATGGGTTAGACAAATATTAAGAAAAGCATTTGATATTTACAGTATGGGAACTAAAAGCAGAATCTGGTGGAAGAATAGTCTTATGTAGTTTTGAAAATGTAAAGTTTCATCTAAACTTTCATCAAACTGAAACATCTATATAGGTAAATGGGTATACATACAGACAAGTGTATTGAATTTTACTTTGATTAGGACCATTACTTTTAAAGATTCTCTGGAAAGAGCTCTATTGAAAGCAAATGTGCTGTAGTGATGTTCACTTTTCTTTCCCCAGCATGAGAAAATGTGTCAGAAGATTAACCATCAGTATCCATTTTGTGAGCAAACTTGCTTCACTTAAGAATCGCAGAGGAACTGAATGTATTGCTGTGGTTTGATGATTCATCACTTTGCCATTTGCAAGGGGGAGGATTTGAACAACTCAACCAGGCTTGGATAAAGGGTAGATCTCAAAACAGATCAAATACTTATGATAATGCCACTCCTTGTTCTCCATATGCTTCTAAATTCTTTTTCAAGCTAACAGTATGAACACCTGACCTACTCTTGAAGTAACAATACATATCCAGTTTAGAACCTGACACTAGAAGTGCAATCCTAAATCTTTTGTAAAGTTATCAAAGTGTGAGGATCTTTGCAAATGGGCTATTTTTGCAAGAGATAGAGCAACAAGAATTTGTGGTATTTGTTGGGGGTTGGCGATGACAAAACTGCCTAGTAGATTTCACATTAGCTATAGTGCGTGATAAAATACAGTAAACATACTTTTTTGGGTACTTAGGAAGAGGAGAGCTGGAATTCATTCACTTCAACTTCAACACCATAGCATTATTGCATCTTAGGACATAATAGAGCTGGAAAATGTTAAGAGAAGGACTTCCAAGTTGAACAGGGGGATTTGAACGTTTTTTATGTGAGGATAGACTGAAGAGATTAGGCTTCTATGGGTGGGATTTAGGGAACAATTCCACTTTTGCCTGTCTATACCCTTCAATGCTACCTACTGAATCCTGAAGGTGATAGGTTCAAACAAACAAAAGGAAAGCCTTTTTTTTTTCCACAGATCAAATGGTATGTGTGTAGAATTCATTACCACAGAAAGTTGCCCAGGCAGAAAAGATCCGTAGTTCAAGAAGGGGTGGGATCAATTAACGGATGAGAGGTTCGTGACAGATTCTTATGTTCCTCTTTCTTAATTCTTTGTAGGTTGCAATGGCCTATAAAACAGAAGTCATTTATCTAGTTGGCACCCTGGAAGGACAGGAAAAAATGCTCTCTAGAGCCCAGAGAGACTTTCTGTGGGGTCCTCAGCCCTCGCTGCAAGGCTAAGATAATTTTTCCTTTAGTTTCTGGACATTTTGGCTCAGTGGGTGATGGAAAATTCACATGAAACCAGAAAATTTTGTACTGTACTGATACTCTGATCCATGGGCTGCCCCATGACACAGTGTCTACCAACTCCATTGCACTGTACTCTCCCAAATGCTTAGTACAGTGCTCTGCCATGGATTGAATGAAGCACTCTATCAATCAATCAATCAATCAATCAATCGTATTTATTGAGTGCTTACTGTGTGCAGAGCACTGTACTAAGCGCTTGGGAAGTACAAGTTGGCAACATATAGAGACAGTCTCTACCCAACAGTGGGCTCACAGTCTAGAAGGGGGAGACAGAGAACAAAACCAAACATATTAACAAAATAAAATAAATAGAATAGATATGTACAAGTAAAATAAATAAATAGAGTAATAAATATGTACAAACATATATACATATATACAGGTGCTGTGGGGAAGGGAAGGAGGTAAGACGGGGGATGAAGAGGGGGACGAGGGGGAGAGGAAAGAGGGGGCTTAGTCTGGGAAGGCCTCCTGGAGGAGGTGAGCTCTCAGTAGGTCCTTGAAGGGAGGAAGAGAGCTAGCTTAGTGGATGTTGGGAGGGAGGGCATTCCAGGCCAGGAGGATGACGTGGGCCGGGGGTCGATGGCAGGACAGGCAAGAACGAGGCACGGTGAGGAGATTCGCAGCAGAGGAGTGGAGGGTGCGGGCTGGGCTGTAGAAGGAGAGAAGGGAGGTGAGGTAGGAGGGGGCGAGGTGATGGAGAGCCTTGAAGCTGAGGGTGAGGAGTTTCTGCCTGATGTGCAGATTGATTGGTAGCCACTGGAGATTTTTGAGGAGGGGAGTAACATGCCCAGAGCGTTTCTGGACAAAGACAATCCGGGCAGCGGCATGAAGTATGGATTGAAGTGGGGAGAGACACGAGGCTAGTGGGGCTGAGACCTAGGCAGACACCCCAGACTGCACTTCTGCCCTTAATCAGTTTGTAGAGGACTCTCAGTGTCACTTACTCCATGCCAAGGGTCATGCTGACAAATGCAGTTGAGTTTGGAGCTGGCACAATAGTCAAAGGAATCCTTTCAATTGGCATTGGCTTCTCAATAATAATAATAATAATAATAATAATGGTATTTGTTAAGTGCTTACTATGTGCAAAGCACTGTTCTAAGTGCTGGAGAGGTTACAAGGTAATCAGGTTGTCCTACGGAGGGCTCGCAGTTTTAATCCCCATTTTCCAGATGAAGTAACTGAAGCACAGAGAAGTTAAGTGACTTGCCCAAAGTCACCCAGCTGACAGTTGGCAGAGCCAGGATTTGAGCCCATCACCTCTGACTTCAAAGCCCAGGCTCTTTCCACTGAGCCACGCTGCACCTGTAAAGTGGCTAGATAATGGGCATTTGGAAATGTCTTCCATTCCAGCACTTTCCAGAAGGTCAAATCCATGTAAGCCCATTGCTGGGTAGGGACCATCTCTATCTGTTGCCGATTTTTACTTTCCAAGTGCTTAGTACAGTGCTCTGCACACAGTAAGCGCTCAAGAAATATGATTGAATGAATGAATGAATTCAAGGCACCAAAATCATACTTTTTCCCACTACTCCCAATCGCTCCCTTGCTGATAACTGTTGTCATGATAAAAAATTGAATCCTGGGATCGCCCCTGGGTGACAAGTTAGCATTATAAATGATATAGTACTGGGCATTTGTTCGGGTGCCTCTGAGATAGTTGCAAACCTCAAGATGGGAGATTCAAATGTTTCTGATGTTCAACTTGATCCTTTTGCTAAATTCTGGGGTAGAAACAAGGTAATTGGATTGGACATAGTCCCTGCCCCACACACAGCTCATAATCTAAATGGTATGAAGAACAGTTATTTTATCCCCACTTTACAGATGGGGGAACTGAGGCACTGAGCGGGTAATTGATTTGCCCAAGGATACAGTGCAGGCTAGTGGCAGAGCTGAGATTAGAATCTGGGTTTCCTCTCTCCAGTCTTGTGGTCAGCACTTAGAACAGTGCTTTGCACATAGTAAGCGCTTAACAAATGCCATCATCATTATTATTATTATTATTATTTTTATTTACTACTAGGGCATGCTGCCTTTTCAGGTCATCTTTCTGCTGGTGGAGAACAAGAGTGTTGGGACCTTTGTCATCAACCAAACCATTAGCAAGGCAATAGCATTACACAATCCTCAGAGTGTAAAGGACTTTGAGATAATCTAGTTCACCTCCAGCACCCCATCTTTCCATATTCTTGTTCTACCAACTGCATATGTTCCCTCCTACTCCTACTGTCTATAGTTATGAAGATGAATGGATAACCATTGGAGCTTTTTGAGGAGAGAGGAGTCCTGTGTAGAATATCAATTTAGAAAGATGAGTTGGGCAGAAAAGTATAGACAGGACCCAGGAGAGGCCAGAGATAAGGAGACCTGTGAGGGGGATGATAGATTTATCAAATCATGAATGTAATGAATGCTTGGACCAGTTTGGTGGCCAGATAATTGCATAGAGAGGAAAGGCTGGACCCAGAAATGTTATGGAGGAAAAAATGATAGGATGTAACAATAGACTGGATGTGAGAATTGAAAGAGAATGAGCAAATCAGGATAATGTCAAGGTTGTGGACTTCAGAACAGTGGTGGTGGTGTCACCTGGGATGGGAAGGTTAGGTGGAGCAGAGGTTTTAGGAAAATGGTTGAGGAGTTCAATGTTTGGCATATTGAACTTTAAACTGCCAATGGTCCATCTATATACAGATGTTTTGCAGACAAGATGATATGAAAGTTTGCAGATGGGAGGAGCGGTTGGGGCTAGTGAGATAGATTTGGGAGTAATCCACACAGCGGTGGAAGCTGATGAGATCTCTGAGAGAATGAGTATAAAGTAAGATGAATAAGGGTTCCAAAACAAGCCCTTGTGGTTACATCCCTGGTTAGGGAGTGAGAAGCAGAAGATGAGCCTTTTAATGGGACTGAGAAAGCAGCTACAGACAATGAAGAAACTGTGTTGGGAAGGAGGAACTGAGTTGGAGATTAGATAGTGTTACTAGGAGAAAGGAGGGAGTGGCAAAGGCAGCTGAGAGTTCAAGGAGGATTAGCATGTCTAGAGGCAATTAGAGGTGATGATAATGATGATGATAATGGCATTTACTAAGTGCTTACTATGTGCCAAGAACTGTGCTATGCACAAAAGGTAGATACAAGATAGGACATAGTCCCTGCCCCACAAGGAGCTCACAGTCTAAGGGGGAGGGAGAATGGGTGTTGAATCCTCATTTTTCAAATGAGGAAATTGAGGCACAGAGAGGTGAAGTGACTTGCCCAAATTCACACAGCAGGCAAGTGGGAGGGCTGGAATTAGAGCCCAGATCCCCATCTTCCAGGCCTGTGCTCTTTCTACCAGGCCAAGCTGCTTTGGTGACTTGAAGAATGAAGATGGTGGAGCCTAGATTGTCGTGGGTCAAGAAGGGAGTTGGAAGAGAGGGATGTAAAAACAGCAGTTGTAAATGATAATGTTCCAGGAGTTTGGATAGAAATTGGAGCAGGGAAATTATCATCTATTGCTGTGTTGGTGTGCTGTGATGATGGCTTTGGAACGTTGAATCCACCAGGCTTTGGGTCCTGAGAAGGGTATTGTCACAGTGCATGGCTCTGCTAGTGGGAGAGCCCAAATTGAGATCGTATTGCTCTTAATTGGAAGAGAATCCATTTTTTAAAAAAATTGCAGAAGCCATTGGCGCTTTTTGACAATATGTTGAATTCATTCTTTTGAGAGATAGTGTCTTTGACCTTGGCTTTTTCTCCCCCCCCCCCCTTTTTTTCTAAGAATATAATGTATCATATTTTTTTCACAAGGAGCTAATCTCTTTGTTTTCTAGCCCCCTGCAGTTATAATCACCTTCAGCATGCAATCCCTTTCTACCAGGTAATTGTACTGTCAGAGAGAAAAGATTATGGCTTCAGGTAGAAACTATGCAGTAGGGTCTGGAGCAGCCTTCTGCCCTTTTCAGGTTTTCCTGATTTCAGGATTATTTAAAATGTCCCATTCCCAGATAATAAGGAACTTGTCTACCAACTCTGCTGTAGTATACTCTCCCAAGCACTTAGTCCAGTGCTCTGCACACAGTAAGCATTCAATAATTGATTGATAACACTGGGGATAGATATAAAGATCATGAAAAGACTAAAAGAATCTCACTTTCCTACTAGTAATCATTATCTTATTTCTTCAAATGGAAATTTAATAATCTATTCCCAGCTTTTCCCCAGTAGATGGCAACCGCTTTGTGGATAGGGACCGTGCCTCTTAATAATAATAATAATAGTATTTGTTAAGCGCTTACTGTGTGCAAAGCACTGTTCTAAGTACTGGGGAGGTTACAAGTTGATCAGGTTGTCCCACCGGGGGCTCACAGTTTTAATCCCCATTTTACAGATGAGGTAACTGAGGCACAGAGAAGTTAAGTGTCTTGCCCAAAGTCACACAGCTGACAGTTGGCAGAGCCAGGATTTGAGCCCATGACCTCTGACTCCAAAGCCTGTGCTCTTTCCACTGAGCCAGGCTGCTTCTCTAACTTCTCTTACTTTATTGTGTGCATACAAACAGTGTGCAAGGTAGCATCAGTCCTTTCAATCAATCAATCAATCAATCAATCAATCGTATTTATTGAGCGCTTACTATGTGCAGAGCACTGTACTAAGCGCTTGGGAAGTACAAATTGGCATCACATAGAGACAGTCCCTACCCAACAGTGGGCTCACAGTCTAAAAGGGGGAGACAGAGAACAGAACCAAACATACCAACAAAATAAAATAAGTAGGATAGAAATGTACAAGTAAAATAAATAAATAAATAAATAAATAGAGTAATAAATATGTACAACCATATATACATATATACAGGTGCTGTGGGGAAGGGAAGGAGGTAAGACGGGGGGATGGAGAGGGGGACGAGGGGGAGAGGAAAGAAGGGGCTCAGTCTGGGAAGGCCTCCTGGAGGAGGTGAGCTCTCAGCAGGGCCTTGAAGGGAGGAAGAGAGCTAGCTTGGCGGATGGGCAGAGGGAGGGCATTCCAGGCCCGGGGGATGACGTGGGCTGGGGGTCGATGGCGGGACAGGCGAGAGCGAGGTACAGTGAGGAGATTAGTGGTGGATGAGCGGAGGGTGCG
Source organism: Tachyglossus aculeatus (assembly GCF_015852505.1). NCBI lineage: Eukaryota > Metazoa > Chordata > Mammalia > Monotremata > Tachyglossidae > Tachyglossus > Tachyglossus aculeatus. The sequence goes on from NC_052098.1 coordinate 10,633,684, forward strand.
GGCTGGGCAGTAGAAGGAGAGAAGGGAGGTGAGGTAGGAGGGGGCGAGGTGATGGACAGCCTTGAAGCCCAGGGTGAGGAGTTTCTGCCTGATGCGCAGATTGATCGGTAGCCATTGGAGGTTTTTGAGGAGGGGAGTAATATGTCCAGAGCGTTTCTGGACAAAGATAATCCAGGCAGCAGCATGAAGTATGGATTGAAGTGGAGAGAGACACGAGGATGGGAGATCAGAGAGAAGGCTACACTTAGCATGATTAGGATCTTATCGTCAGTAATATCCTTGAAAAATAAGCACAGCTAAACACCCACGCATGCATACGTATATAATCAGTGTTACCATGCTTATATAAGCACATATCATATTCATTCATTCATTCAATCGTATTTATTGAGCGCTTACTGTGTTCAGAGCACTGTACTAAGTGCTTGGGAAGTACAAGTTGGCAACATATAGAGACGGTCCCTACCCAACAACGGGCATATCCCAGCTGGACTACTGTGTCAACCTCCTCGTTGACCTCCCTGCCTCCTGCTTCTCCCCTCTCCAGTCCATATTTCACTCTGTTAGATAATTTTCTGAAAAGCTTTCAGCCCATGTCTTCCCACTCCTCATCCATTTCCATCCAACTCCACATATAACAGAAATCCCTTAGATCGGCTTGAAAGCATTCAATCAGCTCATCCCTTCTTACTTTACCTCACTGATCTCCTACTACAACCCAGTTCTCACACTTCACTCTTCCAAAGCTAACCCACTCACTGTATCTCTATCTTGTCTGTCTTGCCGCTGGCTCCTTGCCCACATCCTCCTCTGGCCTAGAACTCAGTCCCCCTTCACAGGTGACAGATTATCACTCTCCCTACCTTCAAAGTCTTATTCAAATTTCATTTCCTCCAGGAAGCCTTCCCCGACTAAGCCCGCATTTCCCCTACTTGCTCTCCATTCTGCATCGCCCTATGCCCCTGGATCTGTACCTACTTAAACACTTGAAATTCACCCCACGATCAGCCCCACAGCACTGGTGTCTACGTAGCCTTATAATCTGCTATTTCTACTATCCATAATTTATTTCAATGTTTCTCTCCCCTTCTAGACTATAAGCTTCTTGGGTGCAGGGATCATGTCTACCAACTCTGTAATACTGTACTCTCCCCAGCGTTTAGTGCTCTATAAATCCAACTGATTAATTGGTTGATGACTCAGGCAAAAGCAGAATCCAGTGGAAATTAACTTAAATTAGCTAGTAAGATAGGAGCTAACAGGATCTCTCCCTGATACAAGGTAATCAAGGTTGTCCCACGTGGGGCTTACAGTCTTAATCCCCATTTTACAGATGAGGGAACTGAGGCACAGAGAAGTTAAGTGACTTGCCCAGAGTTGCACAGCTATGTCCTATTCCCATCCTACTGAGAGCTCACCTCCTCCAGGAGGCCTTTCCAGATTGAGCCCCCTTTTTCCTCTCCTCCTCCCCATCCCCCCCGCCCTACCTCCTTCCCCTCCTCACAGCACTTGTATATATATATATATATTTGTACCGATTTATTACTCTATTTTACTTGTACATATTTACTACTCTATTTATTTTGTTAATGATGTGCCTATAGCTTTAATCCTATTTGTTCTGACGATTCTGACACCTGTCTATATGTTTTGTTTTGTTGTCTGTCTCCCCCTTCTAGACTGTGAGCCCCTTGTTGGGTAGGGACCATCTCTATATGTTGCCGACTTGTACTTCCCAAGCACTTAGTACAGTGCTCTGCACACAGTAAGCGCTCAATAAATACGATAGAATGAATGAATGAATGAATGAATGAATGGTGGAGGCGCGATTAGAACCCATGACCTCTGACGCCCAAGCCCGGGATCTTTACACTGACCCATGCTGCTAAAAGGAAGCAAAACATGGGTTTCCAGGGCATAATAATGATAACATATATTAAACGCTTACTATGTGCAAAGCATTGTTCTAAGCGCTGGGGAGGTGACAAGGCGATCAGGTTGTCCCACGGGAGGCTCACAGTCTTCATCCCCATTTTACAGATGGGGGAACTGAGGTGCAGAGAAGTTAAGTGACTTGCCCAAAGTCACACAGCTGACAAGTTGGGGAGCTGGGATTTGAACCCATGACCTCTGACTCCAAAGCCCAGGTTCTTTCCACTGAGCCACGCTGCTTCATTATAATTTATGCTTCATGCATAATTTATGATGGTGAGGAAATAGCCCTGGAACCTCTAAATCTGTTGGTTCCAAGCCCAGTTACTTCTGAAACTGTTGTACTGGGGCTCCCATGGCACATGAATAGCCAAACTTCCTTTAGGGGCTTGAGTTCAGAAGACGTACGGCCTAGTGGAAAGAGCAAGGCCTGAGAGTCGGAGGACCTGAGTCCTAATCCCGTCTCTGCCACTTGTCTGCAGTGTGACCTTGGGCAAATTGCTTCACTTCTCTGTGCCTCAGTTACTTCATCTGTAAAATGGGGATTAAGACTGTGATCCCCATGTGGGGCATGAACTGTGTCCAAGTTGATTACCTTTTATCTGCTCCAGTGCTTAGTATAGTACCTGGCACATAGTAAGCGCTTAACAAGTTCCATTACAAAAATAAATCAAAACAAAACTAAAAAACTTTCATTGCAGGTATGCAGCTCTCACTGCTTGACTGATATATATTCCTAATTGGAGAATCTGGTCCCAAATCTCTGCAAAACCCAGAAACCCAGAAACACTCTGGGCATGTTACTCCCCTCCTCAAAAATCTCCAGTGGCCACCAATCAACCTACGCATCAGGCAGAAACTCCTCACCCTCGGCTTCAAGGCTGTCCATCACCTCGCCCCCTCCTACATCACCTCCCTTCTCTCCTTCTACAGCCCAGCCCGCACCCTCCACTCCTCTGCCGCTAATCTCCTCACCGTGCCTCGTTCTCGCCTGTCCCGCCGTCGACCCCCGGCCCACGTCATCCCACTGGCCTGGAATGCCCTCCCTCCGCACATCCGCCAAGCTAGCGCTGTTCCTCCCTTCAAGGCCCTACTAAGAGCTCACCTCCTCCAGGAGGCCTTCCCAGACTGAGCCCCCTCCTTCCTCTCCCACTCCTCCCCCTCTTCATTCCCCCCACCTTACCTCCTTCCCTTCCCCACAGCACCTGTACATATGTATATATGTTTGTATGTATTTATTACTCTATTTATGTATTTATTTTACTTGTACATATCTATTTTATTTATTTTATTTTGTTAATATGTTTTGTTTGGTTCTCTGTCTCCCCCTTCTAGACTGTAAGCCCACTGTTGGGTAGGGACCATCTCTGTGTGTTGCCAAGCTGTACTTCCCAAGTGCTTAGTATAGTGCTCTGCACACAGTAGGCACTCAATAAATACGATTGATTGATTGATTGAAAGAATGATGATGTAATAGCCATTTAAAACGGAAGAGATGGAATTTCCAAATCTCAAGCAAATTTAAATAATCATCTCAATACCCTGCCCCAAAATAATTAAAGACATCTTGAAATTTATCACTGTGAAAAATCAATACAGCAAATAACCATTCTGGTTTGAGGTATCATCCAAATTGGAGAGGGATTATTTTACTGCATGCTGGCCTGTCTTGGGCATGGAATTGTGTCCCTAAAATAAAATAAAGCTATACCTCTCCATGACTCATTTCATGCCAGAAGCCAAGCAAATGCAGGAGAATTGCATTGTGCCAAACTCCTTACATTATTGGGCGTGAAAATGAAAACTTTTTTATGGACAAAAAGGAAGTGATTCTCTATTGCTGTCTTTGCTCACTATAACCTTCTTTTTCCTTTTACATGTGTTTATTCTTGACAAGCCAGCAAAGGCTACAGTTTATTCTGAAGCTATTTTCATAGGAAAGATAAATATTTTTCAAATTATTCTGCCCCTTAGTTCTTAAACATGTCAGGTGAAAGGAAACTGGGTGTACGAAACAAATGGGCACTTAAATTTACATTTTGAACTCAGTGAAAGTTTGGCTGGTGCTCTTAGACTTGACAAGGAACACTTTTGATTCTCTATCCTCTTTTATCCTGAACTCTCTGCTGTCAAAGATATAGCAGAACAACCCTTCTTTGACTTCATCGCCAGTTTGATTGGCTGAGAGTAACTCAGTTTCTTGGTTTTGATTGTGTTTTCAGTTCAACTCCTGTCACTCCTTCACTGTCTTTTTTGCATCTGTTCTTTCCTCTTTTCTGCCTCAGTCAATGTGGGAATCATTCAGAGGGTCCTCAACCCCTGTTTTTCTTTCTCACTAATTTTAATGATTAAAAAAATGGTAATCATTGCAATATTTAATACCAGCCCTGACAATGATTTTGTCCTGTGAACTCTTAAGACATAGCATAGGGGTAAAAATGTGAGTGTGTGGTCTGGACTACAGCCCATAAGGCTCCTATTAAGGCATATTCAGAACTTGATAATAAAAATAATAATAATAATAATGATGGCATTTGTTAAGCGCTTACTATGTGCAAAGCACTGTTCTAAGCGCTGGGGGGGATACAATGTGATCAAGTTGTCCCACGTGGGGCTCACAGTCTTAATCCCCATTTTTACAGATGAGGGAACTGAGGCTCAGAGAAGTTAAGTGACTTGCCCAAGGTCACACAGCAGACTTGTGGTGGAGCTGGGATTCGAACCCACGACCTCTGACTCCAAAGCCCGGGCTCTTTCCACTGAGCCACGCTGCTTAATAATAATGATGGCATTTATTAAGCACTGACTATGTGCAAAGCACTGTTCTAAGTGCTGGGGAGGTAACAAGGTGATCAGGTGTCCCACTGGGGGCTCACAGTCTTAATCCCCATTTTACAGATGAGGTAACTGAGGCACAGAGAAGTTAAGTGACTTGCCCAAACTCACACAGCTGACAACTGGCGGAGCCAGGATTTGAACCCATGACCTCTGACTCCAAAGCCCAGGCTCTTTCCAAAGAGCCATGCTGCTTCCCAACCAGACTTTAGGATTGAAATATATGAAGGACACACACATGCACACACATGCACACACACACACACACACACACACACGACCCTGATTCATATCATCCCTTCAAGCAATTCTAGCACTTATGAACTTATTTACACCCTCGTTAGTACTCACGTAAATCTCTCCGCTTTATGCATTTAATTTTGACCTTTTTAGTTGTAAATAGTTTTATGTTTATCTCACTCTATAGTGTAATCTCCTTGTGGGCACTAATACAGCGCGTAATACAGTGCCCTTCAAAAAGCGGGCAATAAATGCTGCTGCTCTGCTGCTGCTGCTACTACTACTATTACCTCTACTATCACTACAAGACTCCTGTGACCGTGAGAAATACAGAGCAGGAAATACTATTCTGCTGATGGTCTAATTGATGTAGTGACATCATGTAGCATATTCTTGGAACTCCATGAGTCCTAATTACCAGGCCGTGAGGCCCAAGTTTATCTCTTTCTTTGGGAGAGACTTCCATCACAGGTGCTTCAAAGAACATCAGAATTGTTAAGCAAGACCAGTTCCTCTACTTAAGGGCCTCGCCTAAACCAGTGCCCAGAACAGTTGAAAATTTCCACAGTTACCGTGCTGGCTAACTGAAATAACCTGAATTTGACTAATACAGTTTTCATTTGTTTCTAGCTATGTTTCTTTCTCCAGAGGAAAAGCTTCTGTTGTCATCACGATCTTGTTTCTGGAAGAAGAAAAATAATTCTGTCATTCCTGCCCCTCAACAGAAGAGCAAAATGAGCAAGCTGTCAGTTTGGGGTGAGTATCGCTGCATTTTACCCTTAGAAAAAGTACTGTAGCAAAAGCAGAGGATGGGGAGGTTTTCAAGGAGATTCCAAGCATCCTTATCCATCATCAACAGTTCTTTCTCAAGGCCAAATCCTGTACTTGGCACTGGGGGAATTTGCCAAAGAAGGAAAAGACAGCACCATAACAAGTTTTTTCTTAGAAGTCCACATTCTTCATGAAAGATTGCGAGGAACTTCCCATGTCACCAGACATGACACATGGCTGATCCTCCAATCGTGGGCCTTGTGACAGGGCCTTAAGGAGGCACCCTCTCTGCACGTATGCAAAGTTCCATGTAGGGATTGGTATTCTGCCTCAAGCTTGTGTTGTAACTGCAGGAGGAATGGACAACTGTGCTGAGCAAGAGCCTCTCCATCAGAAGGAAGTAGAAGCTATACTTGTTACAACTGGCTCAACAGGGTGTTGCCACCTTGAGTTCACCTGAACATCTGGTTAAAAGCAACATTACACCATCATTAAGTGAACTGTTGCCTGAGGCACCAGGGCCTTGATGAAGAAAGAGAACCACCTTGGTTCATTGAGGCCTTTAAAGTACAATCGGTGATGAATACTCATAAGACTCAGTGAGAGTCTTCCTGGTGGGAAATGAAGCCTATGACTTACACAGCTGAGAGAACAAAGGATGGACAAACTGGTTTGAAGGAAAAAAACACTCCATGAACCAGAATCTGAACTGAACTCGAACTCAAATGCGTTAGAGTTTCAGGAAGACTGGTTGGCACATATGAATTTAACTTGTGCTTTACTGGATGTTAGTTGCAACTAGAATTCAAAAAGACTGAAAAAAGGAATACGTCTCACAAGAATTTACCCAAATTTCAATTTTGATTGTGCATAATCAAATGCATAATGTGCATTTGATTTGATTGTGCATAATGTGAGTTAATGGGAGAGGCCTTTTCCATACTCCCTCTAAATTGCAGGGTTTTCTTGGTGAGAGTGGACATATGTACACCTAACCAACCACTTCCTTTACTCTATGGACTTCTGCAGCTCTCCTTACATACTGGACGTGGGAAAATTGTCAACATCAATGGTATTTACTGAGCACCTACTGTGTGCAGAGCACTGTACTAAGCACTAGGGTTAGTACAGTACCACAGAATTGGTAGACAAGTTCCCTGCCCACAACAAGCAGGAAAAGCCTTTGAAAAATGTCATCCAACCATCCACTCTCTGCTCCCACACTTTCTGCTTTGCCTTCCAGTTTCATTTCAGAATGGTAAATTCTGAAATTTCTTTCTTAAAACCCTGATCATTTCAGCTCTTTTGAGTAATTAAGTTTGTGAACTTTTCCTGGCCCTGGGACATGACTGATATAGGCCGAGCACTAGATTGATCAACAGAAAACCCAAACTGTTAACCCCCAAGTCTAAGCACTACTCTGAGAAAGTCATTTCATCCCTCTCTGTCTCAGTTTCCCTGTCTGCCAAACCAAAATCCTAGCACTTGTTCTTTTCCTTCCCATGGGGTGATGCAATGGTTGTGATGATGATGATGGGGATTTCTTTAAGGATTTAGAAGTTCATGTGAAATAATGATTCAAGCTTCTTAGAGAAAAAGGTCATAATCTGGGACTTGGAACAATGTGTTCTTGTGGGTCGGGATCAGGTACGGCATTTTGAAATGAGTATTATTGAAGATAACAATGGGCTCAAATCAGAGAGATCATTTTGTCTCAGGTCTTTTACAATTTGGATCTTTTTGGAAAAGCAGTTTTCACGGAAAAATCTAGTTTCCCTTAATGAAACTGAAATCCCGCATCAATGACAGGAAGGCAGTTATGTCTCTATTTCACTAAACCTTTTCTGCGTGATCAAAGACACATAATGGCTCAAACTTTGAAAGGGAAGAAGAGAACTCAGGCTTTAGAGAAAATAAGTAGAAAAGGATCTTTTAAAAATGGAAACAAATCAAATGAATCCTTTCATTATTCCAGTTTTCTTAATTACGTTTGTAAGTCGCACTTTGGAACAAATGTTTCCCATTTTCTGATGAAAGAATGAGTCACAAAGGAAAAGAGGAGTAGAAAGAGAAAAAAGAGTAACCAAACTCATTAAAAAAAAAAAAAACAGAAGAAAAAACTGGAAGAAAGGCCTCCGGGGTCCTAGAAAGAGCTGCAGAGGCAGTTGAAAAACAAACTATCGAGTTTAAAGTAAAAAGAGAAATAACAGCACAGGATAATGTGATATATGCAGTATTGCCTGCCCTTCTGAACCCAAACCAAAAACTAAATTCTGATCCTGAGCCCTCAGCCAGTTATTACATGTTTCTGACTTGATCCTTTTTGCCTTAACTTTAGGGTGTGGTGCCACTTCTTTAGCTGGTTACTATGGAAATAATTATTCAGGGAATAACTTTCCAAGCAGCAGGGTCAAATGTACTCTTAAAGAAACCAACACTGGACTTTTGTTTCTTTCTTGACAATGTCCCTAGCAATGGAAAAGGAATGCATCTGGTTGCAGTAGTTTCTGAGATTACTGAACAAATAAAATCTAAAGGTCCTGCCTATATGATTTGCATTTTCAGCCAATTAGAACAGTGCCAGTGGTTAGAGACCTATTTACTGCCAATATGTTATTCAGTCATATTTATTGAGCACTTATTGTGGGCAGAACACTATAGAGGGCTTAGTACCGTGCTCTGCATGCAGTATGCCCTTAACATATGCTACTCCTACTAATCCTATTAATAATAATAATAATAATGATAGCATTTATTAAGTGCTTACTAAACACGGGGGAGGTTTCAAGGTGATCAGGTTGTCCCACAGGGGGCTTACAGTATTAATCCCCATTTTAAAGTTGAGGTAACTGAGGCACAGAGAAGTTAAGTGACTTGCCCAAAGTCACACAGCTGACAATTGGAGGAGCCGGCATTTGAACCCATGACCTCTGACTCCAAAGCCTGGGCTCTTTCCACTGAGCCACGCTGCTTCTCCAAGCTGCTACTACTGTACTAAGCTCTTGAAAGAGTACATGTCTTGATTCTTCATATATATATATATATATATATATATATATATATATATATATATAGGTATATATATGTATATATAGGTATTGTATATATTTGTATATATATGAAAAAAAAAATATATATATATATAATGGTATTTATTGAGCTCTTACTGTACTAAGCGCTTGGGAGAGCACAGTACAATAGAGCTGGTAGATGCATATTCCGTTCCCACAATGAGCTTACAGTCTACAGAGGGAGACAGACATTAAAATAAATTATGGATATGTATAATATGTATGATTATGGGCTGAGGGTGGAGTGAATATCAAGAGAAGCAGCATGGCTCAGTGGAAAGAGCCAGGGCTTTGGAGTCAGAGGTCATGGGTTCAAATCCCGGCTCCACCACTTGTCAGCTGTGTGACTTCGGGCAACTCACTTAACTGTGCCTCAGTTCCCTCATCTGTAAAATGGGGATTAAGACTGTGAGCCCCCCGTGGGACAATCTCATCACTTGTAACCTCCCCAGAGTTTAGAACAGTGCTTGGCACATAGTAAGTGCTTAATAAATGCCATCATTATTATTATTAAGGAGTACAGATCCAAGTGCATAGGACATGCAGAAAGGAGAAGGAGTAGGGGAAATGAGATCTTAGTTGAGGAAGGTGTTTTGGAGGAGTTGTAATTTTAATAAAGGCTTTTAAGGTGGGGAGAGTGATGCATGATGTATTCAAATTGATATCGGCATCAGAGTGACTAAGGAAAAGGAGAGGGGAGAGGCTGGAGGCAGAGAGGTAGGTGTGGAGGTCGATACGGTAGTTGAGATGGGATATGACAAGTGTTTGGACTCACAGGATGGCACTTGGAAGAGGAAATGTTGTGAAGGTACAAGTGGCAAGATTTGGTGACTGACTGAATAGTCAGGTTAAGGAGAAAGATGAGTGAAGGATGATGTAAATGTTACAGGTTTATGAGAATGGGAGGATCGTGGTGTTGTCTACAGTCATGGGAAAATCAGGGGGAGAACAAGGTTTGGATGGAAAGATGAAGATTTCTGTCTTGGACGTGTTGAGTTGGAAGTGTCAACAGGACAGCCAAATAGAGATAGCCTGAGGTAGGAGGAAACCTGAGGTTGTAAAGGAAGAGGTTGAGACTTGGGAGTCATTCGATTATGAATGATAATAATAGTTGTGGTGTTTAAGTGCTTACTATGTGCCAAGCACTCAACTAAGCATTGGGATAGATACAAGATAATGACATCAGACACAGTCTCTGCATCACATAAGAAGCAGCGTGGCCTAGCAGAAAGAGCATGGGCTGCGAGTCAGAGGGCCTGGGTTCTAAATCTGGCTCTGCCACTTGACCCTTGGCAAGTCACTTAACTTCTCTTCACCTCAGTTCCCTCATTTGTAAAATAATAATAGTGGTATTTGTTAAGGGCTTACTATGTGCCAAGCACTGTTCTAAACACTGGGATAGATACAAGGTAATCAGGTTGGACGCAGTCCTTATCCCTCATGGAGCTCACAGTCTTGATCCCCATTTTGTAACTGAGGTAACTGAGCCACAGAGAAATTAAGTGACTTTCCCCCAAATCACACAGCAAACATGTGGGAGAGCCAGGATTAGAACCCACAACCTCTGACTCCCAGGCCCTTGTTCTTTCCACTAGGTCATGCTGCTTCTCATGGAGATTAGGACTAAGCCCTTTGTTGGACAGGAACTGTGCCCAACCCAATTATCTTGTATCTACCCCAGCACTTAGTACAGTGCCTGGTGCATAGTAAGAACTTAATACCATTAAAAAAAGTATGTCTGATTTCTATCACTCTGAATACAGTTCTGCCAACTGTTAAAAAGCCCCCAGGTCTTGCCTCTCAATAAAACTGGTGAAGGAGGGAATGCTTCCTGACAAACATCTCTTTGGAAATCCACAAAAAAATTGTAATCATAATCACTGTCATTATATAAAAAAACTTTCTTATTTCTCTATTCACCCTGATTGTCTTCAATACCTATTGATAATGAAACTACAGGTTGCAGTTCCTCAGCTTTGTATAATACTGCCTGGAAGGCCTCTGTGGTCTCAGCACTGGGCCATATCTCAGTCAAAAGCATCACCACAAGCAACTATCGAACATTTATTCAGACCAAAACATTGAACCAATAATAATAATCACACTGATTGTTTACTATGTGCCATGCACTGTACTGGGATGCACTGGGATAGGTAAAGATACTCAGTTCATATGCAGTCCCTATTTCCAATTCCTTATTTTCAGACTGTGGGCCCTTGAGGGACAGTAACTGTGTGCCTAACTCCCACTTGTTCATTCTTTGCCAGGCTTAGAATAGTGTGCTGAACACAAGAAGCATTTAGTAAAAACTATTCATTCATTCATTCAATCATATTTATTGATAATAATAATAATGATAGCATTTATTAAGCGCTTACTATGTGCAAAGCACTGTTCTAAGCACTGGGGAGGTTACAAGGTGATCAAGTTGTCCCTCGGGGGGCTCACAGTCTTAATCCCCATTTTCCAGATGAGGTAACTGAGGCGCAGAGAAGTGAAGTGACTTGCCCAAAGTCCCACAGCTGACAGGTGGCAGCTGGGATTTGAACCCATGACCTCTGACTCCAAAGTCTGGGCTCTTTCCACTGAGCCATGCTGCTTTATTGAGCACTTACTGTGTGCAGAGCACTGTACTAAGCGCTTGGGAAGTACAAGTTGGCAACATATAGAGATGGTCCCTACCCACAGTGGGCTTGCAGTCTAGAAGGGGGAGACAGAAAACAAAACAAAACATATTAACAAAATAAAATAAATTAAATAGTAAATACGTACAAGATAGAGTAATAAATATGTACAAACATATATACAGGTGCTGTGGGGAGGTGAAGGAGGTTAGGTGGGGGCATGGGGAGGGGGAAGAGGGGGAGAGGAAAGAGGGGGCTCAGTCTGAGAAGGCCTCCTGGAGGAGGTGAGCTCTTAGTAGGGCTTTGAAGAGAGGAAGAGAGCTAGCTTGGCGGATGTGCAGAGGGAGGGCATTCCAGGCCAGGGGGAGGACATGGGCTGGGGGTTGATGGCGGGACAGGCAAGAACGAGGCACAGTGAGGAGGTTAGCAGCAGAGGAGCAGAGGGTGCAGGCTGGGCTGTAGAAGGAAAGAAGGTAGGTGACGTAGGAGGGGGTGAGGTGATGGAGAGCTTTGAAGCCAAGAGTGAGGAATTTTTGCTTGATGCATAGGTTGATTGGTAGCCACTGGAGATTTTTGAGGAGGGGAGTAACATGCCCAGAGCGTTTCTGCACAGAGATTATCCGGGCAGCAGCATGAAATAGAGATTGAAATGGAGTGAGACAGGAGGATGGGAGTCAGAGAGGAGGCTGATACAGTAATCCAGTTGGGATAGGATAAGAGATTGAACCAGCAGGGTAGCAGTTTGGATGGAGAAGAAAGGGCAGATCTTGGCGATGTTGCGGAGGTGAGACCGGCAGGTTTTGGTGATGGATTGGATGTGAGGGGTGAACGAGAGAGCAGAGTTGAGGATGACACCAAGATTATGGGATTGTGAGACGGGAAGGATGATCGTGCTATCAGCAGTGATGGGAAAGTCAGGGAGAGGGCAGGGTTTGGGAGGGAAGATAAGGAGTTCAGTCTTGGACATACTGAGTTTTAGATGGTGGGCAGACATCCAAATGGAGATGTCTTGAAGGCAGGAGGAGACACGAGCCTGAAGGGAGGGAGAGAGAGCAGGGGCAAAGATGTAGATTTGGGTGTCATCAGCGTAGAGATGATAGTTGAAGTCATGGGAGTGAATGAGTTCACCAAGGGAGTGAGTGTAGATAGAGAACAGAAGGGGACCAAGAACTGACCCTTGAGGAACCCCTACAGTAAGGGGGTGGGAGGGGTAGGAGGAGCCTGCAAAAGAGACTGAGAATGAACGGCTGGAGAGATAAGAGGAGAACCAGGAGAGGACAGAGTCTGTGAAGCCAAGGTTGGATAGCATGTTGAGGAGAAGGGGGTGGTCCACAGTGTTGAAGGCAGCTGAGAGGTCGAGGAGGATTAGGATAGAGTAGGAGCCGTTGGATTTGCAAGCAGGAGGTCATTGGTGACCTTTGAGAGGGCGGTTTCCATGGAATGTAGGGGACAAAAGCCAGATTGCAGGGGGTCGAGGAGAGAGTTGGCATTGAGGAATTCGAGGCAGCGCATGTAGACGACTCATTCAAGGAGTTTGGAAAGGAATGGTAGGAGGGAGATAGGGCGATAAATAGAAGGTGAGGTGGGGTCAAGAGAGGGTTTTTTTTTAGGATAGGAGAGACGTGGGCATGTTTGAAGGTAGAGGGGAAGGAACCAGTGGAGAGTGAGTGGTTGAAGATGGAAGTTAAGGAGGGGAGGAGGGACGGAGCGAGAGATTTCATAAGATGAGAGGGAATGGGGTCAGAAGCACAGGTGGCTGGAGTATTACTACTAGACTTCGTAATCTAAGGTAGGGAGAGCAGATATCTTCTACCTATTGTGAAGTTGAGGAAAGCGAGGCACAGAGAGGTTAAGTAATTTGCCCAAGGTCCCACAGCAGACCAGTGGTAGAGCTGGGATTAGAGCCCAGGTCCTCTGAAACTTCATTCCCAACCCCAGACAGACCATGCATGCTCTTTCCATCAGGCCACACAACTGGGAAGATTATAAAGCTGATGAAAAAGAATCGTTCCCTAGAAAGCACAGAGTTGCCACTCTAAGGGAGAGGAAGGAGACAACACTTGGGAAAAAATTCATCAGTCCCTCAATTTTGAACAGTTCTCAAAAAGAAGAATAAACCTTAATGGATATGCAAATACATAAGGATTCCTGCCCGTCTCCCACAGTCTCTGTTACTGGTGTTCCAAATGCACCTCTGAATAAAAGTGGGCTTCAACCCCCTCCCAATGCAGCAGGCAGAGTTTCTTCTCCCTGGATAGTTGAGGAGAGGGAGATAAAGCCCCTGCTATCAGGCTCATGGAAGGCCTCCTTTCCGACAGTTCCCATGGAGCTGCATTGGCCTTGTACTGCCTGCCATTTCTCCCCACCTTCCTTCTCCATTTATATAGCTCTCACTGATTTTGCTCATGCCATGCTTTATGAGAGGAGGTCAGTCTTGGTCATCACTTCCAATCCAGCCATGTTTCCTGAGCCCTGGGGGTGAAGGGGATGAAGAGGTGAGAAAAGGGAGTTGCTTCAGCAAAATCATCCAATATAACTATCCAATTAACCCTGAGTTTAAACTATCCTCACACCTAAGCTAATTACTCTACCCAGGTAATTTTGTGTAAGTCATGCTATCTAAAAATCTGTTATGTAATTAAACTAATTATAAAGTTAAGATACACACAGGCACAAGGATCTCATTCTATTTCCAAATCCAAACTCAAGACTGGGTAGCTGCCAAAAGGCAGCTGTTCAAGTTTCCCTGTATCACAGTCATCACCAGAACCTTGATACGAATGGAAGAAATGGAGAAAACGTGGGTTGATTCCTACTCATGATACAGAAATCTTAAAATGGCCACATTTTCTCAGGTCTAAGATAGATATCCTTCTGTACCCACCTCCACTTGGACGAAGATTGTCCTTGGAGCATGATAAGAGAGAGCCTACCAAATGTGGTTAACACCAAAACACTAGTGTATGGGGACAGTATCTGTAAACAGAACTGATTCTGATTTTCTTCACATCTGCTTTACCCTGCAAATACTAAACAAAGCATTTTCCACTCTGCAAAGACCCTATAGATTGTAAGTTTGCTGTGGGGAGAGAATGTGTTTGTTTATTGTTGTACTGTACCCTCCCAAGTGCTTAGTACAGTGCTCTGCACACAGTAAGCACTCAATAAATATGATTGCCTGACAAAGCTCCTTGTGAACAGGAAATGTGTCTATCAACTCTGTTATAGTGTACTCTTATATTGGAAAGCAGCAAGGGCCTGGGAGTCAGACGGACCTGGATTCTAATCCCAGCTCTGCGATTGTCTGCTGTGTGACCTCGGCCAAGTCGCTTAACTTCTCTAAGCCTCATTTCCCTCATCTGTAAAATGGGGATTAAGACTGTGAGCCCCATGTGGGAACAAGGACTATGTTCAGGTTGATTGGCTTGGTTCTGCTCCAGCATTTAGAACAGTGCCTGGCACATTGTAAGTGTTTAGCAGATATTTTTTTTAAAAAGCATTTAGTTCAGTGTTCTGCCCACTGTAGGTGCTCAATAAATATCACTGAAAGAATGATTGAGCCCAGCTCTATGCATGCATGCACCTGTTGTAGGGGGTTAATTGGCCACTGAGCCTGGTTTTCTCCTTTCCCAGAACCTCCCTGAACTGCTTTTTCAGCTGCCAGCAACTTTTGAAAGTCATAGTAAAATAAAAATCTATAGAAAAGAACTGGGGAAAAGCAAGTGGAGCAAAGGTGGGCAAGGACTGCAACAAACAACCATTCCCTCAAACTGGGAATGGTCATCCAGCTTATTCTGATGACATGGAAGTTTATCATTTGATTTCTTTCTGTTTTACTAAAATCCCAGTTAATTGTCAGTATAGTGCAAGAGGAGGGTCGTCATGGCAAGGCCTGGAAGAGGGGAAATGTTGAAGAGAAAGCAATGTGAAAAAAGCCCAGGGATTGTCCACTCCTTCCTTGGCCATGCCAAGGCTGTGGAGCAGCAGAAGATGCCTTCAGAACCAAATGTGAGCATTTCGATGGGAGGGGAGCAGGAACGGTGGCAATGTAGAAAAAAAGACAGCAGGACAACTGGGAAAATGTAGAAACAGGAAACCCTGGGGAAGAGCAGTGTGCAAAGGTCTTGGGGGAGGACTTGGAAAGAGAGGGCACCTTGGAAGGGAGACATTTCAGATTGCAGGGAACTCCTCTGATGGCTGCCATCACTGGGAAAGGAGAGCCTCCTGGGAGGTCAGACCTCGTTCTGGACTTAAAAAAAGGGAGTTAAAACCCAGCAGCATGAGGCCTTTGCTGGTCCCCTTCTCCACCGGACCACCAAGGTCTGTCCCCCGGGAGAAAACCTG